>NC_047039.1:21779958-22429333 GCF_011762595.2 Tursiops truncatus
GCAGGAACACTTAGCTCCCTTCCAGACTGATGCATCTGAAAGGGCAGGTGACCAGCAAAGGGGCTCTGATCTCTTACTTCCTTGCATCAGAACCCTGGGCCTCCAGCCTCACTTGTCGGGGAGAGGTTTTGCACAGGCCAAGGTCAGAGTCAGCAGAGACAGCTGCAAAGTCCCCAGCCCTAGCTGGGTGGACCTCACCCTTGGCCCACAATAGGCATAGCCAGATCTCAAATCTTTGAGATTTGAAAAAAGAAGAGCCCTTTCACACAGAGCACACAGACAGAAATAATGTCCCTGTTAACAATGCCTCACAGCCACCACAAAGGAAAAAAGTAAAAAAAAAAAAAAAAAAAAAAAACAACTCTTGCTACTACTCTACCCCAAAATCCTCTTTGTTGCATAGTAAGACCCAGTCTCCCTGTCCACAGAGATAAGGAAAGGAAGTCTGTCTTGCGTGGAGAGTAGAGTGGGGCACAGGGAAACATGGGTCAGGATCATAACTCAAAATTAGTCTTTTCCTCCATTTTCATTTTGTTTAATCCAACCAACGTGTATTCGCCAATCCTCAGTCAAGGATAAGACCTGGGAAGTCACAGAGGTCCTCCACTCAGAAGGGCACTCTCTTGGCATAATGCTCTGCTGTCGCCACCTTGAAATTCTAAACAATTTTATCTTTGAACTTCGATTTTGCAGGTTAAGTCCACAGGACAATGGAGCATGCGAGTGAGCAGAGATCTGTGAATCGTGCATATCCTCCGTTCCCTGCCAACGGTATTCATGGTTTGCAATACCCTGTGGGCACAGAGTTCTGGTGGAGTTCAGAGAGGCTCAAAGTGAGTATCAGGTAAGTGTGGTATGTCTTTACTGAGTAACAGAGGAAGGCTGACAGCGCTGAGAGGACACATGCGATGTTCCAACCAGAACTTGCTTCATCAGATGCAGAAGGCACTGGCCTTCTAAGAAATGTGAACAGCCGCAGCACCCTATCCTGTCCTATCCTTTCTTACCCTCTATTAGCCAACCAGTTACTCTGCAAATGACGACATAGAAAGAGAAAGACAGAGCAACCCATAGTTCCTTCTTTAGTGCTTCTTTACTCATCAGTAAACAAAGGTAGAGTGCTGGTAGAATGTGCCTATCATGGAGTGAGTTCGTTTTGTGCAGCATTTCCACTGTAAGAAAGAAATATATGTATACAAACTACAAAATGCAAGTTGTATGATTCCAGTGATTCTATATACAAGTTAATGTTCTAATATTTACAATTAATGCTGGCATTACCAAGTTTATATAAAGGTGAATTGTAAAATTCATACAAATATTTTAAAATTTTAATGTTTCTTTACTTAGCATGACATTAAATAGCAAATTTTTAAAAATCATAATAAGTTAAGGGATAAATTATGGAAGAAAATAAAAACACATTATATGTTAGTACCTTTAACAGCACTTTTATCCTTGCATTTTGACAAAGGACTCACATTTTCATTTTGATCTGGAAAGGTGTGTATCCAGTCTTGTCTATAATCAGCTGCCTACCAAAGCCACAAAGAGCCACACTAGGTTTTTTTAAGGATGAGAATATGCAACATCACAGACAAATTCTCTCCCTTGCTACTTAAACGTTGGCCACGAATCTTTATCTGGTCTTTGGCTGTGAAAGTAGCTGGAGCATGGATGATCTTCAAAAACTCCTTTAGATTAAAGGCTGTATAAAAACAGTCTTGCACACGGCATGACCCATACCTACTTTATTTAGAGCTCCACAGCTTCCACTTAGCCTCCAAAAGATGAGTACCTCTTGAATGTGAGAGGTATCTCCAGGCCCTTACTAGCTGCAAAGATGTCAGAACCCATTTGAGTAACCTAATGACAAAGTACCCAAGAGAGAAGCTGCTGCTGACCATTTCTATTTGTAATCCTTTTTCCCTTTCCACTAAAAATACCACCACATACGAAATCAGCTACATTATACATTCCTTTTAAACATCAATTTTATTTATTTTTAAATAGGTAATACATAAACATGGCTCAAAATTAGCAATATTAGAGGGAATTTTCTCTGATCACAGTAAAATAAGCTAAAAGTAAATGTTTAACTAATAAATTCCTTTACATTTGGAAATTAAGTAATACAGTAGTTCTGTTTTGAATTTCAAAAAAAAAAGCGGAGCTGGATGCAAGAACATTGTATAGTTTATTTGGGAAGGGTTCTCAGGAAGGAGAAGTAAGAGAATGGAAAAATTCAGACAGGAAAGTTGGAAAAGTCAATAAATGTAAAGTTGTCTGATTTATCCAATAATGACTTGATTTCTCAGAGACCTGTGACAAGCACAGTAAAAGCCTCCTAGAACTTTCCACTGAATGAGGGAAGGCTGTGGCATCTGTACACCACCTCAATTGACCATGGAGGTGTTAAATTCCCTGTATTTGGGAGCTGGATTTGTAAACAAGTCAAGCAATATTCCAAAGAATTGGGGACATCTGGAGCAGAAATTAGAACGCACACTGGGCTCACACTTGAGGTGAGTGGCTGTCAGCACAACAGCATTCACTGCAGCTGGGGCTGAAATCGGAGTGAATTGGGAGATGAAATGTGAGTACCAGGAGCAACATATAAAAAGAAAATAATCACAATGGAAAGGAGAAAGATGTTGAATGAACAATGATAAAATACGACATGACTAATCTTTGGGGACACAGCTAAAGCTGAAATCACATGCATATATTAAAAAAGAGAAAAAAACTGGAAATCGAGGAGCTTAATATCCATCTCACAAAGTTATAAAGAGGAAATCAGATTGACCCAACAGATAATAGAAAAGAAGAATTAGAAAGGTACAAACACAAAAAATAATAATATAGAAAATAGAGCTTCCCTGGTGGTGCAGTAGTTAAGAACCTGCCTGCCAATGCAGGGGACATGGGTTCAATCCCTGGCCTGGGAGTATCCCACATGCCACAAAGGAACTAAGCCCGTGAGCCACAACTACTGAGCCTGTGCTCTATAGCCTTCGAGCCACAACTACTGAGACCATATCCCACAACTACTGAAGCCCGTACACCTAGAGGCCGTGCTACCCAACAAGAGAAGCCACGACACTGAGAAGCCCACGCACTGCAATGAAGAGTAGCCGCCACTCACCACAACTAGAGAAAGCCTGCACACAGCAACAAAGACCCAACACAGCCAAAAATAAAAACAAATAAATAAATTAATTTAAAAAAATAATAAAAATATAGAAAGTAACTACATGCACATACACAATAGAATTAACAAAACCAAAAATAAAAGGGAGGCAACATTGATCGAGAGAAAGGAAATAATGCACTAATTACCAATATCAAAAATAGAAAATGGGATACTGCTACAGACCCTACATACTTTAAAAGGATAATAAGTGGATCTTATGGAAAACTTTATACTGATGAATTTGAAAAGGTAGATACACCTGATTAATTCCTAAAAAACTTAAATAGCCCAAATAAACACAAGAAGTAAAAACTGAATAGTCTTACATCTAAGAGAGAAATTGAATCAATAATTAAAAACTTTTCCACAACAAAAACAAAATTTCAGGCCTAGATGGCCTCACCAATGAATTGAACTAAAAATTCAAGGAAGAAGTTTTGCCATATTCATACAACATCTTCTAGACAATAAAAAACAACAGACTACATCTGTATTTTTTTTTAACATCTTTATTGGGGTATAATTGCTTTACAATGGTGTGTTATTTTCTGCTTTATAACAAAGTGATTCAGTTATACATATACATATGTTCCCATATGTCTTCCCTCTTGCATCTCCCTCCCTCCCACCCTCCCTATCCCACCCCTCCAGGCTGTCACAAAGCACCGAGCCAATACCCCTGTGCCATGCGGCTGCTTCCCACTAGCTATCTACCTTACTACGTTTGTTAGTGTGTATATGTCCATGACTCTCTCTCGCCCTGTCACAGCTCACCCTTCCCCCTCTCCATATCCTCAAGTCCATTCTCCAGTAGGTCTGCATCTTTATTCCTGTCTTACCCCCAGGTTCTTCATGACATTTTTTTTTCTTAAATTCCATATATATGTGTTAGCATACGGTATTTGTCTTTTTCTTTCTGACTTACTTCACTCTGTATGACAGACTCTAGGTCTATCCATCTCATTACAAATAGCTCAATTTCGTTTCTTTTTAAGGCTGAGTAATATTCCATTGTATATATGTGCCACATCTTCTGTATCCATTCATCCAATGATGGGCACTTAGGTTGTTTCCATCTCCGGGCTATTGTAAATAGAGCTGCAATGAACATTTTGGTACATGACTCTTTTTGAATTTTGGTTTTCTCAGGGTATATGCCCAGTAGTGGGATTGCTGGGTCATATGGTAATTCTATTTGTAGTTTTTTAAGGAACCTCCGTACCGTTCTCCATAGTGGCTGAACCAATTCACATTCCCACCAGCAGTGCAAGAGTGTTCCCTTTTCTCCACACCCTCTCCAGCATTTATTGTTTCTAGATTTTTTGATGATGGCCAGATGGAGAAATGTGTATTTAGGTCTTCTGCCCATTTTTGGATTGGGCTCTTTGTTTTTTTGTTATTGAGCTGCATGAGCTGTTTGTAAATTTTGGAGATTAATCCTTTGTCAGTTGCTTCATTTGCAAATATTTTCTCCCATTCTGAGGTTGTCTTTTGGTCTTGTTTATGGTTTCCTTTGCTGTGCAAAAGCTTTGAAGTTTCATTAGGTCCCATTTGTTTATTTTTGTTTTTATTTCCATTACTCTAGGAGGTGGGTCAGAAAGGATCTTGCTGTGATTTATGTCATAGAGTGTTCTGCCTATGTTTTCCTGTAAGAGTTTGATAGTTTCTGGCCTTACATTTAGGTCGTTAATCCATTTTGAGCTTATTTTTGTGTATGGTGTTAGGGAGTGATCTAATCTCATACTTTTAAAAGTACCTGTCCAGTTTTCCCAGCACCACTTATTGAAGAGGCTGTCCTTTCTCCACTGTACGTTCCTGCCACTTTTATCAAAGATAAGGTGACCATATGTGCATGGATTTATCTCTGGGCTTTCTATCCTGTTCCATTGATCTATCTTTCCGTTTTTGTGCCAGTACCATACTGTCTTGATTATTGTAGCTTTGTAGTATAGTCTGAAGTCAGGGAGCCTGATTCCTCCAGCTCCTTTTTTCGTTCTCAAGATTGCTTTGGCTATTCGGGGCCTTTTGTGTTTCCATACAAATTGCAAAATTTGTTGTTCTAGTTCTGTGAAAAATGCCAGTGGTAGTTTGATAGGGATTGCATTGAATCTATAGATTGTTTTGGGTAGTAGAGTCATTATCACAATGTTGATTCTTCCAGTCCAAGAACATGGTATATCTCTCCATCTATTTGTATCATCTTTAATTTCTTTCATCAGTGTCTTATAATTTTCTGCATACAGGTCTTTTGTCTCCTTAGGTAGGTTTATTCCTAGATATTTTATTCTTTTTGTTGCAATGGTAAATGGGAGTGTTTTCTTGATTTCACTTTCAGATTTTTCATCATTAGCATATAGGAATGCCAGAGATTTCTGTGCATTAATTTTGTATCCTGCTACTTTACCAAAATCATTGATTAGCTCTAGTAGTTTTCTGGTAGCATCTTTAGGATTCTCTATGTATAGTATCATGTCATCTGCAAACAGTGACAGCTTTACTTCTTCTTTTCCAATTTGGATTCCTTTCCTTTTCTTCTCTGATTGCTGTGGCTAAAACTTCCAAAACTATGTTGAATAAGAGTGGTGAGAGTGGGCAACCTTGTCTTGTTCCTGATCTTAGTGGAAATGCTTTCAGTTTTTCACCATTGAGGATGATGTTTGCTGTGGGCTTGTCATATATGACCTTTATTATGTTGAGGAAAGTTCCCTCTATGCCTACTTTCTGCAGGGTTTTTATCATAAACGGGTGTTGAATTTTGTCGAAAGCTTTCTCTGCATCTATTGAGATGATCATATGGTTTTTCTCCTTCAATTTGTTAATATGGTGTATCACATTGATAGATTTGCGTATATTGAAGAATCCTTGCATTCCTGGAATAAACCCCACTTGATCATGGTGTATGATCCTTTTAATGTGCTGTTGGATTCTGTTTGCTAGTATTTTGTTGAGGATTTTTGCATCTATGTTCATCAGTGATATTGGCCTGTAGTTTTCTTTCTTTGTGACATCCTTGTCTGGTTTTGGTATCAAGGTGATGGTGGCCTCGTAGAAGGAATTTGGGAGTGTTCCTCCCTCTGCTATATTTTGGAAGAGTTTGAGAAGGATAGGTGTTAGCTCTTCTCTAAATGTTTGATAGAATTCGCCTGTGAAGCCATCTGGTCCTGGGCTTTTGTTTGTTGGAAGATTTTTAATCACAGTTTCAATTTCAGTGCTTGTGATTGGTCTGTTCATATTTTCTATTTCTTCCTGATTCAGTCTTGGCAGGTTGTGCATTTCTAAGAATTTTTCCATTTCTTCCAGGTTGTCCATTTTATTGGCATAGAGTTGCTTGTAGTAATCTCTCATGATCTTTTGTATTTCTGCAGTGTCAGTTGTTACTTCTCCTTTTTCATTTCTAATTCTATTGATTTGAGTCTTCTCCCTTTTTTTCTTGATGAGTCTGGCTAGTGGTTTATCTATTTTGTTTATCTTCTCAAAGAACCAGCTTTTAGTTTTATTGATCTTTGCTATCGTTTCCTTCATTTCTTTTTCACTTATTTCTGATCTGATTTTTATGATTTCTTTCCTTCTGCTAGCTTTGGGGTTTTTTTGTTCTTCTTTCTCTAACTGCTTGAGGTGCAAGGTTAGGTTGTTTATTCGAGATGTTTCCTGCTCCTTAAGGTGGGCTTGTATTGCTATAAACTTCCCCCTTAGAACTGCTTTTGCTGCATCCCATAGTATTTGGGTCGTTGTGTCTCCATTGTCATTTGTTTCTAGGTATTTTTTTATTTCCTCCTTGATTTCTTCAGTGATCACTTCATTATTAAGTAGTGTACTGTTTAGCCTCCATGTGTTTGCATTTTTTTACAGATCTTTTCCTGTAATTGATATCTAGTCTCATGGCATTGTGGTCAGAAAAGATACTTGATACAATTTCAATTTTCTTAAATTTACCAAGGCTTGATTTGTGACCCAAGATAGGATCTATCCTGGAGAATGTTCCATGAGCACTTGAGAAAAATGTGTATTCTGTTGTTTTTGGATGGAGTGTCCTATAAATATCAATTAAGTCCATCTTGTTTAATGTATCATTTAAAGCTTGTGTTTCCTTATTTATTTTCATTTTGGATGATCTGTCCATGGGTGAAAGTGGGGTGTTAAAGTCCCCTACTATGAATGTGTTACTGTCGATTTCCCCTTTTATGGCTGTTAGTATTTGCCTTATGTATTGAGGTGCTCCTATGTTGGGTGCATAAATATTTACAATTGTTATATCTTCTTCTTGGATCAATCCCTTGATCATTATGTAGTGTCCTTCTTTGCCTCTTTTAATAGTCCTTATTTTAAAGTCTATTTTGTCTGATATGAGAATTGCTACTCCAGCTTTCTTTTGGTTTCCATTTGCATGGAATATCTTTTTCCATCCCCTTACTTTCAGTCTGTATGTGTCTCTAGGTCTGAAGTGGGTCTGTTGTAGACAGCGTATATAAGGGTCTTGTTTTTGTATCCATTCAGCCAATCTGTGTCTTTTGGTGTGAGCATTTAGGCCATTTACATTTAAGGTAATTATCGATATGTATGTTCCTATTCCCATTTTCTAAATTGTTTTGGGTTCGTTATTATAGGTCTTTTCCTTCTCTTGTGTTTCTTGTCTAGAGAAGTTCCTTTAGCATTTGTTGTAGAGCTGGTTTGGTGGTGCTGAACTCTCTCAGCTTTTGCTTGTCTGTAAAGGTTTTAAATTCTCCATCAAATCTGAATGAGATCCTTGCTGGGTAGAGTAGTCTTGTTTGCAGGTTTTTCTCCTTCATCACTTTCATTATGTCCTGCCACTCCCTTCTGGCTTGTAGGGTTTCTGCTGAGAGATCAGCTGTTAACCTTATGGGGATTCCCTTGTGTGTTATTTGTTGTTTTCCCCTTGCTGCTTTTAATATGCTTTCTTTGTATTTAATTTTTGACAGTTTGATTAATATGTGTCTTGGTGTATTTCTCCTTGTATTTATCCTGTATGGGACTCTCTGTGCTTCCTGGACTTGATTAACTATTTCCTTTCCCATATTAGGGAAGTTTTCAAGTATAATCTCTTCAAATATTTTCTCAGTCCCTTTCTTTTTCTCTTCTTCTTCTGGAACCCCTATAATTCGAATGTTGGTGTGTTTAATGTTGTCCCAGAGGTCTCTGAGACTGTCCTAAGTTCTTTTCATTCTTTTTTCTTTCTTCTGCTCTGCAGTAGTTATTTCCACTATTTTATCTTCCAGGTCACTTATCCGTTCTTCTGCCTCAGTTATTCTGCTATTGATCCCATCTAGAGTACTTTTAATTTCATTTATTGTGTTGTTCATTGTTGCTTGTTTCATCTTTATTTCTTCTAGGTCCTTGTTAACTGTTTCTTGCATTTTGTCCATTCTATTTCCAAGATTTCAGATCATCCTTACTATCATTATTCTGAATTCTTTTTCAGGTAGACTGCCTATTTCCTCTTCATTTGTTAGGTCTGGTGCATTTTTATCTTGCTCCTTTATCTGCTGTGTGTTTTTCTGTCTTCTCATTTTGCTTATCTTACTGTGTTTGGGGTCTCCTTTTTGCAGGCTGCAGGTTCGTAGTTCCCGCTGTTTTTGATGTCTGTCTCCAGTGGCTAAGGTTGGTTCAGTGGGTTATGTAGGCTTCCTGGTGGAGGGGACTAGTGCCTGTGTTGTGGTGGATGAGGCTGGATCTTGTCTCTCTAGTGGGCAGGTTCACATCTGGTGGTGTGTTTTGGGGTGTCTGTGGACTTATTATGATTTTAGGCAGCCTCTCTGCTAACGGGTGGGGTTGTGTTCCTGTTTTGCTAGTTGTTTGGCATAGGTTGTCCAGCACTGTTGCTTGCTGGTCGTTGAGTGAAGCTGGGTGCTGGTGTTAAGATGGAGGTCTCTGGGAGATTTTTGCCATTTAATACTATGTGGAGCTGGGAGGTTCTTGTTGACCAGTGTCCTGAAGTTGGCTCTGCTACCTCAGAGGCAGAGCCCTGACTCCTGGCTGGAGCACCAAGAGCCTTTCATCCACATGACTCAGAATAAAATGGAGAAAAAGTAGAGAGAATTAGTAGAAGTATGAGGAAAGAAAGAAGGAAAGGAGGGAAGGAAGGAAGGAAGAAAGAAGCAAAGAAGGCAAGAAGGAAAGAAAGGAGGGAGGGAGGAAAGAAGGAAGGAAGGAGGGATAGAAGGAAAAAAGACAGAAAGAAAGAAGATACAGTAAAAATAAAATAAAGTATAATAAAGTTATTGAATTAAAAAATACTTATTTAGATAAAAGTAAAAAAGGGACGGATAGAACCTTAGGACAAATGTTGGAAGCAAAGCTATACAGAGAAAATCTTACACAGAAGCATACACATACACCCTCACAAAAAGAGGTAAAGGGGGAAAAATCATAAATCTTGCTCTCAGAGACCACCTCCTCAATTTGGGGTGATTCGTTGTCTAAAGGAGGGAAGGAAGGAAGGAAGGAAGGAAAGAAAGAAAGAAAGAAAGAAAGAAAGAAAGAAAGAAAGAAAGAAAGAAAGAAAGAAAAGTATAATAAAGTTATTAAAATTAATTATTAAGAAAAAAATTTAAAAAAAAAAAACCATGGACGGATAGAACCCTAGGACAAATGGTGGAAGCAAGACTATACAGACAAGATCTCACACAGAAGCATACACATACACATTCACAAAAAGAGGAAAAGGGAAAAAAAAAATCATAGATCTCGCTCGTAAAGTCTACCTCCTCAATTTGGGATCATTCCTTGTCTATTCAGGTATTCCACAGATGCAGGGTATTATCAAGTTGATTGTGGAGCTTTAATCCGCTGCTTCTGAGGCTTCTGGGAGAGATTTCCCTTTCTCTTCTTTGTTCTCACAGCTCACAGGAGCTCAGCTTTGGATTTGGCCCTGCCTCTGCGTGCAGGTCGCTGGAGGGCGTCTGTTTTTTGCTCAGACAGGACGGGGTTAAAGGAGCCGCTGATTTGGGGGCTCTGGCGCACTCAGGCCGGGGTGGGGCGGAGGGAGCGGCACTGTGTGCGGGCGGCCCTGCGGCAGCAGAGGCAGGCGTGACGTTGCTCCAGCCTGAGGCCCTCCGTGCGTTCTCCCGGGGAAGTTGTCCCTGGATCCCGGGAACCTGGCAGTGGCGGGCTGCACAGGCTCCGCAGAAGAGGGGTGTGGAGAGTGACCTGTGCTCGCACACAGGCCCCTTGGTGGCGGCAGCAGCAGCCTTAGCGTTTCCCGCCCGTCTCTGGAGTCCGCGCTTTTAGCCGCGGCTCGCGCCCGTCTCTGGGGTTCGCGCTTTTAGCCACGGCTCGCGCCCGTCTCTGGAGTTCCTTTAAGCAGCGCTCTTAAACCCCTCTCCTCACGCACCAGGAAACAAAGAGGGAAGAAAAAGTCTCTTGCCTTTTCGGCAGGTGCAGACTTTTCCCCGGACTCCCTCCCGGCTAGCCGTGGTGCACTAACCCCTTCAGGCTATGTTCAAGCTGCCAACCCCTGTCCTCTCCCTGCGCTCAGTCCGAAACCGAAACCAGAGCCTCAGCTCGCAGCCCCGCCCGCCCCGGCGGGTGAGCAGACAAGCCTCTCGGGCTGGTGAGTGCCGGTCGGCACCAATCCTCTGTGTGGGAATCTCCCCGCTTTGCCCTCCGCACCCGTTGCTGTGCACTCCTCTGCGGCTCCGAAGCTCCCCCCTCTGCCTCCCGCAGTCTCCGCCCGCGAAGGGGCTTCCTAGTGTGTGGAAACTTTTCCTCCTTCACAGCTCCCTCCCACTGGTGCAGGTGCCGTCCCTATTCTTTTGTCTCTGTTTTTTCTTTTGCCCTACCCAGGTACGTGGGGAGTTTCTTGCCTTTTGGGAGGTCTGAGGTCTTCTGCCAGCCTTCAGTAGGTGTTCTGTAGGAGTTGTTCCACGTGTAGATGTATTTCTGGTGTATCTGTGGGGAGGAAGGTGATCTCCGCGTCTTACTCTTCCGCCATCTTCAAGGTCCCCCCTCTACATCTGTATTTTTTATGAGAACAACATAACTTGATATCAACTCTGACAAAGATATTACAATAAACGAAAATCACAAAACAATCCCCTCATAAAATAAATGCACAAATACTAAACAAAACAATTGATAATCCAAATACAGTTATATATAAAAACAACAGAAATCATAACAAAGTTGAGTTTATGCTAATACTGCATAAATTGGTCAGTGTAATTCATCACATTAATGGAATGAAAGAGATAAATCATTATCATCATCCTAATAGAGACAGAAAATGCATGTGAAGAAATTCAACATCGATTTATCCTTAAAAAACGAAAAAAAAAAACGAAAAACCTCCCAGACGACTAGCTGTCCATTTCTAATAAGCGGCATCTACATATGACTACAGCAAATATCAAACTTAATTATAAAAGTTAAAATCTTGCTCCTTTGAGATCCAGAAGCAGCAAGGATCACTTGAATTTGACATTGTTCTTAAGGCTCTTACCAGAGCAATATGGAAATAAAAAGTATATTTATAAATAAAATGTCATAAAAATATGAGAATTAGAAAAGAAGACATATTATTTGCTGACAATATGCTTAAGTAGGGAGAAAAATAGAGGCAATCTACAAATTATTAGAATTTAGCAGTGTACTTAGCAAGAAGGCTGAATATAAGGTCAATAAGAAAATCTTCACAATATTGTCATGAAAGAAAGATTTTTAAAAAACACAACAGAAAGGATTGATAAATTTGATTACAGTTAAAATTAAGAAGTTCTCTTCATCAATAAGAGAGTAGAAAGGCAGCAAACAATAAATGTTGGAGAAGGTGTGGAGAAAACGGAACCCTCTTGCACTGTTGGTGGGAATGTAAATTGGTACAGCCACTATGGAGAACATTACGGAGGTTCCTTAAAAAACTAAAAATAGAACTACCATACGACACAGCAATCCCACTACTGGGCATATACCCTGAGAAAACCATAATTCAAAAAGAGTCATGTACGGCAATGTTCATTGCACCTCTATTTACGATAGCGAGGACATGGAAGCAACCTAAGTGTCCATTGACAGATGCATAGATAAAGAAGATGTAGCACATATATACAATGGAACATTACTCAGCCATAAAAAGAAGCGAAATTGAGTTATTTGTAGTGAGGTGGATGGACCTAGAGTCTGTCATACAGAGTGAAATAAGTCAGAAAGAGAAAAACAAATACTGTATGCCAACACATATATATGGAATCTAAAAAAAAAAAAAAAGGTTATGAAGAACCTAGGGCAGCACAGGAATAAAGACACAGATGTAAAGAATGGATTTGAAGACATGGGGAAGGGGAAGGGGAAGCTGGGACGAAGTGAGAGAGTGGCATGGACTCATATATACTACCAAATGTAAAATAGATAGCTAGAGGGAAGCAGCCACATAGCACAGGGAGATCAGCTCAGTGCTTTGTGACTAGCTAGAGGGGTGGGATAGGGAGGGTGGGAGGGAGACGCAAGAGAGAGGAGATATGGGAACATATGTATATGTATAACCGATTCACTTTGTTATAAATCAGAAACTAACACACTATTGTAAAGCAATATACTCCAATAAAGATGTTTCCAAAAAAAGAGCATAGAAAGGCAGGTCACAAAATAGCAGAAGACATTTGCAACATATAAAAATAGCATGCAGAATATATAAAGAACTTCTACAAATCAATCGAAAGACAACCAAGTAGATAAATAAGCAAAGGGGTTGAACAGGCACATGACAAATGTGAACATTCAAATAATAAACCTTATTAATCTGCAAGGAGATGAAAATTAAAACCACGGTGTGATATTAATATATCACATGAAGTTTGAAATTATAAAGACTCAAAAATGACAAGGATGTGGAGCAACTGGAACCCCAAAAGACCCCTGGTGGTCATGCAAATCAGTTCAACCACTTTGGAAAAAATATTTGCATTACCTAGTAAATTTGAAGTGTAATGTATCATAAAACACAGCAGTTTCACTCCTTGTAATATGACCTAATGTTGGTTGAGGCATACTATCTGTCAGGAATGCTGCCAGGAATTTTGTAAATCTTAACTCATTAATGCTTCCTAAGAACTGTATAGGTTTTATTTTTCCCATGTATGGAGCAACTAATAGCTAGCTTAAAGTCACACTGCTAACAGCAATTGAGAGGAGATTCCAACTTAAATCTACCCAAATTGAAAGCCCAAGAAGGAGCATACAGTGCACTCATTTGGTGTGTATGTAATTAATGAAACAGCCAGTATTCTAACATACTGTATGTAACGGACCTACAGTCCCTCACCCACATCCTCTCTCAGTCTTTCCTCAAGCCTCTGCAGCTGCACACCTGAGGGCTGTCTCTTGGTCTTCAGGTGGAGTAAACAAGCAGAGCCAAGGAACTGATGCCTTTGTGAGCAGCCCTCAGCAATGTGTGATGGAAGTTAGAGAACAAATATTCTCTCTTCTTTGTCTGGAGTAGATTGTTTTAAGTTTGTTCCACATTGTCTCCCTGAACTCCCCAACAAAACTGAGCCCTGGCTTCCTGCTTTCCTCCCATTCCTGTCTCACTTTCCACTCTCTTACTGGGTTTAACTGAGATCACCTTCCAAATAAACCACTTGCCTTGGAGTTCTTCTCTCAAAGTCTGTGTAGGAACCCAACTCAAAAAACCAACCTTACATAAAGATAGTAACCAAGTCCTTAGATGGCAGCATTAAGTATCTTAAAATACTGTGAATTATTTAATATTAATGATATCAGGACCACATTATGCATTGAAGGAATCAATCATATATGAAATTATTTCCCTTCTTTCCTAAAACATTCCTCCAGAAGTTTGCCAACATGCTTAAAATTTCTACTGCTAAAATTTATTATTTTGGCATTAAGGTAGTAGTTTTCAAATTTTTGAAAGTAACACAGATCTTTTAAAATTAAGTAGAATCCCAACATATTATCAAGAGAAAAGCAGAGATTCTGTCTTGGAAGAGGAGATGGGGGCTCAGAATTTCATGCATCGGACTTTCACTCTTTAACATCCATAAGAGAAATCATAAACTCTAGGATATAAAGTCAGAATAGCTCTGAGTTTTGGAATTAAATGTCCAAGAAACATTTTTTTAGTGGGATAGGGCTGGGAGAGGTAACACCTTCACTTGTTAAATACAAAACTCCAAAGGAAGAGAACGCTTTGACCACTGTATTGATAGGATTATAACCAGAAGCTTTGTTCTTCCTCTGCACCTAATAATCCTACAGGATCAGTATTATCATTAACCAGTTACAGATAAAAAACAAAGGCTAAGCAGGTTAAGAAACATGTCCAAGATAACACAGGTGATAATGTAGGAGCTGAGATTCGTTTCTATTCTTTGCAGTTTGAAAGCTCATATACTTTACATAATTCACTACAAGAAAGCCAGCTCTTAGTGAAACCATGGGAAAAAGAAGCAATTAGAGTTATCTTTTTATTAGAGTGATTGAGCAAAGATGGAACCAGAATGTTTCCACCAAGGAGAATGCACCATGAAGTTAGAGTGAACATCTAGGGATATCCCTCCTATCTCTCTACCCAGTCCCATGATAGAAAGGTTTGAAAGGCAATTAAGACAAATGAGAGCACAGTAAGTTAAATGATAACTTTTTCATGTGTTTGCATTCATCCAGTCTATGTATACCTGGTCTTTATACCTTGTCTACACCAATCACTTGATCCTTGGCATACCCTGCCCTTGTTGCAGTGTTTTGAATGAATAGGTAAGAAGCAATAGAGAAAGCAGAGAGAGAAGTAGAGATACCAATTGCTACAGTCCAGGCAAGAGGCAATGGTAGCTTGGGTGTGAATGTGGAAATGGAGACAAATGGGAAGAATTGAGATATAATTTGGACAGAGAATTGCGAAGACTCGATGAGATGAATTGGGGGGGTTGAGGTAAATGTAGGAAACAGAGGTGATGTCGAGCTTCTGGTTTAGTCAAGGAGGTGTATGATGGTGCAGATGGGAAGGCTGAGGTGGGAAGGTTGGGGAAAGAAAAGGTGGGGAGAGGTGAAAATCAGAGTTCTGTTTTTTTCCAAATGCCCCCAACATACATGTAAAAATGCCAGATAGGCAGTTGGCAGCAGCTGCAGAGAAAGAAAAGTTGTGAGAATTTGTTATTAAGATGGGAGATCTCTAACCAGCAGAGGAAGGTAAATTGATGATGTGGGGAGAAAAGGAAGTAATTGCTGGAGCAAAGCCTCTCAGGAGAAGTTGAGGATTTAGAGCAACCAAAACACAAGTGCACCTGAGCAACGAAAATGGAGGTGCACAGAGTACCTCTATAATGGACTTATCCATTATACCAGGAAATAGGTGAGAAGACAGGTAGCTGGTGGATTTAGTGGTGCAAGCTGAGGGAGTTTTTTCCTGTTGCTTCACATGCCTCATAGGTAAAAGGGCAAGGTCATGAGCCTAGAATGAGGAAGGGTGGGTGAAAGTGATGTCTGACAACTGAGAAACCTAGAGGTGTGGAGAATTACTTTGGAAAGCAGCAGAGCATGCACACTAGGGTGTGTAGTAGATGGCTCAGCAGTCTGAGAACTCATTTGAGATCTGCAGTCAAGAACTTTAAATTGGTTTGGGTTTTCTCACAAACCCAGGTTAACTGGATGCATATTTGGAATAGTTGCACAGTCAACCAGTACAATAGGAGGAGAGCGGAGGAAGGGAGTTCAAGGTGTTTTTCAGAAATGGTTTAAAAACAGCACCATAGGGCTTCCCTGGTGGCGCAGTGATTGAGAATCTGCCTGCCAATGCAGGGGACATGGGTTCGAGCCCTGGTCTGGGAAGATCCCACATGCCACAGAGCAACTGAGTCCGTGAGCCACAACTACTGAGCCTGCATGTCTGGAGCCTGTGCTCCGCAACAAGAGAGGCCGCGATAGTGAGAGGCCCGCGCACCGTGATGAAGAGTGGCCCCCGCTCACCGCAACTGGAGAAAGCCCTCACACAGAAACGAAGACCCAACACAGCCAAAAATAAATTAATTAATTAATTTTAAAAAAACAACACCATAAATTCATCTGAGTAAAGAAGAGGTGGCTATATTGGTGGGGGTTTATGGATGATAAAGAAAGTGGTATGTCCATGGATTGGAAATCCAAATGAGGTTTAAGAACTGCTAGTGGAGTTATTAGGATAAGTGAGCTGGAAGACTAAGAACCAAAGGTGTGAGCAGGGATTGCAGCTCTGCTCTAAGACTTGGTGACCTGACCGTGGGAGGTGTGATACCGGGAGTGAGGTGTTGAGTGGGAGGAGAAGAGGCACTCTACCGTTGTTGTGTGGGCCACCAACCTGAGGATGCTGAGGCTGTGAAGGGTGGTGACCAGGGTATCATAAAGAGGGAGACACTGGGAGAGGGGGACTCCTTCATCCCTCTGCCCTTCCCAATCCCACCTCCTCCTCCAACCTTCTTACTACGTGGTTCCCAAGCCTCTTTCCTTCTGGAACCACATCCTGAATATCCTCATGAATGGAATCCTGCCAAACATTTGCCTCTTCCTGGATTTCTTCCCTGAGCACCCAGGCAGGCCTTTCCCACTGACTTCATCATCTGGGTTTGCCAAAGCACCACAAGCTCACACATTCTCTCCTCCTATAGTTCCCCATGAGTCCCCAAAGTGGGGCACAGGCCAGCAACACTGGCCTCTTTACTGCTCTGAAATATACTCTCTTCTCTTCAGCTTCCTGAACTTGATCCGTCTTTCTTTTAGATGTGGAAGCCTGAAGCCACATCCACTTCCACAGGCCAAAGACCCCTGCCCTTGAGATGAGTGACCTCTGTGTTCTTTTATCCACATTAGCACAGCAGACACATTAGCACGTGTATGAGCAAGATTACATAGATTTGCACTCAGCTCACTTCTCCATGCTAGTCATGACTGCTGAAAGAACTCATCACAGGTTCTATGCAATTTGTAAGCATACATTTGAAAGACTTTAGTATTTCCAGACAATCAATCCTGAGGAATTAATCAATCCCCTGGCTATATGAGAAGGCCATACCAATCAAGGACCCTGGTCAGATGGGAGGGACATCTCTTAGGCAGACCTCTGGAATTAAGTCAGAATGAGAGAACAATTAGGCTGTGGCTTTTTATATAATTACAAATAAAGAGGAACAGATTTCTAACCTGACATAAATAGCAACTGATAGCAAATATGTCAACTTTGATTTCCGGGGAAATATCATGCTTTAATATGCCATTTATTGTTTGCTCCAAAACACACACTTGAAGGCATTTTTAAAAAGAATGTTTTTGAGTAGTCTGAACAATGTAAAACTGAATATGTTCTATTTTTGAGTCTCCACACATAGCTGCAATAGGGAAAATCTTTCATGTTAATCCGTAGGAGTTTTCCAGTTCAAAAACAAACGCTATTCCTTTTTCTATGGATTGCTTTTTATAGCTCATGGCTTGCTAGTTACATGGGCTATGAGAACAGTGGTCCACACCATGACAAAACACCCCATTGCTGGCAGCGAGGACCCTCATGTCTCAAGTCCCTCTTTACTTATTGTGGTGAGACAGCAATGGAGCTTTTCTCAATTCATGAGGGCCAGTCCCACTGAACTGGGCACATCCTCTTGCCCTTCCCTGCTCTATATTTGAGGCACTAGCTAGAACTACGCTGTTTATCAAAATTTAACCCTTGATATCAACAACCTAAGGAACCCTGAGAGCCCCCTACTTGCATTAGTAGGGTGTTCTCATTCATACAGAACAGAGGGACCACCTCCAGATGGCACAGTGTGATCAAGCTTTAAACCCTATCTCCCCCCATAGAAATAACAGAAAAAATAAAATAAGGTCAAAACAAACATGCATAGTTTCGTGGATCAGAAATGGGTCAGAAACACAGTCAGAAGTTTGGGGCCTGAGACTGAAAGCTGCAGCCACAGGCCTCTAGGCTTCAGAGGTGGAAACAGATTGGTGTCCTCTTAACTCTGCATGTGTTGGAGGACTGGAGCCAGGCTTTCTGCCTAACTCTAGGCCTGCGATGAGGCTGCTGAGGCTGGCATAAAGGCCATACCTGGGCTTGAGGGAGTCGGTTACTCATCAAGGACCTGGACAAGCCATGCTGCCTCAAGAATCTGATTTTATAAACCGATGATGTCACTGCAGGGAAGGAACCCTAAGTGGTGACTATGGCAACCATGGCCCCTGTGAAGCCACAGGCAATGAAAGCAATAGCAAAACTGCTACAATAGTGATTTTAGAGAAAAAACTAAAATTTGCTATTCAATATGCATTTGCAAATTAAAGTTCAGAGCACACAGAAGAAACGAATACTAACCAAGAAAACTCAGCAATTAGAATGTTCACTCCTGACTAATGAAGTAATACAAAATACTAAAATGGCTACCGTAGAAATATGTTTGTATCTTTGGAGAGCTAAAGGAAGGTGGGTCAGCACTAAAAAATAAGTAATTATGAAGGAAAGCACTGGTAACATGTGTGCATTAAAAAACAAAAAACGACAAACACCACTTTGAAATCTTAAAAATGTCAAATATAGCCATTGAAATTTTAAAAAGCTATTGGAGGATAGGATAAACATTATCCAACACTTTCTGTGGAAGAAAGTGGAGTAAATCAGAAGATAAAACTGAGTAATTCCTGTCTAGAACATAGGACAGAGAGAGAAAACAATTGAAGATATTAATTCATGGTTGAAAAGCTCACTGAGAAATTTCCAGATTGGAGGAAAAACTAAGTAACAGATTAATTAAAAATTAGCCTAATCATACTGGAGTGAAACTGAATAATATCAAAGGTAAAAAGAAAGTTTAAAAAGCTACCAGAGAAGACAGCCCAACAAATGGCTGATAATTAGGTAACAGATTTTTCATTACTAGCAACAGATGCCAGAAGACAATGAAATAACTTTAGTCTTAAAATCACAGCTTCAAATCTAGAATTCTGTATGTTGAGTAGAAAGCATTAGTCAGAAAGGAAATTTTTGAATAGGAGAAAGGAAAAGACATCAAAATAAGACAGGTGAAATTGATAGCTAAAATACATAAATCCAGGAGAAGCTAATTTTGGAAAGGACAGAGAAAACAAGAAGAGCTGGACAGAATTGGGAAGGGGCTTCCATTTCTTTAAGCCCAATAGTGATGTCCCCACACACCCAAGAACACAGTAGCATCTGACAAATCTTCATTCCCTCTTACTAGACTTTGATCTGATAATTAGACCCTCCACCTTAGTGTAAAGGCATAATAGGCAAATCCACATGAAATGAACCAGACTATACCTGGGAATTAAACTGCACTCTGGAGAAAGGTCTAGAGTGAAATTTGAAAGGATTTTATTTCATAGACCCAGAAGGAAGTAATATAATTTATGTAGCAAAAGCATTAATTTGATTCTCAGTGCTTGCAAAAAGCAGATTTACTCAACTGCTTCATGTCTGGAAGAAAATCTCAGGGCTCAGGATTAGGAAAATCCAGTTTCCCTATTCTGAGGCTCTATGCAGGATTCAGGGAAATCCAAGCAGCTTGTTGTTTGGATTTCTTTCCCAGGGCCAGAGATCACCCAGAAGTGCAGCGGAGAGTATCAACCCTATACCCAGTTAAGCTATCATTCAATAATAAGGGTGAAGCACAGATGTTTTCAAGCATACAAAGACAACGTAGTTTACCATTCAAAAATGTTTCCTTAAAACAGGGTGGGAAGGATCTAGAGAGATAGAAGAAACACTAGTAAGCAAAAAATTTGTAAATCCGCTTATAAAATCTAATGAGATTATTACAATTAAGAAAAGTAATAGCTATGATTTTTTCATTTAAAAGAAAAGGTAAAATTAAAATACTGCAGTAATAAAACAGTTGGAAACAGGAGATTTAGAGGGTAGTAAAAGCACTTAAAGATTCTTATTTTATTTAGGAATTCACAATGTGAAGACCAGATTGTGAACTTAACAAAAGCAATTCTTATATAATGGTGATTTTAAAAATAGTAATAAGTCTAATTGTAGTGAGTTCAGTACAAGACAATTTTTTCAATTTTATTTCTCTATAATCATGAGTTGATAAGTGGAAAAGAAGCTGGAAGAGCAGAAAGAGTATTGTGGTCCCCAGGAGTTTATATTTATTAATTTACTTGATGGACTGTATTACAGCATGTTTTTTTTACCCAAAGGTAGATGTGATTGCACTTAATGTTTTTAGAGATAGAAGAAGCAAGCTTAGAGAAAGCAGGGAGGGGTGTTTTGGAGATTTGGGGGGAGCAAGAAGAATGAGCTGTCTCAGAGAGAAGGAGAAAAGATTGATGAAAGATTCCTGGCAACATGGCCAGACAGGCTGAGTGTTCCACCTGACACTGGAGAGGACAAAGTGAAAATCTGGCTGAAAGTCATGGCTGTGTGTTCTGCTCTGGTTGTGTTCAGCTGCTTGGATTCTGTCACTAATTAAGCAGATTGTTTAGCCATAGCTAAGGGTTTCAAGAACAGGTATACTATTGGGAGAAAAGGGAAAGAACACTGAGATTATCTACAAGGAATGGTTATTGTGAGACCAGGATATTTAAGCCAGGAAAAGAGGGAAGATCAAGAAAATGGTGGTATGATAATTAATGGCTTGGAGGGCTCCACGGTCGAACTAGAGAAAGTGAGCAGGAACACCAAGAGCTTGTGGTCATAGAATAAGATGCTCACAATTAAGATTATGAAGGAAATGCTGCTGTTGACAAAGATCAGTTCTAGAATTTAACAACGGGAGGGGGTTTCTGAGGTGACTTGGTAGAAAAGAGCATTGGTAGGGAGAAAGTGCAGGGATGGAGGGGCCTGGGTGTAGGGTGCGTTGGTCTACATGAATGTTAGAGTCACCAAATACAGTGACAGAAGTGATGGAGATGAAAGAGGAAGCCAGAGGCTAAACTCTTTCAGGAGTAATAGGTAGTACGAGAGTCACAAGAAGGACCTGAGCTTCAAAGTAGGGGGAGGTGGTTAGTGAGGAAGGAGGAATGGTAGTCATGAAGTCATAATAAGGAAGAAGAAGACACATTTTCCACGTCTAGGCTTGGGAGTAAAGGACTGCGAGGGAAAATGGACATCACTTAAGATGGCCAAAGGTAAAGCAATGTCCTTAAGGAGGAAACAGTTTTCAGTTAGAGTGTTAAAGTAAATGACCCACTGAGAGGAGAGAGATGTGGCCCTAACCACAGTCTCTATGGGGCACAACTGGGAGATTTGGGGGGAGTTGGAAATACCTCTAATGACCACAAAGTTGGACCTGGGATGAGACCTGCGGTGCACTGAGCTGCAGAGAATTATGAAATTAGCACTAATAATCTGTTAGGAGTATGTGAGTCAGTAGTTCTAATGATGCCATCTTTTGAGAAACTAGGCTGTATTGTACACAGCCAGAGGAGGGGTTTGGATGAACAAGTGGGAACCAGGGTAGAGGCCAAGTCGGGGAGGCAAAAGCAGGGCAGGGTATATGACAGTATTTCTAGATGGAGGCCTCAGCTAAAGGGACTGACAGTGGCCTGGAGGTCCACAGAATGCCAGCCCACCTGACTTGGTGAACAGAATAATGAGCTTGTGATACAAAGCATGCATTTGCCTGGTGTGTTCTCTGTGTTGCATATTCCTCAGAATCTAGGATAATATTAAATGTTAAGTGTTTGGTGTTTGTGATGTAGAAATCTTTCTCTCCAATGGGAAACATGATTAGTCCTAAAGTCTTTAGCCTCCGATCTTCTTTAGGGTACCTCATGAATGGTATGAATCATGCACAATCCCAAAGTCACCTTTACTCCAATGCCTTTCACTCAAGCTATGTACCCTCTCCTCCTTTCAGTTGCTGCTGGGAAATGATGGATGGCCAGAATAATTGGGAGCCCCAAGGTAGCCCTGGCTGAGTCAATAGGCATGTAATATCTCAAGGCCAACAAATCACCAGTCCATGGAAAGACTGGGTAGATTTCATCATGCTTCACACATCCAAGCTATGAGGAACCCATTTGTAGAATACTCTGGACCATTACTAATACCTCAGATCAAACCTTGAACAACTGAGATGAACTACCCTGGCACAAGAGATCATGTATGCATTCATCAGTTCAACACCTCTCCACACATGTCTTTTTGCTCTGGTTATTCAAAGACTGTGACACACATGGGTCATGCTTTCAAGAAGGGGGGCGAGTTGTCCAATATCCTTTCCAGTGCTGCAAAGAAAGTACATCAGATCCTTTGCAGTGACCTGTGGATGCAAGGCGATGACAATCCAAAGACTGCTTGGCTGGAGACAGCAAACCAGTGTTAGTTGTTCATTTTAAAGGCCATTTTGCTCAGTCTTGGTTGAGTCAGCTAACAGGGACAGTCTCAATATTTTTCCTTATTTTCTCTGTGCTCATTAAATATGTAAAAGTTCATTTAGAATTTGTGCTCTCTGAGCTCTTATGCTGCAGAGAGTACATCCAAACCTCTGGAATATTCCAGGCACATGTGCTGGCTTGGCTAGAGAGCTCATGTTCTCTTAACTATGCCACGTGAAGCAAAACTTATGCTCAGTGATTTCCAGCTTGTCATTTTGCTCATTTCCTAAAGACTGTACATGCATATCAAATCAATGGAGTTGCTTAAGATTTGCTGAATTCCTCCTTCTTATTGTTGACATTTTTATTCAAAAAGACAAAAAGTATTTGAGGCTTCTTATTCTTAGCTCTCCAAATCACTATCTTACAGCTTTTACATTTTCTTGTCTAATCCTTTCACTGGATTTAGGAAGGTGTCACTTATTTGGTTGAAATGCTAATAATTACCTTGGATGATGCAGATTTCATGATGTGTTAAAAATTCTCTTTGATCTGTCAACCTCTCTCTACGTATTTTGACATCAGCTGCAATGCGTGGTACACAATGAATATGTATATATAATTTTCTCTCTCTCTGTCTCTCTCCGTCTCTGGCCCTCTCTCCTTTCCTCTCTAACATATACATGCATGCATGTCGGCATCCAAACTAACATAAGCGTGGACATATTCTTGGCAATAGATGGTTATACCAGAAATTGTGCAAGTCTCTCTGAAACTGGTAACAAAGGAAACAATTGAAAGAGTGTCAGAGAAAGGATGTTTACTACTTGTATCTGATAGGATCTAAGAAGGAAAGAGATGGCAAACTCAAACAAAAAAGTTTAATTAAGTGTTTTCAACAAATGTGTGGGCAGGGTTTGGGGAAATCAATGCAGAGGAATGGCTGCGCTGGGGCTAACAGTCTTATCCTGAAGAAGCAATAGGAGGGTGTAGTTAGCATTATCTGGTATGCAGCACGGGTGGTTGTTTAGAGAAGGCTGCCTGACAGGGCTTGTGGGACAGGAGTTGGGCATGACCAGCCTGAAGTGACACAGCTGTGAGGACTCAGCTCCAGCCATCAGTGCTACTCATAGTGCCACCCCTTCACCACACCTGACAGGGAGCCAGGGGTCAAGCGAGCCTCCTAGTACTCAGAGAGAGAGAGAAAAGGATCCACAGTGACAGGGGTGGTGCCCAGCACACTTTCTCTGCTCAGGGATTGTGTTCTGTTGTATCAGTTAGTTATTCGCTAACATCTTAATCTGGCTCTAAGAAGATTATGCCGTACTTGGTGCATTCAGATGAAATAACACTCAAGGTTACTGTCACCTGCAGAAGCAAGTTTACAAAAGAGAATTCCTGCCTTTCTCTGCTGTACTCAGGGTATCAGATCTGTTAGTAGTGCAAGACATCTCAGTAGCATGAAACCCCTAGTAGCCAAAGACGACTGTTGGTCTCTTGGCCTCTCATTTGGTACATCCAAATTTAGGATAGAAATTGATGTTCCCAACATGGTGTTCTCTTATTTCCAGCTGCATTACTTAGCACAAAGGCATACCATCTGGCTATTCACACACACACACACACACACACACACACACACACAGTCTCATCACTTATGCTATTTCCATGGTTACTGGAAATAAGACCCAGGGCACTGGATACCCTACAATGACTAGAAGAATATTGAGTATATATTGAAACTCTGTCTCATCTTTATAAAGAAATACTGATTCCCAAAAGTAACCTCTCCTGTATTTGGAAAGTAGTCCAAAACCTGAGAAGAAGACCCTAAAAGTGATTTTTCTCTTTGTAACTAAGAAGTATGCACTCCCTAGCAAGAAATTTGCATTAAATTGGCAATGTGTTAAGGGAAAATAGGAAGTTTATTTGTTTGTTTGTTGTTTTACTTTTCTGCCATAAATGCATTCATTTTTAAGACAGGCCAAATTTCACCCTGAATCAGAACAGCAAAAACTACTGAAGACAAATGTTATGGCTGTACCCAATCCCAGGGTCACAATGAAGAAATAAAGAACCTTCATTTGCTGTAATCTAACCACCTAAGGTGGTTTTGCTGTGGCCCCTTCCAGAGACTGGGGGGAGATGGAGACCACAAGAGGGTCCTCCTGGCTATTGATGCTAGATGAGCAAGTGTCAAAGTAAGTTCTGCCCATTGTTAGTGATGCCAACAGATGTTACATAAAAAAAGGAACCATAGTCAGACAGGTTTGAGAAATGTCAGGTTCCATGATATTAAAATGAATTACTTTAATTGGGAACTTTGTGACTTTGTGAATCTCCAAGAGACTGACATGGTACACACAAAATTATTCAAATTAATTTGACAATGGAGTCTTTTTTTTTTTTTTTTTTTTTGCAGTACGCGGGCCTCTCACTGTTGTGGCCTCTCCCATTGTGGAGCACAGGCTCCGGACGCGCAGGCTCAGCGGCCATGGCTCACGGCCCAGCCGCTCCGCGGCATGTGGCATCCTCCTGGACCGGAGCACAAACCCGCATCCCCTGCATCGGCAGCAGCAGCAGGCGGACTCTGAACCACTGCGCCACCAGGGAAGCCCTGGAGTCCTTTTTTTAAATGAAACATCTAGGAAGGAATAATGTTCCCTGAAACATACTTTGAAAAATAACAATCTGAATTTTTCATATCCCTAATATGTGTGCCAAGAGCCTGCTCTTCAGAGATAACCAAGATAAAGAAACCAGCACTTACCATGTGTGGAGCTAAAGATAGTGCTGTCAGAATCAACGTCTCAGAATATCTGAGATACAAGCATTTTGAAAGATGTCACTCATGAAACAAGGACAAAAATATGGGCAATGTGTGTAAATTTTATAAATGAATAGATTAAATTTTTAATTGAAGTATAGTTGATTTACAATGTTATATTAGTTTCAGGTGTACAACATAGTGATTCGATATTTTTATAGATTATACTCCATATAAAGTTATTACAAAATATTGGTTATATTCCCTGTGCTGTATGTTACATCCTTGCATCTTACTTATTTTATAAGTAATAGTTTTTACCTCTTAAATACCCAATTCCTATCTTGCCCCTCTCCCCACTACTAGCTTGTTCTCTGTATCTGTCCCCATTTTATTATATTTTTATTATATAATTTATTATTATAAATTTATTTATTATTATTTATTTGTTTATTTTATTTTTCTTCAACATATAAGTGAAAATATACAGTATTTGTCTTTCTCTGTCTTACCTATTTCATTAAGCATAATACCCTCCAGGTCCATCAGTGTTGTTGCAAATGGCAAAATTCCATCCTTTTATGGCTGAGAAATATCCCATTTTATATATATATATATATATATATATATATATAGAGAGAGAGAGAGAGAGAGAGAGAGAGAGAGAGAGAGAGGGAGAGAGAGAGGGAGAGAGGGAGAGAGGGAGAGAGGGAGAGAGGGAGAGAGGGAGAGAGGGAGAGAGGGAGATCACATTTTCTTTATCCATTCATCTTATGATGGACACTTAGGTTGCTTCCATACTGTGGCTATTGTAAATAAATGCTGTGAAGAACATTGGGGGACATATATATTTTTGTTTTTTTGGTTTTTATACAGCATGTTCTTATTAGTCATCCATTTTATGCACATCAGTGTATACATGTCAATTCCAATCGCCCAATTCATCACAACACCCCCCGCCCTGCCGTTTTCCCCCCTTGGTGTCCATATGTTTGTTCTCTACATCTGTGTCTCAATTTGTCCCCTGCAAACCGATTCATCTGTACCATTTCTCTCAGTTCCACATATATGCATTAATATACAATATTTGTTTTTCTCTTTCTGACTTACTTCACTCCGTATGACAGTCTCTAGATCCATCCACGTCTCTACAAATGACCCAATTTCATTCCTTTTTATGGCTGAGTAATATGCCATTTTATATATGTACCACATCTTCTTTGTCTATTTGTCTGTTGATGGGCATTTAGGTTGTTTCCATGAGCTGGCTATTGTAAATAGTGCTGCAGTGAACATCGGGGTGCATGTGTCTTTTTGAATTATGGTTTTCTCTGGGTATATGCCCAGTAGTAGGATTGTGGGGTCATATGGCAATTCTATTTGTAGTTTTCTAAGGAACCTCCATACTGTTCTCCATAGTGGCTGTATCAATTTACATTCCCACCAACAGTGCAAGAGGGTTCCCTTTTCTCCACACCCTGTCCAGCATTTGTTGTTTGTAGATTTTCTGATGATGCCCATTCTAACTGGTGTGAGGAGATACCTCATTGTAGTTTTGATTTGCATTTCTCTAATAATTAGTGATGTTGAGCAGCCTCTCACGTGATTCTTGGCCATCTGTATGTCTTCTTTGGAGAAAAGTCTATTTAGGTCTTCTGCCCATTTTTGGATTGATTTGTTTGTTTTTTTAATATTGAGCTGCATGAGCTTTTTATATATTTTGGAGATTAATCCTTTGTCCGCTGATTTGTTTGCAAATATTTTCTCCCATTAGAAGGTTGCCTTTTCATCTTGTTTGTGGTTTCCTTTGCTATGCAAAAGCGTTTAAGTTTCATTAGGTTCCATTTGTTTTTGTTTTTATTTCCATTACTCTAGGAGGTAGATCAAAAAAGATCTTGCTGTGATTTACGTCACGGAGTGTTCTTCCTATGTTTTCCTCTAAGAGTTTTAGAGTGTCCAGTCTTACATTTAGGTCTCTAATCCATTTTGAGTTTATTTTTGTCTGTGGTGTTAGGGAGTGTTCTAATTTTATTCTTTTGCATGTAGCTGTCCAGTTTTCCCAGCACCACTTATTGAAGAGGCTGTCTTTTCTGCATTATATATTCTTGCCTCCTTTGTCATAGATTAATTGACCATAGGTGCATGGATTTATCTCTGGGCTCTCTATCTTGTTCCATTGATGTATATTTCAGTTTTGGGCCAATACCATATTTTCTTGATTACTGTAGTTTTGAGGTATAGTCTGAAGTCAGGGAGTCTGATACCTCCAGCTCCGTTTTTTTCCCTCAAGACTGCTTTGGCTATTCAGGTTCTTTTGTGTCTCCATACAAATTTTAAGATTTTTTGTTCTAGTTCTGTAAAAAATGCCATTGGTAATTTGATAGGGATTGCATTGAATCTGTAGATTGCTTGGGGTAGTATAGTCATTTTCACAACATTGATTCTTCCAATCCAAGAACATGGTATATCTCTCCATCTGTTTGTATCATCTTTAATTTCTTTCATCAGTGTCTTATAGTTTTCTGCATAAGGGTCTTTTGTTTCCCTAGGTAGATTTATTCCTAGGTATTTTATTCCTTTTCTTGCAATGGTAAATGGGAGTGTTTCCTAGATTTCTTTTTCAGATTTTTCGTCATTAGTGTATAGGAATGCAAGATATTTCTGTGTATTAATTTTTTATCTTATAACTTTACCAAATTCATTGATTAGCTCTAGTAGTTTTCTGGTGACATCTTTAGAATTCTCTATGTATAGTATCATGTCATCTGCAAACAGTGACAGTTTTACTTCTTCTTTTCCAATTTGTATTCCTTTTATTTCTTCTTCTCTGATTGCAGTGGCTAGGACTTCTAAAACTATGTTGAATAATAATAGTGAGAGTGGACATCCTTGTCCTGTTCCTGATCTTAGAGGAAATGCTTTCAGTTTTTCACCATTGAGAATGATGTTTGCTGTGGGTTTGTCATATACGGTCTTTATTATGTTGAAGTAGGTTCCCTCTATGCCCACTTTCTGGAGAGTTTTTAATCATAAATGGGTGTTGAAATTTGTCAAAAGCTTTTTCTACACCTATTGAGGTGATCATATGGTTTTTATTCTTCAGTTTGTTAATATGGTGTATCGCACTGATTGACTTGTGCATATTGAAGAATCCTTGCATCCCTGGGATAAGTCCCACTTGATCATGGTGTATGATCCTTTTAATGTGTTGTTGGATTCTGTTTGCCAGTATTTTGTTGAGGATTTTTTCATCTATATTCATCAGTGATATTGGTCTGTAATTTTCTTTTTTTGTAGTTTCTTTGTCTGGTTTTGGTTTCAGGGTGATGGTGGCCTCATATAATGAGTTTGGGACTGTTCCTTCCTCTGCAACTTTTTGGAAGAGTTTGAGAAGGATGGGTGTTAGCTCTTCTCTAAATATTTGATAGAATTCACCTGTAAAGCCATCTGGTCCTGGACTTTTGTTTGTTGGAAGATTTTTAATCACCGTTTCAATTTCATTACTTGTGATTAGTCTGTTCATATTTTCTATTTCTTCCTGGTTCGGTCTTGGAAGTTTATACCTCTCTAAGAATTTGTCCATTTCTTCCAGGTTTCCATTTTATTGGTATAGAGTTTCTTGTAGCAGTCTCTTAGGATGCTTTTTATTTCTGTGGTGTCTGTTGTAACTTCTCCTTTTTCATTTTTATTTTATTGATTTGAGTCCTCTCCCTCTTTTTCTTGATGATTCTGGCTAAAGGTTTATCAATTTTGCTTATCTTCTTAAAAATCCAGCTTTTATTTTTATTGATCTTTGCTATTTTTTCTTTGTTTCTATTTCATTTATTTCTGCTCTGATCTTTATGATTTCTTTCCTTCTCCTAACTTTGGGTTTTGTTTGTTCTTCTTTCTCTAGTTCCTTTAGGTGTAAGGTTAGACTGTTTATCTGAGATTTTTCTTGTTTCTTGAGGTAGGCTTGTATAGCTATAAACTTCCCTCTTAGAACTACTTTTGCTGCATCCCATAGGTTTTGGATCATTGTATTTTCATTGTCATTTATATCTAGGTATTTTTTGATTTCCTCTTGATTTCTTCAGTGATCTCTTGATTATTTAGTATGTATTGTTTAGCCTCCATGTGTTTCTGTTTTTTATGTTTTTTTCCCTGTAATTGATTTCTAATCTCCAAGGGTTGTGGTCAGAAAAGATGCTTGATGTGATTTCATTTTCTTAATTTACTGAGGCTTGATTTGTGACCCAAGATGTGATCTATCCTAGAGAATGTTCTGTGCACACTTGAGAAGGAAGTGCAATCTGCTGTTTTGGGATGGAATGTCCTATAAATATCAATTAAATCTATCTGGTCTATTGTGTCATTTGAAGCTTGGGTTTCCTTATTAATTTTCTGTTTGGATGATCTGCCGCTTGGTGTAAGTGAGGTCTTAAAATCCTTCACTATTATTGTGTTACTTTTGATTTCCTCTTTTATAGCTGTTAACAGTTGTCTTAAGTATTGAGGTGCTCCTATGTTTGGTGCATATATATTTATTATTGTTATATCTTCTTCTTGGATCGATCCCTTGATCATTATGTAGTGTCCTTCCTTGTCTCTTGCAACATTCTTTATTATAAAGTCTATTTTATCTGATATGAGTATCGCTACTCCAGCTTTCTTTTGATTTACATTTGCATGGAATATATTTTTCCATCCCCTCACTTTCAGTCTGTATGTGGCCCAAAGTCTGAAGTGGGACTCTTGTAGACAGCATATGTATGCGTCTTGTTTTTGTATCCATTCAGCAAGCCTGTGTCTTTTGGCTGGAGCATTTAATCCATTCACATTTAAGGTAATTATCAATATGTATGTTCCTATTACCATTTTCTTATTTGTTTTGGATTTGGTTTTGTAGGTCCTTTTCTTCTCTAGTGTTTCCCACTTAGAGAAGTTTCTTTACCATTTGTTTTAGAGCCAGTTTTGTGGTGCTGAATTCTCTTAGCTTTCTCTTGTCTGTAAAGCTTTTAATTTCTCCATCAAATCTGAATGGGATCCTTGCTGGGTAGAGTGATCTTTGTTGTAGGTTCTTCCCTTTCATCACTTTAACTTTCATCATGCCACTCCCTTCTGGCTTGTAAAGTTCTGCTGAGAAATCAGCTGTTAGCCTTATGGGAGTTCCCTTGTATGTTATTTTGTTTTTCCTTTGCTGCTTTCAATAATTTTTCTTTGTCTTTAATTTTTGCCAATTTGATTACTATGTGTCTCAGTGTGTTTCTCCTTTGGTTTATCCTGTATGGGACTCTCTGCGCTTCCTGGACTTGGGTGGTTATTTCCTTTCCCATGTTAGGGAAATTTTCGATTATTATCTCTTCAAATATTTTCTCTGGTCCTTTCTCTCTCTCTCCTCCTTCTGGGACCCCTATAATTTGAATGTTGTTGCGTTTAATGTTGTCCCAGAAGTCTCTTAGGTGATCTTCATTTCTTTTCATTTTTTTTTCTTTATTCTGTTCTGCAGCAGTGAATTCTACCATTCTGTCTTCTAGGTCACTTATCCGTTCTTCTGCCTCAGTTATTCTGCTATTGATTCCTTCTAGTGTATTTTTCATTTCACTTATTGTATTGTTCATCTCTGTTTGTTTGTTCTTTAATTCTTGTAGATGTTTATTAAACATTTCTTGCATCTTCTCAATCTTTGCCTCCATTCTTTTTCCAAGGTCCTGGATCATCTTCACTATCATTATTCTGAATTCTTTTTCTGGAAGATTGCCGATCTGTACTTCATTTAGTTGTTTTTCTGGTGTTTTATCTTGTTCCTTCATCTGGTACATAACCGTCTGCCTTTTCATCTTGTCTATCTTTCTGTGAATGTGATTTTTGTTCCACCGGCTGCATGATTGTATTTCTTCTTGCTTCTGCTGTCTGCCCTCTGGTGGATGAGGCTATCTAAGAGGCATGTGCAAGTTTGCTGATGAGAGGGACTGGTGGTGTGTAGAGCTGGCTGTTCCTCTGCTGGACAGAGTTCAGTAAAACTTTAACCCCTTGTCTGCTGATGGGTGGGGCTGTGTTCCCTCCCTGTTGGTTGTTTGGCCTGAGGCAACCCAACACTTGATCTGACCAGGCTCTTTGGTTGTGCTAATGGTGGACTCTGGGAGGGCTCACACCAAGAAGTACTTCCCAGAACTTCTGCTGCCAGTGTCCTTGTCCTCACAGTGAGACAGAGCCACACCCCTACCTCTGTAGGAGACCCTCCAACACTAGCAGGTAGGTCTGGTTCAGTCTTCTATGGAGTCACTGCTCCTTCCCCTGGGTCCTGATGTGCACTCTATTTTGTGTGTGCCCTCCAAGAGTGGAGTCTCTGTTTCCCTCAGTTCCGTTGAAGTCCTGCAACCAAATCCCACTAGCCTTCAAAGTCTGATTCTCCAGGAATTCCTCCTCCCATTGATGGACCCCCAGGTTGGGAAGCCTGACGTGGGGCTCAGAACCTTCACTCCACTGGGTGTACTTCTGTGATATAAGTGTTCTCCAGTTTGTGTGTCACCCACCCAGCAGTTATGGGATTTGATTTTATTGTGATTGCGCCCCTCCTACTGTCTCATTGTGGCTTCTCCTTTGTCTTTGGATGTGGGGTATCTTTTTTGGTGAGTTCCAGTGTCTTCCTGTCAATGATTGTTCAGCAGTTAATTGTGATCCTGCTGTTCTCACAAGAGACAGTGAGAGCACATATTTCTACTCCGCCATCTTGAGCCAGTCTCTCCTATCTTTTTGAAGTTCTGTTTTTGTTTCCTTTGGATATATACCCAGGACTGTAATTGCTGGATCAGATGGTTGTTCTATTTTAATTTTTTGAGGAATATCCAAACTGTTTTCCATAGTGGCTATACCAATTTACATTCCCTCTTTCTCTCTATACTAGTCAATACTTATAATTTGTCTTTTTGACAATAGCCATTCTGACAGGTGTGAGGTGATATCACATTTTGGTTTTGATTTGCATATTCCTCATGATTATTGATGTTGAACATCTTTTCATATGTCTGTTGGCCATCTGTATGTCTTCCTTGTAGAAAGATCTATTCAGGTATTCTGAGCATTTTTAATTGGGTTGTTTGTTTTTTTGAAATTAAGTTGTATGATATATTTATATATTTTGGATATTAACCCCTTGTTAGACATATTAATTGCAAATATCTTTCCCCATTAAGTAGTTTGTCTTTTCATTTCATTGATGTTTTCCTTTATTGTGCAAAAGCTTTTAAGTTTAATTAGGTTCCATTTGTTTCACTTTGTTTTTATTTATTTTGCCTTAGGAGACAGATCAAAAAACAAAAATACTGCTAAGACTTATATCAAAGAATGTACTGTCCATGTATTCTTCTAAGAGTTTTATGGTTTCAGGTCACACAATTAGATCTTTATTCCAGTTTAAGTTTATTTTTGTACACAGTGTGAGAAAATATTCTAATTTCATTCTCTTACATGTAGCTGTCCAGTTTTCCCAACCCCACTTATTGAAGAGACTGTCTTTTCCCCATTGTATATTTCTGCCTCCTTTTCATAGATTAATTCACCATATGTGCATGGGTTTATTTCTGGGCTCTCTATTCTTTTTCATTGATCTATGTGTCTGTTTTTGTGCTAATACTATACTTTTTTGATTACTGTAGCTTTTGTCATATAGTCTGAAGTCAGGGAGCATGATACCTCCAGCTTTGTTCTTTTTTTTCAAGATAGCTTTGGCTTGTCAGAGTCTTTTGTGTTTGCTACAAATTTTAGGATAATTTGTTCTAGTTTTGTGAAAAATATCATGGGTATTTTGATAGGGATTACATTGAATCTATGGATTGCTTTAGGTAGGATGGACACTTTAACAATACTAATTCTTCCAATCAATGAGCATGGGATATTTTTCCATTTCTTTGTGTCATCTTCAATTTCCTTCATCAGTGTCTTAGAGTTCAGAGTATAGGTCTTTCACCTCATTGGGTAAGTTTGTTCCTAGGTATTTTCTTCTTTTTGATGCCACTATAAATGGGATTTTTTTCTTGCTGTCTCTTGGTTCATTTTAGTGTATAGAAAAGCAACAGATTTCTGTATATTAATCTTGTATCCTGCAACCTTGCTGAATTCATTTATTCTAGCAGTTTTTGTTGTTGTTGTTGGAGACTTGAGGGTTTTCTATATATAGTATCATATTATCTGCAAATAATTACAGTTTTACTTCTTCCCTTCCAATTAGGATGCCTTTTATTTGTTTTTATTTTCTGATTGCTGTGGCTAGGACTTTAACAATACTATGTTAAACAGAAATGGTGAGAGTGAGCATTCTTGTCTTGTTACTGATTTTAGAGGAAAAGCTTTCAGTTTTTCACCATTGAGTATAATGTTAGTTTGAGTTTGTCATAAATTGCCTTTATTATGTTGAGATATGTTCCCTCTATACCAACTTCGTTGAGAGTTTTTACCATGAAAGGTGTCTTATTTATAGTATAGTTGTATGGATTTGGTATAAGGGTAATAATGGCCTTGTAGAATGAATTTGGGAGAGTTCCCTCCTCTTCAATTTTTTAGATTAGTGTGAGAAGAATAAGTATTAACTCTTCCTTATATGTTTGGTAGAATTCCTTTGTGAAGCTGTCTGGCCCTGGACTTTTGTTTTGGGGAGTTTTTTGATTACTGATTCAATTTCAATACTATTAATCAATTTGTTCAGATTACTTATTTCTTCCTGATTCAGTTTGAAATACTGTATATTTCTAGAAGTTTACCCATTTCTTCTAGGTTGTCCAATTTGTAGTCATATATTTATAGTACTCTCTTATGATTGTATTTCTGTGATACTGGCTGTAATTTCTCCTCTTTCATTTCTTATCTTGTTTATTTTGGTCCTGTCTCTTTTTTTCTTAATGAGCTTGGCTAAAAGCTTATCAATTTTGTTTGAAAAAATCCAGCTCTTTGTTTCTCTGATCTTTTCTATGATTTTCTATGATTTGTTTGGTCTCTAGTTTATTTCTTTCCTAGTCTTTATTATTTCCTTCCTTCTTCTGACTTTGGACATAGTTTTTTTCTTCTTTTTCTAATTCATGTAGATAGTAAGTTATGTTGTTTATTTGAGATTTTTTTTGTTTCTTGAGTTATGCCTGTATTGCTGTAAACTTCCCTCTTCAAACTGCTTTTGCTGCACCCCCTAGATTTTGGAAAGTTATGTTTTTATTTTCATTTGTCTCAAGGTATTTTCTGATTTCCTCTTTGATTTCTTCATTGACCCATTGATTTTTTTAGTTGCATGTTGTTCAGTCTCCATTTATTTGTGATTTTCCCATTTTCCTTTTTGTAATTGATTTTTAGTTTCACACCATTGTAGCAGAAAAAGAAACAATGCAATTTCTATCCTCTTAAATTTGTTGAGACTTGTTTTGGGCCTAGCATGTGATCTATTCTGGAGACTGTTCCATGTGCGTTTGAAAAGAGTATGTATTCTGCTTTTTTTAGAAGCAATGTCCTGTAGATATCTATTAAGTTCTACTGATATAATGTGTCATTTAAGGCCATTGTTTCCTTATTGATTTTCTCTCTGGATGATCTGTTCACTGATGTAAGTGTGGTACTAAATCTCCTACTATTATATATCAATTTCTCTCTTTATGTCTGTTAATACTTTATATATTTAGGTGCACCTATATTAGGTGCATGTATGTTAATGGGTGTTGTATCCCCTTCTTTTATTGATCCCTGTATCATTATGTAATGTATTTCTTTGTCTTTTTTATAGACTTTGTTTTAAAGTATACTTTGTCTGATATGAGTATTGCTAATCCAGCTTTCTTTTCATTTCCATTTGCCATCCTCTCACTTTCAATCAATTCTCACTTTCAACAACTCTGAAGTGAGTTCTTTTAGGCAGCATATAGATGATTCTTGTATTTTTTATCCAATCAGCCACCCTATGTCTTTTGATTGAAACATTTAGCCCATTGATATTTAAAATGCAATCAATGATAGGTATGTACTTACTGCCATTTTGTTATTTGTTTTCTGATGTTTTTGTAGCTCTTCTCTGTTCTTTTCTTCTTCTTTTAGTCTCTTCCCTTGTGGTTTGATTTTCTTTAATGTTATGTTTTTGTTCCTTTCTCTCTAGTTTTTGTGTATCTATTGTAGGTTTTTGATTTGTGTTTACCATGTAGTTTATATATGTTGACCTATAACTATATCTACTTGTTTTAAACTGTTAGTCACTTAAATTCAAACACATTCTAAGAGATCTATGTTTTTTACTACACCTCCTCCACATTTTGTGTTTTGATGTCATATTTTACATCTTCATGTCTATCCCTTAACTGTCATTTTACAATTTTGTCTTTTAACCTTTACGCTAGCTTACTTAAGTGGTTGATCCACAGCCTTTAATATGTATTTGTTTTTACCATTGGGACTTTTTCCCTCCTATAATTTCTTATTTCCCATTGTAGCCTTTTCTTTTTCACTTAAAGAAGACTCTTTAATACTTCTCAGGAAGTCAGTTTAGTATTGATTAAACTTTTTAAGTTTTTGCTTGTCTGAGTATCTTTTCATCTCTCCTTCAATTGTGAGTGATAACCTTGCTGAATAGAGTATCCTATGTTGTAGGTTTTTTCTTTCAGCACTTTAAATATATTATGTCACTCCCTTCTAGCCTATCTTTAGAAGTTTCTCCTTATCTTTAAATTTTTCCATTTTAATTATGATATGTTTTGTTTGGGTCTCTTTGGGTTCATCTTCTTTAGAACTCTCTGTGCTTCTTGTACCTTGATATCTGTTTCCTTCTTAAAATTTTGGGAAGTTTTCAGCCATAATTTTATCAAATACATTTTCTACACCTTTCTCTCACTCTTCTCCTTCTGGGACACCCTATAATGCCAATGTTAGGTACCCTTGATGTTGTCTAAGAGGTCACTTAAACTATTTTCATTTTTTAATTCATTTTTCTTTTTGCTGTTCTGAGTGAATGATTTCTATTTTTCTATCTTCCAGTTTGCTTTTATTTTTTTTTTCAAGATTTATTTATTTATTTATTTATTTATTTATTTATTTAATTTATTTTTGACTGTGTCAGGTCTTACTGCCTATATGTAACCAGACTTTTGAAGCCTCTTGTCCATTACCAGCAGCTGGTCAATCCCAGTGCTGAAGAGAAGGAGGGGCACTGTCAGGCCTATAAAGAAAATTTCCATGAGGGCCTTCCAGGAGTGAAAGGCTCTGAGGCTTCAGGAAAGAATGTTCTAAAGATACTTACACCACATGTCTTTTCCTACTAATCCTCAGGTCCTCATAAACAAGGAAACTTAAAGCTCTCTAAATCTTCTATTTTTCTAAAATTAAAAACACAATGAAATGTCTTTAACTTGCTCCGTGTGTCTGAATGCACAATTGGTTTAAGAAGACTTGAGATTGGGAAGCACATGTTGCAATGACTGCAAGGCCCATGCTTGGGGGGATGGGGGGAGAGGGGGACGGGATTGAGGAGGTACCGGACAGAACATGGTTTGGTGGGTAGGGGCAGGGCTCTGAGGGGTTGTGGGATTCCCACCTGCTGAAGCAGATGCCACACTGCAGTCTGAAGATTCTTCATCTGGGAGTAAGTGCTGGGGTCTCAGCTATGCCTGAGAAGAGCTTGATGAAAAAGGAGAATTGAACACCCAGAGCTACACAGGACTGTGTGCACAAGGCATTTCCTGGTAACTCTGAGGCTGATGCAGATTTGTTTTAGAATGAATTTGTTTAGCTGTCAATATTTTAATTCATTCAAAAAAGTTGAGATCAAGAGTAGCAGGATGTTGGGCTCACCTCTCCTTAAGAACACATCAAAACTACAACTACATATAGAGCAACTCTCACTGAGATTGACCCAGGAACTAGAAAAACAAGTCTTCTACAACCAAGGCCATAAAGAAAGATCCACATGGAGTTTGGTAGGAAGGGGGGAGAAGCAATATGATTGGGACACACACCCGTAGTGGGGGACACAGAAGAGGAGGGGGATATCACAGGCTCCAACGTCCTCCCTGGGGAGCAAGAGTTTGAGCCACATATTAGACACCTTAGCCCTAGGGTCAAATACCAAGAAGACAAACCCCCTTAGCCAGTTTGAAAACCAGTGGGGCTTACTGGAGGGTGGTACAAAACTGAGACTCCACACTTGAAGAGCATGTGTATAGTCTTGCTTACTCCTGGTCACAGCATGGAGGCAGCAAATTGAAAACTGCCTGGGGCTCTGGCTGGTTTGCCAGGACTGCCCCAGCATGCCCCCAGGCCTGCAGTGGACTCCTGCTCCAGCCGTTTTTGCTCCAGTGTTGCTCTCCACTAGGGTGGAGGCTGTCATTATTAATGAGAGTACACACACTTGGAGGGAATGGAGCTGACATAGACCCTGCCCCTGCCTCTGATCAGGGATGAGGTAGCCATTGCCAGCAGGAGCATCCCTGTGCACAGTTGGGAGGGGGCAGGTCCAGCTCAGTAGTGTGGCACCAACCCTTCCAGCCCCCACCCAGCCGCTATCCAAGGCATGCACAAGGGGGGAGTAAGAAAAACCAGCACAGAAGTGCAGCCCCAAGCCCTCAGACCCCTGCCACTACTCCAACAAAGGCAGAGACTACCATCACACATATGGGAGAAATGCAACTCCCTAAGGGCTTCTGCTTCAGCCCATTGAGCCTTGCCCCCAATAGGGCAGTGACAGTCATTGAGCATAGGAGAAGCCCCAGGAAGAAACTGGCTCTTGCTCTAGCCCCTCCAACTCCAACCCTACCTCCCATCAAGGTGGTAGCTGACAGCAATACCCAGGGGAAGACACAGCCTGTGCTCACTTCAGGTTCAGCTATCCCACCAAAGCCACTGGGCATATGCACACTGCATAAGGATGCTCTCACACAAGGACATACATTCAAGACTGGTATAGGTAACTGCTTCACCCAATTTCATAAAGACAGAGAAAGTTAAACAAAATGAGAGGATAGGTGAGAATATGTTTCAAATGAAAGAAAAAGAAAATGACCCTAAAAATATCTCTAATGAAACAGATAATTTACCTGATAGAGTTCAAAGCAATAGTAAGAGGAATGCTAACTGAATTGGGAAGAGAATAGATGAACACAGTGAGAATATTAACAGAAAACTAGAAAAATATAAAAAAGAACCAGAGATGAACAATACAATAACTGAAACAAAAAATACACAAGAGGAAATTAACAGCAGATTAGGTGATACAGAAGAACATAAAAGTAGGGCTTCACTGGTGGTCCAGTGGTAAAGAATCTGCCTTACAATGCAGGGGACAGAGGTTCGATCCCCAGTCAGGGAACTGAGATCCCATATGCTGCGGGGCAACTAAGCCTGCATGCCACAACTACTGAGCTCACACGCCTCAGCTAGAGAGCCTGCATGCCACAAACTGCAGAGCCCAGGTGCTGTGTAACCCATGCACCACATCTACAGAGCCCATGCGCCCTGGAGCCTGTGCACCACCACTAGAGAAGAGAAAACCCACACGCCACAACTAGAGAGAAACCTCTGCATCGCAATGAAGAGCCCGCAGACTGCAACAAAAGATCCCGCATGCTTCAACAAAGATCCCTTTATAGAGGTATACAGAAAATGCGGTGAGAGTACAAGTGAAGGAATGAGAAACTCAACATTGAGTTATGGGTAAGACTTCCTGAAAATGTGAATGTTTAGATGCAGCATAGAGTCCCTAGCATTTCATGAGGCTAAAGGAAGGCAGACGTGCCCCTGGGAGTGCAGAGAATATAGGTCAGGGGTGAAACATGTTGAAGAAAAGGGAAGGAAGGCAGCTGGAGAAGAGGCGTATGGTAAAGCCAGTTACCCACATGAGCAACTGTAGTGAATTCTGCAGGGAACCTGGAACTAATAAGGAACAGACATCTTGAAGTGAGGGAGCTAGGGTATTTATATAGTCTTGGGATGCAGGCTACTGGAGAGTGTGGTGGAGCCTGGGCTACCATTTGAAAGACAGAAGAGCCTTTGGCTCGGCTTTGGAGAATTTTTGCAGCCTCATACAGGCAGGCGCTGGCAGACACAGATTAGTGGATCTTTCTGAATAATGAAGCCCAAAAGATTTGGGCAGTGCGAAGACAGGTTCTGCTACACAGTGTTGTTGGGGGAGCAGTTCCAAAGGTTTCAGCAGGTGACCTGGATGAAAGAGTCAACTAGTGAGAATGTGGAAAGAGAAGAAGAGGTGATAACAGAAAGTCTAGCTGAAGTGGATAGTTCTGGTATAGCCAAAGGAGAGACTACAGAGAAAGAAGCAAGTTTAAAGAAATGACAAGTTAAGTTTTGGACTTTTGTGTCTGTGCTAAAACTGAATGGTTATATTTAGTAAGCAATTTGGATTATGAAATGGTTGCTGAGGTCTTAAGTATGTAAAAAGTCACAGAGCCTGAAATGAGAAGAAAAGAAGAAAGTCAAGGGCATTCTATTGGTGTCTCTATTGTCAAACATAATTCTCTGCAATAGGTTTGTGGCTGAAGAGAGATAGACACATATTAACTAGAGAAAAAATAACAATATTGAGCTTCATGCCCTCAGCACTACTCTATGCCATGGAGATGTTTGTTGCGTTGACAGGGAATGAAGCTGTTAAGACTTCAAGAGAAGGAGAGGACTGAAGAACACTGCTTTTAAATTTGTTTTCTAGGAGATTCATGTTATGTTGCTAATCAACAGTTCTGCTTTGACAGTTTTCATTTCCTATAAATATAGATCCCAATAAGAGTGTCCAATGTTTCCTGACTCAAATCCAGAAGGAGCAGGTGTGTTCACTGGGTGAGTCATGCTATATTAGCAGCCAAGACTAGGACATGGCTGCAGAGGCACTTAAGGGAATAAAAGCAAGCTAGAAGGAGGGCCAGGCTTCTGAGATCACAGTTATTTGGAATTTGGGGATTCTGATAGGTGTGGTTCTTGTTTTTCATTTCTGCTAAAAACAATAGCACCATCCGGTGTTCCACGGAAATTTTCTACATAAATAGATGAATATGTTTTTTATTGTTAGACATTCTATTGATAGACATTTAAGCTGTTTCCACATTTGACTGTGGAAAAAAAATGAGAGAGAGATGGAGATAAAAACAATGAAATATTATTCAGGTTTTAAAAGAAAGAAATCCTACCACATATGACAATATGAATGAACCAAGAGGACATTGTGCTAAGTGAAATAAGCTAATCACAGGACAAGTACTTTATGAGTCCACTTAAATGAGAAGCAGAGAGTGACATACTGGTTGCCAGGGGCTGGAAGAGGGGGAATGGGGAGCTGCTGTTTGATGGATATAAAATTTCAGTTATACAAGATGAATGAGCCCTAGCGATCCACTGTATAACACTATGCCTGTGGTTAACCATACTGTATTGTGCCCTTAAACATCTATTAAATGAGTAGATCTTATATTAAGTGTTTTTACCATAATCAAATAAAAGAAATAGATGAATATTTGATCAATCTAAAAACCTTTCTTATTTCCTTCAAATTCACAAGATACGTGTGCACTGATATGTTGTCCATACCAATTTCCAAGTCAAAATACCCACTTTACCCAAAGCACCTCGGAGGAAGCTCTTTCATAAAGAAGTAACATATACATGTAACTATGTTAAGGGCACTTCATTCTAAATAAATACATTGACAAATTAGTTATCATAATGATGAAAACACATGTAATTTCACCTGTTTCATTTGAAGGTCTCTGTCTTAAAACAGTGATGCAAGAGAGTCTTAAAATACTTTTGGATATAACAGTAGTTTCTGGGGCTAAGGTCCATGTTCATCAATCTTGTAAATCACAAAGTTATGTTTAGACAATTAAAACAAAGGTGCTACTGTGGCAGGCCTAGAAATGGAAGGAGGAATTTGGACTGCTTTCTGAAATGATTTTGTTCATTAATAAGAACATACTCATATAACAGGAAAATAGGCTGTGCATTCTGATTTAGGACACTGTTTAAAAGTTATATTCTGTAGTTAACACAGGCTTTCAATATTATTGCAATCTGATTAAAATGCTAAATAAAAATGGGAATTTTTTTTTAAACTACTGCTAGGAAAATGCTAAACCCAAAATAGAGGCAACACCACAGTAAAGAGCTATGCTGGATGAAACACTGAGTCACATTTGTGGGAAGTATAAACATGGTTTCATGTTAAGAGGGTCATATTAGGGTCATATTAATCATCACCCTTCTGGATTCTATCCTACCCCCTAAATAGTTTTTATTCCCCTGCCCCTCAGCTCTGCCTTTCCCACAGGGTCCCTGGCACCAGACACATGACAGTTGAGGCTGCTGGGCTGTTGACCCCTGTGCAGCAGCTGTTCTTGCCACAAAGAGAAGGAGGCTGCTAGGTTGAATCAGGACCTGCCCAGTGCAAGTCTCTCTGAAACAGCAGAGCTGATGTCATTCTTCCTGCAAAAGAGGTCACTAGAGACACAGTAAGATGACAGCAGCTTTCAGGGGCTATATGACAATTTTCCCTGACCACACGTCCCTATTATACATCAGAAAGCAAACTTGTTCATCCGGATGAACAAAGGATATAGAAAAGGATAATGATTCATTCCATTTATTCCCAGCTCTTTTTACTGTGTGACCAAGGCTTTCACTCATTCCTTTTCTTCTATGTGCATTTCACCCTAGAGAGAATTTCTGAGACTAGATGGACTTTAGTGAAGGTCCTAGAAAACTGTGTTAGATATTAATATCATTATTTTTAAATAATGTGCATAATAATGTTTCATTTATGATAATTAAACTGTTCATGAAAAGTTGCAAACTAAATAGTTATATGACTTTTGGTGGGAGATTGTACTGTTGCTCAGCAAATATTTATTCCCTTTGTCACACCTCCAATCTGCCCCTGAAAGATGGACATTCTTGTCCCCTGAATGATGGACTGAATGACTTGTTTTGGCTTATTGGATTGTGAGTGGAGGTGGATTTGCCTCTCTGAGCAAAGACATAAACACACTTGCTTGTTTTGGCTCACTCTGTGTGCTCCTGTTGTCTGTCCCAGATAGTCATTCTTCCTTCAGTCTGAAAATGTACAAGAATCAGATCTCTGCATGCCTGCAGCCTGCAGTAGAACTGGCAGAGCCTATCTGCAAACCCAGGAGTGAGAAGTAAAGAAATGCTGCCTATTTTAAGTCACTGAGAAAGGGAGTTGTTTGTTGCCACAGCAAAAGCTGACTAATACTTCTTTGTGCAATGACTTACAATATCATTTCAGAGTGTACTTTTTATTTTGTTGATCTTCAATTGGCAGTTATCAGCTAGCTATTACCACAATAATGCTGCATGACAAACAACCACAAAATTTCAGTAACATACAAAATTATAGATCTCTCAGGCATTTATGTATTGAATGAAGAAAACAAACATAGGCTGGGCTTGACTGGGTGAATTGGCTGAGGTAGCTCTGTACCATGTGTCTGACATCCAATTCCTGGGCCAGGAGCTTATCCCAGGTGTGAGAGCCCAATTTGTGCAACCACTCTTCAGGCCTCTGCTCTGTAATGAATGCTAACATCCCAAGTCAAATGACCAAGCTGACATCAATGACTCCAAGTAGAATAAACTCAAAAGGATCCACACCAAGACACATCATAATCAAACCTAACAAAAGACAAAAGCAAAGAGAGAAGCTTGAAAGAAGCTACTCATCATGTACAAAGGAGCCTCAATAACATTATTGGCTGACTTATCATCTGATACAATGGAGGTCAGAAGGCAATAGAATGACATTCAAATTGCTGAAAGAAAAAATAAACTGTTGGGGAGGAATTCTATATTCAGCAAAACTACCCTCCAAAATGAAGGAGAAATTAAGGCATGCTGAGATAAGAAATAACCTGAAAGAATCTTTCACTAACAAATCCTCTCTATAAGAGATACCAAAGGGAGTGCATCAAGTTGAAATGTAAGAACACTGAACAATAACTCAAATCTACACTAAGAAATAAACAGCACTGATAAAGGTAACTACATAGGTAAAAATAAAAGACAGCATAAATGTACTTATTGTTTTTAACTTCTTTTTTTCCTATCTGATTTACAAGAACACTGCATAAAGCAATAATTTTAAATCTAAATTGATGGACACACATTGTGTAAATACGTAATCTGTAACAATAACAGGGTAAAGGCTGGGGAAGGAGCAGAGATATATAGCAGGAACGTTTTTATAGACTATGGAAATTAAGTTGGTCAGGTTCCAAGAATTAGGATATGGACATCTTTGGGGGCCATTATGCACCCAGTAACATCAGGCACCAGTGATTTTGAGATATCCCTGAAAATTACTAAAGTACAACCAGGGTTGAGAACTACCCAGGTAGGGTGCAGGGTGCTCACATCTAATGATGTGTTCAAGTTGCCCAGGGACTTCATACAATCACAGATTCTGTGACTGTGTCCCTGCCAGACTTCCAGAATCAGGACTTCTGAGGGTGGGGACTGAGCCTGACATTTTTTTAAAGTTCTCCCACATGATTTTTATGTACTTCTTGTGTTGTAAACCACCTGAGTGGAGTCATCAGCAGTCCCATGAGCCCCAGGCATCTCACTGTGTAGTATCCTGAGAAGCTTCTAGAAATCCCTGGGATTCTTGGTCACATTCAGAGGTCAGAGCCCCAGCTAGAACTGCACACAGACTTCCTCAGGAATCTGTCTTTTTGGCAGAACATTTCAAGTCATTCTGATGTGCATGGAAGTGTGACCCCCTGCCCTGTGGAGGGTGGCAAGGGGCCTGGAGGTGGACAATAGCTGTGGCAGATGAGACCACTTTTGTGGAAAGCTGACAAATGTTCCCAAGGAGACAAAGGGCATGTATAAGGGCTTTGCTTAAGATTGAGCTCTTAAAGGAAGTGATTTTTTTCAGAGTCAAACTCAGACACCAAACGGAGAACAGTTTGGAGATATGCTAGGGCTGCCATACACAATACCACAGGCTGGGGTGGGGTGCGGGCGCTTAAACAGCAGAAATTTAATTTCTCCAAGTTTTGTAGACTGGAAAGTCTGAGATCAAGGCATGGGCAGGGTTGGTTTCTGGTGAAGTCTCTCTCTTTGGCTTGCAAACAACTGCCTTCTCGCTGTGCCCTCACATGGCCTCTTATCTGTGCACATGGAGAGAGAGAGATCACTGGTGTCTCTTCTCACAAGGACCCCAGTCCTATCAGATTAGAGCTCCACTCTTATGACCTCATTTAACGTTCATTACCTCATTTAACGTTCATTACCTCCTTAAAGGCTCTATCTCCACATACAGTCACATTGGGGGTTAGGGCTTCAATGTATGAATTAGGTGAGGTGGGGGCAGGGTGGTGAGGGGCACAGTTCAGTTTATAATAGGAGGCCAGCAAAGATCTGACTCTTGGGAAAAGACATGGAGACTTCAAAGATGGAGACCTGTTTAAGGACTGAATTGTTGCAACATCACTAATATCCTTTCTAATCTAGATTGAAATGATATCAAAGTGTGTTGCTGTAATTAGTACTATTAAATAAAAAGTTATATGAAGGGAAATATATCTCATAATTACAATGATGTAAATTTAAGGAACAAATTTTCAATCCATCTTCTTTATGGAAGAATTCAGTAGTGCATTCAGAAAATTGTGCAATTTTAAAATATTAGTGATGGAAGGAACTCTGAGGTCATCTGGTAAAAAAGTAACCAGACTCATAAGGCTATTTGATAGCCCCTCAAACTTCTCTTATTCTGTCTGAAAATGGAACCATTACCCTTTGTCACATGTATTCATACTGAGGTACAGTGAAAATTAATGAAGACATACAAATTGACCAAGAAAAGTAATATTATAAGCAAAAGTCCAGAAAGGTGCTTCTAATTTGAAAAAAAAAAAAATTGATCAGAGTTAAATGAAGAAAATTATGTTTCAAAAACCTATCTGTTTATGTCCACATTTTTGAGTTGGTTGAATGAAAGGTGCAGTTAACTATCATTGTTAAATGATTGTTTAACATTGTTCAACGTTGTTAAAAGTTGACTAAAATCCTCAAAACAGAAAAGTCTAATAGTACCTAGAGAAAAAACTCAAAGTACATGGTTCTCAAACTCCAAACTTAAACAAGCATTCACATCTCCACCCCCACAGCCTGACACATTAATCATGTATAAATACTTCTAAACATTATGCTCACACTACCATTACCTGCAGACTTCATTTAGGAGGCATACAGCAGCAAAATATGTCTCTACAACGTTCTTGATCTGTAAGTCTTCAAAGCAACAATCCTAGACTAGAAAAGAAAGGGAAAGATCACAAGTAACCCATCTCCAAATTGTCACTCTAATCCCTTCTCTGAGCCTTAGATTAAAGGATGCTGTTGTCTGGATGGTCTATGGCTTCCAATTATGGATGAAGTCATCTAGAAGCTTAAATTGCAACTTAGCTTCACTGTTCCCCTTGGTGGAAAAATAAATAGTTGCCTATTAGATATGCCATCAAGAATGAGAATGGATCTTGTGTACACATAAAAATATCAATAATAAAATATCAATAACCTTGTTTATAACAAACATTACAGGGCACTGATACACTGTAGTAGTGAAAAATCCAGTGTAAATTTACAGTAGACGTAGAGCTTTGTGCTGAGTCAGTGACAGAAATCGGAGGTCGGCAAATTGCAGCCCGTGGGCCAAATCCACTGCAGCCTGTTTGAGCATGGCCTGTGAGCTAAGAATAATTATTTGGATTTTTAAATGAATGAAAAAATATATGAAAAGAGAAAGAATATTTCATGACAAATAAAAAATACATGAAACTCAGATTTCAGTGTCCTTAAAGTTTTGTTGGAACTTATATGGATCATGGTCATTTGTTATGGATCGTCTGTGGTTTCCTCTAGGCTACAAAGTCAGGGCTGAATTGTTGCAACAGAGACAGCTTAGCTCTCAAAGCTGAAAATAGGTGTCTGGCCCTTTCCAGAAAGAAAGGTTCTGCCCCCTGATGCTGACCATTGTCCTCCACCTTGGCTGGACAATAGGATCACCCAGAGAATATTTAAAAGAATCTGCTTTCCAGACAGAGTTTTATTTACACAAACTGGTAAGGGTTTCCAAACTGATTGATCTGGAAGGATGAGCCAGGTTATTTCATGAGCTCTCAGTGTTCTACCTCATCCTGAATTTATAGCTTCAGGTTGTCTGTTTTTCTCCCTGCACCCTTCTCCCAAACTTCCGTGACTTTTGGCCATCTCCTCTGGCTTGTATTCTTACTACAGGAATGTCTTCTCAGGAACGACACACACACACGTTCACGCACATATATGTGTGTACACACATGCATACACACAAGTCTCTTTCACATGCACACGTATGCACATATGCACACCTATAAACAAATACACACAGATGCATATGATTTTCAGAGCTCAAAAGAGTGCGAAGTAGATTCTACTAAATCAAGGTTACAGATTCCTTATCAAATAACACATGTATCTTTTCCCTAATTGGAACCTCTCTGGCCCTTGCTTTGGAAAAATAAGCAGTTGCTCTTGGATGTAGAGATTGATCATATTTTAAGATCTTAAGGTGGTTTCTTTCTTTGATCTGCTTCTTCCACAGCTGAACCTCTGGGTGGCAGCAGAAACTCACAGTTGAATGTCTTCTTATTAAGTAAGTGTGTGTGTGTGTGTGTGTGTGTGTCTGTATGTGTGTATATATGAGGTATGTATGTGTGGTGTGTGTCTGAGTGTGTGATGTGTATATGTGGGGGGGGGGCGGAGTGTTTGTGAGGCACAACTACTTTAGATGGCCGGTTGCCCTGGAGATGCCTCTTCGAGGAACACTCTTGTGGGGAAGTTGGGCCGCATTCTGTGCTGCTTACATGGGGGGAGGAATAACCACAGGGACAGTCCTACCCACCTGTTGACCAGGGTGGAGCACTGTGGGACCACGGTGCACCTGCAGACCCCAGCCCTGCCTCCCACCCCACTCCAGTCGTAGGCTCAAGTGCTGCCACTTGGTCACTGCTGGGGGCACGTGCCTCCTAGAATGGCCTTCTTTCACTGGACATTTTCCTCCATTGTCTGTTTTGCTCCACTAGGCTCCTTTGCCTCCTGTCATCCACAGTGGCCAAGGGGGCAATGTGTCCTGCCTTTTAAATCTATTTGTATGGATTCCTGTTGACTGGGGAAGGGAGGTGACTGCACACACGTGGCAGGCCCCCCTACCTAGGGTGTGGTGTGTGGAAGTGCCCCATTCTTTCCAATCCCTTTGTTCAGCTGTCTTCAGCCTCCACACCCGCCCTGCTAGCACCGGGTGGGGAATGGGGTTAATAATCATGACTCTGCTGATCTTCCCAAATGATGATAGCAAACCCTGGCCGAATCTCCTTTGCCTGCGGCATGTGATAAGAATGTGATGGGCGGGGAATGGATAATTAAATTCTTCCAGATTAAAATAGTATTGGGTTTGCAGACAAAAAAAAAGCCTGGAAATAAAGGAAGGATATGGATGCACACAGATCCCTAGTGAGAGGGTCTGGAACCCCCCCCCCCCGCCCACAACCAAAAGGCCTGACCTACTGCTTATAGGCCTCTCTGAGCTTCAGTTTCCTCATCTGTAAAATGGGGCCATGTTGTCTCCCCTACCACTAGGAGATTAAGTGAGACAGTGTGTCCAGGAAGACTTTGTAAAATAAGCAGCAAATACAGTTTCTGGATCCGATGACAATGACAATGTTCCCAAGTGGATGGTGCCCGGACATCTCAAAACTGCAGCTCCAGGCCCCTCATCCTGGCTGGTATCCCGCTCTCCTTCTCTTCGCCCTTCATTAGCCCTAGGAGCTTGGCTTGCACTCCTGAGGCCCTGGGTCTTTCTTTTTTTTTTTTTTTTTTTTAACGTCTTTATTGGAGTATAATTGCTTTACAATGGTGTGTTAGTTTCTGCTTTATAACAAAGTGAATCAGTTATACATATACATATGTTCCCATATCTCTTCCCTCTTGTATCTCCCTCCCTCCCACCCTCCCTATCCCACCCCTCTATGTGGTCACAAAGCACCGAGCTGATCTCCCTGTGCTATGTGGCTGCTTCCCACTACCTATCTACCTTACATTTGGTAGTGTATATATGTCCATGCCACTCTCTCACTTTGTCACAGCTTACCCTTCCCCCTCCCCATATCCTCAAGTCCATGCTCTAGTAGATCTGTGTCTTTATTCCCGTATTACCCTTAGGTACTTCATGACTTTTTTTTTTTCTTAGATTCCATATATATGTGTTAGCATATGGTATTTGTTTTTCTCTTTCTGACTTACATTAATCATTAGAGAAATGCAAATCAAAACTACAATGAGATATCATCTCAACCGATCAGAATGGCCATCATCAAAAAATCTAGAAACAATAAATGCTGGAGAGGGTGTGGAGAAAAGGGAATGCTCTTGCACTGTTGGTGGGAATGTAAATTGATACAGCCACTATGGAGAACAGTATGGAGGTTCCTTAAAAAACTAAAAATAGCACTACCATAAGACCCAGCAATCCCACTACTGGGCATATACCCTGAGCAAACCATAATTCAAAAAGAGTCATGTACCAAAATGTTCATTGCAGCTCTATTTACAATAGCCAGGACATGGAAGCAACCTAAGTGTCCATCAACAGATGAATGGATAAAGAAGATGTGGCACATATATACAATGGAATATTACTCAGCCATAAAAAGAAACGATACTGAGTTATTTGGAGTGAGGTGGATGGACCTAGAGTCTGTCATACAGAGTGAAGTAAGTCAGAAAGAGAAAAACAAAGGTCCTGGGTCTTTCTGCCAATTGCGTCAAGAACTGGGTGAAATGCGGAGCAAATGTGAAAGCTCCCAGCCCCGCTGGCCCCTGTGCAGCCATCCTGCAGGCTGGCGGCTGCTGGGGCCCTGGGATTGCAGCTCTGGCAGAACCAGTTTTCAGCCCTGAACCGCTCTCTGATGGGAACACACGGAGAAACTTGCCCTGGTGTGGCCTCCGCATCTGTCCTACTGCCATTGTTTATTTGGGTGCCTGGGAGACAAGCACCATGTTCACTCACCCACATTCTGGGCTGGGGCCACTGTACCCACATGTTGCCCTTTTACCTCGGAACAGACCTTCTTGTGCCAGTGTTCCTCCCATGGTGAAAGATGCCAGCTTCTCAGCCCTGGGGACGCAGCTTTCTTCACTCCCCAGCCAGACCCAGAGCCAAAGCTGGAAATAGGGGCCACCAGGTCTCTGAGACGCCCCATGTTGCTCCCAGGGAACATGACCTTGGTCCTTAATTATTTGCATCACATTAACTGTCTGTATGTATCCGGTTTCCTTTTCCCCAGGCTGCAGGTGAGATCCTCCAGTTTGGACACATCTACATACACTGAAGAATTCTTATTAGAATCTAGATATTGTTTTTTTTAAAAGATATTTAATTAATTAATTTATTTATTTGGCACCTCGGTGCAGCATGCAGGATCTTACTGCCCTAAGGAGGAATCGAACCTGTGTTCCCTGCAGTGGAAGCATAGAGTCTTAACACTGGATCACCAGGGAAGTCCCTAGATACTGTTTTTAGTGGAAGAGAAGCTTGTTCTCCCAGGAAGGCTGCTCCTGACTTTTTGCCCTCTGTCCCCTCCCCTCCGCCCCCGCTTCCCGGGGGCTGCGATGTATTCAGGTCAGCATGAGAGTTCTCTTTAAGACAGACACCCGTCTACAGAAAGTGCCTTCACACAACTTCTCTACCCTGATCAGGAGCCAGACAGAGGCAGGCCTGCAACAGCTCCAAGCTCAGTGACAGCACTGGATTCAGACAAACTGAAAAGCCAGCAGGTGATGCTCGCTGCAGGGATCTGCATCTCCTTCAAGGATAAAACTATTGAGCAAAGCCCAGTCTATTTTCTCTGCTCATGCAGAGGAAAGTAATTGTCAGAAAGGCACTGAGCCTGAAAGATTTCAGAGTAAGTTTGGTATAAAGTAAGATATTGGAGTTTTCAATAGCTCTGAGTTCTCTTTCCCGTGTGTGTGTGTGTGTGTGTGTGTGTGTGTGTGTGTGTGTGTGTGTGTACAGGCCCGAAGTCACACAGGCCAGCTCACAAATGGTCCGTGTTCTTTCTCAGACAAATCAGAACAATCTTGCTAGAATATTAAACAGAAAAAGAAACTGTGTCCTTCCCTCTTGTTCAATTTTTTTTCTGCCTGTTCAAATAATAATAGTGTGTTAACAATAATAGTGTGCATGTGACCTAACTCCAGCAAACCAATCAAAGCAAAGGTGAGAAAAGATGGCCAAGGTGTGCCCCAAACACAGCTGCTGCGTGCACAACAGCATTCTCCAGGGATGCTCCCGAGTACCCTCTGGATCAGGAAGACTGGGGAGCCTGGGGCTTCTCAGGTCACAGACCCCAGGGGGCGCTGTGCATATCCAATGTACTCAGAGGGCACTTGCAGATTGGGCTCGATTTGAAGACATCTCTGTTCAATGTTTGACACTAAAAGAGAACACTGACCTTGCACAGGGTGCAGTCCTCACTGTAACGAACAATTACCACATAAACAAGTATAAGTGCAAATTTTCCTAGGAGTTGACTAAGACCAGCAGAGCCTTTCTGCGCAGACATCCCTGTGAGCACTCACAGGTACTGGCTTGGAGGTGGAGAAGGACCTCGGGGGTGTTGGTAGCACCTGTCAGACATGCACTGGCTGCAGAGACAGAACGGAGGCCAAGAGGAGACATTTTCGGCTGCTGGCTTAGTGATTTGTAAATAATGAGCTCCTGGTGGGAGGCCTGTGTGTTTCAGAGCATATGCTCTGACAGATGGGCTGGACATCAGCAGGTTTGGGGGTGTACTCCGGGGACCTGCCAATCACCAGCATCCCGCTCCTGGGAGGGGGATCAGGCTTTGGAAAAGGAAAGAGGTATTAGATAGCGGCTTCAAACACATTTCAGTGCAGGCTGACCTTGACCACAGTGATCTTTTTACCCAAACTCCCCCTTCCCCTGGAGCCCAAAGAGCCCCAGCTAAACTTCAGATCAGTCTGGAGATGCTTCATGCGGGCAACACTAACTACATCTGTGGTTCTCAAAGCGGGGTCCCCGGACCAGCAGCAACAGCAGCAGCTGGGATCCGAACAGATAGTTTGGGAAGGAATAGAAAAAGAAAGGAGGGACTCATATAATTTTAGCTTCACTCGTTAAACTTGGTTTCTGATTAAAAAGCTGAAATCCCAGGCAAAGAGCACCTGTGTGTGGGTTTATTTTACACACTCTTCCAGAAGCAAGATGCAGTGCCTGGGGTCAGGGCCTGCTCGTGCCAGACCCTGGAAAGAGCAGATTCTTCAGAGAAATGAAGGACTAATGTCTGCCCAGTCTTGAATTTGGGAATATTCCATTTGAAACAACAGGATGAAGCCTGCAGTGCTGTGGCCCTTGCCCTTTAAAAAGCAAAACAAAGCAACAGAAAAAACCCAAACCAAAGCAGCTACTGAAGAAGCTCTTGACAGATGCGTGGATTAGTGATGTTTCCATCAGTGATTCTCCCAGCTTAGATATGGAGAGGTTGCTGCTGCAAGACTGCACAGCATTCTTGAGTCCAGACTTTGGAGGAGTGACTACTGCCAGCAGAGACCCTGTGCAGACCCAGATCCAGGAAGCTCCTGCCACCTGCATCAGGGCAGGTGTTCACTCCTGCCAGCAAAGCCAAGAGAGTGGAACAAGAATGGGCTTTTATTAGGCAAAGAATTTCTCCAAGTCACTTACGCTGACTGAGCTTTCAGTTTCTTCATTGGCAAAATGGAGCTATTAATATCTTCCTCAGATACGTTTTGTGGGTGTTAAATGAGCCGTACCCGGCATCTAGCATCTGGTACGTGATTATGCCAGTGATTTGGAAATGTGGGTTGCCACCCATTAGAGGGAAGGAGAATCAATTCAGTAAGTCATGATTCTAAATGATTTGCGTCATTGTTGATTCTAAATGATTTATTGGGAACTTGAACTTAAATCTTCTCAAAGTCATACTTGATATTAATCTTTGTTATATTTTTCTTTATCATACATAGTAAGAGTAACCTTTTTCATGAAACTTTTATTTCAGTTGTATCACACTTATGAGGTGCAATGTGAAATATATTTCTTACTCAGAATTGTAGACCAAAAATTGGAAAACATTGTATAAGCTGATCAATATGTATTCATCGCTTTCCTCCTTCCTCCTTTGTCCCTTCATCTGTCTCTCAGAAGAATAAGGTGGCCACCATCAATCATCAGGATATCTAAAAGGGCTCTGCACCCAATTCTGGTGTGTGTGTGTACGTGTGCGTGTGCGTGTGCGTGTGTGTGTGTGTGTGTGTGTGTGTGTTTGTGTGGAGGAGGGGTTGGGGGGTTTCCCACACTGCCAAGCAACTCAATTCTAACACTATCTACCTGGAGATAGCATCAGGTCACACAGGTGAAGGGCTCAATCCTGCAAGACTCTCCCACCACCTCCACACTTCACATGCCAATCACCAAGTCCACATTGTCATTTGAGCTTTCGGACAATAGATCAGAGGTTCCAACGACTTCCTCCTTGGGTCTGATTAATTTGCTGGAGCAATTCATAGAACTCAAAGAAACATTTTACTTACTAGATTATCAGTTTATTATAAAAGGATATAACTTAGGAACAGCCAGATGGAAGAGGTGCATAGAGCAAGGCACGGGGAAAGGGCACAGAGCTTCTATGCCCTCTCTGGCTGTGTCACTCTCCCCACACCTCCATGTGTTCACCACCCCAGAGCTCCTGTACTTTTGACATTTTATGGAGGCTTCACTACATAGGCATGACTGATAAATCATTGGCCATTGGTGATTGATTCAACTTCTAGCTCCTCTTCCCTTTCTAGAGGGGTGCATGGGAATTCCCACCCTCTAATCCCATGGTTGGTTCTCCTGGCAACCAGCAGTTAACCTTAGGAGCTTTCCAGAAGTCACTTCATTAACATAACAAAAAACACCTTTATCACTCTTACTGCTTAGGAAATTCTAAGAGCTTTAGGATGGGGGCAAGTTTTAGGTGCCAGAAACGTGGACAAGTACCAAATATACATATTAATATTTTTATTATAAATCACAATATCACAATGTCAACATTAATGGTCGCCACAAATGAAGCAGAGGGACAGGGTACAGACCATTACTTCAGCATGTGGTATGGCCACCCTGCTCTCTGGAAGGGAAATCCTGGCCCAGCAGGGTTTGCATGCAACCAGCAAGCCCTGGAAGAGCCAGTGGGAGCCCAGGGGCCCTGGAGGGACAAATCGGGGCCTGATGGCAGCTTGTGAAGAAAGAAGAGAGCAGAGTACCCTCCTTGCTGGCTCTTCTTGCCATGCAGGTAATTAGAGAAGGAGCCAAAAACTCAGAGAGCAACAGGAGGTAGCGAGTAGTGTATGTGTGAACACAGAGAGACAGAGACAGAGAGACAGAGAGAGACAGAGGCATGTATACATATAGGTGGCAGGAGGGGAGTTCCCAGCCAGAGCTGCACCTGTCCTAGTATTTGAAGAGAAAGCAAATATAGTGACCTGATCCCTGGAGGCACAGGTCATGCTCGCCCACTCTGTGCAGCTGGGCTGCTGTGGGGAAATGCACATGTGGGGACACAGGCCCAGCTGGTGCAGCACAATGGCAGTCACTCCACTGAACAATGACCTTGACTCCCCAGGGAGAGGAGCCACCTAGATTTACCATGTGGTGTGCCCCCTTCGTTGTGCAGACAGACATCCAGCGTGGACACGCTGCCCAGAGCTGTACCTCTCCACCATCTCTCCTCTTTTCAGTTCAGATACTCTTCTGCTCTCTCATTGGGTTTCTTTTTTTTTTGGTACACGGGCCTCTCACTCTTGTGGCCTCTCCCGTTGCGGAGCACAGGCTCCGGACGCGCAGGCTCAGCGGCCATGGCTCACGGGCCCAGCTGCTCCGCGGCATGTGGGATCTTCCCGGACAGGGGCACGAACCCGTGTCCCCTGCATCGGCAGGTGGACTCTCAACCACTGCGCCACCAGGGAAGCCCTCTCATTGGGTTTCTGAGCAGAAGAGCTCAGAGCAACAGGACAGCAAGCGTGTTCCCAGCTCACCCTCTGCTGGCCCATGGTGCAATTTCCCAAGTCTCTTTCCTAAGAGCTAGAAGGTTCTGGCCTGAGATTCTGGGAGGGAGGCCTGCTTCCTGGAAGCTGCTAGCTTCCCCTGTGGGGCCCTGCTGAGAGGCAGGACAGTGACAGGGTGTGAACAGCTGGGCAGGTGCCTCTGAGGGTTAAAAGCATGCCCTCTGACCTCAGGGCAAGCCGTGCTTTCAGACTGCTGCCAAGCACTCTCTTGAGGGCGGTGTTGGGAATCCTGCTAAGAACTTCCTCCCCTGAGGGGGGCACTTTCAGAACTTCTGCATCACCCCCTTATAGTTGCCACCAAAACCTGGGAGACACAAGATGTCTCAGCAGATGGGGACAATGCATGTCTTGTTTCCTTTCTCTATTTTTTTCCCTTTTTTGTTGTTTTTGGCCCTTTGGAATTCAACAGAAATATCTTGTTGTTCATCTAAAGATGAGGTCTTACTCAATAAATTTTCTTTACAAAGGTATTCTAAGAAATACTTTTAGGGGGAAATAAAACACCAAACTGTGATAGATTTACATTAAGCATTTTTTTTTTTTTTTGCAGTACGCGGACCTCTCACTGCTGCGGCCTCTCCGGTTGCGGAGCACAGGCTCCGGACACACAGGCTCAGCGGCCATGGCTCACGGGCCCAGCCGCTCCACAGCATGTGGGATCTTCCCGGACCGGGGCACGAACCCGTGTCCCCTGCATCGGCAGGCGGACTCTCAACCACTGCGCAACCAGGGAAGCCCCATACATTAAGCATTTTTAGAAAATGATCTGAATGAGTTAGATTCATATGTTTCAACTAGCACTTTCCCTTTTCTCACCCCCATCAAAGTATGATGTTGACTAAATGGGCAGCAAACTGACTTAGGCTTTGTGATGGAAGATAAAGCTGGAAGGAGACTTTGCTTTTAGGACTGCAAGTAGCACACTGATATTATGTCTACTTCCAGAAACCCATTGTCAAAATACCTTCAGCTTTGGGGACTTCCCTGGCAGTCCAGTGGTTAAGACTCCATGCTTCCACTGCAGGGGACACAGGTTCAATCACTGGTCAGGGAACTAAGATCCTGTATGCTGCGCAGCCAAAAAATAAAATAAAATAAATAAATAAAAATAGCTTCAGCTTTAACTGCAACTCTATTTTTTCCAGAAACATGAATTTTTTGAGTGACATTCAAAAACTCTTCATTTTGAATTCATCCTTTCAACAATTATGAATGGAGTGCCTTTGACCACTGGAATGCCAGCCAGCCTCTCCTCTTAGTAATGTGATAAAGCACATGGGATTACAACCTTGGCTGTACATCCAAACTATCTGGAAAGTCACTTAACAATCCCAACGTTTAGGCCATCTCACTTCTGACACTTCTGAATATTTACCCAACATAATTGAAAGCAGGAAATCTAGCAGGTATTGGTACACTCATGTTCACAGCAGTATTACAATAACCAAAAGGTAGAAACAACTCAAATGTCCATTGACAGATAAATGGAAAAACAAACTATGGTATATACACACAATGGAATATTATTCAGCCTTAAAAAGGAAGGAAATTCTGACACATGCTACAACATGGATGAACCTTGAAGACATTACACCGAGTGAAATAAGCCAGCCACAAAAGGACAAATATGTATGATTCTACTTATATGAGGTACCTGGCTAGAGTACTCAAAGTCATAGAGACAGAAAATAGAATGGTGATTGCCAGGTGCTGGAGAAGAGGGGAATGAGTTGTTTAATAGTACTGAATTTCAGTTTTTCAAGATGAAAAAGTTCTGGGGATGGCTGGTGTAGATGTTGCACAAAAATGTGAAAGTATTTCATGCCACTGAACTGTCCACTTTAAAAGGATTTAAAACAGTAAATTTTATGTTATGTATGTTTTACCAAAAATTTTTTAAATCTCAATGTTTGGACACCATCTCAGCCCAATTTGATCGGTATCCATGGAAGCAGATCCTGGGCATCAGGTTCCAATGTGCAGCCCAGACTGAGCTAATGTTTAAGGTGATTCCAGTGCTAGGGACATCAGCAGATTTCTCTGAGGCTTCCATGGAGTGGCTGATGCTCGTTTGAAGAAGCTGATGTGCTGAAAACATGGGAAACAGACAAATTCTGGTCACTTGTCGAGATTACAGAAGTACAGAGATCCTCTTTGGGCCCACTTATATGAAACAGACATTTGAATTCATATGGATCTCCAGGCTCACTTACTGGTCCTTACTTCACTTCATGTGTTGATAGCTCTGTGTGCCAAGAACTCTGCTAGGTGCTGGGTCACAACAGTGAATAAAACCTACAAGGTTCTGCCCTCTTATGGAGCTTCCATCCTGGTAAGGGAGATGGACACTTTTTAATAAATATACAAAATTTGTATAGTGTATCTGAATGTGGTAACTGCTACTAGAGCAAAGTAAAGGAGGGTTAAGAAGATGGGAATAGGGTGTGAATGGGGGGGTATCATTTTTAAAAGGATCTATCTGACTGGATATGATCAAAAAGAAAGACATAAAAAGGCAAAAAGACACCTCTCCACACACACACAAAAGACAAAGACAAACAAAACTACATAAGGTCTTTACTCTAGTGGATGAATTTGTTTCTCACAGGAATAGTGGTTAGCAATTCTGGAACTACTTTTTTGTATTGAAGTATGGTTGAAGTACAATATTATATAATTACAGGTGTACAACATAGTGATTCACAATTTTTAAAGGTTATATTCCACTTATAGATATTATAAAATATTGGCTATATTCCCTGTGCTGTACAAAATATACTTGTAGCTCATTTTATATGTAATAGTCTGTACCTCTTAACCCCCTACCCCTATGTTGTCCCCATGTTCCCTCAAACTAGTGGGAAAACTAGTTTGTTCTTTATATCTGTGAGTCTGTTTCTTTTTTGTTATATTCACTAGCTTCACTTTTTAGATTTCACATATAAGTGATATTATACAGCACTTGTCTTTCTCTGTCTGACTTATGGCACTTAACATAATGCCCCCCAAGTCCATTCATGTTGTTGCAAATGGCAAAATTTCATTCTTTTTATGGCTAATATTCCTGTGTGTGTGTGTGTGTGTGTGTGTGTGTGTATGTGTATCACCTCTTCCTTCTCCATTCATCTGTTGATGTATACTTAATATCAAAATAATGAACAACCCAATTAGAAAATGGGCAGAAGACCTGAATAGACAGTTTTCCAAAGAGGACATGCAGATGGCCAACAAGCACATGAAAAGATGCTCCATGTTGTTAATCATCAGAGAAATGTAAATTAAAACCACAATGAGATATCACCTCACACTTATCAGAATGGCTACCATCAAAAAGAACACAAATAACAAATGCTGACAAGAAAAAAGAACACTTGTACACTGTTGGTCGGAATCTAAATTGGTGAAGCCACTGTGGAAAAAAGTATGGAGATTTTTAAAAAAACAAAAATAGAACTACCATATGATCCAGCAATTCTACTCCTGGGTATGTATCTGAAAAAAATGAAAACACTAATTCAAAAACATACATGCACCCCAATGTTCATAGCAGAATTATTTACAATTATTTTTAATTGCCAAGATATGGAAGCAATATAAGTGTCCATCAACAAACGAATGGATAAAGAAGATGTGCTGTATACATATATATATATATACACATATATGTAAACATACAATGGAATACTACTCATGCCTAAAAGCCGAATCATGGCTAAATCTCAGCTTCTTCCACGGGTGAATTCCAACAGCCCAAACACATTTCATAGATTATCTCTTTGTCTGAAAAGAGTCAGCTCAGACTGGAGACACCTGCTAACTCAAGCTGACTGCAGATCAGAACTGGCTGGTTCTGGACCCTTGAAACTGCTGTGGTGGTCTTCAATTTGGTCTTGGTGTCTTCATTTTCATTTACCCATTATTCAGTTACTGCGTTCCAGTCAGAATGCTCTTTCACAAAGTGAAGAGCACATCAAGATGCACCCTGTCTTCTTGTAGAGAGATGCTCTCACTTATCAAGATGGAAAACAAAACTGCAACTGAGGACTTCTGCTATTTTACTCCAGTGCAGTCAACATAATCATTTTTAAGGCTGACCACCAGCTTTATCTACATAAATTTTATATATAAATGACCTTGTAGAATGACCTTGTGGGGGCAAAGGAGGGCAGCTAGTGTTGGGGGCAGGGGAAGAATGGCTTTTATGACCTTCAAAGAGACACACTGATGATTCTAGGATTTAGCAAGTTTCCCTCTTTCTTCTTCCTTCCAAAGAGATTTGTAATGTATGTTTGTGTGTGTGTGTGTGTGTGTGTGTGTGTAGAGTGTGACACAGACATTAACATCAATGCCTGCAGTGGAAGGAACCCAGGACCGATAACCAAGAGATCTGGTAATATTCCTAACTGTACTACAGACTGCGTCTGGATAAACACCTGGACCTCTCTGCTCTCACTTTCTCACATATTAACCAAGGAATTTGAACAATAGTAATGTCGAGGGCTTTTATCCTATTATCTCAGATACAATTTCAGGAGTAGTGACCTGACTCCTTGACATTAGAAGTAGAAAACCGTTGAGTGTTATGGAGTCTATCTAGCATCATTCTACCTGAACTAGCTCATACACAAATGCAAAATGGAGATGAGATTATTTCAAGTGTTCTTTCCACTTAAAATTTTTCAGTAAGCCCTTGATAAAAGTTGACTGTTTATAAAATGTTTCCAGATGATGTCACAGTCATCCATTTCATAAAATAGAAATGCGTGTTTTGATCCAGTAGGTCAATTTATTGGTCTGACAATATACCAAGACTGACTTCATTGTGAGCAATGTCACACCTCTAGTTTCAAAGAATGTGGCTTAAATCTAAAAGATCAGCTATGCCCTCCTTTCTTTTCCAAGTCAAGAGACAGTTCTCTAATTATAGCAGACTATAATAAGAATATCTGTGTAACTAATTCAGGTGAAAATTAATTAGGTCTCTCTTCCCCGGATAGGCAGTAAAAGCCTTTACTCTCTGATAACCAACCTCCCTTCCCAAAGGCTCCACGTGGATAAGCCCCCAAAGGCATGTCCTGCTGGGTTGTGCTGCCACCCAGTGCCATAAGGGCTGGAAGGACTTCAGTGGGTTGAACAGATGTGAAACACAGGAGTCCAGCTAAAATGTGTGACGGGGCCCAGCCTGGCTGTTGAACTGAAAAGTGCTCTGTGCAAAGCAGCACGGCAACTTGACTGAAATCAGGGCAAACTCAAAAGACACTTTCTCAGTGACCTGTTTTATCCTCCTTACAACGTGAAGTATTATTACCAAGGGTCTCAAGGGCATTCTCTGACATCAAACACTGCTCAGTCAGCAAAACCACATTTTGACAAATTTAAGGAGAAACAAACCAAAACCATTCATAGATTTAATTGTTCATAAAACACAGATGGATTGAAAAGATTAAGAGGGAAAATATCTGGGCAAAATAAACTTGGAGTTAGTAAACATAACACATGCAAAAACTGCTTGAGACATTGGGAACAAAAATACTAGGGTCAGATCACCCAGCCCTGTTATTAAATCTCATATCTCAGCCTCAGACAGCCAACAGCAGTGTGAGCCCCATACAAGGCACTATATACTGCCCATCTAATGAAAGTAAGCCCTAGGCTCAGGCTGCCAAGGGACAGGAAAGCCCTCTAGAAGCACAGTGCACTGTACAAAAGAGCCCTTCCAAATATGAGAGCAACAGTTTTCTACAGCCCACCACAGCTACAAATCATTTGTGCTGGCTGCATTCCCATTGGCTTATGGCCTTTCTAACCAGGATAGATGATGTATAGATAGATAGATAGATAGATAGATAGATAGATAGATAGATAGATAGATAGAGATAGATGAAAGATAGATCAATCTACATATGTAAATTGGAGAGGATCCAATCACTTTTAGATTGAAACTGGAATTAGGTAAAAAAGGCGAATACCTGGATTTAGAGTTCACCCTTCAAATATACCTCTTTTGGAAAATTGGTGGCCTTCTTAAATATTGTCCATTGTCTCCTAACATATGAATTTATAATTTAAAACTCCCTTTTTGGGGCTTACTTGCCTTCATCAATATTTTAGCCATTCTGAAAATAGAATTTGGAGGAAATTTTCCCAAATATCCTTCAAGACATATGCTATTTTATCAGTTTTTCACTCACAGTAATTAAACCAAGGAATTATAGTCCTCCATCAGTTTACCCTGGTTAACAGCAAATGCATAGATTCATTTTGGAAGGATGTCTCAACTTGCATAGTGGAGAAAACTTGAACACGTTAGTGACATCAATATCTACTCTTGGCAAATCCTATGCCCCCTACAAATTAACTAAAACTGTATGGTGGCCTAAGTTTGCAAATAATTTGATTGTTTATGAATGTTTCCTTGCAATAAGAACAAACCTATATATGAAAAATGATGTTCAATATAGTAGTCTGAAAGCTATTCTAAAAGTAAGTTAAGTACAATTACAACTGTACTTTCTATAAACAGTGTCTTCACTATTTGCTCTGAAATTTGAATTACCCTCTGTTAGCATCTGTCAGCAATGAGGTAGCTTATTAAGACTATAAACCAGCAGGAGGGCAAGATGGTGTTTAAGATAATCACAACCTCCCCACAGCAACACACGCATATTATTTTCTATTCTTCTTAGTAAATATCTCAGATATTTATTCTACTGTATGGACTAAAATTATTTTTGTTCAGGGCTACCCTATCTCCCTGCCACAGAAACCTAACAAGAGATTAGGGTTCTGATTTAAATTGCATTTGACCCTAAGGATTACCATATGAAAATGCATTCTAAAATCCAATGTTCAGGTTGTTGTTGACAGTTTTGTTTATCTCCCTTTACAAATGCCAACTCCTACCATTCTCTTCCCTCTACTTTTTAACAAATATTTCTTATACTGCAAGGAGCAGTTCAATATTTGCCTCTTCTCAGAACATCTTCATGCTTCTTGTATCATCTTATTCTGTCAGGATTTTTCTCATGTGCTCATATAGGATCTAGTGCTTACCTCTATCCCAATCCTTACATCATTTTGTAATAGATACATTATTTGTCTATCTTCCCACTAATTTCAGTGAAAGTTTAAAAATAGGTCATTTATTTCCTGGAAATTAATGTATATCAATAGATCAATTCCTCTGAACAGTAGACCAAAAACCTACTGAAGGCAGCCCTCTTCTCTACTTTACTCATTGCAATATCTCCTGACACATGACAGACACTCAGTAAGTTTTTGTCCAAGAATTAGTCTAGTTTCAATTTAGTAGAATAAATATAAATATATATACTTAGTAACATAATGATTCAAATCTCCGCAAGTAAAATCTCTCTCTGTAAAGTAGACATAGGCAAACTACAGCCCATTGCCTGCTTTTGCACCCCTCCCAGCAAAGAATGGCTTTTAAATTTTCAAAATTTTTTTAATCAAAAGAAGCATACCATTTCATGACCTGTGAAAATTATGTGAAATTCACATTTTGGTGTCCATAAATCAAGATTTATTGGAAAGCAGCCATATTTATCCCTGCATGTACTGTCAGTGGCTGCTTTCACACGATAACTACAAACTGAACTAGTGGTGATATGACCAGCTATGGGTTCTCCTTGCTTTGCACTCCGTTGCACTACAGATTGCAAGGATGCCATTGTAATTCATTGGCTTTCCCAGTATCACTTGTACTGCTGCACTGCAAAATGTTATTTATTTAATCTCACTGCACTTCATCATATCAATCAAGAGAGGAGGACAAAAGTGGTTAGGGAATATCAAGTTTTCAAGACACAGGGGAGAGTGAATTATTTATTATCAGATTAGATGGCAAAGTATGTCTTCATTATGTGATGACACTGTAAGTGTGTTAAAGAATACAGTATACATCTACATTACCAGACTAAGCACTCATCACCACAGCCTCAACTATAAGCAGAAAAATTAGAAAATTTGAAATGGCATACCTTATCACAGCAGAATTTCTCGCAAAATTTTTTATCTCTATGTATTTACCTATCTATCTATCTATTATCTATCATCTATCAAGAGATAGACATGATTACAACCAAAATGTTTCCAAGTGTTTCATTTGCTAACCAAGCAACAAAGCCATTTACTGATGTTTAGTTAATTATACTGTTTCATTGCAGCAGTTGAAGAAATGTGTCCAGAGAAAATAAACTTATTTAAGGTTATTCGTTTTTTAGTAAGAGCACTTGTTTGAAGAGTTGAGGACATTGAGAGGAACCTCAAAGGTCGATTTAAAAGCAAAATTATTACAAACAATTATAAAAGGCAAAATTATAATTCATTAGATGATGGTATAAGAAGTTATCTTTATCACTTTGGGAATGGGAAAGATTTTTAAATAAGGCTAAAGTATAACAAACCCATAAATTGAAAGATTTTAAATTTCTACTTCATTAAATTAAAATTTAGATCATTTAAAAGATATCATAATCTCATAATGAAAGAACACAAACTAAAATTGCACCTGTTAGATTGGCAAAAATCTGAAATTTATTTCTCAGCAAGATGGCAAGGTTAGGAGGAAATAAATCCTCTCTTTCACTACTGATGGGAAAATAAATTGGTCTAGCCAAGTCACCTTGTAAAGTGAATTTCACAGTATCTATAAAAATCTCACAGCATTTCCATTTATGGGATTTTAGCCCTCAGTTATTTGTACAAAAGTATTTACTATAGATTTTTTACAGTAGCAGAAATTTTAAACAACCTGGACGTCTATCCTAAGGGGACTCATCAAATGAATTAGAGAACACATGCAATATGAAACAACTGAGATGCAATTATAAAAATTTGTTAAGCACCATATGTACAAAAACAGTGACCAGTTTAATTTTGAGGTGTATGCTAGAAAAAGCCTAGATTTTCTTGCAGACTGTTGATAGAAGAATGGGTGCTAAGACTCTGCAAGTGAGGGCTCAGGAGAAAGTCAGGAACACAATAGAGAAAGTGTCTATCACCTTAGAGAATGCATATGTGGTCATAAACATAATGCTGGTAAAAATATGAACACTAAATGTGCTTTTCATGAAGACTTCGAAGGAAATGAAGAACATGCTATTGGAAACTGGAGGATATCATTATGTCCTTGTGATATAGTACAGAGGATTTAGCTGAGTTGTGTCCTGATGTTGGATAGAAAGCAGAACTTTTAAGCAATGAACTTGAATATTTAGCTGAAGATATTTTAAGTAAAGTATTGAAGGTGTGATCTGTTTTTTCTTTGCCATTTATAGTAAAATGCAAGAGGAAAGAGATACATTGAGGGAAAACTGTTGGGGAAAAGAAATAAAGAAAAAAAGGATCATTTGAGAAATTTGTAAAAGATGCTATTAGGAGATTCACTGTTCAGAAAGTGTGCTCTAGAGAGAAGTCCAAGGGTGCACATGGACAATCTTTTGCTGAAAGAATTATGTGTGTCTTGTCTATCTACTCAGTCATATCAGCAGAGCCAGGAATTGAGGTAGTATTATTCAGGGAAGATTTGTGAAAGACTTGTGTAATGGTGTGGGTTTCCAGGACATACATGGGAGAACCACAAGGTTTTTTGACAATGTTATATCAGCAGAAAAACTGCCAGCTTATAGTGAAAGGGACATAAAGAGGATAAAATGAGGGAAGGTTGTTGGACTTTTGGAATTCTACTGGTGGGAAACAAACAGAGCTACTCAGCTGCAAACATGTGCTATTCTTCAAGAAAAGGAAGATGACTCTGAGAGCAGAGTCAGGCACAGAGGATGGAGCTGTGGTTACAGAGAACAGATCATCAAGTAACAGAGCATTATTTCCAAGCATTAAAAACTAATGGAATTTTCCCTTATGCATTGTGATATTACTTGGGATTGGAGACGTAGTTCTGCTTTTCATTTTCTCTCTTTTGGAATAGGAATGTCTATAAACTGTTATACTATGGCTGTCTCATCATTGTATTTTGTTTTCTAGTTTAACAGGTCAACAGATGGAGAGAAATTTTGCCCCAGCCAGAGCCAAACCCATTCCTGACTTACATGATTAGATTATGAGATCTGGGACTATTGATCTGATGATATTTAGATAAGATTTTAGACTTAGAGTTAATACTTTGGGGGAGGTCATGATGAGGTGAACGTATTTTGCATGTAGGACAGATATTAATTTGGGAGGGGGCAGTGGGTGAACTATAGGGCTGAGTTGAATGGTAGTCTTCAGAAACATAAGTATACATCCTAATCCCTGGAACCTGTGAATGTTAGCTTATTTGGAAAGAGGGTCTTTGCAGACGTAATTAAGTTAAGAATCTTTTTTTCCTTTTTTCTTTTTTATTGTGGTAAAATATACATAATGTAAAATTTAACATTTTAACTGTCAACTGTACAATTTCAGTGACATTAAGTATATTCACATTTTTGTGCAACCATCATCACCGCTATCATTTCCAGAATTTGTTCATCATTTGAAATAGAAACTCTGTACCCATTAAATAATAACTCTCCATTCATTTCAACCCGAAGGTCTCACGTAACCTTTCTTGTAGAGCAGGTCTAGTACTAACAATAAGTTAAGAATCTTGATATGAGAAAAGCAACCTCAATTGAACAGGTGGGCCCTAATTTCAATGGCAAGTGCCCTTATATATACACAGATGAGAAGGCAATAAGAAGGAAGCAGAAATTGGAGTGGTGTGGTACCAAGCCAAGAAATCTGACAAATACCAGAAGCTGGAAAAGGGACAGAATTTCCCCTAGAACTTCTGGAGGAAGCCCAACTCTGCCAATATATTGACTTAGGACTTGTGGCCTTCAGAGCTGTGAGGGAATAAATTTATGTTGCTTTAAGCCTCCAAGTTTGTAGTAATTTTTTATGGCGGCTCCAGGGAACTGAGATGTTTTGGAAATGCCATCAAGCCTCAGATAGGAGACCCATGGATTGTTAAGACACTTACCCTGGGAAGAAAGTAGCATATAGTAGCCTCTCTAATGCAGTAACCATGGGTTTCTAAGTTAATAGTAAAGTCATAGACGTATTTCCAGTACAAATAAGAAAATTCTTCTTTTAACCAGTACCTTAATGAGCCTGCTTTCAAGCACATTCAAACAGTGAATTAAAACTAAGTTGTAAGAACTAAGAAGTAGGATAAAAATAAATTTTACCTTATTGGACTAATTTCATTTTTAATTATTTGAATGTTAATTCATGTACATCTATATATATTACTTTTTTTTTTTTTTTTTTTTTTTGTGGTATGCGGGCCTTTCACCGCCGCGGCCTCTCCCGTTGTGGAGCACAGGCTCCGGACGCACAGGCCCAGCAGCCATGGCTCACAGGCCCAGCTGCCCCACGGCACGTGGGATCCTCCCGGACCGGGGCATGAACCCATGTCCCCTGCATCGGCAGGCGGACTCCCAACAACTGCGCCACCAGGGAAGCCCTACATCTATATATTAGATAAAATACATTGGCTGTTTATCTTTTGGTACTAGAACCTGTAATTAATTTTTCTCTTAATTAAATGAAAAAGATAAACTCTATTTCTAAATTTCTAAGTGATTGTTTCCTTTATTTGTTTGCATTAGGAATTTGTTTTGGGGAATCAAAATCCTTAAAACTTGTTAACCTTCATCTGCAAAGACACAGAGATAACCATGTGGCTTACTATTCTGAAACTAGATGGTTAACACACCTCCCAAAATTACAGGTCATAACTTGTTAGGGCTGTTATAGAAGAGACACAGACATCATATGTTAGCAAATATTCATGAAAATAACAGTAACACAGCAATAATAGTTAACATGTATTGGGCTGTTACCCACAGCTAAGCATTTCTCAATGGGGTGAGAAGTGGCTGGCTGTGGTTTCTTGATGCTTATGGCTCTCCATCCTGCAAGTCTTGAGCTTAATGTGGTTGACCCAGACAGCGTCTGGCTTTTCTTTATCTTTGTTATCAGACAGTAGTGTTTGCCTGAAGGTGAAAAAAAAAATCAACGCACAGGCAAAGATAAAACATAACCTCTGAAGAGAATGAAAATGTGGAACAGACATACTGATAATTTTACATGTCAGTATGTAAAATTTACATAGTAATGTAATGCTGAAAACCATCCTCTAAAATTGGGACTACTATAATCGTCATTGCAAGTAAGGCATTTGATGTTTAATCCCTTCTCAGTCTACAGCTTATGTTAGCCCCCCTCAGCCCTGACATCCACAAGGGCTTTCTTAAGGCAGCAGCTTTTGTGCATGTACCATTTTCACTTCTCTATGCGAGAGGCAGTCCCACTTTCTCCTTGAGTCACATCAGCAATTATATACAAAGCAACAGAATTCACACAACTAAGAAGAACACACTCTCCACCTTGTAAAAGAAGACAATTTGTATCAATGTTTTAGATCTTGATTTCTTGTGAGCAATAAATTTTAATCACAGCACATTAAGAAAGAATTTTGCCATCTGCTAAGAGCAAAACAGCTCTTTCCTTTAAAGTAAGCAGATTAGGCCTGCCACTTCCATTAAGGGTAGGATCTTGGTGTTTTATTGGCTTTTAGAATTGCTTGCAATTCTAATTCCACCATTTTATCATTCAGAGTCACTTCTATAAAGCTAAAGGTTATCATAGGAAAGTCTTTGTGACAAGCCTCTAAACTAGCCTGCCTGTGGGCTCCCTCCCTATAGAGGGAAACACCCAAACTGAAAAGAAACTGTGGGAATCCCCACAGAGGTGACAGGATCTGCTGGTGTGGAGCTTCTGGTATTGTCACAAAGGGGAGGCAGCCAGGCTCTACATTATGAGGATAAAGTAGAAAGGGAGCTTTGGGGTTTTCCCCTTTTGCTCTGTACCGCTGCGGTGTTGGGTCTTCATTGCTGCATGAGGACTTTCTCTAGTTGCAGCAAGCAGGGGCTGCTCTTCGTTGCGGTGCGTGGGCTTCTCATTGCGGTGGTGGCTTCTCTTGTTGTGGAGTACGGGCTCTAGGCATGAGGGCTTCAGTAATTGTGACACGTGAGCTCAGTAGTTGTGGCGCGTGGGCTCTAGAGTGCAGACTCAGTAGTTGTGGCGCACGGGCGTGGCTCATGGGCTTAGTTGCTCGGTGGCATGTGGGATCCTCCCGGATCAGGGCTATAACCCGTGTCCCCTGCATTGGCAGACGGATTCTTAACCACTGCACCACCAGGGAAGTCCTCTTCCAAATTTCTAAGGAACAGATACTTCTTATACATACTATATTATTATAAATTTAAATATATTATTTGTGTATGATATTATTACATATATTATTTTTAAAATAATTAATTTATTTAATTAACATTTGATTATCAAATATTACTTTATATAATTAATATTTAATTTAATTATATAAATTATATATACATATACATATAGAGATAGAGACAGAGAAAAAATTCCAAGTTCATTATTCTATGAGGCTGTTGTAACTTGAATGCTAAAAATAGATAAGGATAGTACACAAAAACAAACTATATAGGCAAACTCTACTTCTTAAAATATATGCAAAAATCCTAAACTAGATGTAACAACAATAACAACAACAGCAAATGGCAACACAGTAAAACATTCATACATCATAACCAAAAGGGCTTATTCTGGGAATTGAAAGTGTCTCATCATTAGGAATTATATTTAAAAAATCCACTATACTAAGAGATAGTAACATCTTAATAAACACCAAGAAGGAAATGGATAAAATTTACCAGCTACAGTTATGGTATAAACACACTATCAAACAAAGTAACACAGAATATGGATTCTACCAAACATTTCAAGAAATAACACCAATTCTTCTCAAACTTTTCCCAAAAATTTAAGAGGAGGGAACACTCCCAAGCTCACTTTGTGAGATGTGCATTGCCCTGCTACCTGAGCCAGGTGGGAACACCATAGGAAAAGAAAACCACAATATCCCTGATTAATATAGATGTATTCTCAACAAAATACTAGCAAACCTAATTCAACAGCACATTAGAAGGATCATGTATCAGAATCAAGTGGGATTTTTTTCCTGGGATGCAAGCCTGGTTCAACATACACAAATCAATAAATGTAACACATCACAATAATAGAATGAAAGATAAAAATCACATAACCATCTCAATAGATGCAGAAAAAGAATTTGACAAAATACAACATTCTTTCATGATAAAAATTCTCAATGGGTTGGGTATGGAAGGAGTGCACCTCAATATAAAGAGGGCCATATATGACAGGAAAACAGGTAGTATCATACTCAGTGGTGAAAAGTTGAAATGTTTCCCTCTAAGGTCAGGAACAATACAAAGGTGCCCACTCTCACCACTTCTATTCATCATAGTGCTGGAAGTCCTAGCCAGTGAAATCATACAGAGAAAGAGAAATTAAAGGAATCCAAATCAAAAAGGAAAAAGTAAAACTGTCTTCGTCTGCAGATGATATGACCTTATATAGAGAAAGTCCGAGAGACTCCACCAAAGGACTGTTGGGATTAATCAATGAGTTCAGTAAGGTTCAGGATACAAAAATCAAAATGCAAAATTCAGTCCTATTGCTGTAAACTAACAATGAAAAATCTGGAAAAGGAATAAAAAAAAATCCATTTACAATAACAGCAAAAACAATAAAATTGGGGGTAAATTTAACAAAGAAAGTGAAATATCTGTACACTGAATACTTCAAGACTTTGACGAAAGAAATTGAAGATGACACAAAAAAATGGAAAGATGTTTCTTACTTACTGATTGAAAGAATTAATATTGTTAAAATATCCATATTATTCAAAGCCCTCAATAGATTCGATGCAACCCTTATCAAAATTCCAATGGCATTGTTAGCAGAAATAGAGCAATTTTAGGATTTGTATGAAATCACAAAAGACCCTGAATCTCCAGGACAATCCTGACAAAGGAAAGTCTAGAAGTACCATACTTCCTGATCTCAAACATTGCTACAAAGCTATAGTAATCAAAACAATATGATACTAGCATAAAAATATACACATGGACCAATGGAACAGAATTAAAAGCCCAGAAATGAGCCCATGAATATATGGTCAACTGATATTTGACAAGGAAGCCCAGAATGCTCAATGAGGATAAGATAGTGTCTTCAGTAAATAACATTGGTGAAACTAGATAACCACATTCAGAAGAATAAAATTGGACCCCTACTTTGCACCATTTACAAAAATTAACTCAAAATAGATTAAAGACTTAAACATGAGAATTGAAACCATAAAACTCTGAGAAAACATAAGAGAAAAACCCATTTGACATTGGTCATCCAAAAATTTTTCAGCTATGATAACAAAAGCACAAGCAACAAAAGAAAAGATTAATAAGTGGAACTACTTCAAACTGAAAAGATTCTGCACAGCAAGAGAAACAATCAACAAAATGAGGGGATGACCTACAGAATGAGAAAAAAAAATATTTGCAAATCATATATCTGAGAGGGGTTATTATCCAAAATATATAAAGAACTCATACAACTCAATAGCAAAACCAACCAAACAAACAAAAAAAACCAAACAATCTGACTTAAAAATGGGCAGGAAAACTGAATAGACATTTTTCAAAAAGTCACATACAAATGGCCAACAGGTACATGAAAAGGTGCTTGACATTATTAATTATCAGGGGAATGCAAATCAAAACCACAATGTGGTATTACCTCACACTTGCTAGAATAGTTATTGTCAAAAAGATGAGGTAATTGTTGACAAGGATGTGGAGAAAAAGGAACACTTATGTGTTATTAGTGGGAATGTAAATTGGTGTAGTCACTGTGAAAAACAGTGTGGAGATTTCTCAAAAAATTAAAAATAGAACTACCGTAAGATCTAGCAATCTCTCTTCTGGGTATGTATCCTAAGGAAATTAAAACAGGATGTTGAAGAGATATGTGCATATGCACATTCACATATGTGCATATGTGAATGTTTCAGCATTATTCACAATATAGAAACAACCTAAATGTTTATCAACAAATGAATAGATTATATATATATAATATATAAATTAATATTTATATTATATATATTATATTATTATTATTTAACCTAGAATGGGGGACATATTTGTACATTTAATTTTTTTTTTATTGGAGTAGAGTTGATTTACAATGTTGTGCTAGTTTCAGGTGTAAAGTGAATCAGTTTCACTCTTTTTTAGATTCTTTTCCCATATAGTCCATTACAGAGTATTGAGTAGAGTTCCCTGTGCCTTACAGTAGGTCCTTATTAGTTATCTATTTTATATATAGTAGCGTGTATAAGTCAACCCCAATCTCCCAATTTATCATTGGAAAGAATGAGAGAAAAGATCATGATTTGCAGCCAATATTATACTTTAACGATTTAAGAGGGTCAATTGAATACCTCTGAGAATAATTTACTAATATGACTAGATAAAAGATGAACATAAAAAATCAATATAATTTCTAATATACTAAAATATAACATGGATATTCCTTCACATTCATAATAGTAAAAATCCTATTAACTACTTAGTAAAAACACAACATAAATGTACATGACCTATTTTGTGGAAAAATATAAATTTTCTGGATAGTACAGAGTACAGAAGGCATATCATGAGGCTGTGAATATATGTGGGAATAAAACTTCCAGTTTAAAAAAAAAAAAAAAAAAAAACTTCCAGTACTGACTTCATTTTCTGACAATGTCCAACAAGAAAATTTCCCTTCCACTTCACTAGTTCTCAGTTTAAATGTGTCTAATTTCTGTTAAAGCCACACACTGAGTTCTCAGTTTCAGTTACTATATATAATATTTTTATTTCTAGTATTGCTATCCTATGTTTAACATTTTTTGTATTCTGTCAAAGCATTCAATTCTGTCTTTTAATGCCTCATTCATATTAATTATATTTATTTTAATGTCCCATGTTTGATAGCATCATTACCTGGATCTTCTGCAGATCTCTTTCTATTGCCCCTTTTTTTTTTTCTTGGTCAGGTTGTCTCTGCTTGAGTGCCTGAATATTTCTGATTGAGTTACAGTCATTGTATATGGAAAATTGTAGCAGTAATTGCAATCTCTAGATGTTGAGATTTTCCTGCAGAGAAGACCTTGCTTCTCATGGAGCTAAAAGGATCACTAGCATTTCTGGATCACCTTGATCCAACCAAAGAATCAGGGACTGAGGAAACTTGAATCTTGTCTTCAGGCCCTGACAAGCCTAATGTCTAGTTCATTCAAACCCCTCGGATGTAGGCATCTGATTTTCAACAAAAAGCTTGGGGTATTTACCACGGTCTCTCTTGCTTGACAGTTTCTGAAACTTGTAAGCACTTATAGAAGTTCAACTTCATACTACACCATCATTATGCCAGTTAGGGAAGCAGTTTAGAAATTACCAATGACTCCTTGTAGTCTTTGTATAGTAGAATCTCATGTTAACATGGAACTCTGGCTTAGGTCTGGTACAGTGCTGCACTGTTCAATACAAGTATAAACAAGTCACATATATAGTTTTAAATTTTCTCTTAACCACATTGAAAAATGAAAGAAAGGTGAAGTTAACTTTAATAATACATTTTGAGAGACCTTCAAGATGGCGGAGGAGTGAGATGTGGAGATCACCTTCCTCCCCACAAATACATCAGAAATGCATCTACTTGTGAAACAACTCCTACAGAACACCTACTGAATGCTGGCAGAAGACCTCAGACTTCCCAAAAGGCAAGAAACTCCCCACGTACCTGGGTAGAGCAAAAGAAAAAACAGAGACAAAAGAATAGAGACTGGACCTGAACTTCTGGGAGGGAGCTGTGAAGGAGGAAAAGTTTCCACACACTGGGAAGACCCTTCATTGGCAGAGACAGGGAGTGAACAGGGGGGAAGCTTTGGAGTCACAGAGAAGAGCACAGCAACAGGGGTGCAGAGGGCAAAGTGGAGAGATTCCGGAACAGAGGATTGGTGCCGACCAGCACTCACCAGCCTGAGAGGCTTGTCTGCTCACCCACCAGAGCAGGCGGGGTCTGGGAGCTGAGGCTCCAGCTTCGGAGGTTAGATCCCAGGGAGAGGACTGGGGTTGGCTGCGTGAACACAGCCTGAAGGGGGCTAGTGCAAAACAGCTAGCTGGGAGGGAGTCCAGAAAAAGGTCTGGAACTGCCTAAGAGGCAAGAGACCGTTGTTTTGGGGTGCGCGAGTAGAAAGGATTCAGAGCACCACCTAAATGAGGTCCAGAGATGGACGTGAGCCATGGCTATCAGTGCAGACACCAGAGATGGGCATGAAATGCTAAGGCTACTGCTGCAGCCACCAAGAAGCCCGTGTGCAAGCACAGGTCACTATCCACACTTCCCCCCCCAGGAGCCTGTGCAGCCTGCCACTGCCAGGGTCCCGTAATCCAAGGACAACTTAACCAGGGGAACACACGTCATGCCACAGGGAGTTGCAATGTCACACCGGCCTCTGCCGTGGCAGGCTAACCCCACATTCCATACCCCTCCCTCTCCCAGGCCTGAGTGAGCCAGAGCCCCCTTATCAGCTGCTCCTTTAACCCTGTCCTCTCTGGGCAGGAACACATACCTCAGGTGACCTACATGCAGAGGCAGGGCCAATCCAAAGCTGAAACCCAGGAGCTGGGCGAACAATGAAGAGAAAGGGAAATTTCTCCCAGCATCCTCAGGAGCAGCAGATTAAATCTCCACAATCAACTTGATGTACTCTGCCTCTCTGGAATACCTGAATAGACAACGAATCATCCAAAATTGAGGCGGTGGACTTTGGGAGCAACTGTAGACTTGGGGTTTGCTTTCTGAATCTAATTTGTTTCTGGTTTTATGTTTATCTTAGTTTAGTATTTAGAGTTTATTATCATTGATAGATTTGTTTACAGATTTGGTTGCTCTCTTCCTTTTTTAAAAAAAATATATATATTATATATATATATATATATATATATATATATATTCCATTTTCTCTTTTTGTGAGTGTTTATGTGTGTGCTTCTTTGTACAATTGTATCTGTATAGCTTTGCTTTTACCATTTGTCCTAGGGTTCTATCTGTCCGTATGGTTTTTTTTTTTAGTATAGTTTTTAGCATTTGTTATTATTGGTAGATTTGTTTTTTGGTTTGGTTGCTCTCTTCTTTATTTCTTTCTTTTAATTTTTCCTTTTGTCATTAATTTTTAATTTTTCATAATTTTTAAATTTTATAACTTTTTCTTTTCTTTCTTTCTTTCTTTCTTTCTTTCTTTCTTTCTTTCTCTCCTTCTGTCTTTCTTTCTTTTGTTCTTTCTGTTTTTCTCCCTTTTCCTCTAAGCCAGGTGGCTGACAGGGTCTTGGTACTCTGGCCAGTGGCAGGTCTGTACCTCTGAGTTTGGAGAGGCAAGGTCAAGATTTTGGTCCACCAGAGAACTCCCATCTCCACATAATATCAAACTGCAAAAGCTTTCCCAGAAACCTCCATTACAATGCTAAGACACAGCTCCACTCAACGACAAGCAAACAGTGCTGGACACCCTATTCCAAACAACTAACAAGACAACAACACAACCCCACCCATTAGCAGAGAGGCTGCCTAAAATCCTAAAGGTCACAGACACCCCAAACACACCACTGGATGCAGTCCTGCCCACCATAAAGACAAGATCCAGCCTCATCCACCAGAACACAGGCACTAGTCCCTTCCACCAGGAAGCCTACACAACCCACTGAACCAACCTTACCCAATGGGGGCAGACACCAACAACAATGAGAACTATGGAACTGCAGACTGCAAAAAGGAGAGCCCAAATACAGTATGTAAATCAGAAGACAGAGAAACACACAGCAGATGAAGGAGCAAGGTAAAAACCCATCAAACAAAACAAATGAAGAGGAAATAGGCAGTATAACTGAAAAAGAATTCAGCATAATGATAGTAAAGATGATCCAATATCTTGGAAATAGAACGGAGAAAATACAAGAAACGTTTAACAAGGAACTAGAAGAACTTAAGAGCAAACAAACAATGATGAACAATACAATAAATGAAATAAAAATTCTCTAGAAGGAATCTAGAGCAGAATAACTGAGGCAGAAGAATGGATAAGTGACCTGGAAGATAAATACTGGAAATAACTACCACAGAGCAGGATAAAGAAAGAATGAAAAGAATTGAGGACAGTCTTAGAGACCTCTGGGACAATTAAATGCACCAACATTCAAATTATTGGGCTCCCAGAAGAAGAAGAAGAGAAAGAGAAAGGGAATGAGAAAATATTTGAAGAGATTATAGTTGAAAACTTCCCTAATATGGGAAATGAAGTAGTCAATCAAGTCCAGGAAGCACAGAGTCCCATACAGGATAAATCCAAGGAGAAACACACCAAGACACATATTAAACAAACTATCAAAAACTAAATACAAAGAAAAAATATTAAAATCAGCAAGGGAAAAATGACAAATAACATACAAGGGAATCCCCAAAAGGTTAACAGCTGATCTTTCAGCAGAAACTCTGAAAGCCAGAAGGGAGTGACAGGACATATTTAAAGTGACGAAAGGGAAAAACCTACAACCAAGATAAGTCTACCAAGCAAGGATCTCATTCAGGTTCGATGGAGAAATGAAGACCTTTACAGACAAGAAAAAGCTAAGAGAATACATCACCACCAACCCAGCTTTACAATAAATGCTAAAGGAACTTCTCTAGGCAGGAACCACAAGAGAAAGAAAAGACCTACAATAACAAACTCAAAAAAATTTAGAAAATAGTAAGAGGAACATACATATCGATAATTACCTTAAATATAAATGGATTAAATGCTCCAACAAAAAGACATAGACTGGCTGAATGGAAACAGAAACAAGAACCGTATATATGTTGTTGACAAGAGACTCACTTCAGACCTATGGACACATACAGACTGAATGTGTATGTTTGAGGGGATGGAAAACGATATTCCATGCAAATGGAAATCAAAAGAAAGCTGGAGTAGCAATTCTCATATCAGACAAAATAGACTTTAAATTAGAAACTATTTCCAGAGACAAAGAAGGACACTACATAATGATCAAGGGATCGTTCCAAGAAGAAAATATAACAATTGTAAATATTTATGAACCCAACATAGGAGCACATCAATACATAAGGCAAATGCTAACAGCCATAAAAGGACAAATTGACAGTAACACAATCATAGTAGGGGACTTTAACATCCCACTTTCATCAATGAACAGACCATCCAAAATGAAGATAAATAAGGAAACACAAGCTTTAAATGATACATTAAGCAAGATAGTCTTAATTGATTTTTATAGGAATTTAATCCAAAAACAACAGAATAGACATTTTTTCTCAAGTGCTCATGGAATATTCTCCAGGATAGATCATATTTTGGATCACAAATCAAGCCTTGGTGACTTTAAGAAAATTGAAAGCCTATCAAGAAACTTTTCTGACCACAACACTATGAAATTAGATATTAATTACGGGAAAACATCTATAAAAAATACAAACACATGCAGGCTAACAATACGTTACTAAATAACCAAGAGATCACTGAAGAAACCAAAGTGGGAATCAAAAAACACCTAGAAACAAATGACAATGAAAATACGATGACCCAAAACCTATGGATGCAGCAAAAGCAGTTCTAAGGGGGAAGTTTATAGCAATACAATCCTACCTCAAGAAACAATAAACATCTCAAATAAACAACCTAACATTACAACTAAAGCAATTAGAGAAAGAAGAACAATAAACCCAAAGTTTGCAAAGGAAAGAAATCATAAAGATCAGATCAGAAATAAATGAAAAAGAAATGAAGGAAACAATAGCAAAAATCAGTAATACTAAAAGTTGGTTCTTTGAGAAGATAAAAAAATTCATAAACCATTAGCCAGACACATCAAGAAAAAAAGGGAGAAGACTCAAATCAATAGAATTAGAAATGAAAAAGAAGTAACAACTGACACTGCAGAAATACAAAGGATCATGAGAGATTACTACAAGCAACTATATGCCAATAAAATGGACAACCTGGAAGAAATGGACAAATTCTTAGAAAAGCACAACCTTCCAAGACTGAACCAGGAAGAAATAGAAAATATAAACAGACCAATCACAAGCACTGAAATTGAGACTCTGATTGATTAAAAAATCTTCCAACAAACAAAAGCTCAGGACCAGATGGTTTCACCGGTGAATTCTATCAAACATTTAGAGAAGAGCTAACACCTATCTTCTCAAACTCTTCCAAAACATAATGGAGGGAGGAACACTCTTAAATTCTTTCTATGAGGCTACCATCACCCTGATACTAAAACCAGACAAATATGTCACAAAGAAAGAAAACTACAGGCCAATATCACTGATGAATATAGATGCAAAAGTCCTCAACAAAATACTAGCAAACAGAATCCAAGAGCACATTAAAAGATCATACACCATGATCAAGTGGGGTTTATCCCAGGAATGCAAGGATTCTTCAGTATACACAAATCAATCAGTATGATACACCATATTAAAAAATTGAGGGAGAAAAACCATATGATCATCTCAATACATGCAGAAAGAGCTTTTGACAAAATTCAACACCCATTTATGATAAAAACCCACCAGAAAGTAGGCATAGGGAACTTACCTTAACATAATAAAGGTCATATATGACAAACCCTCAGCCAATATCATTCTCAATAGTGAAAAATTGATACCATTTCCTCTAATATAAGGAATGAGACAAGGTTGTCCACTCTCACCACTATTATTCAACATAGTTTTGGAAGTTTTAGCCACAGCAATCAGAGAAGAAAGAGAAATAAATGGAATCCAAAACGGAAAAGAAAAAGTAAAGTTGTCACTGTTTGCAGATGACATGATACTATACATAGAGGATCCTAAAGATGCTACCAGAAAACTACTAGCGCTAATCAACAAATCTGGTAAAGTAGCAGGATACAATATTAATGCACAGAAATCTCTTGCATGCTTATACACTAATGATGATAAATCTGAAAGTGAAATTAAGGAAACACTCCCATTTACCATTGCAACAAAAATAATAAAATACCTAGGAATAAACCTACCTAAGGAGACAAAAGACCTGTATGCAGAAAACTATAAAACACTGATGAAAGAAATTAAAGATGATACAAACAGATGGAGAGATATACCATGTTCTTGGATTGGAAGAATCAACATTGTGAAAACGACTATACTATGCAAAGCAATCTACAGGTTCCATGCAATCCCTATCAAACTACCAATGGCATTTTTCACAGAACTACAACGAAAAATTTTACAATTTGTATGGAAACATAAAAGACCCTGAATAGCCAAAGCAGTCTTGAGAAAGAAAAATGGACTTGGAGGAATCAGGCTCCCAGACTTCAGACTATACTACAAAGCTGTAATCAAGACAGTATACTCCAGGCACAAAAACAGAAGTATAGATCAATGGAACAGGATAGAAAGCCCACAGATAAACCCACGCACATATGGTCACCTTGGTTTTGATAAAGGAGGCAATAATATACAATGGAGAAAAGACAGCCTCTTCAATAAGTGGTGCTGGGAATACTGGACAGCTACATGTAAAAGAATGAAATTAGAGCACTTCCTAACACCATACACAAAAATAAACTCAAAATGGATTAAAGACCTAAATCTAAGGCCAGACACTGTAAAAGTCTTAGAGGAAAATATAGGCAGAACACTCTATGACATAAATCACAGCAAGATCCTTTTGACTCACTTCCTAGAGAAATGGAAATAAAAACAAAAATAAACAAACGGGACCTAATGAAACTTAAAAGCTTTTGCACAGCAAAGGAAAGACAACCCTCACAATGGGAGAAAATATTTGCAAACGAAGCAACTGACAAAGGATTAATCTCCAAAATATACAAGCAGCTCATGCAGCTCAATATCAAAAAAACCAAACAACCCATTCCAAAATTGGGTAGAAGACCTAAATAGACATTTCTCCAAAGAAGATATACAGATTGCCAACAAACACATGAAAGAATGCTCAACATCACTAATCATCAGAGAAATGCAAATCAAAGCTACAATGAGGTATCACCTCACACCAGTCAGAATGGCCATCATCAAAATATCTACAAACAGTTAATGCTGGAGAGGGTGTGGAGAAAAGGGAACCCTCCTTCACTGTTGGTGGGAATACAAATTGTTACAGCCACTATGGAGAACAATATGGAGGTCCCATAAAAAACTAAAAATAGAACTACCATACACCCCAGCAATCCCACTACAGGGAATATACCCTTTTAAAAGCATAATTCAAAGAGAGTCATGTACCACAATGTTCATTGCAGCTCTATTTACAATAGCCAGGACATGGAAGCAACCTAAGTGTCCTTCGACAGATGAATGCATAAAGAAGATGTGGCACATATATACAATGGAATATTACTCAGCCATAAAATGAAATGAAATTGAGTTATTTGTAGTGAGATGGATGGACCTAGGGTCTGTCATACAGAGTCAAGTAAGTCAGAAAGAGAAAAACAAACACTGTATGCTAACACATATATATGGAATCTAAAATATATATATATATATATATATGGTTCTGAAGAACCTAGGGACAGGACGGGAATAAAGATGCAGACCTACTAGAGAATGGACTTGAGGATATGGGGAGGGGGAAGCATAAGCTGGGCCAAAGTGAGAGAATGGCATGGACATATATACACTACCAAATGTAAAACAGATAGCTAGTTGGAAGCAGTCACATAGCACAGCGAGATCAGCTCGGTGCTTTGTGACCACCTAGAGGGGTGGGATACAGAGGGTGGAAGGGAGACGCAAGAAAGAGGAATTATGGGGATATATGTACATGTATAGCTAATTCACTCTGTTGTAAAGCAGAAACTAACACACCATTGTAAAGCAATCATACTCCAATGAAGATGTTAAAATAAATAAATAAATAAAACAATCTAATGTTAAAAAATAATACATTTTTTTAATCTAATATATTCAAAATATTATCATTTAATATATAATCAACATAACTTACTGATGAGATTGTTTTCATTTTTTTTCTTACTAAATCTTCAAAATCAGTATGTGTTTTAAAATTACAGCACATGTCAATTAGGACTAGGCACATTTCAAAGCTAAATAGCCACATGCAGTTAGTGGTAACTTATTGGTCATCACAGTCTAGAATATTAAACAGTTGTAAATACTAAAGCAAGTTGCTACAGCACCTATGTGAGTTTTGAAAGTGATGTAGCCATCATGCTAGCCCATTTTTCACCTCTAGGGTCTAAGAGATGTAAAAGGCTGGCAGGGAAGGAGTAACTTATCAGAAAATTGTCACTCTGCTGCTCTACACTTGCCATGAGGGTGGGGAGGGTTGTCCCCATTCACCCTTCACTTCAAACAAGGTGAAAGGGGCTTCAAGAGAGAGATTGAACTGCCCCTCCTGGAACTTGAGAGTCACAAGACCTGTTTTCTGAGCCTCATCTGCAAAAAGCCTAAAGGTGAGAGATTGTGTTGATACTGTCCTGCCTCATGGAAGGATAAAAATACAACTTTTGGGGCTTCCCTGGTGGCGCAGTGGTTGGGAGTCCGCCTGCCGATGCAGGGGATGCAGGTTCGTTCCCCGGCCCGGGAAGATCCCATATGCCGTGGAGCGGCTGGGCCCGTGAGCCAGGCCCGCTGAGCCTGCACGTCTGGAACCTGTGCTCCGCAACGGGAGAGGCCGCCAACAGTGAGAGGCCCGCGTATCGCAAAAAAAAAAAAAAAAAAAAAAAAAAAAAAATACAACTTTTGGAAGCAAGTTGCTGTTTCACTGATTTGAAGACTGACCAGTCAGGAGGAGGTAGTACAAAAACAAGATGTTCCACTCACACCTGTCCCAACTCCCTGCAATTTCCTAGTCTGAAATAATCCAAGGGTGTCAAAGAAGATAATTTTTAAATGTAATGATAGTTGAAGTTTTGATTATTACATTGGGCTGACCAATAGAAGTACTGGGATGAGATTGTTCTTATGAATAAAATGTGCCAGAAAGCCATGACACTTGTTCATCCAAGAAACTGGCTACCTGAAGGGAGTTTCACTTCTTGTCCCTCTGCCCATTTTTAAAGCAGATCATTTCTTCTTTTGTTACTGAGTTGTGTGAGTTCTTTATATATTTTAGACTTGAACCCATTATCATATATATCATTTGCAAATATGCTCTCATTCAGTAGGTTGCCTTTACATATCCTTGATCATTTCCTTCACTGTGCAAAAAAGCCTTTTAGTTTGATGAACTCCCATTTGTTTATTTTTGTTTTTGTTGCCCTAGCCCGAGGAGACAGATCCAAAAAATATTGTCATGACCAATGTCAGAGTGTACCACCTACATATTCTTCTAGAAATTTTATGGTTTCAGGCCTGACATTTAAGTCTTTAAAATATTTTGAGTTTATTTTTGTATATAGTGCAAGGAAGTGGTCCAGTTTCATTCTTTCCCATGTAACTGTCCAGTTTTCTCAACACCATTTATTTAAGAGACTGTATTTTCCCCAGTATACTCTTGGCTCCTTTGTAACAAATTGACCATATAAGTGTGGGTTTATTTCTGGGCTTTCTATTCAGTTTCATTGCTCTATGTGTCTGTTTTTCTTCCAGTTCAATACAGTTTTGATTACTATACCTTTGCAGTATAGTTTGAAATCAGGGAGCACAATACCTTCTCTTTTTTTTCTTAAGATTACTTTGGCTATTCAGGGCATTTTGTTGTTCTATACAAATTTTAGGATTATTTGTTCACATTCTGTGAAAAATTCCCTTAGTATTTTGATAGAGATTACACTGAAATGGTAGATTGCTTTGGGCAGTACGGTCATTTTAAAATACTAATTCTTATTCATAAGCACAACATATCTTTTAATTTATTTGTGACATCTTCAATTTCTTTAATCAATATCTAATAATTTTCAATATAAGGATCTTTCATCTTCTGGTTAAATTTATTCCTAGGTATTTTTTTCTTTTAGATGCAATTGTAAATGGGATTGTTTTCTTAATTTCCTTTTCCCAAAGTTTGTTATTAGTGTAGAGAAATGCAAAATATTTCTTTTTGTTGATTTTGTATCTTGCAACTTTGCTGAATTTATATTAGCTCTAATTTTGGTGGAGTCTTTAGTGTTTTCTATATATGTAGTATCACGTCATCCTCAAACAGTGACAATTTTACTTCTTCCTTTCCAGTTTGTATTTTTTAAATCTCTTTTTCTTGTCTGATTGCTGTAGCTGAATATTATACTATGCTGAATAAAAGTAGCAATAGGGGGTAAGCTTTTCTTTTTCCTGGTCTTAGAGGAAATGTTTTCAGCTTTCACCATTATAAGTATGACATTAGCTGTGTTTTTTGTCATATATAGCCTTTATTATGTTTAGTTATGTTCCCTCTATCCCCTCTTTGTTGAGAGTTTTATCATAAATTGATGTTGAATTTTGTCAGATGTTTTTTCTTCATTTATTGAGATAATATAGTTTTGTTTTTTTTTAATTACTATATTTTTTAAAATTATTATTATTATTATTTTTATTTTGGCTGTGCTGGGTCTTCGTTTCTGTGCGAGGGCTTTCTCTAGTTGTGGCAAGCGGGGGCCACTCTTCATCGCGATGCGCAGGCCTCTCACTATCGCGGCCTCTCTTGTTGCGGAGCACAGGCTCCAGACGCGCAGGCTCAGTAGTTGTGGCTCACGGGCTTAGTTGCTCCGTGGCATGTGGGATCCTCCCAGACCAGGGCTCGAACCCGTGTCCCCTGCATTAGCAGGCAGATTATCTGCCACTGAGCCACCAGGGAAGCCCGAGATAATATAGTTTTTATCCTTTGTTTTGTTAATATGGAGTATCATGCATTTGTGAATATTTAACCATCTTTACATTACCTGGAATAAATCTCACTTAATCATGGTGTATGATCCTTTTAATGTATTGTGAAATTTGGTTTGCTAATATTTTCTTGAGAATTTTTGCATTTATGTTCATGAGAGATATTATCCTGTAATTTTCTTTTCCTGTAATGTCTTCAGCTGGTTTTGGTATCAGGATAATGCTAACCTTGTAGAATGATTTTCAAAGCAGTCCATCCCCTTCCATTTTTTGGAATAGTTTGAGAAGAATAGGTGTTAACCCTTCTTTAAATGTTTGGTAAAGTTTACCTGTGAAGCTGTTGAGTCCTGGACTTTTGTTTGTTGGAAATTTTTGATTACTGATTCAATTTCATTACTAATTCAATTTCATTGCTCTGTTCAGGTTTTCTATTTCTTCTTGATTCAGTGTTGAAAGATTGTGTGTTCCTAGGAATTTATACTTTTCTTAGGTTGTCCAGTTTTTAATGTATACATATTTGAAGTGATCTCTTGTGATTCCTGGTATTTCTGTGCATCAGTTTTAGTTTCTTCTCTTTTATTTCTGATTTGATTAATTTGAGCTTTCCTTTTTCTTGATGAATCTGGCTAAATTTTTATCAATTTTGACATTTTTATTTTGTGTATTGCTTAACTAAATATTTTTGAGATATATGGTTTGACTACTTTGTCTCATAACCTTTATACTAGATTTATAGGTGGTTGATACACTACCTTTACTATGTGTTTGCCTTTATGAGTGAGTTTTTTCTTTCATAATTTCCTTGTTTCTAGTTATGACCTTTTCTTTTCCATTAAAACAAATTCCTTTAACATTTCTTGTAAGGCTGTTTTAGTGGTGATGAACTCTTTAGTTTTTACTTGTCTGAGGAAACTTTTTATTTCTCCTTCAAATCTGAATGATAACCTTGCTAGGCAGAGTATTCTTGGTTGCAAAGTTGTTGTTTTTTTTTTTTTTTTTTTTTCCTTTCAGCACTTTGAAAACATCATGTCAGCCACTTCTGGTCTGTAAACTTTCTGCTGAAAAATCAGCAGTAGTCTTCTGGGGACTCTCATGTGGTTAACTAGCTTTTTTTTTTTTCTTCTTGCTGCTTTTAAGATTCTATCTTTACATTTTTAAAATTAATTTTTATTGGAGTATAGTTGATTTACAATGTTGTGTTAGTTTCTCCTGCACAGCAAAGTGAATCAGATATACATATACATATATCCATTCTTTTTTAGATTCTATTCCTGTATAGGTCATTACAGAGTATTGAGTAGGCTTCCCTGTGCTATAAGATAGGTTTTTATTAGTTATCTATTTTATATATAGTGTGTGTATATGTCATTTTCAATCTCCCAATTTATTCCTCTCCCCTTCCCCCTTGGTAACCAAAAATTTGTTTTCTAAATCTGTAAGTCTATTTCTGTTTTGCAAATAGGTTCATTTATACCATTTTCCTTAGATTCCACATATTAGTGATTTATGATATTTGTCTTTCTCTGTCTGACTTACTTCACTCAGTATGACAATATCTAGGTCCATCCATGTTGCTGCAAATGGCATTATTTCATTATTTTTTATGGCTGGGTAATATTCCATTGTATATATATACCACATCTTCTTTATCCATTCCTCTGTCGATGGACATTTAGGTTGCTTCCATGTCTGGGCTATTGTAAGTAGTTCTGCAATGAACATTGGGGTACATGCATCTTTTCAAATTATGGTTTTCTCTGGGTATATGCCCAGGAGTGGGATTGCAGGATCATATGTTAGCTCTATTTGTAGTTTTTTAAGGAACCTCCATACCATTCTCCATAGTGGCTGTACCAATTTACATTCCCACTAACAGTGTAGTAGTGTTCCCTTTTCTCCATACTATCTCCAGCATTTATTGCTGGTAGGTTTATTTTTTTTAATGATGGCCATTCTGACAAGTGTGAGGTGATACTTCATTGTAGTTTTTATTTGCATTTCTCTAATAATGGGCAATATCAAGCATCTTTTCATCTGCCTCTTATTCATCTGTGTATCTGTATGTCTTCTTTGGAGAAATGTCTATTTATATCTTCCACCCATTTTTTGATTGGGTTATTTGTTTTTTTTTGATATTGAGCTGCATGAACAGCTTGTATATTTTTGGAGATTAAGCCCTTGTCAGTTGCATCTTTTGCAAATATTTTCTCCCATTCTGTAGGTTGTCTTTTCATTTTGTTTATGGTTTCCTTTGCTGTGCAAAAGCTTGTAAGTTCCTGATCTTAGAGGAAATGTTTTCAGTTTTTCACCATTGAGAATAATGTTTGCTATGGGTTTGTTGTATATGACCTTTATTATGTTGAGGTATATTCCCTCTATGCCCACTTTCTGCAGAGGTTTTATCATAAATGGTGCTGAATTTTATTAAAAGCTTTTTCTGAATCTATTGAGATTATCATATGGCTTTTATTCTTCAATTTGTTAATGTGGTGTATCACACTGATTGATTTACATATCTTGAATCCTTGTACCCCTGGGATAAATCTCACTTGATCATGGTGTGTGATCTTTTTAAAGTGTTGTTGCATTCGGTTTGCTAGTATTTTTTGAGCATTTTTATGTCTATGTTCATCAGTGATATTGGCCTGTAATATTCTTTTATTGTGATATCTTTGTCTGGTTTTGGTGTCAGGGCGATGGTAGCCTCATAGAATGATTTTGGGAGTGTTTCTTCCTCTGCAATTTTTTGGAATGGTTTGAGAAGGATAGATGTTGACTATTCTCAAAATATTTGATAGAATTCTCCTGTGAAGCCATTTAGTCCTGGATTTTTGTTTGTTGGAAGTTTTTTAATCACAGTTTCAATTTCAGTATTTGTGATTGGTCTGTTCATATTTTCTATTTCTTCCTACTTCAACCTTGGAAGGTTGTGCCTTTCTAAGAATTTGTCCATTTCTTCTAAGATGTCCATTTTATTAGCATATAGTTGCTTGTAGTCGTCTCTTACAATCTTTGGTGTTTCTGTGGTGTCAGTTGTAACTTCTCCTTTTTCATTTCTGATTTTATTGATTTAAGTCCTCTCCCTTTTTTTCTTGATGAATCTGGCTAAAGGTTTATTAATTTTGTTTATCTTCTCAAAGAACCAGCTTTTAGTTTCATTGATCTTTGCTATTGTTTTCTTCTCTATTTCATTTATTTCTGCTCTGATCTTTATGATTTCTTTCCTTCTACTAACTTTAGGTTCTGTTTATTTTTATTTCTCTATTTGCTTTTAGAGTAAGGTTAGGTTATTTATTCTATCTTTATCTTTAACTCCTAAGATTTTAATTATAATGTGTCTCAGTGTGGGTCTCTTTGGGTTTATCTTATTTGGTACTCTGTGCCTTCTGGACTTGAATGTCTCTTTCCTTAGGTTAGGGAAATTTTCAGCCATTATCTCTTCAAAAAGAGTTTCTGTCCCTTTCTCTCTCTCTTTTCCTTCTCAGACCCCTATAACGTGAATATTATTATGCTTGATGTTTCCCCAGAGAGCCCTTAAGCTATCCTCATTTTTTATATTCTTTTTTTCTTTTCTGCTTGGGTGATTTTTAATACCCTGTGTTCCAGATTGCTGTTCCCATCTTCTGTAATCTGCTGTTGATTCCCTTTAGCATATTTTTCATTTCAGTTATTGGGTTCTTCAGTTACGATTACTTCTTTTTATATTTTCTGTCTCCTTGTCAAAGTTCTCATTGAATTATTTATTCTTTTCCTGAGTTGAGCATCTTTATGACTATTGAAGTCTTTATCTGGTAAATTGCTTATTTCTGTTTCATTTAGGTTTTTTTTTTGCAGGGTTTGATCTTATTTTTTTTCATTTGGAAGGTGTTCCTTTGTTGCCTCATTTTGCCTAATTCTCTGCATATGTTTCTGTGTATTAGGTATATCAGCTATATCTTCTGATCTTGAAAGAGTGACCTATGTAGGTGTCCTGTGGGGCCCAGTGAAAAAATCACTCCTTGTCAATAGTGTTTTAGGGGTATCCCTTGTGTGGGCTGCCTGTGCCTTCCTGCTGTACTTGGATTGCAATTGCTGCAGGCACACTAGTGGGTGGAGCTGGCTGCTGGTGGGAAGACACCCTAGTGGGAAGGGCTGGTTCCCAGCTGGTTCCCTGGCTATCCACAGACCTGGTTGCAACTGCTCTGAGCATGCTGATATGCAGTTCTAGCCCCTAGTATGACTGGCTGCAAGGCCTAGCTGCTATTGTTGTGGGTGTGTTGGTGTGTACGGATTGCCTTCAGGAGCAGGAGCTGCTTTGGGGGGTATGTTGGTGCTGGCTGAGTCTGCCTGCTAGGCGGAGAGGGGCTGGCCACCTGGAGCAGGAGCCATTTTGGAGGGTAGCTGATGCTGGACAAGGCTGCCTACCAAGAGGTGTGGGGTTGAAACTGCATTGGAGGGACCAACTGGGGTGGGTGAGTTAGGCTGGGTGAGTTCTCAGGGGGACACTTGGGCAGGGCTCATGGCGTTATGTAGGTTGATTGAGAGTGAGAGAAATATCACCTGTCCATGCCAGGCCACCTAGTTGAAGGGAAAGTAAAAAATAAATAAATATACAAATGTCTCTTGCTAGTTCTTCCATACCCAGAGAAAGTTCTATCAGATTCCTGCCCCTTCAGTACCCACCTTAATATTAGTCAATGTATCACCTTCTCAAATGACTCAGGTGTTTTTCAACTGTTGCTTCTGCCCTGGGACGTGGAGTGAGTAAGTTTGTGTGTGAGTCCTTCAAGAGTAGAGACTTGGTTTCCCACAGCACTCTGACTCTCCCAGATGTAAGCCTCACTGGTTTTCAAAGTCAGACATTATGGGGACTCATCTTCCCAGTGCGGGGTCCCTGGACTGGGAGCCCAATGTGGGGCTCAGATCCCTCACTCCTCAGGGAAACTCTGCACTTGTAAGTTGTCACATCGAGGGTATGGGTTGTGACTAGACTGCATCTATGTCCCTCCTACCCATCTCAATGTGGTTTTTCCTTTGTATCCTTAGTTGTAGAAAATCTGTTCTGCTAGTCTTCAGGTTGTTCTCAGAGGCAGTTGGTTTCTATGGAGCTGTAGTTTTGGTATGTCCATAGAAGGGGGTAAGCTCAAGATTTTCCTGCTCTGCCATCTTGAACTGTAGTCCACAATACAATACTGTAGTCCATGGAATACAATACTGTAGTCCACAGAATTTTATAAAGACAGTCAACATTTTCCCTGAAAATATAACATTTGGGTGTTACTAAGAAAAGGAGTAAATGTTAGCCTTTGTGGGAGGAGGGATAGGAGGAAGCAAAAAATTAGAGGGAGAAATAGCATGAGCTGTGAAGGAAGATTTTGGAGGTGGAAAATAATTAAAATACACACTTTTGGAGATAGAAGGGATTTTGGTAATTGTTTGAGAACCTTTTATTCCTCCGATGAAAACATTTGGTCCAATGATTGCAGTATGTCTCATGATTACTCATGATTAGTAGTGGGCCCATTAGAAAACCAATGAATCTTGACTTCTAATTCAGAGATTTTTTTTTTCCAGTTAAGGGAAGCTGTAAATTTTTCCCAAAGAAGTGTCTTTCATTGGCTACCATATTTTTCTTTGGTTATTCAAAGCCATGTCAAAGCTATACGTTCTATGAGACTTTGGCTCTTTTTCCCTTTCTGTCTCACTTCACTGGTTGGGGAAGATTGTATTTTTCAAAGACAGACTCAACAACATTCTGTTATGAACTGAATGTGTCCCCTTAAAATTCATATTTTGAAGTCCTAAACCCCAGTGTGGCTGTTGTTTGAGATGTGGCCTGTAAGAAAGTAATTAAGATTAATGAGGTAGTAAGGGTGGGGCCCACTTTCAATGGGATTAGTGTCCTTATAAAAAGAGACACCTGAGAACTCTCTCTCCATGCACACATATTGAGGAAAGGCCATGTGAGGACACAGAGAGAAGGTAGCCATCTGCAAGCCAAAAGGAGAGTATTTGCCAGAAATTAAATCATCCAGAACCTTGATCTTGGACTTCCAACCTCCAGAACTGTGAGAAATAAATTCTAGCTGTTTAAGTCAACCAATCTGTGGGCTTTTGTTATGGCAGCTCAAGCAGACTGATATACGTCACATCCCACAATATTTTATATGTTGCAACCTTCCCATTTCCTCATTAAAGTGGGGCGTAATTGTCTCCCCCTGAAGCTGAGTGGCCTTAGGAACTTGCTTGTAACCAATAGAATTTGGTAGTGAGAAGGTACCAGAGACATTTGCAGTTATGTGCTGTGAGATTCCTGAGGCCTGGTCAGAAAAGGCCATGCACTTCGGACTGTTCTCTCAAAACACTGGCTCTTCAGATGCTTCCTCTTGAAGTGCTGTGTTTCAGAACCCAGCCTCCGTGCTGTGAGAAACCCAAGCCACATGTTGAGACCATGTGTGGGCACAAGGGCAGAGAGCCCCAGCTGAGTTCAGTCAATATGGGAGCCAGATGGGCCCAGATGCTTCCAGCTCACAGCCAGTCAAGCCACCCCCAGTGCATCAGATCCTCCCAGCTGAAGCCCCAGAGCTGTGAGCTCTAGAAAAATGTCTGAATTTCTAACTATAGAATCTGTGAGCATAGTAAAATAGATGATTTAAGTCAGTAAGTTTGGGGTGGTTTTTCTGTGCAGCCATGGATAGTTGGAACATGAAATTTCTTGCGGTAAAATGTTCTTAGTGGTGGTTGTCTGACTAGCCCTGTTAATTCTACTCCTTATGACGTGTGAGATTCAGGAAGAGCCAAGATGAACATGGGAGAGAAATCTTCCCATGGGTAAGCTAATGACAACTTTTGAAATAGTCCATAATCTTTCTTACTTATACTCCTTTGCCCAACTTTATACTTGATGATGAAAGATTCGGAATTGCTGACTTTAACTACAAGTGCCTGTGAGCTTCTGACATTTGGTTATTTATATTCAAGACTAGTTCAATTGTCCTAGCCATATTGAAAGTTGAAACTGTCAAAATGATCAAAGGGCTCCTTGCTAGGTTAAACCAGCCCAAGTTGTCATTGTCACCAGACAGAAATCAGAGTGCCTACTCGGGCATGAACACATAAGGTAAAACAAGGGTAGATTTGGTCTCCCATTAGAAAAAGATAACCTGGGCTCAGAAACACTTTTACAACTAACTCTTTGCCTGTTAATAAGTTGATTACAGTATAGTTAATTGCCCAGACTGGAAAGGTGGCACTATTCATAATTACACTGGAACAATAGATATGCATCCTGTATCATTGCATTTATGAAAAATTCTACAAAATGCAAATTTTCCTGGTGACTGAAAGCACTAGTGACAGTGACTGAAAGTATATTAGTGTTTGCGTGGGGCTGGGGAGGGGGAATTACAAGGGGAACAAAGAGACTTTTGAGGGTGATGCTTGTGTTCATTATCTTGATGTGGTGATGGTTACACAGGTGTATACATATGTCAAAACTTTCCAGCTGTACACTTTAAATATATGCAATTATTGTATGCCAATTTTCTCCATAAAGCTGTTTGAAAAAAATCTCCGTCATAGCCAAGATCGTTGAACTTTTTGCTAGTTTTTTTTGTAAAGGAAATAAAAGTATTGCAGAAATATTCCTACCTCTCATCCCTCCCCTCTTACTCCCTCTCCCTTTGTCATTTTCACAAAGCAACCCCTGTCAAGATGTCAGTGTATTTCCCGTGCAAGGTTTTATACATTATCTCTGAGTGTGTACATTAAATTGATTTTCTTTCATGAGTTCAAAATATTTGCATAAATATTATCATATTGGGAAAAGTACCTATTTGTGATTATTGATTATTGATTGTGATTATTGAGAGGGGAAAAGAAACTCTCCTTTTCCATCTTCTTTTCAGGCCTAGTGTACAAGCTGCCAGCCTTGTATTGCTTTACATGCACACTTTGCTTATGATCACTATTTCTTAAATGCCATGTATTCTCTTTTGTTGGATTCTTTTCATGTTTGTTTTTCTACAGTGTGTTCTCAAAGAATCTTATTTTATGAAAGGTACTTTGGTAGGAAGTAGTATTTCCAATCCTTCTTTGCATGTCTAAAAGTGTCTTTTTTATTTTGTGCTCATGTTTGATGGATAGCTTGGCTGGGAATAGAATTTTAACTTAAAAATCATTTTCCCGAGAAAATTCAAGCATTGCTCCATCATATTCTAAAAAACTAGTGTTATTGATGAAAACTCTTCTGCCAATCTTGATCTTCTTTCATTGTAGTTCATACACCTTTTGCTTTTAGAAGATTTTACTATCTTTGTTTTATTCTTAATTTTCTGAAATTGCTCTTATTTTTCTCTCATATTTCTCATCTCTTTGTACTTCATCAATTTTTTTCTTTCAATCAGTTCTATTAAACTGTTTTATTCAGATAGCATGTTTTAATTCCATGAATTGATTATATTTTCTGATTTTTTTTCTGTCTGAACAGTAATCCATTCTTAGATTATGGATGTAATTTCTTCTCCTCTTACTTGATTAGAGATTTAAAAATATCTCTTTTTTCTCTGGATTATCTTTCTTTGTTTCCTCTGGGGTCAGTTCTGCTTGGCAAATCCTGCCTTGCTCCACCTTTTTCGTTCTTTTCCCCCTTTGATTTTTTTTCTTGAACTATGTATTTATAAATAAATCATAGGTTTGATTAATTTAGACAGTTCACAAGAATTTACTCTAATGTTACTCATTTATGACCTCTCCCCAGAATTTGAGGACTTCTTGCAAGTCTGAATATAAGTGAAGTATGTCACCTGGCAGGTTTCTTTAAGGATATAAATAATGGTGAGGGAAAATTGGCAGACATCCTCAAGCCTAAAATGTCAAAGGAAAAGAACCCTATCCTAGGCAACTATTATTTTAGGAGCCCTAACCCCACCTACTCAAGTATTTCTGCCTTCACTCTGGGAGTAAATATAGGTTCTGGGAAAGAAAGTTGGGAAAAGCCTACCATGACCCCTACCTTATTCTCAGCATTGCTATAAATTTATTCTACTTTATATATATCAATCTCAGGAGTACAACCCATGTAAACCACATACATTAAAATCTGTTATTGGGTCTACTTTGAGGTGAACCCAAACTAAGTTAATCTCCTGAGTTCAACACTTAATCCCAGAATCTGAAGATTTTCTTTCTTTGATTCATCAAGTATGTGCTTGTAAAGATTTTACCCACAACTTTGTATTTTTACAGGAAAATAGATGTAGAATTTAGTGCTGCCAGAACCATTATTATCTACTTTGTGACACTTTTTTAATGTAGACATTTTTACTTAGTGTGAATTACAATCTTCCTTCTTAATCCTCCATGTACTAATCCTAAACCTTCCCTCCACAGCAGATCCAGAAGAAATAATTCCATAGCCTAATAGAGTCCAATTACCTTCGACTTCTGGACAGCTCTGGTTTTTGTGGAAGTTTTTCCCTCTATCCTCTGAAAACTACCTAATGAAATGGCATACAGCATTCGCTCTATCCATCAAATTAGTCATTAATGAATGACTGAACATCTATTTGATGCCAGGCAGTTTAGGAGATATAAAAAAATCTATAATCACAGTGCATATTGTCACAAAGTTTACAGTCTAATGATAAATACACACAAAGAATAATTATGATTTGTGAGATAAAGGCTATGAGAGAAGAGTACAGTGTGCCATGACAGCTCATGGGAGGACACTGGTCCCAGTCTACAGCAACTGGGAGAGTTCCTGAAAGTAAGTGATACTATTCTGAACCTTAAAGGGTGGGAAATAGAGTTTTGCTAGTCAAAGGGACCAGGTGTTTCAATCAGAGGGAAGAGCATTTCTGAAATATCCCATCTCATCTGCTAGACCCATGATTTTCAATAATTTTTTTAAAGGGGGCAGAACACTTTCTTAAAGGAGAATCTTCTTGGGGTACAAATTAGGTACAACCAAAATGCTCCGGGACTCTAAGAAGCAGAGCCGAGACACACCATTCAGTTCTGCCAGCTCTGACATATCACCTTCTCATCCCAGGCAGCCCCCACACAAGGGTGACACATACAGTGAATCCACAAGGGTGACCCAAGGGTGACTCATACAGTGAATCCATAGGATGCAGATACGGCTTCATAAGTTAAAGGAAATCATACCTATTACAGACAGTCACTAGATGGACCACTCTAAAATACTGTAGAAAGAACCACAATGGCTGGTACTAAAATGCCCTTTTGAAGGGGGGCTTTCCTTGATTAGTCACATGCACAGCCAATGCGGGTCAGAGAGAGAATAGGTTGGCAAGGAATAAGAAAGCAAAGATTGTCAAATTATTTTCCTTAGGAAGATGAGATTTTGAAAACGTATTTTAAATTTTATTTATTATTCCTGAAATGATGGGGACAAAGAAGTCAGAAATGGGGAAGAAAGATGACTTGTTGCATGGCTGAAATGGCAAAGAAACAATATTTTTAAGGAGAACAGTTGTGTAACATTTAGTTTTAAGTTATTTGTAAAGCATACTGGTGCCAGCAGTGGTGGCTGGAGTCTGCTCGTACTGGGTCACAAAAGCCAATTGTTAAATTGTCAGGAATTTCACAAGCTGGTCATTAAACTTAGCAATTATTCAAGGTTAAATAACAGAAACTCACAATAAGTAAAACATACTAAAAACAAAGTTAACATATACTCAAAACTTATCACTTCCTAATTATTTTATTACATTGTACACCTGGGCTCCTGAGGTTGCCTATATCTATGGCATATGTAACATATAACACTGTAAAGTATCGTGTGGTGACATAATACACAGTGATCTCTTCCTGACTGAGCCAGTGATGGCATGCTGGTAGCTTGAAGTATTTACACCACAGGATTTGGCAAATGCTTCAGATCAGGGCGTTTCTGTTTGGAGAGCAGGTTGTTAAACTTTTACCAGAGCACCAGCTAGTCAAGGGCACATTTGCCTGAAAGCAGCCACTCAGAGTCCTTGCTCTATCACTAAACAGCTGTGTGACCTGAGCATTTCCTTAATCTCCTTCTGCCTAACATTTCTCTTGTGGTTTTTTTGAGAAGTAAATGAATCAAAATGTAATTGTTATCCATTATTGGTGTTTTGTTGTTGTTGTTACTTTTATTTATGTAATAATATTAATAATATGCATATCCTATATAAATGCCTGCCATCTTCCTAAACCCTCAGAAACACACAAAATCCTGGCTTTCCCCTAGTATTCATTTACCCAGCCTTCCTAGTTAAAGAACAAAGAGCTGTTAGCTGGGCATATAACCCCTATAACAAAGACAACATTCCTCCGCTTCCTTTGTTTGTTCTGAGTAACGTTTTGAAACCCTAAGTGTCATAGAACAGCTGTTTATAGCCTTCCTTAAGACTTGCCTCTGCTTCTTCAACCCTTCCACCTCTCTGCTGGGTGGATGTGGACACAATGGTAGGATCTGCAGCAGGCATTTTGAACTCTAAGGAATGCAGGCTTCATGATGAAGCAGCAATATGGAAGTTGCCTGGGTCTCCTCAGACTCCATGGAGCAGAGTTTCCACATCAACCCTTTCCTGGGAAAGAAAACTAAGTGTCTGTGCTATTAATGCCCTTCTACCTCAGAGTGTGTTCCTTGAAACAACAGATCTTGTCAGAAATTCAGAATCTCTACTTCAAGGCTGCTGATCTGTGTATTAATAAAATCTGCATTTAACACAATCATTGGGTGATTCCTTTGCACATTAAAGTTTGAGAAGTGCTGGAGTAAGTTGTTTTATTTTGGCTATTCTTACTTTCAACTGAGTCCATCCTAACTGATTTTATTCTTGTGGGATCAAATCTGTGTAGAACAACCAATGGGAGGCATAGTGTGCATACTTGGTTCCTCAGGATGAAAAGGAACAACAAAACATGGTATGGTAAGGAAAATGGATGAGCGGCAGGAAACTGGAGCGTTGTGCCACTAGCAGATAAAGTTCTTCTTGGGGAAAATGGGGAATTACTCACTTTTACTCAGATCTTGAAATAAGATTGCAGTCTTATCCACCAGTCTGTCCCAGCTGATAGCTGAGTAATAGATTTAACATCTCACTCATTTTTACTCAGCTAGCAGTTCTTCCAGGATCCTGGATCCTGGAAATTTGATTCCAAGGATTGAGCTATTGCATCTGGAACCATGTTTTGGGGCTATCAGATCAGAGTAAGTTCTTTATTCATTTCCTCTCTCCCCTCTCAAGTCTGTTATCTGGCCTTTCTTGGGCGTCTCTCACTATCTGTCTTTAATACAATTTAAATTAGTTATTCTCACCTTCATATTTTTCATTTCTACCTAACGACAAACTGTGGCCCTCTCCATCATTTCTCTCTCTTCAAGCCTTCTCAGAAATAGTAATGCTGCCATCTTGGTTGATTGTCTTGTTTTCCCCACAGTTCTTTGCTTCCTCCAGTCAGTGTGCCTATCAGCTTCCTTTATACTCTTTTTTTTTTTTTTTTTTTTTTTTGCAGTACGCGGACGTCTCACTGTTGTGGCCTCTCCCACTGCGGAGCACAGGCTCCGGACACGTAGGCTCATGGGCCATGGCTCACGGGCCCAGCTGCTCCGCGGCATGTGGGATCTTCCCGGACCGGGGCATGAACCCGCGTCCCCTGCACTGGCAGGCGGACCCTCAACCACTGTGCCACCAGGGAAGCCCTTCTTTACTCTTTTGAATCCAAGGTTTCACAAGACATAAATGCCTGGGAAAGGAAAATCTCACTGGTTCCCATTACTGCTAAAGCTAGCTTGGAAAGTGTTTTAAAATGTAAGCTTTATTATTATTTAACTATAGTGAGGCCAACAAATCAGGAGACGGAGACAACTGCCATTGAAAAGATAGTTTGTTACCTACAGTTCTCAAGAGGAGGGGTCATGCCACGCAGGGCCACAGGAGGAAGCATCAGGGTCCGTCAGGAGACAGAGGGAAAAGGCAAAATGTGGGCAAGAATCTGTATTGTGATTTTCATGGAAAGGAATGGGCGAGACAGAGTAAGCATGATAAACAGATTTAAGATTGGCTAGTTTGAATAATTTCATAGGACTCTAGGGTGTAGAGGCTGCCCCGAATTGGCTGGTACCTGGCCCTGGGGTGATTAGGGCAGAGAAATATAGGCCTGGAGAGTGAAAGCGTTATAGAGGAGGTATGAGCTTGGATCGATTAGTTTGCATATGAGCGGCACACTCTTGAGTGAATTGTTTGCTATCTCCAGGAATTAACTAACCCTAGAAGGAGTAGTTCCTTCCCGGTCAGCAAGGTCCCAGTTGCCAGAGTATCAAGAATACAGAAAATGAGAAAATATAATAAATCCAGGAAGGCTTAGAGGAAACAATAATTTGGCCTCAAAGGAAGAAGATTTGGTTTAGAGATAGAGAATATTCTAAGTCAAGTGAAAACACAAAAGGGTGACCTTTGGGAAAGATGACAGTGAGGATGAGGAAGATGGTTCAAGACAGGAGCTGTCAGCCGCCTGCTAAGAGCTGCAGCGAAACCCTGTACCCATATGGTAATGAAGGAAGGTGGGCAATGCTGGAGGTGTGGAGCCTGAGGCCTTCACGCCATTGCTGAGTGGCTGAAATAAACTTGGGATGGTCTAGCTCCAGGCTCAGCTTCCATGACAGAGTGAGGTGTTACTCTTGTGTAAGGCACAGTTAGGTTTGTTCTCTGACACCTACCCTGAAAGCTTGAAATCAGTAAAATGAAAGCAGGAGGCTGGGGAGGATAATAAACAGTTTGGGACTGGTAAAATCTGACCCGAATACTAAAGGGTTGAGGGAAGAGCTATGATCATAATATTTTTAAAAGATTATTGTGGCAATCATGCATAAGAGAAGAAATAGAACAAAAGAAAAATATCCCAATAAATAAATAAATAACACGAGTGGAGGAGGATCCAGAGAGTGAAAATACAAAAGAATAAGGAAGTCTGAGAATGTTTCATAGCATGGCCACTGAAGTTGGTGACCCTGGGTAAGAAGGGAAACTGTTTTGGGCCCCTGTGAGCAGGACAGTGCTGGGGCCTCCCAAGGAGAGTCATCAGTAGAACAGGCTCGGTGAGCAAGGGTCCCACAATCAAGCAGAGGCAGCCCAAGCCCAGGTCTCCAGGCAAGCCCACAAGCTCCTAGATGCATATCACGTGCCACAAAAGACCATGTAAGTCTTTTACTCATGATAAAAAGAAGGCAATATTTTTGACCTTTGAGAGCAAACATGTTCTTGGAGTAAAGGAAGGTTGCTAATTAATCGAGCACTGATTCTCTGCCTTCCCAGAGTGGGGATTATATCATCTAAATTTTTTTACCATAACCACGTTCAATTATTGTCATTGTTTTATTCACAGTTTAAATATGAAGAAATTGAGGCTCAGAAAGTTATAGTCACACAGCTGAAAGTGGGGGAGCTGGTAGCAAAGCAACTCGGTAACCACAATACGCATTTACTGTATGACAAGCACACATGATGCTTTAAGAGGATCTGAAAGTCTCTTTTTCAATCTGGCATTAAAATCTTTACCTACTGTTTTAATGGTCTTGGGGCACCACCAGATTTAGCCAGAGACTCATTTTACTCCAGAATTTATAAATAGCACTGACAATTTGTACCAGGATCAAATATAGAACAGACCAGATAATCTCTGTAAACACAGGGATTAACTTTTTATTTTATCTTTATGGCAGGATCTGGATCAAAATTTTATGAATTTAGGGTCCTACATTTCAGAGAAGAGTTGGGAAAGAATTCAGGGGAGAGTCAGTGGGGGTTTGTGGAAGATGGTGGGAGAGATAGGGTTGTTTATGGGCAGGATGGAGCATCCACTTATTTATTTACCGTCTGTAGCCTTAAACCTTACAGACGGAGAAAGGAACCAACCCACACAGGATCAGGTCACAGAAGCTGGTTAATAGCATACCAAGCAACTCACCCATCTGTCTAGACTGAGGGTCCCCTATCACCCCGGCAAACACCATTGAGTTCTCTCTCTGTGGATCTGTGCAGGAGAGGATGAGAAAGCTGGCATCCACCTCATCAAGACAAGTCTCTACTGAGGCTTGTTCTAGGTAAGCAGCTCACCTGGCTAGTCAAGACCAGGCAATCCTCTTTGTTCCTCTCTGTGGCGCAAGGGACCTTTTGCCTGGGCAGAAGGCACTGTGTTTTCATTGTGCGTTATTCATGAGCCCTTGCTCAAGCATCAGCCTGTGGTGAAAAACACAGGCAAACACATCCAGAGGCATCCTGTGATCCACACCCTCTGAGCATTGGCTTTGGCAACCAGTGGATGGCAACTTAAACCAAGGGCACTAAACACTGAGTGAAAACAGAAGGCAAAATGTCCTTTTATAAGGAAATATGAATCAAAGGCCCTATTTCTAGATGAGTTGTGTGAATTCAGAGTATGGACTTCAGAATATAAAATGGATGACTCTGGATAGAGATTTTGAAATATCAGCCTGCAAACATATCTCTAAGATCGTTGGCTTCAACTTTGCCTTGCTCCCTAACTTTGCAATGTTCTCATTCCTGAAGCTGCTGCCAGGCCCCACCCCCCTCACTCCCTGTCCATCCCTGGCAGGCTGCTCCAGACCTTCCCAGAGCTGGCTCCTGCCATTCCCCCAGTGATTCCAGCCGAACCACAGCACGTGACATTGCCTGATGCTTTTGGCCAGCAAGGCCATATAAGAATTCTCTCAAACCGCTACAGGACCCTATGTTTTCCAGAACCCAGAGGAGTTTCCTGTTGCATGACCCAGATGGTTCTCGCTATCTCCTACCCAGCTTGTGGGTCAGCTCCTGCCAGGTTTAATGTATCTGAGTAAGAGCTTAATTCCCAGGTGCCTGTTATCAGATCTGCCAATTTTAGCCCTGTGTTTTCTGGGTCAGTTGGATAATGGACCTCATTTACTGGATGATCATTACCGCTTTGTTTTTGAGGGGCTATTATTAGTTTCCTAGGGCTGTCATAACAAAGAACCACAAAATGGGTGGCTTAAAACAATAGAAATTTATTGTCTCCCTGTTCTGGAGGCCAGAAGTCTCAAATAAGGCTGTCAGCAGGGCCATGAGCCCTCTGAAGACCCTAGAGGAGAATACTTTCCACCTCTTCCAGCTTCTGGAGAGCTCCGGTGTTCCTTGGTTTGTGACTGCATCACTTCAACCTCTGCTTGTCTTCACATGGCCATCTTTTTCCTGTGTGTCTGTGTCTTCAAATCATGTGTATATGTCTGTGTATATGTGTATACGTGTGTGTGCAGGTAAACGCATACGTGTATGTAGGTATGCGTACGTGTCTCTATGTGTATGTCTGTGTGCATGTGTGTATACATGTGTATGTATGACTATGTGTACATGTGAATGGGTCTATGTGCATGTGTATATGCATATGTGTGTCTGTGCATTGTGTGTTTAGTCATAACCCTAAGAGCATGGGGAGAATGTAAGCACTAGGACAAAGGAAAGGTGAACCACAGGACAGCACTGCCTGCAGCCTGCCCGGAGGAGGGCGAGCCCAGCTGCAGACCACCTGGCCTCTTGCAAAGCAAAATAAAAATGGGATAAATTATTTTAGGGGGGACTTGGAGCCCCCAAGGCCTGGTCTGGAAGGAGGAGACTGAGATGCCTGAGGGCTTAAGAAAATTAGGAACCACAGGGAACCTAAGAGAAAGGTGGTCACTGGATGTCCCATCAGTGGTCTGGCTGGAGGACTTTGAGATCAGAGACATCAAATCTCCATCCTACGTGGTGTTTATTTAAGTGGTGTGACTGGTGCTGGTACGAGTAGAGAAATCAGGTCACTATGCCTCCTGGGAGGGTGGCCTGATAAAATACAGGCTGCCCAGTTAAAATGTGAATTTGAGATAAATAATGAATTGATTAGTATATGTCCCAAGCATTATGAGACATACCTGTACTAAGACATTTTTCAATGTCTATCTGAAATTCATGTTTAACTGGGCATCCTGTACTTTTATTTGCTAAATCTGGCCACCCGACTTGGGAGGACCCTCTGGGTTCAAGAAGACCACCAAGATGGGGTGGGAGCCAATTTCACTGGATTCTCCAGACATCTGGAGTTTTAACATATTTAGTACTAACAGGGTGAGAATGAAAGAGGGAAAGAGACAATGAACCCCACCTGATACTAGGCATTCACTAAGGAGTATCCATGGGGTCCTCACTCAGGGGAATCCTAAGTACAGGTGGGGAAATGGGCAGCTGGTTGATGGGGTGTAGGGATTAAGTAATTTGTCAGTAATTAGTAAGTGAAGTGAAGGGACCATTAGTAAGTGAATGTGAGGAAGGGACCAGGGTGTCTCTCCTAAAACCAACTTTATCTACCTATGTATCACTTTTCTCCTGGAATCACATCAGCACCACCTATCTGCCCATCCTCCAAGTTTGCCCAGGTTGAAGCTCAGCCTAGTTCTTAGTTCCTGCCTTGCTCCTCCACCCATCAGTAATTCCCTGACCAATGCTATAGTCATAAACAGAATGCACAGTCTCGGCCTTCACTGAGGGAGGGGTGTATATGGGGAGGGATGCTCTAATGGGAAGATGCAGAATTACTTGATGGGAAAGGGGCAATTAACTTTAGTGGGGTGGGACAGCAAAATGGAAGTATTTTCTCAAAACTCGACATTTAAGCTGAGCATCAAAATTGAATAGGAGTTGCTTGAGCAAAAGCCTGGGAGAAAGGGATTGGGGGAGTCCCAGGTATAAGGAACAGCAGGTACTAAGGTCTGGAGGTGGGGAAGTCATGGTGTATTCCAAGAGCAGGAAGACCACCCCCACAGCTGAGAGAAGGAGGAGGGTGAGGGGTTGGAATGAGCCTGAGCAACGGGCAGAGGCTCAGGACTGAGGTTGCTGAAGCCATATTTATCTAACTGGAACCTAGTCCACCAGTTTCTCTGGTTGCCTTTCTGGAGCCTCTGCATTTGCCCAGCCCCCAGCTGCTCAGTGTCCTCTTCCAGGGCCATCTGCTAGGGTCTCCCTGCAGACCTCTGCGGGCAGGGGCATGATGCTCCCAAATGGTTGGAGGCTCCTGGATTAGGCCTTGTGACGGGGTCCCTTGTCATCCCCTGCTGTTCTGTCCTGCTCCAGCAAGTGGGTTTCTATCCCACCTGGCCCACTGTCTCCTACAGTTTCCAATATGACCTCATTCACTGCCTCATGCCTTATGCCTACATCACTCTACATTCCACCCCTCAAAGGCCCACAGAATACCTGCTGATTTTGTATATTTCAGGGCAGAGAAGGAAAGAAATATAAAGAAAACCCCTGTCTTGCTCCATGTGATTCCTGGAAAAGCAGTCTTTCTAAAGTGGGAGGATGGGACCTCAGCCTACCTGGGTGCTTTTGGAAAGTCATTGCTCTGGTAGCTGATGGCAGGATGGGTGTAAATTCCAGCAATGCCATTCACTGCTTGGGTGACCCCCTACAATTATTTAGTTTCTCTGTGACTCATTTGCCCACCTATAAGATGAGGTCAACCACAGTGACCAGTGCACAAGGTCATTTGAAGATTAAGTGCAGTGACCCATAAGGACCCTTAGCACAGTCCTGGCCTGTGGTCTTCACCCTCAGACAATGAGTAGAAACAGTGGGGCTCCTGCCAGTCACAAGCCTTGAGTGAGGATGGGAGAGGTAGAGTTGGGGCTGAGACACTCCTAATTCACTCTGCTCACCAGAGAGGAATTTGCATCCTTGAGCAGAAATCTGATGTGTGGAATGGGACAGAGGGAAGCTGGGTCTTGCAGAGAAGCACAGGAGATGATAAACGTCTTTCAAGTTAAAGAAAATGCGAATGTTGCAGAGATGTTGGATGTGTGGAAACATATCCTTTGATCAAAAAAGTACAAGAATCACAAAGGTGTGAAGGAAAGGGGCAAGGAGACTGAACTCTGGATCACCAATAGTCAGTCCGTGAGGTTGCAAGCAGAGATTAAACCCTGCTCTCGGTGCCTTCCCCATGACCAACAGGTGTGTGGGGTCTCAAACTTCCCAACACTCCTGTACAAATACCACTCAGACCCATGGTGCCCTTTTGTTTCTGTGATTCACATCCAAAGTGGACCTTCTTCCTTAGGGAATACTGCCTATTGTTCACCTAGGTGTGGAGAAAGGGAAGGCAACAGACCAATTTACCATGGCTTGTCCTGCTGTATTTTTCTAGGAGTGGAATTTCCAGGCTTCACTGAAGATGCAAATGTTTATTGAGACATATTCTATGCCAGCACTTTAGCCAAGCAGCTAGGGATAAAAAGACAGATAAGAACATAGACATGGCCCTCATGCAGTTCACAGTGTAGTGAAGGAAGCAAACTTCTAAACTTATCAGGAGAGGAAGACCACCCCAGAAATGACCAAGAATGAGGTGCATGCAGAAAAGTTGCTTGCTCACCTTTCCCCAGGACCCAGACGTGGCATGGACCTGGCAGCAGAAGTTGATGCAGTTAACTCTGATAAGGAAAGGTAAATGTTGTGTGAGGTGGAAAAATGTTTGACTCCATGATACCACTGAGCCAAATGCAGAGTCAGCAGGCAGGAGATGGTGTGCAGGCAACAATACATCCTTCTCTCTCCCAGCTGCAGCAGGACAAAGTACACAGCAATGTCTGGCAGGAGAGGAAGAGAGAAGATGCAGGGAGGGCAGGCCGGGTGGGCCCTGCAAGGTGAGATGGGGCCACAGACCACGTCAGGGAAAGGAGCCAATGGACACATTAGCATCTTTAGAAAGCTCCTGTCTTTTTTTTTGATGAGGAAATATACAGACACAGTGAGAATGCCAGAGGCAGACAGGCTGGTGGAGCCCATGGTGAGCAAGAAAGTAATATGGGATGCAGTGGTGGCCTCAAGTGGGTTGACCCTCTTATGCACTAATTGTGTCCCCCCAAGATTCATATGTTGAAGTCCTAATCTCCACTACCTCAGAATATGACAGTATTTGGAAATAGATCTTTACTGAGGTAATTAAACTAAAATGAATTCATTAGAGTGGGCCCTAATCCAACCTGACTGGTATCCTTAAAGAAGAGAAGATTAGAACACAGACATTCATGGAGGGAAGACCAAATGAGAACACAGGGAGGAGGTGGTCATCTGCAAGCCAAAGAGAGAGATTTCTTGGTCTCAGACTTTGAACCTCTAGAACTGTGAGAAAATATATTTATTTTGCTTAAGCCCCCCGGTAAGTGATATTTTGTTATGGCAGCCCTAGCTGACTAATATAGACTTTCTCCTACTTGTGTCAAAAGCTAGCATGACACCAAGTTGAGTTCATAAAAGTGTATTTTTAAGATTTTATTTTGTCTTAGATTATCACTATTTTTATTTGACTAGTAAAACAGTTGTTTTATCCTTTGTTACATAACCAATGTATGATTGATTAAATAAAAGTATATAAATATGAACTCTCAGAACATATTTTCCAGATGAAATAAATAATAAAATTCCCCTTAAAGGGTTGGAGGAGAAATAGAAGCTGGTAAAATTCACTGTCATTTGAGGACATTACCTTGAACAGATCAAGCTCTCTTAACGATTGTAATCTCTTCTCCAACACAACTTAATTTGCTCTGTTGGCTTTACTAATCATACTTTAATAAATAGATTGCCCAGGACCCAGTTTCACTCATTCCTTCTCATTTCTCCTATTGAGATAGCCAGCCATAGAAACAAATACCCTAATGGAAATGTGTTTGTGTGTTGGGTTTTGGTATTGGTATGTTGGAGAATTGTGCCATTTCCCAGTTTCTTCTGCTTTGTGACATCTTTTTTTTTTTTTTGCAGTACACGGGCCTCTCACTCTTGTGGCCTCTCCCGTTGCGGAGCACAGGCTCCGGACGCGCAGGCTCAGCGGCCATGGCTCACGGACCCAGCCGCTCCACGGCATGTGGGAGCCTCCCGGACTGGGGCACGAACCCACGTCCCCTGCATCGGCAGGAGGACTCTCAACCACTGCGCCACCAGGGAAGCCTTGTGACATCTGTTGAAACTCCTCCTTTGAGAAAATATAGTCCCAGTGCTGTGTGTTTTTTTTTCCTTGGTTTCAAAGTAAACTTATTTAACTTCTGCTTCCAAGAAGATGGAGTAGCTGTATGTTTCCCTGTTCCTCCCACCAGGTACAACTGAAAACCCTAGACATTATATAAACAACAACCTAAGAAGATTCTGAAAGGTGGAGAGAAGAAGGCAGGCCAGCTAAGGACCTTGGGATGAGGGAATCAACATGGTAGTAGTTTCTGGGTTTTCTTTTTGCCTCATACAACTCCAATTTGAAGCTGAATAATATGCAGACAAAAATACCTCAACAAATTTATTCTTTTTCTAGCCAAAGGACAAGGGGACCCAGAATAGTAAGACAGAAGCTTTCAGTGAAATTCTCTCCTTTTAGCAAAATCGCACTTAAACCTGTGGCCTAACACTCACTCATGCCAGCAGCAGCCAAGTGGGAAGTGTTGACTTCTGTGTCCTCCAGGCAGTAAAGAGGCATCCTAAAAGGCCCTGCATCCCATTCTTCCACAGTGTCACGAAAGCCAACTGAAATGGAAAACAAATAACATCCAAATTCTCATACCATAGTCCCTGAATTTCCAGGTTTCAATAAAAAATAACTCATTTTTAGATTTTAGATTTCAAACTAAATGAAAAAAGATAATTAATAGATCCTAACACCAAGTTGTCAAATATGTTAGAATTCTCTGACAAAGACTTTAAATGTATCAACATAAAAATGTTTCAATAAACAATTATGAACATGCTTCAAACTTATGAAACATTTGAAAGTCTAAGCAAAGAAATAGAAGATGCAAAGAAGACCCAAATGGAAATCGTAAAACTGGGAAATACAATAACAATAATAAAGAATAAATGGAAAGACAACAGCAGAATGGAGGGTACAGAGGAAAGAATCAGTGAACTGGAAAAAAGCCCAATCCAAGCAACAGAAAGAAAAAATGACTTAAAAAATGAAAAGAGACTCAGGGACCTGTGGGACTATAACAAAATATCTAATATTTGTACCATTGGAATCCTGGAAGGAGAGGAAAAAGAGAGTGAAACTATAAGAGTACTCAAAGAAATAATTGCTGAAAATTTCCTGTATTTAGAAAAAAATACCATCTATAAACCTACAGATTTGAGAATCTGAGAGAATCCTAACAGTAAAAACTCAAGGAAATCCACACCAAGACACATAATAATCAAACGCCTGAAAAATGAAAATAAAGAACATGTATTGAAAGCAGTGAAAGAGAAATGACACCTTACCTATAGGTGAAAAATAATTCTCATGACAATGGATTCTCATCAGAAACCATTAGAGACCAAAAAGAAGTGGCACAACACTTTGCAAATGCTTAAAGAAAAAAACTGTCAACCCAGAATCCTGTATCCTGTATATGAATCCCTCATATAATCTAATCCTGTAAATGATTCCTATATATATGAATAAAGAAAAATAAAGACAATTTCAGATAAAATAAACTAAGATAATTTGTTGCAATCAGAATTACCCTAAAAGAATGGCTAAAAGAAGTTCTATAAACAAAAAGGAAACAAACAAGAAATGAATCTTTGTCACATCAGGAAAGAAGGAAGAACAGGATAAGCAAAAATATAGGTAAATATAATAGATTGTCCCTCTCTTGAGTTTTCTAAATGTTTGATAATTTAAGCAAATTTTATACCAGTCTGATATGGTTCTAAATATATTTAAAGGAACTATTTAAGACATTCATGTTATATGAGGGGGAGAGGGTACAAGGTTTCTACACTTCACTTGAACTGGTAAAATGACACCACCAGTAGACTGATAAGAAATGTATGTATAATGTAATATCTAGAGCAATTATTTTTAAAAAAGCTATATTAAGAGACACACTCAAAACACAATTGCTAATTCAAAATAAAATCCTAAAAAATGTTTGAGTAACCCACAGAAAAACAGGAAAAAAAACAGAGAAAGGAACAACTGAGAGAACAAACAGAAAAACTAATAAAATGGAAGATTTAAGCCCTAACATACCAATAATTACAATTAATATAAATGATTTAAAGACATCAATCAAAAGATGGAAATTAATAAAGTAAATTAAAAGAGATTATTTAACTATATGCAGCCACACTTCAAATAGCTGATCTAAACATGTTGAAAATAAAAGAATAGAAAAATTTTTATCATGCAAACATTAATGAAAGCAGTAGTGGCTATATTAATATCAGATAAAGCAGACTTCAGAGCAAGGGAAATTTCCAAACACAGAGAGAGAAATTTCCAAACACATAATGATCAAATTATCAATATAACAGTCTTAACTTTCTATACAATCAACAACAGAGGTGAAAAATATGTGAAGCAAAAACTGACAGAATTGAACGAATTCCACAATTACAGATACAAATTCAAACATCCCTCTCTCAACAATCAATAGAACTAGACAAAACAAATCAGCAAGAACATAGAAGTAAAAACTCAATAACACCATTAACCAAGAGGTCTAATCCATATTTATAGACTCCTCTACCCAACAACAGTAGAAAACATATTCTTTTCAAGTGCCCACAAGATATATACCAAGATAGCTAATATCCTGGGCCATAAAACAAATCTAAGAAAATTTAAAAGAATTTAAATCATGCAGAATATGTTCTCTGACAAAAATGAAGTCAAGCTAGAAATAAATAACAGAACAATAAGAAGTAAATCTCCAAACACAGACTAAAAACATACTTTTAAATAATCTATGGGTCAACAAAAAGTCTCAAGGAAAATAAAAATGTACTGAATTGAATGAAAATGAAAATACAACATATCAAATTTTATGGACAACAACCAAAACAACAGTGAGAGGAAAAGTTATAGCATTAAATGTATACATTAGAAAAGATAAGAAGTATCATAGTAATAATCTAAGCTCCCATCTCAAGAACCTAGAAAAAGAAGAATAAAATGAACCCAAAGCAAGCAGAATGAACTGTTATGTAGCTATAGTTACAGACTGTGTGGTATTGGTGGGGGGATAAATAGATCAATGGAACAGAGAGAGAACCCAGAAATAGACCTGGGGAAATACATACAACTGATTTTTGACAAATGTGCAAAAAGAATTCAATGGAGGAAAGACAGCTTTTTCAATAAATTGTTCTGGAGCTTTTGGACATCCTTAACACAAAACATGAACCTTCACTGAATTCTTATTCCTTATATAAAACAACTCAAAATGGTTTATGAACATAAAGCTTTAAAAATATTAGTAAAAAGAAAAAGAAAAAAATACCCTCAGGATCTAAGGCTAGGCAAAAATTTCTTAGACTTTACACCAAAACATGTTGCAGAAAAGGAAAAATTGTTAACTTGGATTTCATCAAAATTTAAAACTTTTGTTCTGCAAAAGTTTTGCAAGAGGGTAAGAAGACAAACTATAGTCTGGGAGAAAATATTTGCAAATCATGTACCTGACAAAGGGCAAATAACTAGAATATATAAAGAATTATCAACACTGAACAGTTAAAAAAATCCTTAGAAATTGGGCAAAAGAAATGAGACATTTCACCAAAGAAGGTATACAGGTGGCAAATAAGCATATGAAAAGATGTTCAACATTAGCTTTGGGGGAAATGTACATTAAAATCACAATAAGATATCACTACACAACTGTCAGAATGACTAAAATTAAAAAAAAAAATGGTGACAGCACCAAATGTAGGTAAGGATGCAGAGAAACTGGATTACTCATACATTACTCGTGAGAATATAAAATGGAACAGAGCACAGTTTCTTAAAAAAATTATGTGACTACCTTATGACCCAGAAATTATACTTCTGGGCATTTATCCCAAAGAAATGAAGACTTAAGTTCACAGAAATACTTGTACATGAATGTTCATGCAGTTTTACCTCTAATAGTCAAAAACTGGAAAAAACTCTGATGTCCTTCAGTGGGTGAATGATTAAATAAACTGTGGTCCTTCCATACCATGGAACACAACTCAGCAACAAAGAAGAAGAGATTATTATTATTATTATTATTTTTATTTATGTTTGGCTGTGTTGGGTCTTCGTTGTGGTGCACAGGCTTCTCATTGCAGTGGCTTCTCTTGTTGCGGAGCATGGGCTCTAGGTGCGTGGGCTTCAGTAGTTGTGGCTCGCGGGCTCTAGAGCACAGGCTCAGTAGTTGTGGCGAACGGGCTTAGTTGCTCCGCGGCATGTGGGATCTTCCCGGACCAGGGCTCGAACCCATGTCCCCTGCATTGGCAGGCGGATTCTTAACCCCTGGGCCACCAGGGAAGTCCCAGGAAGAGATTATTGATACAGTAACAACCTGGATGAATCTCCAGTGAAATATGAGTGAAAAAAGATTGAAGTCACTGTCTTTCTATAGCCCAATCTAAGAAGTGGCATCCTATCACTTTGGCTATAATCTATGGGTTAGAAGTGAATCATTAGGTCCAGCCAGCACTCAAATGGAAGGGTTTTCACAGGGGTGTGAGTTCCAGGAGGCAAGACCATTTGGGGCCACCCTGGAGGCTACTCACCAGAGCAGGTAACCACACTTCCATGCTGAGAAAGGTCAAAGGATCTGAGTGCTTCTGGTGGAATTGATGTGATGTTTGGGGGAGAGAAAGCTTGTCTGGAGATGCCTAAGTCTCCCTAGAAGGATCACCTGTCAGGGGTCCACTTCCCTGAAGGCAAGAGTTAGCAAGTACAGTGGACACCTGGCAAAACCAAGGCCTGAGGGACAGCAGCTGCCCTCCGAGAAGAGGCACCACCCTACCCTGAAAACCACAGTTGCAGAGCCCAGCAGTGGAACATTGCTGGGAGAACCACAGAAAGTGCCTCAGAGAAAATCCCAACCATACCTGTCCCAGAGGCTCCCTCCGCAGATAGAAAATAAATGCACACAACAGACTGTGTTTTCTTCCCTTTCTTTCCTTCCCCAGGCTCACCCTGGAGGATCCAAAACTGCAAAGTTGGATGGAGAAAAGAGAAAAATAAAAGAATGGGAAGGGGGGAATATATGGTTCCTTCTTTAAGCAATCAGCCCACAGTGCCAGGTGGGCAGATGGAGGTGGAGGTGAAGATTGATTCCAGTCTGGGATTGGACACCTTAGGTGTGGATGAGACCCCGAGACAGTGTGCATGACTCCACCCACTCTAGGACCCTCCATTAGGTGAGAGCGAGCACAGAGGTCAGGGGGCCAGCTGGATTTTCATCCAGAGGTGGGGAAAGATTATTCCCATCATGTAAGTTTCATAGGTACCACAGAAGATGAAAATAAAATCAATTGTGATTATATCCTGTAGGCAGAATTTGAGCAATGTCCCAGTTACGATAAGGAATAGTCTGCCCCTGCTTGGCCATGCTTCACCACTGGGAATTGATAGCTACAAAAGAATACTTTCTATTGCATAAATGTAAGCCATAGGTGTCCCTTAAATCTCCAGCAACCCTTTCTTGTAACACTGTATCCAGGTCACAAATGCACTTGCAATGTGTGTTTCACATTTGTGCAGTGTGGTGGTGTGTTGAAGGATGTACCTACCAGAGCATGTGAAGGGGTGCTTCTACAGCCCTTAGAGCACTGTTGGGACCAACTAAGGATAAAAATGGGGCATAAGAGTCTTCCCATAAGGATGCCTTTCTGTGGAAACCCCTGGGATTCCAGGAAGGCCACTCCAGCCTGACACCTCTCACAGCCCTCAGAGAAGCTGGGAGGCTGCACATTAACCTACATTCACTGCTGACTCATATTAAGTGACATTCAGTTTCAGAAACAACTAATGCGGTTACCTCTCTTGGATGTGCATTGGAACTTTTTAAACAGAGAAGTGAAGACTTTGGATCCAGAGAAGCCATGAAGTCTGGGTTCTGCCACCTACTGGTCCCACGTCCTCCAGCAGATGGCTCAATCCTGTAGCCTCAATTTTCCCAGATTTAAAACGAGGTAAAACAGCACCCCCTCCATAGAGGTCTTATGAGGGGTGAGTGAGGTGACACAGGGAAAGCACCGTCTGTGCCTGGCTTGCAGGAGCATTCAACAGCTGCCACCTCTTAATTAAAAAGCCGGAACAGGCAAGCCAGGTTCTGCTGGCCATGCTACCCAGTTACTGACCACAAGAAAGTGGCTGCCTCTGTCCAGGAACTGACCCTGGAGAAGGGTCTCTTCTCAACTCACCCCCCTCCATGCCCACTCCTTGAATCTTTTCCCCTGAAGCAATCCTGGGCCACCCTTGGAAACCAGAGATAACAGCTTCTGATGGAGACAAAGTCCTGCATTTTTCCCTGCTCTCAGAAGAGAGGACTTTGTCCTGGTCAGGTCAGTGCTCCCTCAGGAGGAGCATGCTGATGGGAACCTAGATCTGCTTCTACCCACTACCTCCCCTCCACCCATTAAATGACATATTCATGGGGCAGTTCCTTGTCAGAAAAGAGGGAAGCCAAGTTCTAAGGCATGTGCCAGCTGTTAAAACTCACTGTGAACATTTGTTTCCAAGGATGTCGGCTAACGTCATTCTTCATCTTGATGTTGATAGGCAGTTTCTAAAAGGGAACCCAGGGCCTGCTGGCATCCAAAGCCCTGTGTCAACCCCCTCCTTGAGTGAGGGCTGGACTTAGTGACTTGCTTCTACAAAGCGATGGGATGTCACTTCCATGTTTAGGGAACAAAAGATCTTGCCTCCTGTCCCTGCATTCACCCTCTCTTGCATTTTGCTAACTCACTCTGCAGGAAGCCAGCTGCCCTGATGTGATCTGCCTCACGAGAGGCCCCTTAGCCAAGAACTGATAGCTCCAGCCAGCAAAGAACAGAGGCCTTCAATCCAACATGTGCAAAGACCAGAATCCTGCCCAGAACTATGGGAGTGAGCTTGGAAGAAGAGACTCCCGTTTCACACCAGTTTTGAGAGAACTGCAGATTCTCCAACACCCAGATTGCAGCTTCTGCGACCCTGAACCAGAACCACTCACGGAAGACACACCTGGATTCCTGACCACCAGAAATTGTAAGATAATAAAGATATGCCATTTTAAAGCCACTGAGGTTTGTTAGGCAGCAACAGACAACTAAAACCACTGTGTTAGGTTTTTTTTTTTACATCTTTATTGGTGTATAATTGCTTTACAATGTTGTGTTAGTTTCTGCTTTATAACAAAGTGAATCCGTTATACATATACATATGTTCCCATATCTCTTCCCTCTTGCATCTCCCTCCCTTCTACCCTCCCCATCTCACCCCTCCAGGCGGTCACAAAGCACTGAGCTGATCTCCCTGTGCTATGCAGCTGCTTCCCACTAGCTATCTACCTTACATTTGGTAGTGTATATATGTCCATGCCTCTCTCTCGCTTTGTCACAGCTTACCCTTCCCCTCCCCATATCCTCCAGTCCATGCTCTAGTAGGCCTGTGTCTTTATTCCTGTCTTACCCCTAGGTTCTTCATGACATTTTTTCCTTAAATTCCATATATATGTGTTAGCATATGGTATTTGTCTTTCTCTTTCTGACTTACTTCACTCTGTATGACAGACTCTAGGTCTATCCACCTCATTATGAATAGCTCAATTTCGTTTCTTTTTATGGCTGAGTAATATTCCATTGTATATATGTGGCACATCTTCTTTATCCATTCCTCCAATGATGGACACTTAGGTTGTTTCTATCTCTGGGCTATTGTAAATAGAGCTGCAATGAACATTTTGGTACATGACTCTTTTTGAATTATGGTTTTCTCAGGGTATATGCCCAGTAGTGGGATTGCTGGGTCATATGGTGGTCCTATTTGTAGATTTTTAAGGAACCTCCATACTGTTCTCCACAGTGGCTGTATCAATTTACATTCCCACCAACAGTGCAAGAGGGTTCCCTTTTCTCCACACCCTCTCCAGCATTTATTGTTTTTAGATTTTTTGATGATGGCCATTCTGACTGGTGTGAGATGATGTCACATTGTAGTTTTGATTTGCATTTATCTAATGATTAATGATGTTGAGCATTCTTTCATGTGTTTGTTGGCAGTCTATATCTTCTTTGGAGAAATGTCTATTTAGGTCTTCTGCCCATTTTTGGATTGGGTTGTTTGTTTTTTTTGTTATTGAGCTGCATGAGCTGCTTATAAATTTTGGAGATTAATCCTTTGTCAGTTGCTTCATTTGCAAATATTTTCTCCCATTCTGAGGGCTGGCTTTTGGTCTTGTTTATGGTTTCCTTTGCTGTGCAAAAGCTTTGAAGTTGGTGAGAGAGAGAGAAAGAGAAAGAGAGAGACAGAGAGAGAAAGAGAAGGGGGATGGGCTGATGGAGGGAGGGAGGAAAGAAGAGAGGAGGGGGGGTGAAGGTCAGGGAGATGATGCTGGCGTCTGACTACACTGTTGGTGCCTCTTGTTTGGCTTCCCTCACAGAGCAGGAAGATAGAGAAGCTTTCTAGGTCTAAGCCGCAGGAAAGCCTTACGTGAGCAGCTTCCACAGAACAAGGAACAGATCTTCTGACACCAGTAAGAAGGAGAGCTCCTGCTTCCCCGGCTACTGCTCAAAAGCAAACTCTTTGGAACATAAGCACCTCTAGGTATTTCTGACCCTAGGAGTAGTTTAGAAATGAAAATTATTGGGATCTCAGAGAAGGCAAGGATTAGATTAATATTAGACATGTAGAGTAAGGGAAGATGGCGGAAGAGTAAGACGCGGAGATCACCTTCCTCTCCACAGATACACCAGAAATACATCTACACGTGGAACAACTCCTGCAGAACACCTACTGAAGGCTGGCAGAAGACCTCAGACCTCCCAAAAGGCAAGAAACTCCCCACGTACCTGGGTAGGGCAAAAGGAAAAAAGAATAAACAGAGACAAAAGAATAGGGACGGCACCTGCACCAGTGGGAGGGAGCTGTGAAGGAGGAAAAGTTTCCACACACTAGGAAGCCCCTTCGCGGGCGGAGACGGCGGGAGGCGGAGGGGGGAGCTTCGAAGCCGCGGAGGAGTGCACAGCAACGGGTGCGGAGGGCAAAGCGGGGAGATTCCCGCACAGAGGATCGGTGCCGACCGGCACTCACCAGCCCGAGAGGCTTGTCTGCTCACCCGCCGGGACGGGCGGGGCTGCGAGCTGAGGCTCTGAGGCTAGGGTTTCGGTTTCGGACGGAGCGCAGGGAGAGGACTGGGGTTGGCGGCTTGAACATAGCCTGAAGGGGTTAGTGCACCACAGCTAGCCGGGAGGGAGTCCGGGGAAAAGCCTGCACCTGCCGAAGAGGCAAGAGACTTTTTCTTCCCTCTTTGTTTCCTGGTGCGTGAGGAGAGGGGTTTAAGAACGCTGCTTAAAGGAACTCCAGAGACGGGCGCGAGCCGCGGCTAAAAGCGCGAACCCCAGAGACGGGCGAGAGCCGCGGCTGAAAGCGCGGACCCCAGAGACGGGCGCGAGCCGCGGCTGAAAGCGCGGACCCCAGAGACGGGCGCGAGCCGCGGCTGAAAGCGCGGACCCCAGAGACGGGCGCGAGCCGCGGCTGAGGGCGCGGACCCCAGAGACGGGCGCGAGCCGCGGCTGAGGGCGCTGACTCCAGAGACGGGCGCAAGCCGCGGCTGGAGGCGCGGACCCCAAGGCGGGCGGGAGACGTTGGGGCTGCTGCTGCCGCCACCAAGGGGCCTGTGTGCGAGCGCAGGTCGCTCTCCACTCCCCTCTTCCGCGGAGCCTGTGCAGCCCGCCACTGCCGGGTTCCCGGGATCCGGGGACGACTTCCCCGGGAGAGCGCACGGCGGGCCTCGGGCTGGTGGCCGGACTTTGCCGCCGCAGGCCCGCCCCGCATTCCGTGCCCCTCCCTCCCCGCCGCCGGCCTCCGTACGCCAGAACCCCCGAATCAGCGGCTCCTTTAACCCCGTCCTGTCTGAGCAAAAAACAGACGCCCTCCAGCGACCTACACGCAGAGGAAGGGCCAAATCCAAAGCTGAGCCCCTGTGAGCTGTGAGAACAAAGAAGAGAAAGGGAAATCTCTCCCAGCAGCCTCAGAAGCAGCGGATTAAAGCTCCACAATCAACTTGATGTACCCTGCATCTGTGGAATACATGAATAGACAGCCAATCATCCCAAATTAAGGAGGTGGACTTTGGGAGCAAGATCTATGATTTTTCTCCCTATTCCTCTTTTTGTGAATGTGTATGTGTATGCTTCTGTGTGAGATCTTGTCTGTATAGTCTTGCTTCCACCATTTGTCCTAGGTTCTATCCGTCCATGGTTTTTTCTTAAAATTTTTTTTCTTAATAATCAATTTTAATTTTAAGAACGTTATTATACTTTACCTTCGTCCTTTCTTTCTTTCTTTCTTTCCCTCCTTCCTTCCCTCCTTTAGACAACGAATCATCCCAAATTGAGGAGGTGGTCTCTGACAGCAAGATTTATGATTTTTCCCCCTTTACCTCTTTTTGTGAGGGTGTATGTGTACGCTTCTGTGTAAGACTTTGTCTGTATAGCTTTGCTTCCAACATTTGTCCTAAGGTTCTATCCGTCCCTTTTTTTTTTTTTCTAATTAAGAATTTTTTTAATTCAATAACTTTATTATACTCTATTTTATTTTTACTGTATCTTCTTTCTGTTTTCCCTTCTTTCCCTCCTTCCTTCCTTCCTCCCTCCCTCCTTTCGTTCCTTCTTGCCTTCTTTCCTTCCTTGCTTCTTTCTTTCTTCCTTCCTTCCTTCCTTCCTTCCCTCCTTCCTTCCCTCCTTTAGACAACGAATCATCCCAAATTGAGGAGGTGGTCTCTGACAGCAAGATTTATGATTTTTCCCCCTTTACCTCTTTTTGTGAGGGTGTATGTGTACGCTTCTGTGTGAGACTTTGTCTGTACAGCTTTGCTTCCAACATTTGTCCTAAGGTTCTATCCGTCCCTTTTTTTTTTTTTTTTTTTTCTAATTAAGAATTTTTTTAATTCAATAACTTTATTATACTCTATTTTATTTTTACTGTATCTTCTTTCTGTTTTCCCTTCTTTCCCTCCTTCCTTCCTTCCTCCCTCCCTCCTTTCGTTCCTTCTTGCCTTCTTTCCTTCCTTGCTTCTTTCTTTCTTCCTTCCTTCCTTCCTTCCTTCCCTCCTTCCTTCCCTCCTTTAGACAACGAATCATCCCAAATTGAGGAGGTGGTCTCTGACAGCAAGATTTATGATTTTTCCCCCTTTACCTCTTTTTGTGAGGGTGTATGTGTACGCTTCTGTGTAAGACTTTGTCTGTACAGCTTTGCTTCCAACATTTGTCCTAAGGTTCTATCCGTCCTTTTTTTTTTTCTAATTAAGAATTTTTTAATTCAATAACTTTATTATACTTTATTTTATTTTTACTGTATCTTTTTTCTTTTTGTTTTTCCTTCTTTCCCTCCTTCCTTCCTCCCTCCCTCCCTCCCTCCTTTCGTTCCTTCTTGCCTTTTTTCCTTCTTTGCTTCTTTCTTTCTTCCTTCCTTCCTTCCCTCCTTCCTTCCCTCCTTTCCTTCTTTCTTTCCTCATACGTCTACTAATTCCCTCTACTTTTTCTCCCTTTTATTCTGAGCCGTGTGGATGAAAGGCTCTTGGTGCTCCAGCCAGGAGGCAGGGCTCTGCCTCTGAGGTAGGAGAGCCAACTTCAAGACACTGGTTCACAAGAGACCTCCCAGCTCCAGATAATATCAAACGGCGAAAATCTCCCAGAGACCCCCATCTTAACACCAGCACCCAGCTTCACTCAACGACCAGCAAGCCACAGTGCTGGACAACCTGTGCCAAACAACTAGCAAAACAGGAACACAACCCCACCCATTAGCAGAGAGGCTGCCTAAAATCATAATAAGGCCACAGACACCCCAAAACACACCACCAGACGTGAACCTGCCCACTAGAGAGACAAGATCCAGCCTCTTCCACCACAACACAGGCACTAGTCCCCTCCACCAGGAAGCCTACACAACCCACTGAACCAACCTTAGCCACTGGAGACAGACATCAAAAACAGGAGGAACTACGAACCTGCAGCCTGCAAAAAGGAGACCCCAAACACAGTAAGATAAGCAAAATGAGAAAACAGAAAAACACACAGCAGATAAAGGAGCAAGATAAAAATGCACCAGACCTAACAAATGAAGAGGAAATAGGCAGTCTACCTGAAAAAGAATTCAGAATAAAGATAGTAAGGTTGATCCGAAATCTTGGAGATAGAATGGACAATAGAATGGACAAAATGCAAGAATCAGTTAACAAGGACCTAGAAGAACTAAAGATGAAACAAGCAACGATGAACAACACAATAAATGAAATTAAAAATACTCTAGATGGGATCAATAGCAGAATAACTGAGGCAGAAGAACGGATAAGTGACCTGGAAGATAAAATAGTGGAAATAACTACTGCAGAGCAGAATAAAGAAAAAAGAATGAAAGAACTGAGGACAGTCTCAGAGACCTCTGGGACAACATTAAACGCACCAACATTCGAATTATAGGGGTTCCAGAAGAAGAAGAGAAAAAGAAAGGGACTGAGAAAATATTTGAAGAGATTATAGTTGAAAACTTCCCTAATATGGGAAAGGAAATAGTTAACCAAGTCCAGGAAGCACAGAGAGTCCCATACAGGATAAATACAAGGAGAAATACGCCAAGACACATATTAATCAAACTGTCAAAAATTAAATACAAAGAAAGCATATTAAAAGCAGCAAGGGAAAAACAACAAATAACACATAAGGGAATCCCCATAAGGTTAACAGCTGATCTTTCAGCAGAAACCCTACAAGCCAGAAGGGAGTGGCAGGACATACTGAAAGTGATGAAGGAGAAAAACCTGCAACCAAGACTACTCTACCCAGCAAGGATCTCATTCAGATTTGATGGAGAAATTAAAACCTTTACAGACAAGCAAAAGCTGAGAGAGTTCAGCACCACCAAACCAGCTTTACAACAAATGCTAAAGGATCTTCTCTAGGCAAGAAACACAAGAGAAGGAAAAGACCTATAATAACGAACCCAAAACAATATAGAAAATGGGAATAGGAACATACATATCGATAATTACCTTAAATGTAAATGGACTAAATGCTCCCACCAAAAGACACAGACTAGCTGAATGGATACAAAAACAAGACCCTTACATATGCTGTCTACAAGAGACCCACTTCAGACCTAGAGACACATACAGACTAAAAGTAAGGGGATGGAAAAAGATATTCCATGCAAATGGAAACCAAAAGAAAGCTGGAGTAGCAATTCTCATATCAGACAAAATAGACTTTAAAATAAGGACTATTAAAAGAGACAAAGAAGGACACTACATAATGATCAAGGGATCGATCCAAGAAGAAGATATAACAATTGTAAATATTTATGCACCCAACATAGGAGCACCTCAATACATAAGGCAAATACTAACAGCCATAAAAGGGGAAATTGACAGTAACACATTCATAGTAGGGGACTTAAACACCCCACTATCACCCATGGACAGATCATCCAAAATGAAAATAAATAAGGAAACACAAGCTTTAAATGATACATTAAACAAGATGGACTTAATTGATATTTATAGGACACTCCATCCAAAAACAACAGAATACACATTTTTCTCAAGTGCTCACGGAACATTCTCCAGGATAGATCATATCTTGGGTCACAAATCAAGCCTTGGCAAATTTAAGAAAATTGAAATTGTATCAAGTATCTTTTCTGACCACAACGCCATGAGACTAGATATCAATTACAGGAAAAGATCTGTAAAAAATACAAACACATGGAGGCTAAACAATACACTACTTAATAATGAAGTGATCACTGAAGAAATCAAAGAGGAAATCAAAAAATACCTAGAAACAAATGACAATGGAGACACAACGACCCAAAACCTGTGGGATGCAGCAAAAGCAGTTCTAAGGGGGAAGTTTATAGCAATACAAGCCCACCTTAAGAAGCAGGAAACATCTAGAATAAACAACCTAACCTTGCACCTCAAGCAATTAGAGAAAGAAGAACAAAAAAACCCCAAAGCTAGCAGAAGGAAAGAAATCATAAAAATCAGATCAGAAATAAATGAAAAAGAAATGAAGGAAACAATAGCAAAGATCAATGAAACTAAAAGCTGGTTCTTTGAGAAGATAAACAAAATAGATAAACCACTAGCCAGACTTATCAAGAAAAAAAGGGAGAAGACTCAAATCAATAGAATTAGAAATGAAAAAGGAGAGGTAACAACTGACACTGCAGAAATAAAAGAGATCATGAGAGATTACTACAAGCAACTCTATGCCAATAAAATGGACAATCTGGAAGAAATGGACAAATTCTTAGAAATGCACAACCTGCCAAGACTGAATCAGGAAGAAATAGAAAATATGAACAGACCAATCACAAGCACTGAAATTGAAACTGTGATTAAAAATCTTCCAACAAAGAAAAGCCCAGGACCAGATGGCTTCACAGGCGAATTCTATCAAACATTTAGAGAAGAGCTAACACCTATCCTTCTCAAACTCTTCCAAAATATAGCAGAGGGAGGAACACTCCCAAACTCATTCTATGAGGCCACCATCACCTTGATACCAAAACCAGGCAAGGATGTCACAAAGAAAGAAAACTACAGACCAATATCACTGATGAACATAGATGCAAAAATCCTCAACAAAATACTAGCAAACAGAATCCAACAGCACATTAAAAGGATCATACACCATGATCAAGTGGGGTTTGTTCCAGGAATGCAAGGATTCTTCAATATACGCAAATCTATCAATGTGATAAACCATATTAACAAACTGAAGGAGAAAAACCATATGATCATCTCAATAGATGCAGAGAAAGCTTTTGACAAAATTCAACACCCATTTATGATAAAAACCCTGCAGAAAGTAGGCATAGAGGGAACTTTCCTCAACATAATAAAGGCCATATACGACAAGCCCACAGCAAACATCATCCTCAATGGTGAAAAACTGAAAGCATTTCCACTAAGATCAGGAACAAGACAAGGGTGCCCACTCTCACCACTCTTATTCAACATAGTTTTGGAAGTTTTAGCCACAGCAATCAGAGAAGAGAAGGAAATAAAAGGAATCCAAATCGGAAAAGAAGAAGTAAAGCTGTCACTGTTTGCAGATGACATGATCCTATACATAGAGAATCCTAAAGATGCTACCAGAAAACTACTAGAGCTAATCAATGAATTTGGTAAAGTAGCAGGATACAAAATTAATGCACAGAAATCTCTGGCATTCCTATATACTAATGATGAAAAATCTGAAAGTGAAATCAAGAAAACACTCCCATTTACCATTGCAACAAAAAGAATAAAATATCTAGGAATAAACCTACCTAAGGAGACAAAAGACCTGTATGCAGAAAACTATAAGACACTGATGAAAGAAATTAAAGATGATACAAATAGATGGAGACATATACCATGTTCTTGGATTGGAAGAATCAACATTGTGAAAATGACTCTACTACCCAAAGCAATCTATAGATTCAATGCAATCCCTATCAAACTACCATTGGCATTTTTCACAGAACTAGAACAAAAAATTTCGCAATTTGTATGGAAACACAAAAGACCCCGAATAGCCAAAGCAATCTTGAGAACAAAAAAAGGAACTGGAGGAATCAGGCTCCCTGACTTCAGACTATACTACAAAGCTACAGTTATCAAGACGGTATGGTACTGGCACAAAAACAGAAAGATAGATCAATGGAACAGGATAGAAAGCCCAGAGATAAACCCATGCACATATGGACACCTTATCTTTGATAAAGGTGGCAGGAATGTACAGTGGAAAAAGGACAGCCTCTTCAATAAATGGTGCTGGGAAAACTGGACAGGTACATGTAAAAGAATGAAATTAGAACACTCCCTAACACCATACACAAAAATAAGCTCAAAATGGATTAAAGACCTAAATATAAGGCCAGAAACTATCAAACTATTAGAGGAAAACATAGGCAGAACACTCTATGACATAAATCACAGCAAGATTCTTTCTGACCCACCCCCTAGAGTAATGGAAATAAAAACAAAAATAAACAAATGGGACCTAATGAAACTTCAAAGCTTTTGCACAGCAAAGGAAACCATAAACAAGACCAAAAGACAACCCTCAGAATGGGAGAAAATTTTTGCAAATGAAGCAACTGACAAAGGATTAATCTCCAAAATTTACAAGCAGCTCATGCAGCTCAACAACAAAAAAACAAACAACCCAATCCAAAAATGGGCAGAAGACCTAAATAGACATTTCTCCAAAGAAGATATACAGACTGCCAACAAACACATGAAAGAATGCTCAACATCATTAATCATTAGAGAAATGCAAATCAAAACTACAATGAGATATCATCTCACACCAGTCAGAATGGCCATCATCAATAAATCTAGAAACAATAAATGCTGGAGAGGGTGTGGAGAAAAGGGAACCCTCTTGCACTGCTGGTGGGAATGTGAATTGGTTCAGCCACTATGGAGAACAGTATGGAGGTTCCTTAAAAAACTACAAATAGAACTACCATATGACCCAGCAATCCCACTACTGGGCATATACCCTGAGAAAACCGAAATTCAAAAAGAGTCATGTACCAAAATGTTCATCGCAGCTCTATTTACAATAGCCCGGAGATGGAAACAACCTAAGTGCCCATCATCGGATGAATGGATAAAGAAGATGTGGCACATATATACAATGGAATATTACTCAGCCATAAAAAGAAACGAAATTGAGCTATTTGTAATGAGGTGGATAGACCTAGAGTCTGTCATACACAGTGAAGTAAGTCAGAAAGAAAAAGACAAATACAGTATGCTAACACATATATATGGAATTTAAGAAAAAAAAAAAATGTCATGAAGAACCTAGGGGTAAGGCAGGAATAGAGACGCAGACCTCCTAGAGAACGGACTTGAGGTTATGGGGAGGGGGAAGGGTGAGCTGTGACGGGGCGAGAGAGAGTCATGGACATATACACACTAACAAACGTAGTAAGGTAGATAGCTAGTGGGAAGCAGCCGCATGGCACAAGGATATTGGCTTGGTGCTCTGTGACAGCCTGGAGGGGTGGGATAGGGAGGGTGGGAGGGAGGGAGACGCAAGAGGGAAGAGATATGGGAACATATGTATATGTATAACTGATTCACTTTGTTATAAAGCAGAAACTAACACACCATTGTAAAGTAATTATACCCCAATAAAGATGTTAAAAAAAAAAAAAAAAAAAAAAAAGAAAAAAAAAAAGCTTTGAAGTTTCATTAGGTCTCATTTGTTTATTTTTGTTTTTATTTCCATTTCTCTAGGAGGTGGGTCAAAAAGGATCTTGCTGTGATTTATTTCATAGAGTGTTCTGCCTATGTTTTCCTCTATGAGTTTGAGAGTTTATGGCCTTACATTTAGGTCTTTAATCCATTTTGAGCTTATTTTTGTGTATGGTGTTAGGGAGTGATCTAATCTCATACTTTTACAAGTACCTGTCCAGTTTTCCCAGCATCACTTACTGAAGAGGCTGTCCTTTCTCCACTGTACATTCCTGCCTCCATTATCAAAGATAAGGTGACCATATGTGCATGAATTTATCTCTGGGCTTTCTATCCTGTTCCATTGATCTATCATTCTGTTTCTGTACCAGTACCATACTGTCTTGATTACTGTAGCTTTGTAGTATAGTCTGAAGTCAGGGAGCCTGATTCCTCCAGCCTCGTTTCTCATTCTCAAGATTGCTTTGGCTCTTCGGGGTCTTTTTTGTTTCCATACAAATTGCGAAATTTTTTGTTCTAGTTCTGTGAAAACTGCCAGTAGTAGTTTGATACAGATTGCATTGAATCTGTAGATTGCTTTGGGTAGTAGAGTCATTTTCACAATGTTGATTCTTCCAATCCAAGAACATGGTATATTTCTCCATCTATTTGTATCATCTTTAATTTCTTTCATCAATGTCTTATAATTTTCTACATACAGGACTTTTGTCTCCTATGGTAAGTTTATTCCTAGATATTTTATTCTTTTGGTTGCAATGGTAAATGAGAGTGTTTTCTTAATTTCACTTTCAGATTTTTCATCATTAGTGTATAGGAATGTCAGAGATTTCTGTGCATTAATTTTGTATCCTGCTACTTTACCAAATTCATTGATTAGCTCTAGTAGTTTTCTGGTAGCATCTTTAGGATTCTCTATGTATAGTATCATGTCATCTGCAAACAGTGACAGCTTTACTTCTTCTTTTCCGATTTGGATTCATTTTATTTACTTTTCTTCTCTGATGGCTATGGCTAAAACTTCCAAAACTATGTTGAATAAGAGTGGTGAGAGCAGGCAACCTTGTCTTGTTCCTGATCTTAGTGGAAATGCTTTCAGTTTTTCACCATTGAGGATGATGTTGGCTGTGGGTTTGTCATATATGGCCTTTATTATATTGAGGAAAGTTCCCTCTATGCCTACTTTCTGGAGGGTTTTTGTCATAAATGGGTTTTGAATTTTGTTGAAAGCTTTCTCTGCATCTATTGAGATGATCATATGGTTTTTCTCCTTCAATTTGTTAATATGGTGTATCACGTTGATTGACTTGCATATATTTAAAAATCCTTGCATTCCTGGAATAAACCCCACTTGATCATGGTGTATGATCCATTTAATGTGCTGTCATATTCTGTTTGCTAGTATTTTGTTGAGGATTTTTGCATCTATGTTCATCAGTGATATTGGCCTGTAGTTTTCTTTCTTTGTGACATCCTTGTCTGGTTTTGGTATCAGTGTGACGGTGGCCTTGTAAAATGAGTTTAGGAGTGTTCCTCCCTCTGCTATATTTTGGAAGAGTTTGAGAAGGATAGGTGTTAGCTCTTCTCTAAATGTTTGATAGAATTCGCCTGTGAAGCCATCTGGTCCTGGGCTTTTCTTTGTTGGAAGATTTTTAATCACAGTTTCAATTTCAGTGCTTGTGATTGGTCTAGTCATATTTTCTATTTCTTCCTGATTCAGTCTTGGCAGGTTGTGCATTTCTAAGAATTTGTCCATTTCTTCCAGGTTTTCCATTTTATTGGCATAGAGTTGCTTGCAGTAATCTCTCATGATGTTTTGTATTTCTGCAGTGTCAGCTGTTACTTGTCCTTTTTCAGTTCTAATTCTATTGATTTGAGTCTTCTCCCTTTTTTTTTTTTTTTGATGAGTCTGGCTAATGGTTTATCAATTTTGTTTATCTTCTCAAAGAACCAGCTTTTAGTTTTATTGATCTTTGCTATCGTTTCCTTCATTTCTTTTTCATTTATTTCTGATCTGATTTTTATGATTTCTTTCCTTCTGCTAACTTTGGGGTTTTTTTGTTCTTCTTTCTTTAATTGCTTTAGGTGCAAGGTTAGGTTGTTTATTCGAGATGTTTCCTGTTTCTTAGGGTAGGATTGTATTGCTCTAAACCTCCCTCTTAGAACTGCTTTTGCTGCATCCCATAGATTTTGGGTCGTTGTGTCTCCATTGTCATTTGTTTCTAGGTATTTTTTGATTTCCTCTTTGATTTCTTCAGTGATCACTTCATTATTAAGTAGTATATTGTTTATCCTCCATGTGTGTATTTTTTCAGATCTTTTCCTGTAATTGATATCTAGTCTCATAGTGTTGTGGTCGGAAAAGATACTTGATACAATTTCAATTTTCTTAAATTTACCAAGGCTTGATTTGTGACCCAAGATATGATCTATCCTGGAGAATGTTCCATGAGCACTTGAGAAAAATGTGTATTCTGGGTTTTTTTGGATGGAATGTCCTATAAATATCAATTAAGTCCATCTTGTTTAATGTATCATTTAAAGCTTGTGTTTCCTTATTTATTTTCATTTTGGATGATCTGTCCATTGCTGAAAGTGGTGTGTTAAAGTTCCCTACTATGAATGTGTTACTGTCGATTTCCCCTTTTATGTCTGTTAGTATTTGCCTTATATATTGAGGTGCTTCTATGTTGGGTTCATAAATATTTACAATTGTTATACCTTCTTCTTGGATCTATCCCTTGATCATTATGTAGTGTCCTTCTTTGTCTCTTCTAATAGTCTTTATTTTAAAGTCTATTTTGTCTGATATGAGAATTGCTACTCCAGCTTTCTTTTGTTTACCATTTGCATGAAATATCTTTTTCCATCCCCTTACTTTCAGTCTGTATGTGTCTCTAGGTCTGTAGTGGATCTCTTGTAGACAGCAAATATATGGGTCTTGTTTTTGTATCAATTAATCCAATCTGTGTCTTTTGGTGTGAGCATTTAGTCCATTTACATTTAAGGTAATTATCAATATATATGTTCCTATTCCCATTTTCTTAATTGTTTTGGTTTTGTTATTGTAGGTCTTTTCCTTCTCTTGCATTTCTTGCCTAGAGAAGTTCCTTTTGCCATCGTTGTAAAACTGGTTTGATGGTGCTGAACTCTCTCAGCTTTTGCTTGTCTGTAAAGGTTTTAATTCCTCCATCAAATCTGAATGAGATCTTTGCTGGGTATAGTAATCTTGGTTGCAGGTTTTTCTCCTTCATCAATTTAAATATGTCCTGCCAGTCCCTTCTGTCTTGCAGAGTTTCTGCTGAAAGGTCAGCTGTTAACCTTATGGGGATTCCCTTGTGTGTTATTTGTTGTTTTTCCCTTGCTGCTTTTAATATGTTTTCTTTGTATTTAATTTTTGACAGTTTGATTAATATTTGTCTTGGCATATTTCTCCTTGTATTTATCCTGTATGGGACTCTCTGTGCTTCCTGGACTTGATTAACTATTTCCTTTCCTGTATTAGGGAAATTTTCAGCTATAATCCTTCAAATATTTTCTCAGTCCCTTTCTTTTTGTCTTTTTCTTCTGGAACCCCTATAATTCGAATGTTGGTGCATTTAATGTTGTCCCAGAGGTCTCTGAGACTGTCCTAAGTCTTTTCATTCTTTTTTCTTTATTCTGCTCTGCAGTAGTTATTTCCACTATTTTATCTTCCAGGTCACCTATCCGTTCTTCTGCCTCAGTTATTCTGCTATTGATCCCATCTAGAGTATTTTTAATTTCATTTATTGTGTTGTTCATTGTTGTTTGTTTCACCTTTAGTTCTTCTAGGTCCTTGTTAAATGTTTCTTGCATTTTATCTATTCTATTTCCAAGATTTTGGATCATCTTTACTATCATTTTTCTGAATTATTTTTCAGTTAGACTGCCTATTTCTTCTTCATTTGTTAGGTCTGGTGGGTTTTTATCTTGCTCCTTCATCTGCTGTGTGTTTTTCTGTCTTCTCATTTTGCTTGTCGTACTGTGTTTGGGGTCTCCTTTTTGCAGTCTGCAGGTTCGTAGTTCCCACTGTTTTTGATGTCTGTCCCCAGTGGCTAATGTTTTTTCAGTGGGTTATGTAGGTTTCCTGGTGGCGGGGACTAGTGCCTGTGTTCTGATGAATGAGGCTGGATCTTGTCTTTCTGGTGGGCCGGTCTACGTCTGGTGGTGTGTTTTGGATGTCTGTTGACTTATTATGATTTTAGGCAGCCTCTCTGCTAATGGGTGGGGTTGTGTTCCTGTCTTTCTAGTTGTTTGGCATAGGATGTCCAGCACTGTAGCTTGCTGGTCGTTAAGTGAAGCTGGGTGCTGGTGTTGAGATGGAGATCTCTGGGAGATTTTCGCCATTTGATATTATGTGGAGCTGGGAGGTCTGTTGTGGACCATTGTCCTGAAGTTGACTCTGCCACCTCAGAGGCACAGCACTGGCTCCTGGCTGCAGCACCAAGAGCCTTTCATCCACATGGCTAACATGGGAAAGGAAACAGTTACCAAAGTCCAAGAAGTGCAGAGAGTCCCTTCTCACAGTTCTCGGGGCTGGACGTCCAGAATCAAGTCCAGCATATCCACTGTCCGATGAGCTCTCATCCTCATCTTCCTGCTGAGCCCTCACCTTGTTTCCTCTGTGCTGAGTCTAGTCCACCAGCCTCCAGGGCACCGCGTGCAAGTGCCTCGCAAACCACCAACACCTCAGACCAGGTTTCCTGGTGCAAAACTGCAGCGCCGACAGCTTGGCTCAGGGCCGTGTCCTGTGTTAGGTTTTAAACCATCCTAAAATCTTCCTCGAGTTAATCCTTCATTCCCATTGAAATACTCTCATTAGCATTAATAAATAACTCATGAGAAATTGACATGCAATTCTAATGCCTACATACCAATCATGAGTGAGTGTCTGACATTGCACCTTGGTTACAAAACGCTTACTGTTTACCTTTCATTTACAGCCCATGAGGCAACCCAATGCTTCCTTAATCTACTTTTCTACTTTATAATTTTTTTTAATGGGTCTAGGCTTTGAAAAAGAAATACTGAGTGGCACCTCTTACAATACTGCCAACCATCAGTGAATTAGAACTAGGTGTGTTGTTCCAGTGCCGACGTGTTTACCTGCTTGTACCCACAGGACACTGTAGAGTTTCTGGGTGAATCACCCCATTGCCTTTCTCCAAAGCTTTGGGGGATGATTGAAAGTGTCCTCTGCCTTCAGGCACATGGCAGAGGGAGGCCGTTGTCTCTGGGGACAAGTCATGGTTTTTCTTTTATCGTCTTCCCCAGACTTAGGTGTTCCAATTTATCCTTTTCATGAGTTTTTTATCCCATTATTGGTTGTCATTTCTGTCACTTCCTCCTTGTTGTCACAGCACAAATGGAAGCTCACCAGTCACCGGGGATCTTTTTGTGTCTCCTGTCACCTGGGATCCGTACTTAACAGACTTTAAATGATTAATTTTCTGTTTTCAGTCATAAAGGAGGACAAGAGAGTGCTTAGTCACCTTGTAAACCAAGGTCCAAAGATTATTTTTACAGTCATTTTTTAAAAATTTGTGGTAAAATATGCATGACATAAAATTTACCATTTTAACCATTTTCAAGTCTTCAGTTTAGTGACATTAACTGCATTCACATCATTGTGGAACCATCAACCACCATCCATCTCCAGAACTTTTTCATCTTCCAAAACTGAAACTCTCTCCCCATTAAACACTAACTCCTTCCCCCAGCCCCTGGCACCCACCATTCTACTTCATGAATTTGACTATTCTGGGTCCCTCATATAAATGGAATCATACAGTCCTTTTGTGGCTGGCTTAGCTCACTTAGCATATTATCCTCAAGGTTCATCCATGTTGCAGCATGTGTTATTTGTATATACCATATTTTATATATTCATCCATTAATGGACATTTAGGTTATTTCCATCTTTTGGCTAATGTAAATGATGCTATTATGAATATGGGTTATTTTCACAGACATCTTGACCAGAAATAAAATATGTCTGCTCCATCTACCATTCCCAGGACACAAAGTCCCCCTTCAACCCTCATTGCTGACTGAGCAATAATAGCAACAAGGCAGAGGCCATGTGGAAGATGGACTTAATTCAACTTTTCTCTCCCTCCCTTTCTTCCTTCTTTCTGTCTACCAACCACCTATAGTCCAAGGCACTGAGCTGGGCACCATGGTGCAGAAATAAACATGACAGCACCCTGTGTCATGTACTCCCAGGCCAGAAGGAGAACCCCACATGTACTGTGGGGCTGGTGGGCCTACGGGGTGGGGCTGAGTCCTACAGAAGATATACAGCCTGACTCAGGGCAGATCTGGAAAGACTTGATCCAGGACCTTGACAGACAGATTTAGAAGCAATATAAGGCAGAAAACAAGAATGTGGCATTGGCACAGTACAACTTGTTCCAAGTGGCTGAAGCACCAAGAAGGTATGTAGAAAGACTGACCCAGTTAGAAAGGGAAGATGAGGCACATGAGGAATGACCTTGGAAAGAAACCTGACCAAGCATGATCAAATCATTAAAATACTTTTTACTTTATAGCAAACCTATATTGAAGTAAATGTTGAAGCCCTAAAGATAATAGAGAAGCAGCTATGACATCACAACCCAGTTAAGTTTTAAAAAGCCATCATAACATGACAACAAATGCAGTGTGGTACCCTGAGTTGGATCCTGGAACTGAAAGAGGATATTAATAGAAAAACTGGTGAAATCCAAATAAAATCCACAGTCTAGTTAATAGTAATGTACCAATGTCAGTTTCTTCGTTTTGACAACTGTACCATTGATAATGAAAGATATTAATGATGAGGGGAAGTCAGTGAAGGGTATATGAAAATTCTAATATTTTTGTAACTTTTCTGTTAAATCTAAATTTTTTTTTCAAAATAAACTTTATTAAAAAATTGAAGTTCCAGAAGTTCAAAATCCTATCCTTTCCCTGAATCTCTTTTCCCTTTTCCTGTGCATATTCATTTTTATATCTGTAAAGAAAGATACTAAATAGATTTACTATAATCAGCAGTTTTAGTTAACATTGCTCATGCTTATGTTTCTCCATTTTGTTTCAGTCTCTTTATTTCTTGTCTCTCTCTCCCTCATCCTTTTAACACCATCATGGAACAGGTGTTACACACTTTTCAGCATGCCCTGTACCTCATATACAAATGTGTAAACACATGTACGTCAATGGCAAATGTCTGTCTTTGATGAGTTTTATCATAAAGGAATCGTAAGGTAGATGATAGATAGATAGATAATCTGTGCATCTTCTTTCCTTACTTCACAGCATAGACATCCCTACAATTCAATAGATGTGGATCTAATTCAAAATGTTTAATAGCCAAATAACATTCCATGTAATGTATGTTGCCATTTTATCCAAACATTTTGCTTTAGGTTAACTTCTGGTTTTGTGCTGCGATATGATCATTATACATGTTACATTAGAATGGATGTCCCGTCTTTCTTGAGGCAGGGTTTCCTAACCACCATGGTTCCAGGACTGACCCTCAGAACCCACCCTAGGGAGGGAGCAAGGCCTGACTCTTTCCTTCTGGCACATTCCCTGTGTGGCTTCGGTCTCCCGGGGTGGACAGGTTGGAGGGGCAATGCCTTACCTTATTCTTATCTCACTGGTGGTGTTTTAGCTGGACATTGGTGCCACTTAGATGACATAAAGTATAGTCACATGGCTGTGCAAGCATCACCACCACTCATCTGCAGAACTTTTTCATCTTCCCAAACTGAAACTATGTATCCATTAAACAACTATCCATTCCACCTACCCCAGCCCTGGCACCCTCCTTTCTCCCCTCTATTTCTGTTTGTTTGATCTGAATCTTTATTTTTGGGAGTTCCTGTGGGTTCTCAGAAGATGGCCCTATGTCCCTAGGACACTAGTAGAGTCAAGGACAACATGGGGCCGTCCCTACCTGTTGGGCACCGTCTCCCAAGATATGTCTCGTGGGCTCACTGCCTTGATTTCCGTCTGCTCTCAGGAGCCACGCTACTCAGCCTCTACTCTTCTGCCCTCAGAACATTCTTAGCCAGTTCCTGACTCTCAGATTTCACCAAGCCAGGGTTAGACATCAGCTCGGGAGTGCACACACCCAGTTTTCCAGGGATTCTCTCAAATCATGCTGATTTGGCAGGTGCTGAGGAAAACAGCCCCTGCAAAGGCAAAGCACTCTGCCACTTCTTCAAAGAGACTTTCCCTCACCCTCCTCACCACACTGGCCTTCCCTTCCGGCTCCATCCCAGGACACAGACAGGTTCTGATGCCTCCTTGGCAGGTTTCCTTGGAAAGCTTGCCCTCTTTTAGAAGGTATGAGCCCTCTGTTCTCAGGGCAGCCTGAAATCGGAGGTGTCTTCATGACAGTCTGCTGCACAGGGCTACACTTTCCCTTATGGATATAAAATGAAGATTCCAAGAGTCGAGGCAGAGTGTGGGGCTGGGTGCACAGTAGGGAGGTGACAGACTCTCTCTTTGGCCAAATTTTACTCAGGATTTTCTGAGTAAAAATATTATTTTAAAAAAATTTTTAAAATTTAATTTTAAAAATTTAATTTTAAAAATTAAAAAAAATATTTTTTTTAAAAAAATTTTCTTTTAAGTGAAGCCTCCACTTGGGGACTCTGCATTGTCGAATTTTGGCAAGCATTCTGAGGAGTCTGTTTAGCCATCCCTCCTCCCCATCCTCCATATCTGATCACACTCAATACCTGATCACGTTCCTCATCCTCCACCACCTCCCCCACAACCCCTTGGTGATGTCCAATCACCTTGGCCTGCTTTAAGCAGGAATCCTGTTTAGGATGGTTTAGCCAGAATCCACCCTCATCCCCAATGATTTTCATAGTGATCTTTTTATCCACTGACCCCCATCCTCCTCTCTGACCATAAATCCCCCCTTGCCCATACTGTATTCAGAGTGGAATCTGATGTCTCTCCCACACTAGGAAACCCCATTGCCCCTGCCTTGAATAAAATGGATCTTACAGTTCTTTAACAAGTGTCAGGAATAAGATTTTATGCTTTTTGTGTGTGTGTGTGTGTGGTATGCGGGCCTCTCACTGTTGTGACCTCTCCCGTTGCGGAGCACAGGCTCCAGACGCGCAGGCTCAGTGGCCATGGCTCACGGGCCCAGCCGCTCCGCGGCATGTGGGATCTTCCCAGACAGGGGCACGATCCCATGTCCCCTGCATCGGCAGGCGGACTCTCAACCACTGCGCCACCAGGGAAGCCCAGATTTTATGTTTTTAATGAAATATAGTTGACATACAGTACTATGTGAATCTCAGGTGTACTACAACATGATTTGACATTTGCATAGGTTATGAGGTGTTCACCACGATAAATCTAGTAACCATCTGTCCCCATACAAAGTTATTACATATTGTTGAACATATTCCTTACACTGTGTATTGTATCCCCATGACTTATTTATCATATAACTAGAGATTGATACCTACTGTGACCAAACCCCCAAACCTCTCCCTCATGGTGACCATCTGTTCTCTGTATCTATGAGTCTCTTTCTGTTGTTTTGTTTATTTTGTATTAGATTCCACATATAAGTGAGATCATGCAGTATTTGTCTTTCTCTGGCTGACATACTTCACTTAGCATAATACCAATTCGATCCATCAATTTTGTTGCAAAGGCAAGATTCTTTTTTTATGGCTGAGTAATAGTCCATTACGTCTGTGTGTGTGTGTGTATACACATCTCACATATTCTTTATCCATTCATCTGTTGATGGACACCTAGGTTGCTTCCATATCTTGGCTATTGTAAATAATTCTGCTCTGAACATTGACATGCATATACCTTTTCAAATTAGTGCTTTCATTTTCTTCAGGTAAAAACCCAGAAGTGAAATTGCTGGATCATATGGTAGTTCTACTCTTAATTTTTTGAGGAAACTCCACACTGTTTTCCATAGTTTCTGCATGAATTTACTTTCCCATCAAGAGTACAAAAGCATTCCCTCTTCTCCTCATCCTTGACAACACTTGTTATTTGTTGATGATAGCCTTTCTGACAGGTGTGAGGTGGTTTCTCATTGTGGTTTTCATTTGCATTTCCCTGATGATTAGCAATGTTGAGCATCTTTTCATGTGTCTGTTGGTCGTCTATACGTCTTCTCTGGAAAAATGTCTGTTTAGCTCCTCTGCCCATTTTTAGATCAAATTATTATTATTATTTTTTTTTTATTTTGAGTTGTATGAGTTATTTATATATTTTGGATTTTAAACTCTTATTGAATATGTCATTTACAAATAGCTTCTCCCATTCAGTAGGCTGCATTTACATTCTGTTGATAGTTTCCTCTACTGGGCAAAAGTGTTTTACTTTGAAGTAGTCCTATTTATTTTTGCTTTAATTTCTCATGCCTGGTGAGACAAATTCAAAGAAATATATTGCTAAGATCAATATCAAATAGTATACTCCTTATATTTTCTTCTAGGAGATTTATGTCAGGAATTACATTTAAGTCTTTAATTGATTTTTAGTTTATTTTTGTATATAGTGTGAGAAAGTAGCCTTGTTTGATTCTTTTGCATGTAGCTGTCCTTTTCTCCATTACATATTCTTGCCCCCATTGCTGTAGATTAATTGGCCATGTAAGTGTGGGTTTATTTCTGGACTCTCTATTCTGTTCCATTGATCTATGTGCCTGTTTTTTATGCCAGTACCACACTGTTTTGATTATTGCAGCTTTGAGTATAGTTTGAAATCCAGGTGTGTGACACTTCCAGCTTTGTTCTTCTTTCTCAAGATTGTTTTGGCTATTTGAAGTCTTTTATTTCTGTACAAATTTTAGAATTATTTTTTATACTTCTGTGAAAAAAATGCCATGGGTATTTTGATAGGAATTGCATTGAATCTGTAGTTTGTGTTTGGTAGTATGCTCATTTTAACAATATTAATTCTTCCACTCCATGAGTATGGTAAATTTTTCTTTTTCCATGTGTCATCTTCAATCTCTTTCAACAATGTCTTATAATTTTCTGAGTTCAAGCCTTTTACCTCGTTGGTTAGGTTTATTCCTAGGTATTTTTTTTTCTTTTTGGTGCCATTGTAAACAATATTGTTTTCTTAATTTCTCTTTCTGATAGTTTATTGTTAGTGTATAGAAACACAACAGATTTCTATATATTAATTATGTATCCTGAAACTTTTCTGAATTCATTTATCAGTTCTCATAGTTTTTTTGGTGGCATCTTTAGAACTTTCTATATGTAGTATCATGTCATCTGCAAATAATGATAGTCTTACTTCTTTTCCAATTTAGATTCCTTTTATGTCTTTTTCTTGTCTGATTACTGTGGCTAGGAATTCCAATACTATGTAGAATAAAAGTGACAAGAGTAGGCCATCCTTGTCTTGTTCCTGATCTTAGAGGAATTGCTTTCAACTTTTCATCAACAAGTATGACATTGACTGTTTGTATGACATAGGTTTGTCACATATGGTCTTTATTATGTTAGGGTATGTTCCCTCTATATTCACTTGGTTGAGAATTTTTGTCATAAATGAATGTTGAATTTTGACAAATGCTTTTTCTGCCTCTATTGGAATGATCATATGATTATTATTTTTCAATTTGTTAGCATGGTGTATCAAGTTTTGCAGATATTGAATCATCCTTATATGACTGATTTGTAGATATTGAACCATCCTTATATCCCTAGGATAAATTCTACTTGATCATGGCATATGATCTTTTAATGTATTGTTGAATTTTGTTGGCTGACATTTTGTTAAGAATTTTTGCATCTATGTTTATTAGGGATATTGGCCTATAATTTTCTTCTTTTTTGTGATGCTTTCATCTGGTTTTGGTATCATGGTGAATATAGTTTAGTGGGATGAGTTCATAAGCTCTCCCTTCTCTTCAATTTTTTGGAATAGTTTGAGAAGAATAGGTATAAACTCTTTAAATGTTTGGTAGAATTCACCTGAGACCAATCTGGTCCTAGACTTTTGTTTGTTGAGGTTTTTTTCTAGTACTGATTCAGTTTCATTACTGGCAATCCATCTGTTCATATTTTCTATTTCTTCTGATTCTGCCTTGGAATATTGTAGATTTCTAGGAATTTATCCATTTTTTTCTAGGTTTTCTATTTTATTGGTATATAATTGTATTAATCTCTTATGAATCTTTGTATTTCTCTGGTGTTGGTTGCTAATTTCCCTCTTTTAATTTCTGATTTTATTGATTTGGGCCTCCTCTCCTTTTTTCTCGATGAGCTTGGCTAAAGGTTTATCAGTTTTATCTTTTCAAAGAATTAGCTCTTAGTTTCATTGATTGTTTCTGTTGTTTCTTTAGTCTCTATTTCATTTATTTTTCACTCTAATCTCCATTATTTCTTTCCTTCTACCAATTTGGGTTTTATTTATTCTTCTTTTTCTGTTTCCCTTAGATGTAAAATTAGGTTTTTATTTCAGTTTTTTCTTGTTTCCCGAGATAAGCATGTATCACTATAAACTTCCCTCTTAGAACTGCTTTTCTGCATCCCATAGATTTTTGAATCCTTGTATTCCATTTTCATTTGTCTCCCAATATTTTTTTATTTTCTCTTTGATTTCTTTAGTGACACATTGGTTGTTTAGTAGCATATTGTTTAGTCTCCACATGTTTGTGGTTTTTTGCAGTTTTTTTTCCTTGTAGCTGATTTCTAGTCTTATACCATTGTGGTTGGAAAAGATGCTTGATATAATTTCAATTTCTTACATTTATTGAGACTTGTTTCATGGTCTAGCATGGGCTAGCATGTGATCAATCCTGGAGAATGTTCCATGTGCACTGGAAAGGAGTATGCATTCTGCTGCTTTTGGATGGAAAGTTCTCTCTCTCTCTCTCTCTCTCTCTCTCTCTCTCTCCCCCTATATATATATATATATATATATATTGGGTTGGCCAAAAGGTTCGTTCATCATAAGATGGCTGTAATAGCACTTAGTTGTCTTTAATTTCATTCAAAACAATTTTGTTAGATTGTATGTGACAGCTGTCATATCAGCATGCATTTAAAATAAATGACATCAACATTGGTGAATTTTTGTGTAGCCATTTTAATATTGAAGATGGAAGAAGAAAAGCAACATTTTTGGCATATTATGCTTTATTATTTCAAGAAGGGTAAAAACACAACTGAAATGCAAAAAAAGATTTGTGCAGTGTATGGCGAAGGTGCTGTGACTGATCGAATGTGTCAAAAGTGGTTTGCAAAGTTTCGTGCTGGAGACTTCTCACTCCACGTTTGGGTAGACCAGTTGAAGTTGATAGAGATCAAACCAAGACATAAATTGAGAACAATCAATGTTATACCACACGGGAGATAGAGATAGCCAACATACTCAAAATATCCAAATCAAGTTTTGAAAATCATTTGCATCAGCTTGGTTATGTTCATCGCTTTGATGTTTGGGTTCACATAAGTGAAAACAAGTTATTGACCATATTTCTGCATGTGATTCTCTACTGAAACGTAATGAAAATATTGTTTTTAAAACAAATTGTGATGGGTGATAAAAAGTGAATACTGTACAATAATGTGGAACAGAAGAGCTTGTGGGGCAAGCAAAATGAACCACTGTCAACCACACCAAAGGCCAGTCTTCATCCAAAGAAGGTGACGTTGTGTATATGGTGGGATTGGAAGAGAGTCCTCTATTATGAACTCCTTTTGGAAAACCAAACGATTAAATCCAACAAGTACTGCTCCCAATTAGACCAACTGAAAGCAGCACTTGACGAAAAACATCCAGAATTAGTCATCAGAAAATGCAAAATCTTCCATCAGGATAATGCAAGACCAACATGTTTCTTTGATCACCAGGTAAAAACTATTACAGCTTGGCTGGGAAGTTCTGATTCATCTGCCGTATTCACCAGACATTGCAACTTCGGATTTCCATTTATTTAGGTCTTTAAAAAATTCTCTTAATGGAAAAAATTTCAATTTCTTGCAAGACTGTAAAAGACACCTGGAACAATTCTTTGCTGAAAAAGATAAAAAGTTTTGAGAAGATGGAATTACGAAGTTGCCTGAAAAATGGCAGGAGGTAGTGGAACAAAAGGGTGAATATGTTGTTCAATAAAGTTCTTGGTGAAAATGAAAAAATGTGTTTTTTATTTTTACTTAAAAACTGAAGGCACTTTTTGGCCAACCCTCTCTATATATTCCATTTAGTCTAATGTCTTGTTTAAGGTCAATTTTTCCTTATTAATTTTCTGTCTGGATGATCAATCCATTGAAGTATTGGGGTGTTAATGTCCCCTACTATTTTTGTGTTATTGTCAATTTCCCACTTTATATTTGTTAATATTTGCTTTAAGTATTCAAGTGCTCCTATATTGAGTGTGTATATATATTTACATGTTACAGTTGTAAATTATAATAAGATATTACAATTGTTATACCTTCTTGTTGGATTGACTCCTTGATCGTTATGTAATGTCCTTCCTTGTCTCTTGTTACTATCTTTGTTTTAAAGCTTACTTTGCCTCGTATAAGTATTGCTACCCAGCTTTCTTTTCATTTGCATTCACATTGAATACCTTTTTTACATCCCTTCACTTTCAGTCCGTGTGTGTCTTTGTAACCAAAGTGGGTCTGCACAGACATAGAGAACAGACTTGTGGTTGCCAATGGGGAGGGGTCGGGGAAGAATGGAGTGGGAGGTTGGAGTTAGCAGATGTAAGTTATTATATATGGAAAGGATAAACAACAAGGTCCTACTGTATAGTACAGAGAACTATATTCTCTATCCTATGATAAACCGTAATGGAAAAGAAAATACATAAAAAAGAATGAATGTATATGTATAACTGAATCACTTTTCTGTACAGCAGAAATTAACACAATATTATAAATCAACTATACTTCAATTTCAAAATGGTATAAATAAATAAATAAAGTGAATCTGTTATAGGCAGCCTATATATGGGTCTTGTTTTCTAATATACATTCAGCCATTCTGTCTTTTGATTGAAGCATTTAGTCCATTTACATCACAAGTAGTTATTGATAGGTAAGTACTTACTGCTATTTTGTTTTCTAGTTGTTTTTATAGTTCTTTTTTGTTCCTTTCTTCCTCTTTTGCTCTCTTCCCTTATGATTTGATGACTATCTTTAGTGTTATGTTTGGATTCATTTTGTGTGTATCTATTATAGGTTTTTGGATTGTGGTGACCATAAGGTTCATATGTAACTATTTATATCTATCTATCTATTTATCTATCTATCTATCTAATGATTACATTAAGTTAATGATCTTTTAAGTTTGAATACATTCTAACAACCTTGCATTTTTTTACTTCTCCTCCTACATTTAATGTTTTTGACATCATATTTTGATCTTTTTGTTTTGTGTATCTCTTAACTACTTGTTGTGGGGGTAGAAGATTTTACTACTTTTGTCTTTAAAAACTTCTTACTAGCTTTGTAAGTGTCTGACTACTACATTTGCTGTATGTTTGTCTTTACCAATGAGATTTTCCTTTAATAGTTTTTATATTTCTAGTTGTTTTCTTTTCTGCTCAGAGAAGTTCCTTTAATATTTCTTGTAACATTGGTTTACAGTTGCTGAACTCTTTGCTTTTGCTTGTCTGTAAAACTATCTCTCCTTCAAATATAAATGTTGGTCTTGCTGGGCAAACTATTTTTAGTCATAAGTTTTTAACTTTCATCATTTGGAATACATCTTACCTCTCCCTATGGCCTGCAAATTTTCTGCTGAAGAGTCAGCTGGTAGTCTTATGGGAGTTCCTTTGTATATAACTATTTGCTTTTCTCTCACTGTTTTTTAAATTTTTCTCTTTATTTAATTTTTGCAATTTTAATTACAATGTGTCTTGGTGGATCTCTTTGACTTTATCTTGTGTAGGATTCTCTGTGTTTCCTGGACCTGAATGTCCATTTCCTTTCCCAGATTAGGGAAGTTTTCAGTTATTATTTTTTCAAATATATTTCCTACCCCTTTCTCTCTTCTCCTCTTGGAACCACTATAATGTCAATGTTAGTACGCTTGTTGTTGTCTTAGAGGTTTCTTAAACTATCTTCTTTTTTTTAATTCTTTTTTTTTCTGTTCAGCTTAGCTATTTCCACTACTCTGTCTTCTAGTTCATAGATCCATTTCTCGGTATCATTGAATTTGCTGTTGTTCCTTCTAGTGTATTTTTATTTCACTTATTGTATTCAGCTCTGTTTGGTTCTTCTTTACATTTTCTAACTCTGTTAAAATTCTTGCCATGTTCAATTTTTCTTCCACTGAGTTCATTAAGCATCTTTATGACAATTATCTTGAACTCTTTATCAGGTAGATGGATTATCTCCATTTTAGTTCTTTTTCTGAGATTTTGTATTGTTCCTTCTTTTGGCCAAATCCTTGTGTTTATTTTTATGTATTAAGTGTGTCAGTTACATTTCCTGATCTCAGAAAAGTGGTCTCCTGTAGGAGACATCCTATGGGGCCCAGCAGCACACTCCCCTCTGTTCACCATAGCTATATGCTCTAGGGTTGCTCCCTTTGTGGGCCTTTCTGTTGTGGTGGGGCTGACTACTGTGGGTCCCTGGTAGGCAGGGCTGTCCTGACCTGCTTGGCTACCAGGTCCTGCCTCATGTGATAGCTGCTGGCCCATTGATGAGAGGGGCCGGGTCCTAGAGCAGCTGGTTTCATGGCCTGGTGGGTTCCCAGGACTGGTGTCAGTTTGCTGGTGGGCAGGGTTGGGTCAGGAAGGCTGGCTGTGGGGCCTAGGGGAGCCAAGGCTGGTGCTAACCTACTGGTGGGAGGGTCTGGGTCCCAGTTCGGCAGGCTGTGGGGTCCAGAGGGCCAGGGTCTGCTACTGGCCTGCTGGTGGATAGGTAAGCCCTTAGCACTAATAAGCTAGAGAGAGGACTCCAAAGTGGTGCTCACTAGAACCAATATCTGCATGGTAGAATGAGCTCCCAAAAATGGATGCCACCAGAGTCTATGGTCCCAGGGTGAGTCCCAGTTGCCTCCTGCCTCTTTAAGATGTTCCCCGAGATGAGCAGGTGGGTTTGACTCAGGGTCATCTCAAATTACTGCCCATATGCTGGGTCTCAAAGTGTGTGAGATATTGCATGCATTTTTCAAAGCAGAGTCTGTTACCTACAGCCCTCCAATTCTCCCATATGCAAGCCCTGCTTGCCTTCAAAGGCAGATGTTCTGGGGGCTCTTCTTCTTGATGCAGGACCTCTGGGCTTGGGTGTCTGATGTGAGGCTCAGACCCTTCACTCCTTGGAGAGAACCTCTGCAGTTGTGATTATTCTCCTGTCACCTACCTGAGTATGTGGATTTTGATCATACTACATCTCCACTCTCCTACCCATCTCATTGTGATTTCTTCTTTATATCTTTAGCTATGGAAACTCTTTTCTGCTAGTGTTCAGGCTGTTCTCATTAATAGTTGCTCTGTAAATACTTGTAATTTTGATGTGCCTGTGGGAGGAGGTGGGCTCAGGGTCTTCCTATTCTGCTATCTTGACCACACTTCCAGGAATAGTATTTTCTTTAACAATGTCCCAGATGTCTCTTCTCTTGAACGTGGTGGGCCAAGGGTGGGTTTCAGAGTGACTGGGCAATGCAGGGAGGGCAGGCAGGATAGTGGCTAGGAGACTGTTACAAATATCCAGGGCTTGTGGGAATTGCACACCACATTCCAGAAGATCATTGTTTAATTTTTAAATTATACTATAGTTCCTTCAGAATAATTTTCTATTTCAAGAATCAATCTGGCAATCTTGGAAAATGCTAGTTTTGAGGACATGGAAGATGAAGCCCCTGCCTGCTCTGGAAGAGACAGATAGATAGGGCAATATTGGCCCTGTGTTTTGGATTGACTTTACTGCAGGCAGAATCACTGGAAGATGTTCAGTACTAAGCCTCATTTCCGGAGGTGTTTCTAAAAACCAGTCCCTTGGTTTGGTGCATAGGTGGGTTCCCCAAACTGAATGTATCAGGCTCCTTTCAAGCACTGGGCCTGCAAGAAGGGTGAGTTAAGGCAGGTGTTTTAATTGAGAAATAATAAATGTCATTGAGGGGAAACATGTGAGCTGCACATGGCCTCTGATTCTACCAATTATCTGCTGAAGGCTGTGCTGTGCTAGCACCTGGAATCTCACACACCTGTCAGACTGTCTCTACTATAGTGCACACCCACTGAGAAGTGAGCTCAGCAGGCACCCAACAGCCCTCATAAACTTTTAAGTAGTCTTTCCAAAAATCTCACTGACAGCTATCTTTAGCTTCATATGAAAGTAAAAATAGAAAGTGTGTGTGTACATACATGTATGTGTGTTTGTGTGTTTGTATGTAGCTCTATCTATCTATCTATCACTGATTTTTATTCTGCTACTTAAAGAAGCCAACTTCACCTCTCTTCATCCAGAAGCTGGCATAAAATCTCCTGTTCTACCAATCCCCAGTATGATCTCAAGCCTTCAATTTTACTGGCTCCACAAAACTGATCTTATGAAATTTAGTCACACTTTGTATATTCCTATTATTAATACCCACAGGGTCAGATTATATATATATATACATACAGGGGTAGAAGCATTCCATAGAGGGGAACATCCTCAGTTTTCATTTGCATATATCAGCCATAACTAAAAAAAAGCTAAAGGAGAGATAGAATTTGTGAGTGGTTTGCTCTCTCTTTAGCTGAGAGAGGCATCACGCTCCCTTCCTAACCTTTACAGATGTGGAGCACAGAGATCCTATGTGACCATCAGGGTGTCACAGGGAGAGCACATGGCCCCATGGCCAGCCTGACTTCTCTCTGCATGGCAATGTCCTGCTTCTGCTGTCTCCTGAAACCAAGGGAGGGAGAGGGGAGAATATAGAGGAAGACCTAGCCATTGTTCCCATTCATAAAGCCCACAATTAAAGTCCATGGGTTGCTATCTCTGGGGCAGGAGACCTGGAACCACCTCACCGGCACTGTGTACTCTTTGATCAGCTCTCACATCCCTCCACATGTGCTCCTGGCTCTGCTCAGACTGATTCTCAGTCATCTCACCTCTGGAATTGAACCCCATCAGCTTAGTGTGGGACAAATGCTCTGACAAATGCTCTGACATTAGCAAAATCTTTTGAGTACCCTGATGTTTTAGCACATCAGTGATGCTTTCTTGCATCTCAGATGTCAACTCCACCATTATTCTCATATGTGCACAAAGGACTTTAACGAAACAGCAAATTGGCTGTGAAAATTCCATCTACCTTAATGCAGGTGGGAGTTCTGAGAAGAGACAGAAAGAAAGAGCCAGAGCCAAGAACCTCACAGGGTCATCCCTTACATATAGAAAACTCGGGTGAAGGGAAAGACTGGGGGACCCAGCTGGGGCCAGGCTTCTTCAGGGAGAGGATGAAACATCTGCTTAGTGGCCTGAGGAATACATGAGCGGTCTGTGCCATTTGATGCTGGCAGCAGACAAGGAACACGTGAATTGAGACTCCTCTCTATTCCGTACATTGGAATCAGTCATCATCCTCGGGGAGTAAAGGATTTCTGGATCACAGTGGCAAACATATCAATACAGAACTCGTCTCTTGCAAAGGTGACAGAACGGAGTGGGTAGCTCTCAACTTCCTGTTGCTTCAGTGCAGGCAAAGTGGCTCTGAAGTTTTAATGCCCTGAGGATGGATCAGCAGTGCAAACAGAGCCTGCTTCTTTAAGCGGGCCTGAGGACCACACTGCTCTCATGTTGCTTATAATAGACCAGAGCTCAGGTTCCAGGCAAGTCCCTCAGGGATGTGTTCACCCATTTCCCTGTGGGCGGGCAAGAGAAGTTGTAGAGGCAGAACCCGTGGATCCACTGTCACTATTTACAAAATGGTCTGATAAAAGACCTGCTTCTATATTATTTCCATATTCAGAAACTTATCTGCTTACACCCAGAATGTATATCAGCTCACACAACTATAATCTTTACCCGTAGTAGTAAACAAAACCACCAATGTCCAGTTTGCCGTCAGTTAGAACAGGACCAGCTCCCCAGCCCCAGCATTGCAGCTCGGGGCTGATTGACTTACACAGTATGTCCTAGTTTCCCTCTAGAAAAGCAGGAATAATAATGTCTGTTTTCTCCTGGGTAAAGCAACATGAGATATGATCAACAGAAGTGTTTGTAGCTCTTCAAAAGAAAAATTATACAATGCTGCACCAGTCCTCAACCCTGTACTTAGAGACTAACTTATCTGCATCTGAAAATTCCACACAATTTAGGAGACCAAAACACCAGTCTTACTTGAGCATTTTAGATAAACTTCTACTTAAGAGCTTAAAAACAAGGTGCAAAAATTATTTTATTGGTTCCAAGACTTGAATAAGATAAGCTAATTAGGTGTGTATATGCATCTCTGTGTGTTGCATGTGAGTCTGTCTGTGCATACATATGTATGTGTGTATGCACACATGTGTATGTTTGTGCATGTATGTATGTGTTCCTGTGTGGGAATTTGTATATCTCTGTGCATGAGTGTATGTGTGTGTGAATGTGTGTCTGAGTGCCTGTGTGTGTGCATATATGTGTGTATTTTCTCTAGTAGCAATCATTTCTGGTCGACTTTCCTTACCTGTCCAAGTCAAGCACTGGCTTCCAAGTCATCCTCTGAGACCTGCTAATCTGTTGACTCTAATAGATCTCTCTCTCTTCATTTTGTTTTTTAAAGATATATCTTCAGCTTTCTTCCTGTTCTTTATTAAAAATGTTTTATTGAATTATAGGTAATACAATGTTGTGTTAGTTTCAGGTGTACAGCAAAGTGATTCAGTTTATATATATATTCTTTTTCAGATTCTTTTCCATTATAGGTTATTACAAGATATTGAGTGTACTTCCCTGTTCTATACAGTGGGTCCTTGCTTTTTAGCTATCTTATATATAGTAGTGTATATATAAATTAATCCCAAACTCCTAATTTATCCCTCCCCCATCCCTTTTCCCTTTGGTAACCATAAGCTTGTTTTCTATGTCTGTGAGTCTATTTCTGTTTTGTAAATAAGTTCATTTGTATCATATTTTAGATTCCACATAAAGGTGATATCATATGATATTAGGCTTTGTCTGACTTACTTCTCTTAATATGATAATCTCTAGATCCATTCATCTTGCTGCAAATGGCATTATTTCATTCTTTTTTACAACTGAGTAATATTCCATTATATATATATATGTGTGTGATATATATATATCACATATCACAGCTTTATCCATTCATCTGTTCAACAACATTCATCTGAAGCAACATTTAGGTTGCTTCCGTGTCTTGGCTATTGTAAATAGTGCTGCAATAAACATTGGGGTGCATGTACCTTTTTGAGTTAGAGTTTTCTTCAGATTTTTTTTTTGGTAATTTTATTTATTTCTTATACCTAAAATGTACATGAATACTTCATTTTTTCAGCTTCATTGAGGTATAATTGACAAATAAGGTTGTAAGATATTTAAAGTGTACATCCTGATGATTTGATATCTATCTATGTTACTAAAGGATTCATCCTATCTAGTTAATTAACACACCCATCACCTTACATATTTATATAAAATTTTTTTTCTTTTGGTGAGAACATTTAAGTTCTACTCTCTCAGCAAATTTCAATTTTACAGCAGTGTTCTCAACTAGAGTCACCATGTTATACATTGGATCCTCAGACCTTATTCATTTTATAACTGAAAGTGTACCTTTTACACTTTTACTTTTAACAAATGTATGGTTCTCCCTATTCCCTAACTATTCTCCCTATTCCCTAACTTCTCCCTATTCCCTCCAGCACCCAGCCCCTGGCAAACACTTTTCACTCTGTTTCTATAAACGTGACATTTTTTTAGATTCCACATATAAAATCATACAATATTTATCTTTCTTTGTCTGGCTTATTTCACTTAGTATAATTCCATCAAGTTCCATCCATGTTGTTGCAAATAACAGGATTTCTTTCTTTCTGGTAGCTGAATAATATTACATTATATATGTTTGTGTGTGTGTGTGTGCCTGTGCATGTGTGTATATGTGTAACATTTTCTTCATTCATTTGTTAAGGGACACTTAGGTTGTTTCCATGTCTTGACTATTGTGAATAATGTTACACTGAACATGGTGGTGCATAAATCATTTTTTTTAAAAAACAATAAATGCTGGAAAGGGTGTGGTGAAAAGGGAACCCTCCTGCACTGTTGATGGGAATGTAAACTGATACAACCACTATGGAAAACAGTATGGAGGTTCCTTAAAAAACTAAAAATAGAATTACCATATGATCCAGCAATCCCACTACTGGGCATATACCCTGAGAAAAGCATATATCATTTTGAGTTAGTGTTTTTGTTTCCTTTGGGTAAAAACCTAGAAGTGGGGATTGCTGGATTATGTGATAATTCTAATTTAATCTTTTGGTGAATCTCCATACTGTCTTCCATAGTGGCTGCAACAGTTTACATTCCTACCAGTAGTGCACCAAGGTTCCCTTTACATCTCAAGGAACTAGAAAAAGAAAAAAGAAATTAAGCCCAAAGTTCATAGAAGGAAGGAAATAACAAAGATGAGAGTGGAAATAAATGAAATAGAAACTAAAAAGACAATAGAAAGGATCAATGAAAATAAGAGCTGCTTTTTTGAAAAAATAAACAAAATAGATAAACTTTAGCCATTATTACCAAGAAAAGAAGATAGGACTCAAAAAAATTATAAAAATCTAGATCTCTTTTAATGCAGTTTTTTGTGCCTTATGCAAAAATACCCTTCATTATTGATGAAGTTGACCTAGTTCTGCAAAATGCTAGGACTATAGACCTTCAGTGGGAAGCTCCCCACTCCCTCGACTGTCTCTCCTGCAGGTAGCACAAGTAAGCATCCTGGGACAGAATTATTGGAAGCTTCACAAGTGATTGTCCACAAATGTTGCCAGTCCACTGAGTCTGCTATAACCCCATGCCTTGCCTGCTTCATTTTTGAGTTCCAGCTATTGGAAAAAAGGGCCTTGGCTGATAAGAGCTTCTCACCCTGACCTTCAAATCTTCACTAAAGCCCAACTGGAAACACTGACCTGGACAACATGGGTGAGAGTTCTCCAATGATAATCAGATTCAAAGGCATAGGGACAATACTTTCCTTATAGGCTTATAGCACTCTAATGAGAGAAATGCAATTGTACTTGGAAACTGAGTGTTGCTCTATATCAACCAGATATATGGGATTAACTTACTAACCTTACTAACAGGTGCCATTTTGTATTGAAGAAGCAAAGTTAAACTTTTTAATTAAAGTCAACCTCGATTAAAATTGGTCGGGGGCATGGTTAGTTGAATTTTAAAGCAACTGATAAGGATTCTTCTGAAAAGACATGAAACCTACTCTTTGTTATGTACAGTTCTTGAAGATGAGCCCAATAAACCTTATTCCTTATGATTAATTAAGGGCATGTCAAATACTTCTCATAGAAGGAATTTGTTTAAAACACAAAATTTGCTCAAATGAATAAATGGCCATAGCTGACCTTCAGTAATCCACAAAATGAAAATGAGGGCTAATACAGATTACAGAACAACAGTAACCATCTTTATTCACATGATAGTTTTAAATCAAAATGTTTTAATAGCTAATATTATAAAAATTTTAGTTTCAAATATTTAGACAACTGCTTTCTTTATTTCAACCTACTTGTTTGATTTGCTCCTTAAAACTGTTACAGATGAGCATTTCAAAGGCATACAGCATGCCAGAGTGAGCAGGGACTTAAAAGTCTGAACACCTGAGTTGTGAGCCTGAAAGCTGAGTGACCATGCCACCTGTGACCTTGAGAAAACCACTTCATTTCTCTGAGAATCAGGACCTCTTCAAAAAACAAAAACATTGCCCCCCCATTGAGTTTTCAGGGAGATCCAGTGAGATAAGGCATGGGAAAATATTATGTGTTGTGAATATTATTAGTTGTGATGTAATATTAATAATTACATTTTAAACATGATATATTTAACTCCCACTAAAAACATCCAGTCTTGGTGGTAAATACGGACATGTTAATGTCCCACCTTGCTAGTCCTGAAATTAAAACAAAACAAAGCCTGCATTTAGCTCTGAGTAACCACCTTCACTTGGAGCACTTGACATGTTGACAACAATCAGTTTAGTGAGTTTACGGGAGGAAAAAAAAATCAGTCATGCTGTTTGGATTTACCAAGATAAAGCAGCAGGTCGCCTGTCTGAACTATACACTTTCTAGTGGGGTATTTTGATGTCACAAAGGCACAGGTCTGAAAAATGTCTTCCTTTTAAAAATTCTTAGAGATCTGCGAAATGTGTTTGTTCAATGCATAGACCTAAATCAGGAGAAATTAACTGTGGATATTATTACAACTGAATGCAATAAAAACTGAGTTGTATGATGTACAGTTGCCTGGAGGTTTTGATTCTTTTGATTACCTCCTGATGTTTTCTGTTCCTTTTTGAACTTTTGTGAATTTTTGCAGGTTTCAAAAGCTTAGGTGGGCATCAGAGGTACCACCCAGCAGTGGGATTTTAGGACGACCATGAGGAAGGACAACAAAGCAGATATGTGTGCTTTTCCAAGGATATAATATTTCCTTTTATGAAGATCCAGCAAAAGATATAAGATAGTAGCTGTTGACTAAGGAAATATGAAGAAGGGAGGGTTTTCTCTTTCACCTTCATCTACTCTTTTAACCCAGGAGTATGAATGGTATTTCTATGTGTTGAAAATTGATTCGTCTCAGCAGTTTTATTAGTTCATGAGCTTTATACACTGTCCAAGAGGCTGGGCCTTACAAATTATGTGGGACCATGTGCTCATTTTACACATGATTAAACTGAGGCTGCAGGATCATGTGACTTAGAAACCTGAGGGCCAAAAAGGATCCAGGATCCGTTCACCACTCTTAGCCCAGCCCTGCTATGCTCTGAGTCTCTGAGTGCATAGTCAAGTTCAGTCAATACAAAGTCAGTATCTGAATTTTAATAAGACAAAAGTAAACAACACAACAAAACCCTGGAAGACCTGAGTCATATAGACTCAGAAAGGAAGTGGCAGGTGTGGTAGAAGGCCCAGGGCTTACCGTGTAACATTTGCTCTAACGCCACGCCTTCCTGGAGCAGGCCACAGAACTAAGGACCGTTGTCCCCATTCATACATTCAGAGGCTGTATCCTCCCAGCATCAGTGCCTCACCTGAAGAAGTCCAGGTGGAGATCTGGGCCGCTGACTGCTGGGCCAGCTGGAGTTCTCATGCCGTTTGCCAGGGGAGCTGCAGGGAGAATGTTGGAAGCTCTACTTAGTGCCATGGAGGGCTGGATGGACGGGCAACTTAGAACCCGCTGCCAAATGGCCCATTGCCTAGACTGACAACAACCTGTATCCCTCAGAGGAAAATAACACCTATCTTGATTAGTTTCAAATCTGGTCTAACTGAGCAAAAAGCAACCTTCCATTGGTCCTAGGGGAGAGCTTACATGATGGAGAATTGTATAATGATTTTGGGCAACCCAGCAGTGATGTTACAGTGAGGCCCAGCAGGCCAGCATCATGGGAAAGCAGCTGGGCTGGCCAAAGCCAGAACACAACCCACAGTGCAAGGCCCCATTGTTCACTCACGATGATTTCCCTTGGCTGATGTAATCTCTTTCTTACTCTGCAGGTTTCAATGGCTCCCCCTTGTAGTTTTGTGGGTAAATGAGATAGTGGATTTCTTTGTATGAGTTAGGTTTGGATTTTTATGTTTTGGACAGGCAAGACTTTCTTTGCTCTTCTGACCAAAGAAAAGCTAGGTCTTCATCTATGAAAAGGTGTATTCCTGAAAAGCTTACAGTCAATCACATTAAAAGGAAAGATTATTTTTAATAATACTGGCTGACTCCTTACAGGGACTTGGAGTAAGTCTCCAGGAAGCTCCATTCTCAGGGAGAGAATCAGTCCTAATCATTTAGGTTACTCAGTTAGCTTTCTGTCTATTGAGTTTTCTTGAAACAGGACATCCCCAAAACATAACACTCTGAATCAGCAGTGACCTGCTCTAGGAGCCCTGCTCAGTTGTCCAGTAGAGGGAGGGCAAATGGACCAAAGCTGCTTCCAGGAGCCAGACACATCCTCACATGGGGGAAGCCTGAGGAGGGGGAGGCCTGGGGAGGGCAAGGCCAGTTGTATGAAGCAACATGGCCTCAGCAACCCCAAACAGACTTGCAACTAAACAACACACACATTGACCGGCATGGCAGAAAGGAGATTCCTATCTCCTGTGAAAACAGGCAAACAGCCAGTCACCCTCTGAGCTTTCTATTTGCAAGATCACCATCCCAGCAAGGCTAGTTGGCACTTGGTGGAAATTCTCAGCGTTCAACCCACCATAACACCAAGAATCTCACCCCTGGCTGAGGCAGGTGGTGACCCAAGGGGAAGCCAGATGCCCTGAAAGGGGAGAGAATGCACTTGGACTCCTCACTTCAGAGGAGTGCCACTGGGTTTACTCCCTCCAGAGGTTTTCATTGTTATTAAAAGAAAATAATGATTAAACATAAAAATAAAAACAAAGCCTGCAGCACCTCAGCTGTTCGTATAGACATGCAGTGTTAGTAACCTAGAACAATTTACCCTGTGGTTCTTTCATTCTGTGGGCATTTAACAAATATTTACTACATGCCGTGGAGACAGAGATAAAAAGATGTGGTGTCCTTCCACTGAGGAGTGTGCAGTATAATGAGAAGAAAGACATTGAAAAATTTCAACACAATGTCAATGTGCTGTAATAAACACAAGGACAACAGGAATGCAGGGAGGGCAAGGGTGTCAGGAGAACTGCACAGGGGATGTGAGAGGGGACATGGTCTTGGGAAGACAAAAGGGGTCCCAGGAGCAGTAATGCTGGGAGCACACAGGGTTGCTCAGGAAACCATGGGCCTGGCGTGTTTCAGAACTAAGGCATAAAGGTGGCTGGGAGGTGGGAAGGTGCAAAAGGCAAGCAGATGTGGGTCCTGACGATGGAGTTTATGCAAGGGCTTTGAGCAGGCAATGCCAACACCATGCCAACCAGAACCCTCTGGTCCAGGGCTGGAAGGGGCGCAGGCAGCTACAGGGGAGGCAGAGTGCCCAGAAAGGAGGTTATTCTGAACAGGAAGGAAAGGTTTGGACCAGGGCCCTCATTCTGTCTAGAACTGCCCTGATCGCCAGACAGGGTACAAGAGACACAACTGTAATTGTACATTTTCTAGAAGCCACATTTAAAATGTAAAAAGAAACATGTGGAATTAATTTTTATGATAAAAGTCGTTTTAGCCAATATAGCCAGAATAGTATCATTTCAACATGTAATCAGGACCAAAAGAAACCCATTAATTAATTACTTTTCATTATTTTTGCTATACTAAGTCTTCAAAACTTGGTATGTATTTTACTCATACAGCACATCTCTATTGGCACCGACCATATTTCAAGTGCTTAGTAACCACATGCTACTGGTGGCAGATTTGTGGGCCAGTTCTGGACTCTCCAACGTGAGTCAGAGATTCCCTATTTGGGCCATAATTGCTCTGAGTGCCATACTTGCTAATACTTCTTTCTCAAAAGATAGATCAAAATGAAACAGTTTCCACTGCCAAAAGGCATATAGCACTCCAAGACTTCCACTGCAAGCCACAGGACTAGGTGGATGGGAAAAGTCATCTTAGAATAAGTACACACTCCATAATTCTCTTTGATTTCCAAAGCTTGAGGGGGAGAGGGTGCCTAGGACAATTTGCGTTTTAATAAACACTGCCCCTTTCAAGACGATTCTCAACATCCTTAACGAATGCCTCCCAATAACAATAATTAACATCAGAAGGTGCTGTGCCAGCATTCACTAATGAATGCCCTCTCAGGCAGACCCTGTTTTGATTGACTTAAAGCAAAGTTTTTAAGTAACTCAACTGGCATGGGGCCATACAGGGAGTTGGGTTTATGTAACTTGTTTCCCAGAAAGAAAGCAGCTTAAGGAACTCATATCTGGCCACAAGTGGGATTGGTATTAGAAGCAGGACTAGAGCACAGGATATCTTTGGCCAAGTTTTCGGTACTTAAGATCTCAGGAGGGGCACTTAGGTGTCCTTTTTAAAAGTGCTAAGCAGGCAGTGGGGACACTAGCAGCCTCACATGGATGTATTGGCTCTGCCACATCAGCTTCCTTGTCCCATGACTAATGCTCCACCCAGCCCTGGACACGTAAGTTTAGTTGAGGATTTGGCCATATCCAAGGGGTTCCTCCTCCCCTCAAGTCTTGCAGAATTTCTATCCATAGCTCCATAAGGTCCTTGCCTCCTTTCCAATACTCAGTTTTGACGACAGTGTAGTGGGATTGCATGCATACGACAACCTTCTTACCCATGCTACCATGGCCCTGCAGTAACTTTGGAAATAACAGTCGTGAGAGAAGCTTAGTCATGTTGACTTAACACGTATGTGCTAAGCACTGAACCAAATGCTTTGTGTGAATGAGCTCAGTAAGTCTTCTCTACAACCCCATGAAGTCCACGTCCTCAATATTTTCATCATACAGAAATGGAAACCAAGGAAGATGAGTAACTTGCTCTGGTAGTTCAGTAAAACTTGCTAAAGCTGGCTGATTCCAGGGGAGGATCTTTAGATTACCAGACTATTACTAGCCTCCTTCATTTAGCTGTGGTAAATCTCCTGTCTTGTATTGTTATGGGAAACATACACTGTGGCAGGCAGAATTCTAAAATGACCCTCAAGATTCCCACTCATTCATATGCACTTCCTGAATAATTCCCTCCTTGTAAGTGAGGGCAGAGCCTCTTAATATCATGGGGCAACATTCTCATGATTAGATTTCCGGTCAGTTGACTTTCAATTAGTCAAAAGGGAAATTATTCAGGTGGACCTGACTTAAACAGGTGAGCCTGAAAAAGGCTGGGCCCATCCTGAAAGAAGAGAGATTCTGAGTATAAGAGAACCTATAGAAGGGACCACATGGAAAGGGTCTGAGGACATCCTGTAGGAGCTGAAAACACCCCCAGCTGACAGCCAGCAAGAGAACAGAGACCTCCGTCCTACAACCACAAGGATCTGGATTCTTCCAACAGCCACATGAGCATGAAAGGGGATCCTGAGCTCCAGAAGGAACACAGACCAGGTGACAACTTGAGAGCAGCCTTGGGAGACCCTGAACAGATGATCCAACCTGCATTCCTGACCTATGGAAACTGAGATAAATATGTTTTTTTAAAAAATTATTTTATATTGGAGTATAGTTGATTAACAATGTTGTGTTAGTTTCAGGTGTATAGCAAAGTGATTTGGTTATACATATACATATATCTATTCTTTTTTCAAGTTCTTTTCCCATTTAGGTTATTACGGAATATTGAGCAGTTGTTTTAAGCCTCTAGGTTTTTCTTTCCTTGTCTTGTATTACCTAGGACTTCCAGTACAATATTGACAATGAGTGGTGAGAGGGTTCATCCTTGCCTTTTTCCTGATCTTAGCAGGAAGGATTGAAGGTTCTCACCATTAAACATGATGTTAGGTGTAGGTTTTCTGTAGATGACAAGGAAGTTTCCCCTTTATTGCTATTTTGCTGAGAGTTTTTAGTATGGATGGGTGCTGGATTTTGTCATCTGCTTTTTCTTCATCTACTGATATGATTATGTGATTTTTCTTCTTTAGCCTGTTGATGCAATGGATTACATTAATTGATTTTCAGCTGTTGAAACAGATTTGCACACATGGGATAAATTTCAGTTGGTCATGGTGTATATACCTTATACATCTCCTTATATTGGATACAATTTGCTAACATTTGTAGAAAATTTTTGCATCTATGTTCATGAGAGATAATGGTCTGTGGTTTTGTTGTAATATCTGGTTTTGGTATTGGAGTAATGCTAGTCCCAAAGAATGAATTAGGACATATTACTTCTCCTTCTATCTTCTGAAAGAGATGATAGAGAATTGGTATAATTTATTCCTTAAATATTTAGTAGAACTCACACGTAAATTCATCTGGACCTGGTTCTTTCTGTTTAGGAAGGTTATTAACTGTAGATTCAATTTCTTTAATAGATATAGGACTCTTTAAATTGTCTATTTCTTCATATGTAAGTTTTGTGAAATTGTATCCTTCAAGGAATTTGTCCATTTTATCAAGGCTATCCAATTTGTGGGCATAGAGTTACTCATAGTATTCTTTTATTATCCTTTCAAAACCCATGGCATCTTAATGATTTTTGATAATTGTAATGTATATCCTCTGTCTTTTTTCTTAGTTAGCCTTATTAATTTCATGGATATTTTCAAAGAGCCATCCTTTGATTTTGTTGATTTTCTCTACTGATTTCCTATTTTCAATTTCATTGATTTCTCCTCCCATTTTTGTTATTTCTTTTATTCTGCTTACTTTGAATTTAATTTGCTCTTTTTCTTGTTTCCTAAAGTGGAAGCTTAGGTTGTTAATTTTAGAACTTCTTTTCTAATATATGCCTTCAATGCTATAAATTTCCCCATAGGCACTGCTTTTGCTACTTCCCATAAGTTTTGATAAGTTGTATTTTTATTTTCATTTTGTCAAAATATTTTTAAATTCCTCTTGAGTTTGTTTGATCCATGTGTTATTTAGAAGTATGCTGTTTAGTCTCAACATATTATTAGATTTTCCAGCTATTTTTCTGTTATTAATTTCTAGTTTAATGCCATTGTGGTCTGAGAACATAAATTGTATGATTTCTATTCATTTAAATTTGTTAAGGCATGTTTTATGGCCCAGACTGTGGTCTTTCTTGGTGAATGTTCCATGTAAGCTTGAGACAAATGTGTATTCTGCTGCTATGGGATGATGTAACTGATATCTGCTTGCTGTATTAATCCCATTATGTAATGCCCCTCTTTATCTCTGACAACTTTCCTTGCTCTGCAGTCTGCTCTGTCTGAAATTAATACAGTCACTCACACTTTCTTTTGATCAGTGTTAGTGTGATATCTCTTCCTCAATTCCTTTACTTTTAATCCGTATGTGTCTTTATCTTTAAAGTGAACTTCTTATAGACAAGGTATAGTTAGACCATGTATTTTTATCCACTCTGACAATCTCTCTTTTAATGGAGCATTTTGATTATTGAAATTCAGTGTTATTATGGATATAGTTGGATTAATATTTACCATATTTATTACTATTATCTATTTGTTGCCCCTGTTCTTTGCTCCTATTTTTGTCTTCCACTCTTTTTCTTCCTTTTATGGTTTTAATTGAGTATCTTATATATTCCATTTTCTCTCCTTTCTTAGCATATCAGTTACACTTTTTTTTAACTTCTTTTAGTGGTTGCTCTAGAGTTTGCAGTATATTTTTACAACTAATCCAAGTCCAGTTTCACTTCACTTCATGGGTAATGTGAGTATCTTATAACCACAAAATAATCTTAATTTCTTCTTCTTGTACTTAGTATCATTGCTGTCAGCCATTTCACTTATATATAAGCATACATAAGCATATATATATTTATAATATACATAATCAAATAAATTATTGCTATAATCATCTTGAACAAACTGTCATCTGTTTGTTAACAAACTTTTATCCATGAAGAATAAGAAAAATAAAAGTTTTTATTTAACCTTTACATAGTCCTTCTTTGATGTTCTTCCTTTCTTTATGTAGGTCTGAGTTTCTGATCTAAATATTTTCCTTTTCTCTAAAGAACTTCTTTAAACATTTCTTGCAAGGCAGGTCTACTGGTAACAAATTCCCTCAATTTTTGTTTGTTTGAGAAAGTCTTTATTTCTCCTTAACTTTTGAAGAATAATTTCACCGGGTACAGAATTCTAGATGATTTTTTTCTCCCAACACTTTAGATATTTTATGCCACTCTTTTCTTCCATGCATGTTTTCTGAGAAGTAAGATGTTATTCTTATATTTGCTCCTCAATAAGTGTAGCACTTTCCCCCCTCTGGCTTCTTTCAGGATATTTTTCCTGTAGTCTGAAAATAATACACCAAGGTATAGTGGGGGTTTTTTTTGGCATTTATCCTGATTGGTGTTTTCTGAGCTTCCTGTATCTGTGGTTTAGTGACTGACATTAATATTGGGAAATTCTCAGTCATTGCTTCAAATAATTCTTCTATTCTTTTCCCTTTCTTCTACTTCGAGTGTTCCCATTACATGTATGTTCCAACTTTTGTAGTTATCCCGAAGTTCTTGTTCAGTAATTTTCAGTCATTTTTTTCTCTTTACTTTTTTGGTTTTGGAAGTTTCTATTGACTTATTTTCAAGTGCAGACATTTTTTTCCTCAGCTGTGTCCAGTCTCTTAATAGATCCATCAAAGATATTCTTCATTTCTGTTACAGTGTTTTTGAGCTCTGCATTTATTATTGATTCCTTCTAAGAATTTCCATGTCTCTGCTTTCAAAGTAATTTTTTGGATGAATAATTTTAGATTCACAGAAAAGTTTCAAAGAGAAACACCCTATTTTGTTTGTCAAAACTAAGATTTATACATTACCATTAACTACTGCCCAGACTGTGTTCAGTCTCTGCTCAGTATTCCTATTAATGTCCTTTTCTGTTCCAAGTTCCAAGACAGAGCACCACATCACATTTAGTCATCATATCTCCTTACATCTGTGTTTGTTTCTTACCCATTCTTTATCTCTCACAACCTTGACAACTTTGAGAAGGTACTGGTCATATATTTTGTAGAATGGCCTTCAGGTGGGGTTTGTCTGATGTTTTTCTCATGACTAGACTATGTTTATGGGTTTGAGGAAAGAATATCACAGGGGTGAGGTGTCCTCCTCACCTCATCATATCAGGGGGTACATGACACCCATGTAATATCCCTGTTTATCTTAATCTCCATCATTTTCTTAGGGTATTTATAGAAAAGTTTTGTGCTAGATCAATTTTTAAGAATTCTGTGATCACATTCTCCTTTCTATGATTTTGGTGTCACTACAATTATTATGACTGTTAAACTCATGAATCTAATTTCACCACTTGTCATTCCTATAAGGAACACATTTAAAATAGGACCATGAAATGTACATAATCAACCGATCCACCAGTTGACTTTGGAGCTCAGCCCCACAGTATGGTACGTAGATTTGGGATAAATTGATACTACTAATGGGAATGGCTAGCCAGACCTTGAATGAGATGTAGTTGCAATAAGGGTACTCAGTGTTTGAGTTTCCACAGTGCACCCACTGTGGCTACAGGGCTAGTGGACAGCCTGGTCTATGCATGAGCTGTCAGCAGTTAGCACTCCCTCAGCACATCTGACTATAGGTTTTACCCTTGATATAAGTTAGAAAAACACAGTGTTTGTCCCCAGTGAAACCCATATCTGCCATTTCTTGGCTCTTTTTTCTCATCTAAGAAACTTCTTACATTTTAACCTCCTGTCACCCAGAACAGCTGGGCTTTCTCCCCCCTTTGCCGAATAAACAGTGCCTAATATTAATCATTTACTCAGTCTCAACTGAAATCAGGTTTATCTCTCACAAAGCCACATCTTAAACTGGAAAGTTAGACAATTTCAAGTATCACAAAGCAGATGGGCATTTTAGGGGAACGAAGAGTCTTCTGGCTGACCTGTAGTCATCACTACCTTGGATGATACTGGAAGCTAACGTGTAAGAAGTTGACAAGGCTAGTGGAGAGCTCTGACCTCTCTTGGGCCCTTGCATCTCTTGCATGTCTCCTAGCATGCTACCAGGGGCTCAGGGACCCCGTGACCCTGCCCAGCACACTGCATGGAATGGCACAAAACGCAAGATAACATTGGTCTCCTGCACTCATAGACCTCACCTGCTATTCAGTTTCACCTTTTGCCACTGTGACTTGCTGGCCATGAACTCTCAATGACCCCAATCCTGGTCTTCAGGGGCCCCCTGATCTGCCTAGTCACAGGCTTCCTGAGCAACTCAGTGACTGGCCCATGCCAAGATCCATCTTAATTATCCCTTCGGAGTCAGTGCAAAGCCTGGATGAGAAGCAATGTGCTTGGTTTGTTAGCCTAGTAGTACCTGCTCTTCCTTATTTTCTCTCTACTGTGCTGGTCAACAATGGCTGATGAGTCTTCCCCAGGTCAATGTGGCCAGGGGACTGCACCCTTGTGTGGGTATCTTGCCCTACCGTTGGTTACACACAAGCTAACATATGTGCCACCCTTTGCAGGGCTCAGAAGGTTGGAACCATGCACTTGAACTGTGTGGTCCAATTACAATTTATGGGCCTTATGTTTAAAAAGTCCTTTGACTTGGTTAGATTTGAGAATTTAGTAGGTTAAATGAATTTTTCGATGGTTTCAACCATCCTTGGTACTTCACCAAAATATGCCTTTGGCATTTTAATCCTCCCAATAAATTTGTCTTATTATTCAGTTATTGAAAAAAGAAAATTATATACTTCGTTCTCAGAAGTATTACTAAAATGCTATTACACAGGGTCGGAAGAAGTCACTTTATTTTATGGAGAGGGAAAAAGGGCGTAGCTAAATTAAAAGTTTTCTTGTTTCAGCACAGAGCATAGGTAATGTAGAATTAAACAGGAACACAAAGAGCTACTTTTGCACCTGTGTTCACAGCAACCTTATTCATAATAACCAAAGGTAGAAGTACCTCGAGTGTCCGTCTATAGCTGGATAGATAAACACAATGTGGTCCATCCACCTAATAGAATATTATTCAGTATTAGAAAAAGGGGAAATTCTGGCACATGCTACAACATAGAATAACCTTGAGGACATTATGCTAAGTGAAATAAGTCAGTCACAAGAGGACAAATACCTTATAAGTCCATTTATATGAGGTCCCTAATGTAGTCAGATTCATAGAGACAGAAAGCAGAAGGGTGGTTGCCAGGGGCTGGGGGAGGGGGGATGAGGAGTTAGTGTTTACTGGGTCCAGAGTTTCAGCTTTGCAAGATGAAAAAATTCTGTAGATGGATGGTGGTGATGGTTGCACAACAATGTGAATGTACTTAAGGCCATTGAACTGTACACTTAAAAAATGGTTAAAATGGTAAATTTTATATATAATTTACTACCACAATTTTGAAGTAAATAATTTTTAAAAATTAAACACAGAAAAAATAATGGAGAATTAAAACAATTACCAGCAAGTGTAGCAATTCATCTAATAAACTGAGAAGACCCCCAGCTTAGAGAATAATCAGACCAGGAGCCCACTCCCTCAGGCCATGGCTGCAGCCCAGAGCCAATCTGGGTGGCAGTGTTTAAAGCCTGGTTTGTCCGTCAGGGAGATGTGTCTAGACACAACAACGGCTCAGCTAACCCACCAAGAGTTCCCATGATCTCTGCACTTAGTTCAAAACCTCTGTGTGTACAAAACCATGAGGGGCCTTTAGTGGTGAGATTGTTGTGTGCTCACAAGGCCAAATACAGGCTCAGTTCCATGTAATTGGCCTCAAAGGCACAGAAGCCCCCAGCAAAAGAGCTGAGGATGAATTCCTTGGGTGTTTATCATTTGAAAATTCACACACCCTGTTCTCCCTGCCCCTCGTGCACGGCTTTCCAGCAGTTACCATTCTGTGAGCTCATGGTCCCCAGGGGAGAGGCTACCACTGGGGCCAGCCCAGCCCTGGTGGCTGAGCAAAGGTCTTCAGGGGCACTTGTGGGCCCAGGGTGGGCACCAGCAGCATCAGGTACCCTGTGAGAGGCATGTGCTGGGTTTCCTCACTAGCTGCTTCCCAAAACTCTTTCTTTAAAGATATTATAGAAAGATAGATAGATATATCTATATATATAAATATTATATATATATTTTTATATTTTATAAATAAATATATATATATATATATATATATATATATATATATATATATATATATATATATATATATATCTTTGTTCCACTGCATTTGTTTAATTCTAATAAGAAAACTTTAAAAACTCACTAGCACTCAAGTCTTTCTTCCACTTGCACTGGAGTCACATTTCTGAGCTCACAGTACTTGATAAAGACCTCGAGCATTCAGGCCCCCTAGTATTGACTCTAGGAGCCTTTGGCATACAGGCAGAAGTAAAACACAGTTGTGAATTGCAGGATATGGAAGATGTGGTATCTCAAAATCACTTGTTTCATTTACAAACTGCTCTTACATTTTGGATCCCCAAATGCCTTCTTCTGACTTCTGTTCATAAATATGGGACCAGGGAAACCCCAAATCAGGATGCGTGCCTGAGAGTAGTCCCCTTGCAGGGTCGGATGTTTCCTTTTCAAGTCTGCCAAATTCACATAGAACTGATTTGTCCTCTTAGCAGACACTGAATCATGGGGTATCATTTAGTGAGGAGAAAATTATGACCGGGTGCTATCACAAAGTTAAGTGATTATGAAATTCATGGGATGTGTTTCAAGGACCCAGTGAGGGAGAATTTGCAAAAACAGGATGGCCAAGGAAAGCAGTGGAATCTACCTCTGGACATTTATAACTAGAAGAGTGAAATTGACTCTCACCTGCCCCACCCCTCCCCTCCCCTCACTTTCCTAGACCACTGGAAGCTTACAGGGAAGAAAAGCAGAATATTCTAGGTTGATCTAGATAGTTCCTTGAGGGAAAGATGCAGGTTCTCTGTAAAAGAAACGTTAACAGACTGTAGACCATAGTTTTCCCACCCACCTTTCCCTTTAAAAAGCATACATTTCTGAATCAGCCCTGGGTTCAAACCCTGCTGAGCAGCTGGGCAGTTTGGACAAGTTATTTACACTTTCTGGGCCTCTGTTTCCTCACCTATTAACTCAAGATAATATAGGATGAACTTGAGATTTGGAAATAAGGAAAGTGCCTGACAAATGAGATACACTCAAATCATTTTTCTGATTCAGCTAATTTTTACTGAATTATTTAATTCAGTATCTACTTTGCACCTGGCTTTATGCTTGGCACTTTCACACCATCATCTTCTGAGGTTAAAGAGTCCCAAAAACATAAAGAAAAAAAAGGGAGCTATGTCTGTACCAAGAAAACTAGGAGATGATTAAAAATGCCCTTAGTAAACAAATTACAGTCCTTGTAGTTTTTTGCTCATTTGTTTTGTTCTGGTTTGTTTTCGTCAACATAACACTGCATGATGACTATGAATGAATGTGCTGCCCAACTGCCTCTCAGCCCGCAGACCCGTTGTTACTGTGGCAGGATTCGCGTCAGGCTTCTATTCTGCTTCCCGCTCACTCACAGCTTGAAGTGTGGATGCTGCCGTAACAGTCCTGGGCAGCCCAGGCAGACCCTTCCATCCCAGGCAACTCTGCTCATCTTTCAGTTAATCAAAAGGGCAAGGCCAGCATTTTGGACAATATATCAGGTGTCAACCACTGCCACCTAGATTCTGTTTTTCTGACTGATGTTAGCACCCACCTTCTTTTCAGACTTCGGACTGTCTTCTGGGCTTGGGTTCACCCGCAGGTCTAGATCAGATTGTGTCTCTAGGTCTCTCCCATCTTTGCTTTCCGCCTGGGCACAGATACCCATCCTGTGGCATGCTGGGGTGTGAGACCCAGGCCACATGCAAGGTGGCCCCCCATAGTCGGTGCCCACCCAAGGATAGCAGCCCCATCACCCCCTCCCAGAGGGTTCAGATCCCCTCATCAGTGTGAGCCGACACTCTTTGATCGCCCTAAGAGATGTTTTTAAGCGCACACAGATATAAGATACTAATGTTGGAACTCCAGGCACCTCGGGAGTCTAATGACAAGGATATCTGATGGAAAGAGGGCTGTGTCAAGGCTTTTAAGACCATTCTATATGAGCTGTCAACTCCTTAGAAAGAAATCTCAATAGACACCCAAAGGATTACAGACTCCTTCTCTACTCTTGGCCTTTTTGGTCAGAAAGGACAGCAGAGTCTATGTCTGAAATGCCCCCACCAGAGCTTTCTGGGTACTGACACCCGCATCTGCTGCCACAGCAGCTACTAGCCTCACCACAGGTTCCCTGCACACTTTCAGTTTCTTTAAACATGTCTCTAAACACAGCACTGGCCATGCCCTTCTCCTCTTAAAGTCCTTCCATGGCTCCAATGTCTCAGAGTCCAGACTTCTTAGTGGAAGAAACCAGGCCTTCAAGGCTTGACTTCTGCTTGTGTCTGCAGCTCTCCTTTCCTCTGCAGCCAACTGGACCACCAGCTCCATTGTGAGAAACAACAGTGCTTCCCAAACACACCATGTCCTGGTCCATGTGTTTGTACAAGCCCTTCCATGGGCTTGGGACATCCTGACCCCTCCTGGCCCTTCACCCATCAGACTCCTCTTGGCTTGGAGACTTAACCCAGCTGTCCCTCCAGAGGAAGCCTAAGGGACACTCACAAGTCCTTCTCCCGGTGCTCCCAGTGCAAATTTCCATCTCAGCCTTTATCATCATTCACATATTAAATGGAGGATCCCTGATAAGACCTTGAGCTCCATGGGGACAGAAGTATGAGCTTTCATCTTTGTTTGAGCATAGCATAATACTGGCACATAAGACATATTGACTGAATAAAAGAAGGAGGGAAGGAAGGAAGGGGGAGGGAGGAAGAGAGGAAAAGAGGAATAGGGAGGAGGTATAGGGATAAAAGGAGAAATGGCAGATAGCATATGGATGGATAAAAGATGAATTTGGTACCTGAAGCTATAGTTGACAAATTTCCATTGTTAATAATAGGTTTTGGAGCCATTCTTTTTGCACATGTTCTAAACACAATGTTTGAAACCTGTCTAATTCTCCAATTCTCATCTAGGTACAAATCAAGACAAGGAAATCTACAAGGAAAATCTACCAGTTCAGTTGCTGGTCCAATTTAACAAATTAGTCCCAAATTCTAGAATGGAACACAGATATCTTTAGTATTATCTTAGAACAACTTATGGTTGGTAGTTTTGACTATTGAACTTGGTTTCTTAAATGAAGTGATGCTGACCTGCACAGGTGTCTTCCAGATAATCACACCCTCACTGAGAATATGTTCAGAAAAGAAAGGGAAAATTAGTGGCTTGTGCTCAAAGATTAAGCAAATTAACGCTACTTTGAAGATCAGGCCACATCTGTGAAAAATTTTGGCAGTGCTGGTGTTCGTCCAGGAGAACAACCGCCTAATGTGCTGTGGGTTTATCTTTTGTGTAGCAATGCTGCCCCGGAATGAGTAGTCCTAATGGGTCAGCTGCATGACATTGCAAAATATGTTACCTGTGACCATGAAGTGGGAAATATGGTTCCCACAGCAGTGGACTCTGCTCTCTTGTTTCTGCTAAAACCCAGGTCTCGAATTTAAGGTGCCAGAGTGAGAATGTGTGAGCCGACTTTTCTTATTTGACACTTCATCTTGGCAGTCAAGAAGGTTGACTTGGCAACTTTGATCAATAAAATCCTTTTGGGGCCAAAATAGAGGCTTCATCTTCCTCCTCTTATTTAGCCAGAGGGTGTAATTGTTGAAATGAACTGCAACAGGAGGGCCATGAGAAGGGGGAAATGTGGATTTGAAGCAGGGAGGAGGAATGGAGGGCTGTATGAGGGCTGTTTGAAAAGCACAATGAAGGGTATTTTCCAAATCTTAATCTTGCTTTAAGAGGCGAAGGGGCAGTGTCCTGATGCCCCACCTCTCTTTTCCTCACTCTGAGCCCAGCTCCTGCCACCCTATTTCTGTCTGGTCCCTGGTCCTGTGGCCCATATGGCAGCACCATGCCCAGCTACCATTCACTCAACTCCCCATCAGGATAGAAGAAGGTAGTGAGTGAGGCAAGGCATCACCCACTCAAGGCAGAATCTTCTAGAATCTTCTAGGCTCAAATGAGTAAAGTGGTTAAGGAAAAAAGCAATATCACTGGGAGAGAGATCTCCAGATGGGAATTTATTTCCCTCTGTTCCCTTAACTCCCATGGATTAAGTAAGTGGCCATATTACACAACTTATCACTGGAACAGCCTTGTTCCAAACATGGAGAGGTCAGACATGTGAACCCAGGAGATTCATGTGGTCAGCTTTTACCCAAAGGATTTTCACAAGCCCCCAGTACTAGATTGAAATAGAAATATAATCTGTCAAAGTTATATGAATCCAAAGGGAAAGGCAGCAGCCTAGGTCTCTGTCATGGGCCTCAACAGGCGATACCATATCAGCTTGTCTGAACACAGTGTACTGTCCTCATGATGACATGAAAGATCCCCTACCGATTTTGGCCCAGACCTCACCAAGAACATGAAAGGACTGGTACCCACAACAAGAGGAAAAATGAATAAACATGAATCAAAGGTGATCAACAATGCCAGGCACACAGCAAGTGATCACTAAATGGGGAAACTATTATTAGAGTTATTGTAATTATCATTAGTAATCCAGGCACCACATGGAGAAGTATGCTTGTTTATGTATTGGACTCCCATAACAAAATACCATAGACTGGGTGGCTAAAACAACAGAAATTTATTTGTTTTTTCTGGAGGCTGGAAGGTAGGTTCCATTCTGAGGCCTCTTCCTTTGGCTTGTAGGCAACTGTCACTTCACTGTGAGTTCCCATGGCCACATTTTTGTGTGCATGGAGTGAGCTCTCCAGGAGCTCTTCTTATATGGACATAAATCCTGTTGGATCAGGAGCCGCCCCCCCCACTCACAATTACCTCATTTAATCTTAATTACTTCTATAAGGATTCCATCTCCAGATTCAGTTGCAATGGGAGTTGGCTTCATCATATCAGTGGGGACACACAAACATTCATTCCACACATGTAGGCACAGTCCAGGAGCACTAATCCAAGGTTTTCTGATGATGGGCATCTTTGTCTATATGGTGATGTGTCATTCATGGCTTATCCCTGGGACTGAAGACCAACTAAGCATGCATTGTTAAAGAAAATCTGTCTTGTTCAGTAAAATCTTGGATACAATGGGATTCTGTGAAGGCTATCAACTGGATTTTGATTCCAGAACCATCTTTTAAACTTTTAAAAAATATTAGGGAAAAATATGTGGGGAAAAATCTTTAGAGGAACTCATGGGGCCCCTTTGGAGATCCAGATCACAGAGCATGTTTGTGGATATGACACTCAGGTCTCGTTCTACCTGTAGGTGCCCTTGGGAGAGGGGGCATCTGGAGGACTGTCTGCCCACACATCCCAGCACTGAGCCCTTGTGACACTCAGTACCTTGTCATCCAAGCCTCATGTCCCCGACTCATTCAGTGTAACTAGAAATCTCCCAGACAAGACAGAGCTGAATGAGATCTGCACTGGCTCTTTCTATAAATGTATCTTCAGGTTCTTATGTCTGTCTTCTTGAAAACATTTCACTCTTGCTTCTTGTTTATTTCCAGCAAGATTGTGTTTTTCTGGGAGTGAATGCCCAGAAACATTCTGTATTTTGTGTTTTGTTGTGATTGTTTGTTTTGTAAGTATAGCTCTCCTTAGCCTTAGCACACAGAGACCTCAAATGTGGAACTCCCTGCATGTCAGCCACTGTGAGTTCCCTAAGCATGAGGAAGGGAGCAACTCACTCAATTTCCCTCCTGACGTGGGCCCTGCAGGCAGGTTTAGATTGGCTCTAGTGCCAGCAGGAAGCACAGCTGGGAGCACGTGATACCAAGTGCTTCACCTTCAAGCCAGAATCCTTGACAGAAGAGTAACAGGACCACTTAGACGTTTCTGGAAATAATGTCCTTGGAGGAGATCCAGGAAGGACTCACAGTATATTCTACCACACAGTGTGTTCTCAGGTCATGAGATGTTTATTCCGATCAGGTAGCTTTGTATGTTCTTAGAGGCTATTTCCACAACCTGATTAGGCCCTCAAGGAGCAACTTTTTTCTTCTTCCAAAGTATTTTTGTCTCCAGATTACTCTGGGCCTTGTTTTGATCCCACACGCCCACCATGACAGCCTGCTTTGTTGTCCTTCCCCATGGTCGTCCTAAAATCCCACTGCTGGGTAGCACATCTGATGCCCACCTAAGCTGCTGAAACCTGCAAAAATTCACAAAAATGCAAAATGAAACAGAAAATATCAGGAGGTAATGAAAAGAATCAACACCTCCAGACAATTGTACATCATACAGCTCAGTTTTTATTACATTTAGTTGACTAATGTCCACAGTTAATTTCTGCTGATTTAGGTCTATGCCTTGAATAGACACATTATTGCAATTCTTTGAGAATTTTTAAGAGAAGCCTGCTGTTGATTTTCTTAAGCACTCACCAGATAACTGTGAATAACCTGACTGAATATGTTGCCAAGGAACAAACAAGAAACATGCCTAAAATAGAGGCTCTGGCAAAGGTCTGGGGCAGCGTGTACTGGTGAGAGGGGAGAGCTCACTTCTCAGAGGTGACTAACACCAAAGAGACAGCCGGTCCTGCCGCCTGGTGTGACGCAGTCACATTTCTCCTTTCCTGTGCAGAGAGCTCCAGTAGGCATATAATTTAACAAAAAATCTTTTAATTCTGATTTTGGCAAGGAAAGAGAAACAAATTGCTAGAGCTGCCAACTTGTGAGGCAGGATGCACTCGGGCATGTTTATGTAACATTGGGATTCTCTGAGTCACATGGGACGTGAAAAACAGCCATGCTGTGCACTGCAGTGAGAATAACCTGAACAGCCCACACCAGGCGGGGTGCAAAGTTGCTGATGCAGCAGCACTTGCAAAATAAGAAAGAACACAGCTGTCACTGTGAGAGGTGCCCTAAGGTCAGCAGCAGCAGTGTCTCCCAGGACTGATTGCGAGACTTGGGGAAAGCGCCATAAGAAACCCCTTGGAAATGAAACCAAATTATCTTCATTACCCAGCATTAGCAAATGTATTTGGCCACAGATTCTCTCCTTTTATTTTCTAAAACTCCTATGACGTCTTCTAAACTACAGTCCCAGAGTACATACGTGGGAATTCTAGCTTTGTACCCTTGGAATCCTAATACAAGAGTCAAGTTCTCACTGAGAAGGAACCCTGAGTTCTGAGTTCATCTGTGATTCTTTAAAAATGTAATTTGGGCTTCCCTGGTGGTGTGGTGGTTGAGAGTTCGCCTGCCGATGCAGGGGACACGGGTTCGTGCCCCGCTCTGGGAAGATCCCACATGCCGCGGAGCGGCTGGGCCCGTAAGCCATGGCCGCTGAGCCTGCACGTCTGGAGCCTGTGCTCCGCAATGAGAGAGGCCACAACAGTGAGAGGCCCACATACCGTTAAAAAAAAAATGTAATTTAACTCCTTTAAAAAGGAAAGAACTTAACACTTGAGGTTTACTTTGTTAGAGGGTGACAGTAGCACTTAGAAATGTGCATATTCCCCCACATATATTTTGATGTGGATGAAACAGGTCCTGTCCAGAGCAAACCTTGTATTAGACACTAACCATTCCAGCAGCTGGTCTGACCCTCTGGGAGGCAGGTGCCAGGATGGCATGCAGCACATTCCCCTGCACAGAGCCACAAACAATCCAGAAGGGCAGCCATCTACCCCAGCTCTCTGATGACACAGCTCTGGAGGCAATTCTGGGGAGGTTCCTGTACTAGTCACTGACTCCCCAATATCCCATGGAGAGTTGTCATTTTGTTGACCCTCTACACCCATTCCAGCCCCAAATGACTGGTTTAATCATGGATACCCAGTCTTCTTGTTGGTTACTGGTTGAGGAATGGACGTATGACCCAATTCTATCTGGTCGGATTGGAGAGATGTTCCCTTAGGGATATTTGTGGGTAGGATTTATGGCTTCTGTGGAGTTCCCTGGAAAAGAACCCAGAGATGGAGTTTTGCATGCATGTGATTTATTGAGGAATATTCTTGGGAGCAACAACTATAAGAAAGTGAAGGATGCAGGACTGGGATGAAAGAAAAGTTCACTCAGGGAATGGTCTGCATGAAGACCTCTGCCAACTCAGTGGTCATTGTGGGACTGAGATGACCCCTCAGAAATCATCCCAAAAGGAAGTCAAGGACTGAGGCATTCTCCTCCTGCATCTGGTCCCACACGGTCACCACCTGCTATGAGACACCTTTCCTAGAAGAATGCAGCTTTTAGCCATCAGCAACGGGACCGCCAGCAGCCAGGGGAAGGAGCACCTGAGTCCTGAAGGGGTTGTCTGGGCACCACACTGCCGTCTATTACAGTGTATCCCTGCACAGCTCAGAGTCGCCAGCTTCGTGTCGTGAGTTCACTCCATGAGGAGCAGCTCCTCCAGTATTTTGCTTTGTCTTATTCATAGGGAAACACCAAAGAAAATTGGTGGAAGGGACCACAGCCCCAGCCACTGCAGCTTGTCTCCAGGCCATAATCAGTATGTATCATCTCCGTTCCCCACTATCCATCCTAGCTTCTGCTTACTCTGGGCCATCACCTCTGCTGGTCCAGGGGTCACACCTCATGTGCTGACCCAGACCCTCCTCCTTGAGGGTCCAAGCTTCTGATAACCAATCCCTTCTCAGACTATGGTTGCAACAGTGTCTGTCTATTTACCATCGAAGTCAGGCAATTACCAACTGGACCACCTGGGTGTACACATCTTGTTCTCACCATGTGAAGCATCCCTGCCTCTCAGACAATCAGGGTCAATGACCCTGCCAGGATGCCAACTCTTCATCTTGCCTCCTAGTCTCTTGGCACGAAGAAGTCAAAGTGACTGGACAATGAGCAAAGCTTAAGTTTACTAGGATCCTTGCTATGATCTCTAGTGAAAGCATCCCCTCTGGGAATAAGATCCCTAGATTCACAGAACCTAAAAGTGCTGAGCAGAGAAACACAAACTATTCCCCAAGTGGGAGTGATGGTAAGCAGGTACATACCTATTTCCACCCACTGGTTCCCAGACTTGTATTCCCAAGCACCATATTGGGGACCCAATACCATAAAATGATCATGCATCCTAGAAGATGGTACCTATCCCTGCAGAGTATGTTTCCAAGTTAGCACTACTGCTGGGCCTTCTCAAATTTTTTTTAATGATCCCATCAGGCCATAGGCTTCTGGTTGATATGGTAAGCATTAAGATCAGAGGATCCCATGTCCATATGCCCACTGCCACCATACCCCTTTTACTGCAAAGCGGATCCCTTTGTCTTAAAAGATGTAGGGCAATATTATCTGTAAGTCATCAGAGGCTGAGCCTTTACAAACAGAAAGGTCAAACCCTTAACTAGAATTTAAATCAATTTTAGTTAAGAAAAATTCCTTCCCTTTTTGGGTGGAAGGGATCCAATGTAATCAACTCACCACTAAATTCCTGTTTAGCCTATTGAGGGCTGCAGTGTTTTCAAGTATCAGGTTGGTGTTTTGGCAGTGACAGAAGCTAGGTCAGCCTTGGTTAGTGGAAGACAATTCCATGAGGCTCATGCAGGAGCTCATTCCCACCACCACTGCTACTCTCCCTATGCACCCAGTATGCCAATACCAGGGTGGTCCATATCAGAGACTGGCTGATGCCAACTGGCCAATCCTCTGTCTAACTTGTCATTTATGCCCTTTATGTGACAAGTGCTCTTTGCTGGGTGTCAGCGCACGACTGAGTTTTTCCACACTTTATGACCACACCCACAGATCTGTACACTTGTCTACCCTCCAGACCTCCTCGTGCCCAGTCTTTGAAGCATTCTTTTGATGCTCCTCATCAAAAGCCAAGTCATACAAAATGGCTCATGATTCCATATATATTCTTATAAGCTACTTCTTTCTCTTCACAAGGTAAACTTCCAAGGAAACTACTCAAAATTCTGACCCCTGGGAGAATTGCCAATCACTACTATATCCCTGGGCTACCTCTGATGAGGTTGTAGAGTAGTAGCAGTCCATTCTGGGCTTGAATCCACAAACCAATCTATTGGTTTCTATTCATGAATCAAATCTTCCTCCTCCATCAGCTGAATCTCCCACTTGTGGTAGGCAGGAGCTGAGGGAGAGGTGTGAGTACAGCAGTTGGGAGTATCATGGGGACCTGCAATGCATCTTCATGCTGCTTACTTAGCTCTCCATTCAAGGCTGTGTCCATTTCCGGAAACTCCACCTTCATCTCATGGTGGAATGCTGTTTGGCCCACCCAACCACTGATGTGGTGAATCGGACAGAACCAAGTACTTGGTAGGCAGTGCTGACCACATGATAAGACACTCGACATCTACCAGAGCCATGCAGCATCTTAGGAGCTGGTTTTTCAATGGCATATCATTCTCTGCAGTAAATGGCATGATCTTGCTCCAGGACCCTAGGAGGTTTATTCCTTTCTCGCCACAAGATGTCTTTTCCCACCACAAATACACCTACATGGAGAGTTGTGTGGCACAAGCTCCAGGCCATTTGTGCCTCATCTTGGACCTGCTGCAGAGCTCTTTCCTGCTTTGGAACTCACTCAAAACTGGCAGCCTTTTGTGCCACTCAGTGTTTGGGTTAGAAATCATTCCCATATATGGCATACGCTTCCACCAGAATCCCTTGAGGACTACCAGACATTGTGCTTCCTTCTTAGTGCTGTAAAGTTCAAGAATCAATGATTTGCCTACTTTAAAGAGATCTCTTGGCATATCCCAGTCTTTCAGAATCCTAAATATCTCACTCTGTGGTGAGCCTCTGAATCCTCACCAGGTTTATTTCCTCTTCTGCAGCACATGTGTCTCGCCAAGGTTTCCAGCATATTTGTCACTTCTTGCTCATTCAGGCTAGTTAACAGGATGGTACTAATATAGTAGATCAGTGCAAGGTCACAGAATGTTTTGTTGATCTTAGTCCCTCTAGCCCAGGGGTCCCCAACCCCCCCAACCCCGGGCCGCACAGCAGGAGGTGAGCGATGGATGAGCAAGAAAAATTTCATCTGCTGCTCCCCATTGCTCACATTACCACCTGAACCATACCCCCACCTCATCTGTGGGAAAATTGTCTTCCACAAAACTGGTCCCTGGTGCCAAAAAGGTTGGGGACTGCTGCTCTAGACTGTATTATGACTGAGGGAGGGAAAGCTAACGCAGCCACGGGGCAACATTGTTTATGTGTCCTATTGTTCACCCCACTTGAATGAAAATCACTTCTGATCTTACTTCGTAATAGGAACGGAAAAGAATGCATTCATCAGAACAATGGCTGCGTACTCTGTACCTGAGTCCATTTTAATCTGCTCTAGAAAAGATACTAAATTTGGCACAGGAGTTTCAACTAAGGCTATTATTTGGTAGAGCTGGGGATGTTCCCCTGGCATCCTCTAGGAGTCATCCGATGTTTGCAGGGCACAGATTGGTGAATTAATGAGGATGTGATGGTGATCACCACTTTTGCACCCTCTAGATCCTTCAGGGTGGCATCTGTCATTCTCCCCAGGATGCAATATTATTTAAATTTACTATCTTTATCAAAATAAGGGGTGATTCTACTTGGCCTTCCCCAACATGATAGGTCTTATACCACAGGCCAAGGACCTAATATGATAATTCTGCCAACCATCCATTTCAAAATTATACATTCAGGGGTTTGTGAAATGCCTACCAAATGGATTTGCCAACCCAGTGGACCCACTGTGAGACTGACTTGGGGCAGGAGTTCATTTATTTATCAGATATTCCTACTCTGATAGGAAGGTCATGAAGATGCTTCAGATTTTGGTTATTCAACTCAGGTACTGGGTCCAAAAGTCTTTAAAATGGCAAGGTCTTCTCTTTTCCCCAGAGTAGAGTTAACTGAATAAATTATCACAAATCACTTTGGGGAAGGACTAGCACAGGGGTCAGCAAACTTTTTCTGTAAATGTCTAGAGTGTACATATTTTTGGCTTTTCAGGACATGTGATCTCTGTTGCAACTATTCACCTCTGCTGTCATAGCACAAAACAGACATAGGCAATATGTAAATGATGGGGAGTGGCTGTGTTCTACTGTTATTTACAAAAACAGTCAGTGAGCTGGATTTGGTCCACAAGCAATATTTTCCCAACCCCATAGCTCTCTGCTGGCCCAGCCCCCTGGCTGCCATTCCAACCTCATTGTTCATTATGATAATTGCACCCACCTTGACTTTGGCAATTCAGCACCTCCACCTGGCTTCTGTTATTTCTGAATCCTGTCATTTCCGTTATTATCAGAGAGCTCAGTTCTGTAACAGCATCTGCTCTCCTGAGCCCCAGCTGACAAAAACCCCAAAAAAACAGCAGTCTTTAAAATGTCATCTCTGAGCTCTTCAATGATGTCCTTTTCACAGGGCATTTCTTACTGCTTTTGAAAAGGAAGTTCTTTCCAGACTCTTCCATGGATCACATTCGGCAGGTGGCATTCCCAGCCTTACTTATATCCACTCCAGTATATGACTTCTCTCAGCCTCTTGGTCTCTTCTTCCACTTCCTGCCAAGGCAGGGCTGGCATTTTCACATCTCTTAGTGTGGGCACTTTTTCAATCTTCCAAGAGAACTCTGACAGAAGTTTAGCATCATATCCCAGAGCCCTCTGACAGGGAGTTAGATCCTGGATCAGGAAGATTATTTATATAACAATAAACTCTTCTTACCCAACATTGTGTTCCCCCTTCCTGAGCCAACACCCTCAGTATCTACCCACTATATACTCTTTGTGTCCTGACGTTACATGTTGGTGAGATTCCCCCAGGTCCTGCAGCTCACGATCTCTCTCGTCCTTTGCAGCCCAGTACTTCCCAAGCCACATGACATTGTGACTTGACCCTTCATTATTTGTCTGGTGGCTGGGAGGATAGGAGGACTAGGCACTGGTTATGAGATGTTTTAGGGTTCATATCCCAGGAAAGGGATATGCCCTTGTGCAAGGAAGCCTCCTTCAGACAAGTGCAATTCCTGGGGAGGGACTCAGCAGTGAGACACCATCAGCCAGTACTCCTGGAGACTGGAGAGTAAAGTCTTCATCCCAAAAGGAAGTGTTTGGATGGCATACCCCAGTGTCCACTCCAGATTCCTCACTCTTTAGAGGATGGTACAGCAAGAAATGGTCCCTATCTTCCTCTGGAAATTGCTGTGTCTGGGTATTGTGCCTAGAATGACATGACCTGCATCGTTCCCATGAAGAAAGCTGCTGAGGGCAAAGATAAGGATGTCAGAGACAGAGAAAACCTGAGCCCTGCAATTCTGTTGAGCTGCCCCAGCAACATTGCTGGAGCTGGAAACCCTCTTGTTTAAATCAGTTTGAATTGGTTTTCTCCTTAAAGAGGCTAGCATTGTGACTGCTATACCCGGTTTCAAAATTGAATTTACAGAAAGTTCAAGTGATAGATGGAGGAAATGGAAGAGAGAATAGGCAGGATTGATTGAATTTTTTTTTTGACTATGGTCTTGCACTTTGAAAAAAAAAAAGACTATAATGAAATAGGGAACAATATTGTTGAAATATATTAATGTTCTTTTCTTTTTTGCGTCTCTTTGTATTGATCTCACTTTACTCTGCCATAGACATTTATTTGCTTCAGGGAATTAATATGAAAAGGGAGAATGATTCAATATTGGACTCTAACATCCAGAAAAGAATTTTCAAATCCACAGCAAGACATTCATTCTGAAAGCCAAGGATTTTCTTTTTTTTTTTTTTTTTAAGTTTCCATTAAGAGCCAGACCTGGGCAATGTGACATTCAAGTTTAGCATTAGCCAGGGCTGGAGAAAGAAGGAATTGATATAAAGTAAAATCTATTTTTTCAGGTCTTCATGGAGAGAAATGAGACAGAAAGAGAGAGAGAGAGAAAAGGGAAGTGGGCAGAGAGACAGATGCGTCCCATCATTTCTCCCGAGGTGCTCAGGGATCTGAGGGGGGCACGGTAGGTGGATGAAAGGGAAAGTCAAATCAAAGACACATTCCCCAGTTGGAAGACCAGGCCCTGCTCACTCATCTGTGCACTGGTGCAGAAATGAAATAACCTAAATGTAGTGAGATGAATGAGCCCAAAGTAGTATCCCCGCCTCCACATATGTGTCCCCTAAGGGACCCAGATATTCCCATGTGCTCTGGAGAAGAGATACAGCTGGCCTCAGGAGGTTATGAGCCATAGACCCTAGAGATCAGCCAGACATGTTCAATGATGCCAAGTCCTGGGGACCAACAAAAAAGGCTGGAGCCAAGGACTCCAATGGGAGATGTGGACACAACACCCCAGGAAGACAGCTGAAACCAGAGTTCACTGACAAGTCACATAAAAGAGAAACCAGATGGTTTTCAAGGACATCAGATCTAATGCTCTGTCTCTCCTATCACTAGGAGGCCTCAAAAACCTATTCCCCACTGTCAGACTGGAGAGAGGAACAAAAAAGAGGAAATCTGGAAGGTGAAACAGTTTTTAAAAGAGACTCTACTATCATCAAAATGATGCAATTTAAATCTCAAGTGGCAGTGATGTTTTAAACTTGCATTGTACTGTCTGAGAGAGACTTGGGCAGCACCCTGCTCATATCCCCTCAGGCTGTATCCACACCCTACGGACATCCTCTCCAGCAGGAGCCCACCATGAACACATAGGATCAAGTGGGAAGTGCCAGAAAACCTACAGGAGCAGCCCTCATCAGGGACTGTCAGGAATCAGCATGTTAATACTCCAGCTCCTCCTTCAGATTGGGGTAGTTCTTAGCACACATCTTATACAGGCACGCTAATCTCCCCAGTGGGGCTAAGCTCCAGTCCCCATGATGGTCAAAATTCTTATAATACACATCTCACCAGCTGCCTGCCCTTCTCAGCTTCCTGGGATTCCCCCTCTCATATAAACTACTTGCACTCACATTCTTTTTCTGAGTTTTCCTTTTGGGAACCTAGGCTAAGATGATTGAAACCTATCTCCCCTTTATCTATTGAGATGTGAGCCTATGAGGACCATTAGATCTGCTATTAAAAAAAGAAGCTATATTGGCTTTACACACCCAAGACAACAAGAATAAATTTTCACAGTATTTTCATAATGGCCATACTTAAAGCATTTTTTTGTATTGTGGAAGCACCATTCATTTAGGAAACAAAGGTTGATTTAGATAAAATTAGGTGCAAGGAATTATGTAGGCCAATTTGGAATGTTCTGTAGTAACATGAAATTAGAAGACACAAAAATCTCATGACTATATTCAATCTTCTCCCCATCGTTGTCTTCTGACTTAATCACTCAAGCTCACTTCCTCTTGTTTTTCCTGTTCACCTCTGGTAAAGATTCCAACAAGATATTCAATCTTAAAACCCCAAAACAAAGTAAAAAGAAAAGTAAAAGTATGGAAGGTCATTAATTAATAATGCAATCATGACGTACACAGTCATTTATCAAAGATCTATCCTGTAAAGTAGATGTGGCACATATATGCGATGGAATATTACTCAGCCATAAAAAGAAACGAAATTGAGCTATTTGTAATGAGGTGGATAGACCTAGAGTCTGTCATACAGAGTGAAGTAAGTCAGAAAGAAAAAGACAAATACCATACGCTAACACATATATATGGAATTTAAGAAAAAAATGTCATGAAGAACCTAGGGGTAAGACAGGAATAAAGACACAGACCTACTGGAGAATGGACTTGAGGATATGGGGAGGGGGAAGGGTGAGCTGTGACAGGACGAGAGAGAGGCATGGACATATATACACTAACAAACGTAAGGTAGATAGCTAGTGGGAAGCAGCCGCATGGCACAGGGATATTTACTCGGTGCTTTGTGACCACCTGGAGGGGTGGGATAGGGAGGGTGGGAGGGAGGGAGACGCAAGAGGGAAGAGATATGGAAACATATGTATATGTATAACTGATTCACTTTGCTATAAAGCAGAAACTAACACACCATTGTAAAGCAATTACACCCCAATAAAGATGTTAAAAAAAAAAGAAAAAAAAAGGTCTATCCTGTGACAAATTCTCTGTGGTGAGTGAATGAATGAATGAAAACATAAATGGTAGGGTCTCTCCTCTCTGGACTCACACCTTTAGACAGATGTAAACATTAACTGTAAATCAATTCAATGTGACAGGTTCTTTAATAGGTGGCCCACAGCAGAGAGAGAGACCTTCCCCTCAGAATTTAAAGGTTTGTTAAGGAAGAGGAGACTTCATTCAGCTATTTCCAAAATTTCATTGCAGATAATCATCCCAAACTCAGTGACCTATGACAATAGGCATTTATTTTTCTCACTCACAGGTAAGTAGACAATGGTTTGCTGGCTTTGGTTCAAGGCTATGGCTTCAGTCAGGTCTGTTCTGTTTCTCATGCTCAGTGAAGCACTTCTCACTATGAAAAAAGAGTACAGTACCCAAAAGAGCATACAGAAACCTGCAGTGCCTCTTCAGGCATCAGAGCTGGCAGAGTGTCACTGCTGCCCACATTTCACCGGTCCCAGCACATGCATGGCAAATCCTAAAGTCCCTGAGATAGGAATGTGAACTCCACACCAAAGGTGGAAGGAGGTCTGGATATCTGTGTGCAATAATCCAATATATCCCAAGGAGTGAAGAAGGGAAAGGACATTCCAGACAGAGACAACAATGAAATGCAATTACCCTAAAATGTCCAGGTCAGTTGCTTAGTAAGCTCATGGGTATCTATAAATCAGCAAGGCTCAGTTATCCTTTAGCCTACTGCAAACCAATGGCCACCACATCAGTAGACCCTGAAAGACTTTGATGTAGCTACAAAGGTCACCTAGAAAGTCATAGTAGCAGAAATAGGGGCTCATCCCTACTGTCCTGCCAACTTAACAATGGGAATTTGTATGTCAGACCTTAAGAAACTCAGCATTTTCATAGAAGGCCACTGTGATACAATAAAAAATATATATACAGATGGTTGTTATCCTGGTTCCTGGAACACAGCTCCTAAAACACTTGGAATCTCCAGGGTGATAAGAGTGGTGACATAACTGGGCCCCTGGATAGCTTCAGGATGGGGGCTATTTTCCAGAAAGACCAAGGCATAATCAGAGGGTTAGAACTTTTAACTCCAACCCCTGACTCTGCTCCAGGGAGGGTAGATTGAGATCAGTCACCAAAGGTTGAAGATTTAATCAGTGCTGCCTAAATAATGAAATTTCCATAAAACCCCCCAAACAATTGGATTCAGGGAGCTTCCAAGTTAGTTAACACATTGAGGTGCTGAGAAGGCATGGGTGCCCTGTGCTCCTTCCCCATGCCCTGCCTTACAATCTCTTCCATCTGGCCGTTCCTGAATTGTATTCTTTATAATAAATTAATAATAGTAAGTAAAACACTTTCCTGAGTTCTGGGAGCTGTTCTAGCAAATTATTAAACTGGAGAAGGGGGTCATAAGAACCCTCAATTTATAGCCGTTGGTCAGTACAGGTGATAGCTTGGGACTTGCAATTGGCATCTGATGGGGAGCAGCCTTATTGGGCTGAGCGGTTAACCTGTGGGAACTGCACTAATTCCAGGTAGTTAGTGTCATAATTGAATTGAATTGTTGGACACCTAGTTGTGTCCATAGAGAATTGGATTTGCTTGGTGTGAGTGAGGAAAAAAACCTACTCATTGTGGTGTCAGAAGTGTGAGTAAAAACAACTCAGAGCCACTTTATGAAGGTGAAGACTTATGAATGGGGCCTAGGAGAGAAGTGGGTGCAGCCAAACAGAGGGAGCTTATGATGAAGACAGCTCATGGCAGATGACCTTCTTGTTTTCCTGCACCAGCCAATGAAATACCACCAGCCAAGCAGCCAAATCCTGGATATGGAACACAATCAGAGGCACATTAGCCAGAAGAGCAGACTTGAAAACTTTCAGTGAATGGGGCACTTTCTCCAGAATTGTCTTAGGATCTGACATTTCAGCTTACTGGCCCCTACCTCTGTGCCCCTGTAGCCACCAGCCACCTCACAGGAGGGAAAAGGCTGAAGATTGAAAGTCGCCACATGCTGGGCCTTTATATCTCAGTAGGAGCTTGTCTGTGACAGTGCTGGGAGCCCAGATGGCCTGATGGCTACTCCAGAGGATCTGGGATTTGTCCAATCCTTCCTTTAGCTTTGGGCCCTCTTGCTGTGTTTTATCAGGCTTTCTCCCTCATGTTTCCTCATTCCAGGCTTGCATTTTTCCCACCCCCTCTAGAGTGAAGCCTCAACGAGACCACCGGCCTGGCTTCCAATATGCATTTTTGTCCTTGGAGCCACTTCCTGGATTGCCCTTCATCCACCTGATCTTTATCCCCCTATCCCACTCTGCCGACTCCACCCCAGACTCTCAGCCTGCAGCTCACAACTCTCCATCCTCCTGGGAGCCTGTAGATGTAGGTTATTAATAGTGGTCACCAAAGGTGTTTCTTTAATCATCTTCCTTCTGGAAGGACTGCCCACCTCAGCCTTCAGAGCAGAAAGCATGTTTTTTAGTTTGTATTCTTCAGTTTAATTTGTCCCCCCTTTAATAATTATAAAATTTCACGTCTTTATTTTTTAAACTTTTATTGGAGTATAGTTGATTTACAATGTTGTGTTAGTTTCAGCTGTACAACAAAGTGAATCAGTTATACATATACATATATTCACTCTTTTTTAGATTTTTCTCCCATATAGGCCATTACAGAGTGTTGAGTAGAATTCCCTGTGCTATACAGTAAGTCCTTATTAGTTATCTATTTTATATATAGTAGTGTGTATAAGTCAATCCCAATCTCCCAATTTATCCCTCCCCTCGTTTCCCCTCTGGTCTTTCAAAAATTATTTTTGAAACTTTTCAAGTTAATCAAATACCATGATTGAAAACAAACTAACTTATGCCTGCAACTTACTCTGAAATTTAACAACAAATAAGACAGATTGATGAATGGATAGTGGAACAGTGAGAGGATAAAGCAGACACTGTAGAGCAAAATGTTGTTTTAGGGTGCAGGAAAATGGGTCCTCACTGTAAGTATCCAAAGGATGCTTCTGGAATCTGAAAGGAAAGGATCTTTATGGAGGGAAGATTGGCTCCTAGGGGTTCTCCACAGCCGGAAAGCATCGTGATCCGGGGAGTTCTCCATCCTGACCGAGGTGGTGATTGCCGACCACAGGAATCATGTTACCTGGCCTGGGAGTGCTTGTCCAGGGAAAAATGGTAGGACCAGAAACCCAGAAACCAGTGTGGGAGGGTCAGCAGGGCCCGGTCTCCGAAGAGTCAGAGCATAAATCCCCATGGAACAGGAGAGACAAAGGGGAGGCTGCTCTGTTAGCTCCAGGGTGATGTCATTAGCAGCAGGAGGTAGAGAAACAGCTACTGGATCCACCAAAGCCCCCCGTCAAACATCAAAGCCTCACACTAGTCAGAACAACTGCAAACCCCTGGCCGCCAGTGGGTGCTCAGGACATGTGAGCAGCCTGTATGGGCCTTCCCTGCCCCCAATGAGGGACTGCAGATGGCTTACAAACACAGCATTTCCAGTGTGAATAAGATACAAATAAACAACATAAACACAGCTGAAGCAAAACAAGGGCAGGATGTGGGGGTAGAGGAGGAATGAAGGCAGTATTTAAAACTTCAGAAGCACCAGGACACCTACTACAAACTCAGGTTCCGTGGGAAATGGAACTCCAGTGCCCAGACCCATCATTCTAAAACCCGAGAACCACTCCACTGGTAAAGAAACCAGGAATTTACTCAGCTATATGATCTTAGTGTAGACTTTGAATCTTCTGAAATGATTTGGAAGTTTGTGTTTACATTCACTTTTATTTTCTAGTTACAGAATTTAAATGATCATCTGATTATCAAAAACCCCAGGACACAAAACCTGCTAACATTTAACACCATTGTTCACCTTTCTGCAAAGCTGTAGGAAAATGGAACCATGATCAGATGATATCAGATTTGAAATTAGCAATAGCTACTAAATACTTACAAAGGGCCAGTGTCTAGGCTAAGCCTGCCCAGTGAACGATCTCATTAGTCCTAGAGGCAGGCATTATAACCACTGACATTTTATAGATGAGAAAGCAAATCCTTGGAGATGAATTTCCCCAAGGTAATGCAACTGGTCAACTACAAAATTAATTCCCAGGCAGTCTGGCTCTAAAGTACTGACAGTAGGTGTAACGATCAAACATCCATCTCAGCCTCATTGCAGGAGAGAGTTTCCAGATGCAGAAACACTCCAGGATCTCAGAGGAAGCTCCACTGCTCTTCAGTCTGAAGCCAAAAAGGCAAGGTGAACCACTGTCAAAGAAAATTTTTCTCCTCTATTCTGATTTGTGTTGTATCTGCACAGTTCTTTGAATAAAATGGCTTTATTGATTTTATAGCAGCTGGCATATTTTTAACATTTCTTAAAAATCATCTATAAGGAAAGGCTTATTTCCAGAACAACTCATTCAAAGAAATATCAAAGTTGCAGCTCTGCCAAACGCTGGCAGCATGACTCTGGGTAAGCTGCTCAGGTTTGCTGTTCCTTTTTGTATTGTTTATATTATTATTATTATACCAATGCTCTAAGGGAAATCATATCACTTCATTTTATGAAGCATATAAAACCCAAAAAACAAACTATCTTTTTAAACTGGGAGGATAAATATAGACAGACCCCTTTAAATAAAAAGCATACATATAAGATTCCTACCAAAAGAAAAAGAAGATCAAATTATGTAGCTCATTATAAGAGTAATCCCTGGAGATTAAGTCAGAGATATATATATATATATATATATATATATATAACAGAAACACAAGATTAAGAAATGTATTAATATAATGCCCCACATCAATAAGTAAAATGATATATTGATATGATAAATTCTGAAAAAATTTAATACTCAATCCTACATTTTTAAAAAAATGAGTAAATTATGACTCTAGGAATCCTCCCTTAAAATAACAATAACAACAAAAATTAGCTCAAACCCACAGTTTATCCATTTGTTCCATAAACATATTAAGCTCCAGGTATTGTTGTGGGTGCTTATGATACATCAGTGAGAAAAACAAAGATCTCAGCCCTGTGGAGATTGCATTCCAACTATAAGGAGAGTCAAGAGGAACAGATGATAAATAATAAGCATAATATGTACATAAATTACATAGTATCCATATTAGTTATCTATTGCTATGCAAAAAACACCCTCAAACTGGGTGGCTTAAAAAAGCAACCACTCATGATTTATTGGGTCAGCTAGGCTCAGTTGGGCACTTCTTCTGCTCCACACACCAACACTGGTACCATGAGTGTCTGGGAACTCCTGGAACCGGATGTCCAAGGTGGCCCACTCTCATGGCTGCAGGTGGATGTAAGCTGGAAGTCAGGAGCTCAGCTGGGGCTGTCGAGTAGAGGCATATAGGGGGCCTTTGCATGAGATTGGAGCTTCCCAGGGAAAGGAGGCTGAGTTCCAGTGGGGATCATCTCTCAGCAAGTTTTCCATGAGGAAGGAAGCCAAAGCTGCCAGTTCTCTTCAAGGCTTAGCCTGAATGTTGCATAGCATCACTTCTCCCATACTTTATTGGTCAAAGAACTCACAGACCTAAACCAGATTCAAGAGGTAGAGAAACGGGATGCCTCTGGATAGGACAGATGACACCTATGGGATAAGTTGGTGGTGCTATGGAGAAAAGTGAAAAGAAAGCATAGTCAGAGGAATCAAGATGGAGAGGTCGTTTTAAATAAGGTAGAGTAGGTCCCATTGAGAGGCAATATTTGAGTAAAGACAGGAGGCAGGAATCTAGGAAAGGCAGGCCCCTTGTTTTATTCTGGAGGTAGAGATGAAAGGAGTTATCGTTTATTGGCTGGGGATGGGGGTGGTGAGAGGGAAAGCCTCCAGAAGGATGCAGCTGCCATCAACAAGAAGCAGATGGCAGAAGACAGAGGAGGTGCGTGTTGGTCTGGCAACGAGACCCAGTGTTCAGCCTCGGCCATGTAGATAGGCACCAAAAGGAGATGACCAGAGTCATCTGCAGGCCTGAAGTGGAGCCAGGCTGCAACTGTAGAGCAGGAGTCTAAGCCATGAAGCTGGTGAACTCACCATGGGAGTTCAGGTTCCACACCCACCCCCTGTAAGGAGGGCCAACAAGAAGTTCAGCGGAGCTTGCTCTCTGAAAACCGGGCCCCAAGGCCCCTCCCAGTCTATGACCCCCACCAGGCCACTGGTCATCAGTGGCATTGCATCCACAGGGTGCTCCAGCCAAGCCTTCCAGCTGCCCATGGGGTGGATAGAGTTGTCACTGTCCATCTCATGGATCCTGCTGCCTTTCCCGTCTCCATCTCACAAAATATGGGAGGATGCTGAGGGCAACCACTTGTTTCTTGTGGAATCCTGGAAGCTTTTGAGCTCCAAGGGGAAGGGTGGTCTCCAGGGGGAAGGGACCCTTCTGTGACCCCAGTCCAGAGACATGGGTTTTCTCCTCAGTTCCCTGAGAAACAGATACTCTTCCCAGGCAAGCATGAAGATTTGATTTTTTTCTAGTTTACTCTGATAAAAACAGATTCTTCAAGCACTTGGTTTCACCAAGAGACCTCACCAAGGGCCTCACCCCTGCTGCTTGTGAAACACCCAGCCAAGCCGTCTTCTCTTTTCTCATTTTGTTTTTTGTTATGATATCCACTCCATTATACATTTTTAAAATTTTTATTTTATACTGGAATATAGTTGATTTACAATGTTGTATTAGTTTCACATGTACAGCAAAGTGATTCAGTTATGCATATACATGTATTTATCTGTTCTTTTTCAGATTCTTTTCCCATATAGGTTATTACAGAGTACTGAATAGAGTTCCCTGTGCTGTACAGTAGGTTCTTGTTGATTATCTCTCTTCTTCTGACCCTGGCTGTCACCACAACTCAGCCAGGAGGTTTGTCATGATCCCTAAGTCTCTCCCCTGAGAGGAGTTAACACACCAAAATCTGTAGAATCATCATTTTAGGTTGGGATAATACATATATCAATTATGCATATTCTTAGTTACTTTCCTGTTTTCCCATGAATTTGTGGCATTTTTACATTTGAAGAAAGAAAACATATATTTCTGCATCATCCAACTGGCATAAATAGCCCCTTGTCAAAAGCCCCAGGAACAAGAAAGCCTGGGTCACAAACAACATACGAGGCTTTGTGGGAGAATCTGAGCTTTGAGTAGGTAGAAATATTACAAAATGCTGCTTTTTTGCTATTAAAACCTCCTTCTTGACTTAAATAGCAGGATGAGTAGCACCCAAATGAAATTTTTCTTCAACAGAAGTTTCTCCCAGAATAGAAACTGCCCACAATATTTTTCTTGGGAATAGATGTGTATGGCAATGTTCGCCATTGACATTTTTAAGCTAACACACTCTGTTATGCAAAGTTGAGTAGAAAAAGCAAGATTCTATTTGCCACTTTTTTTTTTACATCTTTATTGGAGTATAATTGCTTTACAATGGTGTGTTAGTTTCTGCTTTATAACAAAGTGAATCAGTTATACATGCCACTTTCATTGTTACCCAAACTCTGCCAACTGGGGTAAACATACATTCACTAGTCAAATGCATTCAACACTTGTATTCTTAGTGTGTACATTCCTGAAATGCCAGCAGCTCACACGCTGGCCTGGTTGGCTTAGCATTTTGGTCTCAAAGCTGAGGCAAGTGGCCCAAATCCTTTTCTTATCCTTCTCTGTGGCACTTGAGGCCCACAGCAAAAGGAAAATTCTGGTAGTGTTCTTTAGGTGAGGATAAGATTTCAAATGTACCAATCTCCCCAGAGGGCCACCGTTCCACAGATGAAAAACAGCCAAACAAAAATTAAGCAGCTGGCCCCCCTGTAAATCCAGGTTCTGGGGTTTGGGTCTTAAAACAGAGCACCTGTTGAAAGTAAGCAGGTGTTATGGGATGGCAGCTGTGAGATGCTGTTATGTAGCCGGCTTGTATCAACAAACACAGGGGGTCTTGTCAGTCTGACATGTGAAGATAGGGTGATAAATGAATTTTGTTACAGCTCCTGCCACCCCAACAGAGAGAAACGGGAAGAATTTAACAGGGTCACTGCAAGCAGTAAGGAAAAACATTCATTTGCCTGGGTCAGCCAGACTCTTGGTTGTCTTTCTGCTGGGTTTCTATGGTAACGTTGTTCATTGTAAGTGCAGAATGGTAACTAATTCAATCTCTGGACCACATCCCCATCAGAGGCTGAGAGTCCACCCTTCCCACTTTCCTTTGGCATCAGTGATCACAAGGAAAGGAATGTGCCCTGGAATGAAATAGCTAAGTATTTAGGCACTTGGCCTTTGTAGTCCCTCCCAGAGAGAAGCATGTAAAGCGAGGGGCTCTGGGGGGCAGGATAGGGGAGGCGAGGAGGTTGGTATTGGACCCAAACCAATGGTAATAACCCAGATGTTCAGCTTGTCTTGGGATACAGAGTAATTATTTTTATCCTTTCCACCATTGTTGGAATTTTGGTTAGATTAATTTCCTAATAAAAAGTTTTACTAAAGAATTTCTTTTATAACAGAATCTTGGAACCACTTCTGTGCATGTTCCAAACAAACACAGGGCAGTTTTGCAAAGACAGACCATGAATCTCTGTGAAGGATACAAGCGTGTATTATCAGTTTCTCATCTGTTACTTGAATGCAGACACAGAAAACCCTGCAAAGTGACCCTGGGGTCAGAAGCAACCACTAGGCACGACCCTGCAGAAAACGATCCTGACTGCAGCCCCCCAGGTTCACAGCTAATGCAAAACACCTAATGACACCCTGATATCCACATGGCAGGGCTTCACTCTGCTGCCTGGGACCCTCCAGACAGGGCCCATTCCTTTGGCTTCTACATTGTCAGAAACATGTCACCTGGAGCAAGTGACAGGGCAGCCTCGTCGTTCTTACACGGGCCTATCATCATTATTGTTACTATTATTTCATTAATATTAACACTAAAAGGGTTCTGACTTTTTATAATAATTAAATTGTTCCTTCTTCCCTGTGTATCTTTAGCTCCATATAGGAAAATGAAATATTTTGTCATGTTTTTAAGCCTCTATTTGAGTTACTTTGGTAAAGTCAAACTCAAGCAAAACTCAGAAGATCACACTGTCAGAATGTCCAGGGGAAAAGGTGTTCTGCTCCAGCATCGCAGGGGTAGAATAACCTGGGGATTGCACCCAACCCTCTTCTGACATAACCCGTGGTTGGCCCAGGGCCTCTGGTGATAACAGGGAACTGTGACAAGCAGGAGTATTATGAGATGAAGGGTGTATTTGTTGCAATGTTTGATCTTCGAAGGTCAGGCTGTGCGTATGAGGAGGCAGAGGTCAAGCTAATATTTCTGGCGTTTTTCTTGCCGGTTCTGAGCAAGCATGTTCCAAGAAGCTGGTTTGTTATTTTGGCCAGTGACTGTTTATCATGATGCATTTGGGGGTCAGGTTTTTGGTTGCAGGGAGTCCTAACAGTCCCTGATATTTACATAAATAAGCCTTCAAATATTGACTAAAGGTGTAATGTGGGAAAGTGAATTTCAACCCACTGGGGTTGAAAGACAAAAAATAGTAATTATGAGGACATAAAGTTGAGGCGAATGCAGTTCATACTCTGTGACAATCCTTTGAATCCACACGTAAGAATTTGCCATCTGGATTTTTCTTCCGTTTCAAATACTTAAAGTTCCAAAAGCCAGATAAAATGCTTAGAGATGACCTATAAATTCTAACACAGTTTAATTCTTCTAATACATCCTTTAACCACAAATCAAGTAAGAAATTACTTTTTTCTGCAAAGAGATAAATTAAGAACCACCATTTACCCTTCATTATTTTTACAGAAGTTCTCATGTTGAGTGATTAAAGAAAATTAATGTAGGCATAACCTCTAGGTCACCATGTATCTATAGGAAGAACTCCATAAAAAACAGTTCCCTTCTCTTGCTTTTAAAAACCAAACCAAGCTAAACAAAAGATCTGGCCAAATCGATGGTGAAATAGAAAATTACTCACCTGCAGAATTGCAGATGAAATAAACCAGCCAAAAAAATAATTCAAAGAAAGTTACTTGTAAATATTGTGGCCTACTAGAACACCAACATGTTATTCACCTCACCTTCAAAAAATGTCGCAACAATACTATCATACTCTTTACAGGAACCCTGAAAAGCTGGCAATACAGATACAATCCCTTTTACAGGAACAGTCAGGAAAAGGGAAACTGCCTTATTTAAGTTTACACGTGGCTTAAAATAGATCCATAATCCCTGACGCTGTCCAGTCGGCCAGCACACCTCTGCCACCACCTTTCTGCTGAGTGACCAGTACTGGGATGTCACCGATGGGCCATGCACCAGGCAGGACCTCCTGAGGGCACACTGCCCACCCAAGTTGGTGTTGCCAATGTTCTTCCCTTGGAGATCTAACAGGATTCCTTGATCTGATTCTTATTTGATTTTCCAGTGGCTCATAGCCCCTTCTCAATCATTTTTGGTTTCTGGGCAGGACAGCAGGAATGTTTTCCCAGCCCCCAAACACAGCTGTCCCAGCCAGGCCTAGAAAGTGAAAGCTTGCTCCTGAGAACTACTGCTTGCCTTACAGGAAGGAGCCAGAGGTTTCCTTGAGCCCAGAGCCCTTTACTGGAAAGCAGCTACAGACGCCAGTGTGTCTCCGGTGCACTCTTCCTTGGGCCCTTCCCCTGGGTAGGACCAGAAACACAGGCAGCCCACGGGGAGCTGCTGCTCCCACCCCCAGCCTGCTCCCATGCACATTCTAGAAGAAGGCCTGCTTTCAGTCAGGGCAGTCTATTCTCAGATTTGCTAGGTCAGAAACCCAGCCAGACCCATGCTTGGTAATTCTGCAGGGAGGGAGGCACAGGTCAACTCTAAGCTGATTCTGCTTCTGAGATGCCCGCTCTGGCTCTTCCCCAGCAGCGGCAGGGTGCCTTTTGAAAGGGGAGCACTGGGACCAGTTCTATTAGGTAGCACCCCATCAGGCATCCCAGGGCCCCTCATTCAAAGAAGCTACCTAGGCACAGCCTGGCAAGGCTCCAAAGCCCCTGGACAAACTGGTTACCACAGCAGGTCCCTGCAACAAAACCTTCTGCCAACTCAGATTAAATAGAGACAGTGTACTTATATAATGAGTGTGCGTGTATGTCTGTGTATATACATACATACATACATACATATATACATACATACCTGTATACACATATATAAGTATACATAATAGACACATAAATATAACCATATATTTATATGTATGAATGTATGTACAATTAGCAATTTAACTATTGTTATCTATACCACAAGTACAGAAAGCTGTATAAAGCAAACATGAAGGCTAATAAAGTATTTTTATTTTTTTAATCACCTGGGTTTTTTTGTTTTGAATTTTAGAATTTTATTTTGTTTTATACAGCAGGTTCTTATTACTTATCTATTTTATACATATTAGTGTATATATACCAATCCCAATCTCCCAATTCATCCCCCCCACCCAGCCACTTTTCCCCCTTGGTGTCCGTACATTTGTTCTCTACATCTGTGTCTCAATTTCTCCCCTGCAAACCGATTCATCTGTATCATTTTTCTAGGTTTCACAAATATGTGTTAATACACAATATTTGTTTTTCTCTTTCTGACTTACTTCACTCTGCATGGCAGTCTCTAGATCCATCCGCGTCTCTACAAAAGGCCCAATTTCATTCCTTTTTATGGCTGAGTAATATTCCATTGTATATATATGTACCACATCTTCTTTATCCATTCGTCGGTCGATGGGCATTTAGGTTGCTTCCAGGTCCTGGCTATTGTAAATAGCGATGCAATGAACATTTTGGTACATGACTCTTTTTGAATTATGGTTTTCTCTGGGTATATGCCCAGTAGTGGGATTGCTGGGTCATATGGTAATTCTATTTTTAGTATTTTAAGGAACCTCCATACTGTTCTCCATAGTGGCTGTATCAATTTGCATTCCCACCAACAGTGCAAGAGGGTTCCCTTTTCTCCACATCTTCTCCAGCATTTGTTGTTTGTAGATTTTCTGATGAAGCCCATTCTAACTGGTGTGAGGTGATACCTCATTGCAGTTTTGAATTGTATTTCTCTAATAATTAGTGATGTTGAGCAGCTTTTCATGTGCTTCTTGGCCTTCTGTATGTCTTCTTTGGAGAAATGTCTATTTAGGTCTTCTGCCCATTTTTGGATTGGATTCTTTGTTTTTTTAATATTGAGCTGCATGAGCTGTTTATATATTTTGCAGATTAATCCTTTGTCTGTTGATTCATTTGTAAATATTTTCTCTCATTCTGAGGGTTGTCTTTTTGTCTTGTTTGTAGTTTCCTTTGTTGTGCAAAAGCTTTTAAGTTTCATTAAGTCCCATTTGTTTATTATTGTTTTTATTTCTATTACTCTAGGAGGTGGATCAAAAAAGATCTTGTTGTGACTTATGTCAAAGATTGTTCTTCCTATGTTTTCCTCTAAGAGTTTTATAGTGTCCGGTCTTACATTTAGGTCTCTAATGCATTTTGAGTTTATTTTTGTGTATGGTGTTAGGGAGTGTTCTAATTTCATTCTTTTACATGTTGCTGTCCAGTCTTCCCAACACCACTTATTGAAGAGACTCTCTTTTCTCCATTGTATATCCTTGCCTGCTTTGTCATGGATTAGTTGATCATAGGTGCATGGGTTTATCTCTGTGCTTCCTATCCTGTTCCATTGATCTATATTTCTGTCTTTGCGCCAGTACCATATTGTGTTGATTACTGTAGCTTTGTAGTATAGTCTGAAGTCAGGGAATCTGATTCCTCCAGCTCCGTTTTTCTCTCTCAAGACTGCTTTGGCTATTCAGGGTCTTTTCTGTCTCCATACAAATTAAAAAAAAATTGTTCTACTTCTGTAAAAAATGCCGTTGGTAATTTGATAAGGATTGCATTGAATCTGTAGATTGCTTTGGGTAATATAGTCATTTTCGCAATATTGATTCTTCTAATCCAAGAACATAGTATATCTCTCCATCTGTGTTATGATCTTTAATTTCTTTTAACAATGTCTTATAGTTTTCTGCATACAGGTCTTTTGTCTCCCTAGGTAGGTTTATTCCTAGGTATTTTATTCCTTTTCTTGCAATGGTAAATGGGAGTGTTTCTTTAATTTCTCTTTCAGATTTTTCATCATTAGTATATATACTAATCTCTTGCATATACGAATGCAAGAGATTTCTGTGCATTAATTTTGTATCCTGCAACTTTACCAAATTCATTGATTAGCTCTAGTAGTTTTCTGGTGGCATCTTTAGGATTCTCTAAACATCTTTATTGGAGTATAATTGCTTTACAGTGGTGTGTTAGTTTCTGCTTTATAATAAAGTGAATCAGTTATACGTATACATATGTTCTCATATCTCTTCCCTCTTGCATCTCCCTCCCTCCCACCCTCCCTATCCCACCCCTCTAGGTGGTCACAAACCACCTAGCTGATCTGTTGGAAGATTTTTAATCACAGTTTCAATTGCATTACTTGTGATTGGACTGTTCATATTCTCCATTTCTTCCTGGTTCAGTCTTGGAACGTTATATCTTTCTAAGAATTTGTCCATTTCTTCCAGGTTGTCCATTTTATTGGCATAGTGTTGTTTGTAATAGTCTCTTAGGATGCTTTGTATTTCTGTGGTGTCTGTTGTAATTTCTCCTTTTTCGTTTCTAATTTTATTGATTTGAGTCCTGTCCCTCTTTTTCTTGATGAGTCTGGCTAACAGTTTATCAATTTTGATCTTCTCAAAGCACCAGCTTTTAGTTTTATTGATCTTTGCTATTGTTTTCTTTGTTTCTATTCCATTTATTTCTCCTCTGATCTTTATGATTTCTTTCCTTCTCCTAACTTTGGATTTTGTTTGTTCTTATTTCTCTAGTTCCTTTAGGTATAACGTTAGAATGTTTGGTTGAGATTTTTCTTGTTTCTTGATGTAGGCTTGTATTGATATAAACTTCCCTCTTAGAATTTCTTTTGCTGCATCCCATAGGTTTTGGACCACCGTGTTTTTGTTGTAATTTGTCTCTAGGTATTTTTTGATTTCCTCTTTGATTTCTTCAGTGATCTCTTGGTTATTTAGTAACGTATTGTTTAGCCTCCATGTGTTTGTGTTTTTTATGTTTTTTTCCCTGTAATTGATTTCTAATCTCATAACGTTGTGGTCAGAAAAGATGCTTGATATGATTTCAATTTTCTTAAATTTACTGAGGGTTGATTTGTGACCCAAGATGTGATCTATCCTGAAGAAAGCTCCGTGTACACTTGAGAAGAAAGTGTAATCTGCTGTTTTTGGTTAGAATGTCATATATATATATATATATATATATATATATACACACATATATATATATATAAATTAAATCTATCTGGTCTATTGTGTCATTTAAAGCTTGTGTTTCCTTATTTATTTTCATTTTGGATGATTTGTCCATTGGTGTAAATGAGGTGTTAAAGTCCCCCACTATTGTTGTGTTACTGTTGATTTCCTCTTTTATAGCTGTTAGCAGTTGCCTTATATATTGAGGTGCTTCTATGTTGGGTGCATATATATTTATTATTGTTATATATTCTTATTGGATTGGTCCCTTGATCATTATGTAGTGTCTTTCCTTGTGTCTTGTAACATTCTTTATTTTAAAGTCTATTTTATCTGATATGAATATTGCTACTCCAGATTTCTTTTGATTTCCATTTGCATGGAATATCTTTTTCCATTCCCTCACTTTCAGTCTGTATGTGTCCCTAAGTCTGAAGTGGGTATCTTGTAGACTGTGTATATATGGGTCTTGTTTTTGTATCCATTCAGCAAGCCTGTGTCTTTTGGTTGGAGCATTTAATCCATTCACATTTAAGGTAATTATCTATATGTATGTTCTTATTACCAAGCGATGTTCTTAATTTGTATGCGTTTGTTTTTGTAGGTCCTTTTCTTCTCTGTGTTTCCCACTTAGGGAAGTTCCTTTAGCATTTTTTGTAGAGCTGGTTTGGTGGTGCTGAATTCTCTTAGCTTTTGCTTGTCTGTAAAGTTTTGATTTCTCTGTCAAATCAGAATGAGATCCTTGCCCAGTAGTGTAATCTTGGTTATAGGTTCTTGTCTTTCATCAGTTTAAATACATCATGCCACTCCCTTTTGGATTGTAGAGTTTCTGCTGAGAAATCATCTGTTAACCTTATGTGAGTTCCCTTGTATGTTATTTATTGTTTTTCCCTCGTTGCTTTCAAAAATTTTTCTTTGTCTTTAATTTTTGTCAGTTTGATTACTATGTGTCTCGGTGTGTTTCTCCTTGCATTTATCCTGCCTGGGACTCTCTGCACTTCCTGGACTTGGGTGGCTATTTCCTTTCCCTTGTTAGGAAAGTTTGCAACCATAATCTCTTCAAATATTTTCTCAGGGCCTTTCTCTCTCTCTTCTCCTTCTGGGACCTCTATAATGAGAATGTTGTTGTGTTTAATGTTGTCCTAGAGGTCTCTTAGGTCTTTGTTTCTTTTCATTCTTTTTTCTTTATTCTGTTTTGTGGCAGTGAATTCCACCATTCTGTCTTCCAGGTCACTTTTCTGTTCTTCTGCCTCAGTTATTCTGCTATTGATTCCTTCTAGTGTAATTTTCATTTCAGTTTTTGTATTGTTCACCTCTGTTTGTTTGTTCTTTAATTCTTCTAGGTGTTTGTTCTATAATTCTTTTAGGTCTTTGTTAAACACTTCTTGCATCTTCTTGATCTTTGCCTCCATTCTTTTTCCGAGGTCCTGGATCACCTTCCCTATCATTATTCTGAATTCCTTTTCTGGAAGGTTTCCTATCTCTACTTCATTTACTTGTTTTTCTGGGGTTTTATCTTGTTCCTTCATCTGGTACATAACCGTCTGCCTTTTCATCTTGTCTATCTTTCTGTGAATGTGGTTTTTGTTCCACAGGCTGCAAGATTGTAGTTCTTCTTGCTTCTGTTCTCTGCCCTCTGGTGGATGAGGCTATCTAAGAGGCTTGTGCAAGTTTCTTGATGGGAGGGACTGGTGGTGGGTAGATCTGGGTGTTGTTCTGTTGGGCAGAGCTCAGTAAAACTTTAGTCTGCTTGTCTGCTGATGGGTGGGTCTGGGTTCCCTCCCTGTTGGTTGTTTGGCCTGAGGTGACCCAACACTGGAGCCTACCCAGCTCTTTGGTGGGACTAATGGCAGACTCTGGGAGGACTCATGCCAAGGGGTACTTCTCAGAACTTCTGCTGCCAGTGTCCTTGTCCTCATGTTGAGCCACAGCCACACCCCGCCTCTGCAGGAGACCCTCCAACACTAGCATGTAGGTCTGTTTCAGTCTCCTATGGGGTCACTGCTCCTTCCCCTGGGTCCTGATGCACACACTACTTTACGCGCGCCCTCCAAGATGGGAATCTCTGTTTCCCGCAGTCCTGTCGGAGTCCTGCAATCAAATCCCACTAGCCCCCAGAGTCTGATTCTCCAGGAATTCCTCTTCCCATTGCTAGACTCCCAGGTTGGGAAGCCTGACGTGGGGCTCATAACCTTCACTCCAGTGGGTGGACTTCTGTGGTATGTGTTCTCCAGTTTGTGAGTCTTCCACCCAAAGACAGTGACTTCTCCTTTGTCTTTGGATGTGGGGTATCTTTTTTGGTGAGTTCCAATGTCTTCCTGTTGATGATTGTTCAGCAGTTAGTTGTGATTCTGTTGCTCTCGCAAGAGGGAGTGAGCACATGTCCTTCTACCCTGACATCTTGAACCAATCTCCCTAATGAAGTATAGTAAGACAAACACACTATAACCACCACCTATGACTTGTGATAGACCCTTCCCAGATAATCCATGGGCCCACCCCCCAAATCACATCCCCTTCCCTTCTACAGGACTCATGAGGCTGAGTTTTATGGTCATCACTTCTCTATTTTTCTTTGTAGTATTATTACCCAGGTACATTTCTACACCATGAAATTTGGTTGCCAGCTTCCACATGAGATATAGGTATTCATATACATGTATGTGTCTGTGTGCAAGTACACATACAGATGTCTGAACATGTTTAGAAAATAATTAAGGTTTCCCCTCTCACCATCATGTCAGTGCACTGCACCTTTTAATGTCATTAATGGGATAAACAATAAACAAGTATTAGATGTTAATACCACAGTTTTAAAAAATGAAACTGCACGTGAGACCTCAAGTATAAGCCCCAGAGACCAATTCCTCCAGTAAATACTAAGCCACACCCAAAGCCACTAGGATCCTCATGTATGCCCCCCAACACTCTTTTGCAAATTTCACCTAAAGGGACCCCAGTGAAATAGTCTTCATATCCAAAAAGCCTCTCATTTTCCTTAGGACAGAGGCCAGTGTCAGGGTGGAGGGGAGCTCACCATACTACACAGCATGGCTGGCCAGGGAGACCCTGTGGCAGCTTGGGCTGGCTTGTGTCCATTTGTTGGAGCTGATTGCCAAATGTTCATGAATTTGGGGACCAGCTGTTAGGCATGGTTATTATTAAAAATTTAAATGTATACACTGATCATTAAATAAATGATATTAAAATCCAAGGCAATAATTACTGGTAGCTCATCCCCTCTATTTCACCATGCTGTATCATCTGTGATCTTCAGGTCATGTGTGTCTGTGGCATCTGTCTGGTGGAAAGACTTTATAATGGTGACTCTTTCATACTTTGTTCCAACTCTGTGTTTGGTGACATTATGCTGGTAGCTGGAACTCTGGCATGATGGAGGGAACTGGTAAATGCTACAAACTAGGAACCCATCTCTCTCTCTCTCTCTCTCTCTCTCTCTCTCACACACACACACACACACACACACACACACACTCACAGAGTCCCAGTTTGTCCTCCCAAGCCCCCAAATATTAAGAACTGGACACCAAGCATCTTCCAATGTAGCCTTCCCGATGTGAGACCTTGAGTGGCTTCCCATGTTAGTGCCTCACCCACCACTCCAGAGAGGAGAAGGTACAGGCAGGCCTAGAGCCTGAGGCAGGACTAGTGGAGGCCAAGATGTGACCAGACCTAAGCAAGGGCTGATGGGGGGCTGAGGACCCCTCTGAGAAAGCCAGCTGCTCATCCTCAGGGTCTCTCAGGCAGGCAGCAGGGCCTCAAAGTCCTCTCGGGCACTCCCTGCCCTTTGCAACATCAGTCTTCCCTGGAAATAAGGGTGGGCCTGCCCAGCCACCAGCCATGCAGTCCCCTCAGTCACACTGGTAACAAAGGGGTTCTACCTCGTGCTGGGGTTAAAATCAGGAAACTGTCTCCTGCTTATCAGGCTTCTGATCTCTTCTGGATATAGTGCTGTGGTATAATAAGAAATAAAATTAAGAGAGGGGCTCGATATTGAGTTATGTGACAATGCCTGATGATTTAATCAATCTTGTCCATGTGATAAAACCTCCATAAAAGCCCCTAAACTAAAGGGTTCAGCAAGCTCAGGGTTAGAGAGCACATTGATGTGCTGGGAGGGGGGTGTGCCTGGACAGGGCATGGAGGATCCACGCCACCACCCACCCACACCTGCCCTATGCATCTCTTCCATGGGGCTGTTCCTAAGTTTTTCCTTTACAATGAACAAGTAATAGTAATAAAAGCACTTTCCTGAATTTTGAGAGTAGTCCCTGTGAATTATTGAACCTGAATAGTGTTTTGGGAGCCTCCAAATTTATAGCTGGCAGATTAGAAGTGTGAGTGATTCCTGGGACTTATGTCCAGCATCTGAAGTGAGCACAGTCTTGTGGCTCTGAGCCCTCAGACTGTAGAGTCTGTGTTAACTCTAATTAGTATCAGAATTGAATTGAATCATTGGACACACAATTGGTGTCGGAGAATTGAGAACTGTTGTTTGGAACAACACCAAACAAGCACAAAGGCAGAGAAAGTGCTGTGTCCTCTCTGAGAATGCCAGTGTTCCTTGTCATTCTCTAAGCCTGTTTCCAAGGGAGTGCACAGTACCTACTGCTTGACTTTGGAAGGCGGTATTGCCTACCCCATCATTACAGGGCTCAGCCATGTCCAGAAAGCTATATCCCACCTCTTCCAGCTTCTCACATGTGCTCCACCCACATCTCCAAGTCCCCAGGTCCAGAGCCTCTTCTGATGGTGCCCTGTGCCCCAGCCTTCGTACACCTCCTGCTGCATCTCCCTGGCAGCCCTCCCTTCCATTTCTGTGCTGGGGCAGTTCACTGCAAATTCATCCTGACCACAAGCATGGGCAGCAAGGGGACAGGCCTGGAGCAGAAATGAAACCCCAAGTCTGAAGTTGATCTGCCAAGGAGGTTGCATCTACAGGGAAGTAAACAGGAGCAGATTCCAGCCCGCTCCAATGAAAGAGAATGGAGAGATGGCTTACCCCCTCCCCTCTCCCTGAGCAAAATCACTCAGTGTTCCTTTGAAGAGCCCAAGGTCACATCCAAAGTGCTTCTAGTTATCAGTGTGTAACTCCCATTCCCAGCCCTTGGCAGGGACCTCAGTTTGCGTGGGAAGGGGGAAGAGACAGAGTAAATCAAAGGGTTTGAGGGGAAGGAGAATTGTAACAACATAAAAGCAAGATTCGAGCCAGCATGATCTAGGGTAGAGGCTGAACTTGGCTACTAACTAACTGTGTGAACATAAGCAAGTCACTTACTTGATTTCACAGATTCTCCTTAAAATAGAGGCAACATAAAATCCTTATTTTGAGGATAAAGTGAGGAGACCCCAAGAGAGACCTTGTAAATGTGATAACACACGATGACAGGAAAGGCAAGATCAGCAGGGGAAGGCTGAGGCCACCCAATACCCAGGGCCACCCCAGACCCACAGGACTCCAGCTGGCCCTGCCCTCCTTGTGGTGACCCCAGGGGTAGCCAAAGATGCCAGTCTGAAGCAGTGGACAGAGGGAGCTGGGAGAGGAAACTGGAAATGAAACAGAACAAAAAATTGAAAACAACACAAATAGAGAAGAAAAACGTGAGATTACAGAGGCATCTTGTGTTCACTGAAGTGATGAGGCTTCAGCCAAAGAGAAGGGGATGCAGCCCAGTGATATTGAGACCTGGTGTCAGACGCCTGACCATCTGTAGAGCGGGGTTAAAATACACATTTAAAATGTGTTTTCAGGCTTGCCTGGTGGCGCAGTGGTTGAGAGTCTGCCTGCCGATGCAGGGGACGCGGGTTCGTGCCCCGGTCCGGGAAGATCCCACATGCCGCAGAGCGGCTGGGCCCGTGAGCCATGGCCGCTGAGCCTGCATGTCCGGAGCCTGTGTTCCGTAGCTGGAGAGGCCACAACAGTGAGAGGCCTGCGTACTGCAAAAAAAAAAAAAAAAAAGTGTTTTCTCCCCCATCATCTAGTCCCTTACACAGGAAAAGCAGGCTTGAAGACATGTTTTCAATCTTTTCAATCTCTTTCAATTCAAGAGAATGAAAGTTTTTGTTTTGACAAACAGAAAGAGGGCAAAATAGTCCCTGGAACTTACAATCATCTAGTATTTGAAAATGTCAGAAACAGCTTGTTTTTGTCTGAAATGACATAGCTGGCCCTACAGGTCTGTCCTCCTGTATGTTCCGTTCCTTTCACTCTGAGAACAAAACAAATGGTGTGATCAATAGTTGACAGTTTTCTGCAGAGCATTCTGTGTGCTGGGTACAAACAGAGTGGCTCTCACAACTCACCCCAGGTTCTCTATAATTGATTCTGGACAACTGGAAACATGTTCAAGGGCATGCTGATTTCATCAAGGTTTTCTCACAACCAAGCAGCATGTGTGAGACAAACATTCAGAAAACAGACCCCAGGAAAGGCTGAAGAGGGCCAGAGAGCACCCCAAAGGCGCTGCAGGTGGGGGGCTCGGGGATGCCACTGCTGAGTCAGGCGGCACTGGGCAGGATCCCAAAGTGTGCATCCCTTAGAAATCAGATGCAGACAACACATGTAACAATGAAGGTAGGTTTCACAATATAGTGATGTCGCTCTCTAAATAAAGCTGTGGTTCTCCAGCTGAGGTACACAACCAACCCTCTGGGGTGGTGGTTAAAATGCAGATTCCCATGCCCCTACCCCAGAGGTGACTCTGGATTGGGACCACACTCAATTAATTCTTACCTCTCCCACTGACTAGCTTGTTACTTTGTCACCTTTGTGTGCCTGAGGTTACCTAAGTTAGGGGTCTCATCTAGACCCTGGGAATACTAATGGCTTTTTTATTAATTTTTAAGGGGCTGTAATAGTTCAGCGATGTAGTGTCATGTGTCTGGCACACAGAAAGTGCTCAGAATACATTGCTTTTGATAATATGATAAGGCATCATGTGCTTCTCAGATTCCATGGAATTCTTTGTTCTAAGTATCCATCCTTCTCCATTGTCACCCTGGTTCTTGGATCGGTCCAATACACAGACTCGGGGAAGGAATCTTGTTGAATCAGTGTCCTTGCAGGTTCTGTCTCTTAGCAACAGCCCAGGCTTTTGCTCCTCCACCAGTCACAGCTGAGTGACCGAGACCTAACCTGCCCTTTGCCTGCAGGCCACAGCCAGGGGGGTGTTCTAGGATGGGACAACAGGGGCCCCTCTTCAATACAGTTATTTAATTGAGTCTGTATTTGCAAACAACCCTTTTCACCCTCACTGAGTCAAACAGGAAAGGCATTTGTAAAATGGCATTAGGAAGCATGCGTCTCAGGAAGGGCCTGAGGACCACATGGGCTAGCTCTGAGCCATGACTGTACAGGTGGCACAGGCGGCTCAGGTATGGGATGGAAGGCTCCCCTCTGGCCTCTGCCACTACTTCCCTTCAAAGCTGCATGCCTCCCTGCAGCCTACCAGAGGGCAGGTGGAGGATCCTTGCTCATGGCACCTGGTCTTCCAAAGCCTGGTCGATGGACCAGGCGTATCGGGGGGAGCCTGCCCCTCATTGCAGGCAGCCATGAAACTAGCTTCCAGCTCCCTTGGAGTCAGGGGTCCTGAGGTCCCTGGGAATTCTGAACATGGACAGAGTGTGGAATGCATACAACGCCCCAAGGCAGAATGGCACAGGAGCATCAGGGAGGCACTCAATATCTGGTGTCTCCTCGGTCCCATCTCATCCCTGCTGTGTCCCCTCCCAGGGAGAGAGGTTAGCACCCATCCAGGGGCACAAGTCGCTCCCCCTGAGCCCTCTCAGATGCTGACCACAACCATCTCTCACAGGGCAAGTAGCTGTATGAGCCCAGGTTGGGCAAGTAGCTGGGAAAGCCCTGAAGGCCTTGGGAAGCAGCTGACACATCCTAATGCCCCTCCCCCTTTCTGCAGAACTGCTGCTCCCCCCACTCTGCCTAGCACAGTGTCACTGTTCTCTTTACCAGATAAACCACTGCTAAGCAGCTCCTAACTATAGCCGCAATCTTCTCTCTCCTGAGCAGAAAATTCCACAAGGATATTCTGTGTCTTACAGCCCTCCATCTGAGACTCCATATCAGTCAGGGTAGGAGCCCTGTTCATGCCTCCTGTTTCCCCAAGTCAGCCACTGTGGCCATGGACAGAGGCACTGGGCAGCCTTCCCAGCCCCAGGGCCCAACCCCAGCTCCCTTCTCTGCCCATGTGGGGTCAGGCCACCTTGCCTGGCAGCTCTGCAGGAACCGCGTATGGTGTGAGGGTGGCACCCCCAAGAAAAACAGCAACAGGATGCTGTTGCTAGAGGTGCTGATACCACACACACACGTAAGCACTCACTCACACACATTCACACACACACATACACCTGCAGTCACACTCACTCTGATACACGCACACAATACACAGTTATACACATGAACTCACACACATATACACCGATAGTCACACAAGCACACATGTTTACATACACACACCCTCATACATACACATGCCCTCACACACGTTTACACAGATGGTTGCACAAATACATGTATACACACATACAGACTCCTATATGATCACACACAACCTACCCTCACAGATACACACACACACATACACACTGACACATATACACTTGTGCACACACTCTTATGCTCACACATGCTCACATACTTACACACTCATACACACTCACCCTCTGATATCTCCCAGATGCAGGTCCTCATGATAGCACTTGTGACTAGAAGTGGGGGGAGGAGGGCCACAGAGTGGTACCCAGCCCATCAGGATGATGGAGGTTCCCCATATTTCTAAGAAACAGAACCAGAACCAGAGAGGAGGGATGGGTCCCACCTGCTTTGTCTCAGGAGATGAGAAGAGGCACACAAGGGACTATTGAAAATCCCAGTTGGAAGACAGCAGGAGTCGGGGGTCGAGGCCCAACTCTGAGGTCAGCTTGGTCTAAGTGTGGACGAAGCAGCCACGTGGGCTCGTTTTCTGCAGGGGGATTTTTTCTTCCCCATGGGGCAGGGTGTGAATGTGAATCATTAATTGAGGAAGCGGCCTCTGGAGGGGCAGGGGATTGAAGACAGACTAGGGGATGGGAAAAAAACAGGGAGCAGGCTTGTTAAATTTTCAGGGTTTTGCAAGCCAGTTGTTAAGGTCAGCTATTATTAAAAATTGTGATATCAACATGCAATTACATAAACTGTATCAAAACAAAGGCACTGCTAACACGCCTGGCTCCCTATTTTAGCACGTTTTCCTATCAGCCAGCTCCCGAGGCTGCCGATCCCCTAGGGTGACGCTGACACAGCTGCCGCCTCCAATTCAGCCAGGGTGGGAGCATTTGCATCGTGGGAACCAGCAAAGGCTACGAATGCAGATACTTGTGTTTTTCTGGAGAGCCAGGTATTAAGGCTTTATCAGTACATGCCTGGTTGGACTGTTCATTATTGAGTAGGTTACCTGGGGAACCCTCTGGGGAACCCTCTAGAACACCTGCCTCTGAGTCATTCCAACCCAAGCAATTGTCCGCCGGATCCTGTCACTCATTGGTTAAAGCCAGTTCCCAGGATATGGTGGGGGGGCGGTATTCCTAATTCCAGGGCACTTCCGGCCCTCTTCTTGCAGGGGCTCAGCTCACCAGCATCCAGAGAAAGTCAAACCTGAGATAGGGGCTGTGAGCAGGGTACCGACAGCTTCCGCTCTCTCTCAATGCTCCTTTTTATCCTTTCTGCATTCCTCCTTCTACCTGACATCGTAAACATGTACGATTTGCCTACTCATAAGTCACCCGGGTCCACTCACCTCTTAACTCATACCTTGCAACACCCTGGTCGGCTGGCCTGGCTGCCTCCCGGCCTGGCTGATTCCAGCACAGCCCTTTTCATGGAGGGAAATGTGTGCCCTGTGGTCCCAGGAAAGGAAGACATCACATTGTGTAGGTGGGATGGGAAGAATAAAGCTCTGGATCAACCGAGTGGTTTATAGATGACAGTAGACCTGAGCACAGAAAAGCCAGTTCTTTCTACTACTTTCTATCCTTTCATGCTATAATGCTCTACAGCTCAGCATGCTCCAGGGACTCTGCCTTTGAACACACTCCTGTAGTCAGCAGACAGCAGACACCACGAGGAAAGACTGTGTGGGAAGAGGGGGGGGGGGGACATTCCTGGCAGTTCCTGACCCTTCGCAGCCCATCCTGCCTCTTCTCACATCATCTCAGGACCTGGGGACCCAGCCGTCGACTAAGTCTGACAACTCAGACTCAGTTAGTAGAGATCGAGTATGTGCTCTTTGAATGTATTTCTCCCTCATCCAAAAGCATGAGTTTCAGATAATCTCCTGACTCATCCATGACTTCCCTTGCAATCTTCCAGTGTACTGTGTTAGCGAGCCTATTCAGTTGACTAATTTCCTTTTTTGTGAAGAAATACAGTACCCTGAAAAGAAATAAAAGGATGAAGTGGTTGACTCAGAATGACCCCACTTGGGCTTTCTTTCAGTGTGACCGTAGGTAGCACTTAGAGAAAATAAAGCCGTTGGACATCTTTGTATTTGTATTTCAGACTTGAGCTCTCAGCTCTCCAGGCAGGGGAATGAGTCACAATGACAAATTAATCACATGTGAATGCCTAAAACCCAACTCCCAATTCAAAAACACAAGCTGCCGTGAAACTATCATTATGTGCTGCAAACCCAAACAAGCCTGAACTCCATAACCTGTTCCCTGGGCAGGTGCAAGTGCCAGGCAAAAAGTGCCAGGGAGCTAGCCTGTCAGAATGTGACCTCTGTGAGTCACACATACCCGGGCCCCAGACAATCCTCATGACTGTAACAGCGGTGACAACAGAGCCTGTCTCTGTGGTTCTCTTGCTCTACCGCACCCAACGTGCATTAAATCACTGTTGCTGATCAGGCCTCTATAGGGGTGGAGGTGAATGTCTCCATGGCCATTTTACAGATAGGAAAACCGAGGGAGAGTAATCTGAGCACTGATCGTTGATTGTGTTAGAATGATTAGAAATTGGGACTGGTACACCCCATGCCTAGACTCAGCAGTAGTTCAAAATATGTGGGGAGTAAAACTTGTTACTCAATTTCATGTGAGAAGCCAGTGCTTGATTTGTATAAGGACTGTCATACATGTATTATTCCCATCAAACTCCTTTTCATCCCTGACTTCAGATTGTAAGAGGTCAGATATCTGTTTACGAGCTATGTCTACCTTTTTTTATATAACTGTGATATAGTGAAATCTATAATAAACTTTACTTACTTAAAAGGCAAACAATCAGTAGCATAAGTTGTCTTTTCATTGAGACCATTTTTCTCATACGTCATGCTATTGCTGTCAAATATATTAAGGCATTGTCTATACATCCATCTGGCAGGTTCTGATTTCCTTCTTTCTCCCACATCAAGATCAAAACTCTTCCATTTTAAACCTTTTTGTTTTTCCACTTTACCTTCCATTCTCTGGGCATGGTAGCAACCATCCTGATGAGCCAAATATCAGAAGCTTTCACCACATTTCCTGGGCATAACAGGAAGCCCAGAGATATGCGTGATATTTCCCTGCTGAATTTCTTACAAATCAGCTTAGTGGCACTTGAAATTCATTTCTCATTGATTTAGAAAAATAATGTGATATTTCCTGCACTTGAGTACAGTGGAGCATAACAGCTAGTATTAGATTGAACTCCATAAAACAGAAGTCACATGTCAGCAGCTTAAAGAAGATAGGGATTATTTTTATCCTGCAAAGCAAGTTTAAAGAAGCAGTCCCAGGCTCCTTCTAAAGTTCCAATTCACCATCCTTGGTAAGTGGCTTCCAACTTCAAGGCTACCTCCTGGTCCAATATGACGGCTGGAGTGTAGCCATCATGTCTGCATTCCAAGCAGGAAGAAGGATAAAGGTGAAAGGGCCAGAAGGAGTATGCCAGTCACTCTTCCTTCCTTTGAGGTGCTTTCCTGGAAGTCCCACCCATCATCTCCTGCTTAAATCTCAGTGTCTAGAATTCAGGCACAGCCACACCAACTTACAGTGGAGGCTGAGAAATTTGTATTTTATAGCTGGACTTATTGTTATTCCCAGGAAAAAAAGGGTTCTGTGGCTAAGGAAGAAAAGAGAGGTGAGTATTGACTGGGTAAATTGTAATCTGCCACATAAAGTAAAATTAATGATTAATATGTATACCTACCCTCAAATTTTTGCTTACAATTTCTTAGATACCTGAAAGTCTATTTTCCTCAGATTCAAAACTCCTGACTTAGAGGCTGATAGTTCTTCATTACCTTTCTTGTATTGTTATTTCAAAACCCCTTCATTACGGTGGTATTATAAAAAATAATCATATTTACTTAGCAGTTGACTGGTGGAACTGAAAAACAACTCTTCTAAAATATCCCCAGGACTCTATGTGCTTCTCAGTAAAATGAAGTTGCATTTAACTAGCACAGAGCCAGCCACAGAGGACAAGATCAAGACATATTTTGTACCAAATACATAAAAGAAGCTATTTTTCATTCCTAACATTCTTCAAAAGGGTGTGCTGCTCTTCTACTTAAACCATAATAGGAGTAAAATTTTGATCCACAAATAGAATAGAATAGAAAGAGAAAAAAAAGAAAGGTTTTGATGAAGCATTTGGATGAGTTTTTTTTTTTTTTTGCGGCACGCGGGCCTCTCACTGTTGTGGCCTCTCCTGTTGCGGAGCACAGGCTCCAGACGCACAGGCCCAGCGGCCATGGCTCACAGGACCAGCCGCTCCGTGGCACGTGGGATCCTCCCGGACTGGGGCACGAACCCGTGTCCCCTGCATCGGCAGGCGGATTCTCAACCACTGCGCCACCAGGGAAGCCCCTTGGATGAGATTTTGAAGCGAAAACAAGAGAGAAGAAAGGGTGACAGAGGATGCTTTTGCCCAAATGAATTTTTGGAAGTGAAGTTAATTTAGCTGTCACAGATGTAGTACAAGGGGAAATAGGAACTAATTTATTATGCCCCGAGGGGGAAGGGAGGACGTGGGAGGACCTTCAGGCAGGATGCCTATGGAAACCAGAAGGTGGTGTGAACCACCAGGAAGACTTGGCTGCCCTCCCAGGTGAGAGGGCACCATTAGGGCAGGAGAAAGGAAAAGTCACAATCTCCTCCCAAGTGCAGAAAGGAAGAACCAAGATGTGTTTATATCTGACCAAATGACTTTTGTTAATATACACCTTTTGCATTAATTTTCAGGCATCTCATCTACTTTTGAAAATTTCCAAATAGATTGAGGGTAGTGATATTCCTGCCCATTGGGCAATCCTCTCTCTACTCACAGAAGAGTGACAATAGCTTCCTTGTCATTGGGGCCATGAGAGGCACTTCCTACCCATGCCCCATCACCATCAGATCTTTCAGTGAAAGCCATCTGTGAGAAAGCATGGGCATCTATTCCCATGCCAAACACAAGCAGGCGTATGTGGGGAGACTGAAGCCTCGCCATGGAGAGACACCATCAGCTCTCATCCCACTAAGCCCTTCGCCTGAACCCACACTTCCTCTTCCCTTGTCAGGAGATATTTTGACTATGAAAGTGTGTTTTGGGATCTATGATCCTTGTCCCACTGTCTCCTTCTAAGTCTTTTTGTTGGGATAACTCTCTACTCTGATGGAAACACTTTATTATCATCAGCACAAAACAGGAAAGCAGAAGCATGATTATACCAAGACTAAACAGGAACATCTAAAAAAAATGCTGAAGGGTCAGGAAGGACAAACTTCAGTTTGCCCTCATTGTAAAAAGAACAGGTTGAAATTCACAGTCAGACACAGGGTGGAAAGGGTTACCTGGAGCACCCCCATCCCTAAATTTTGCTGGACCCCCTGAACAAAAGTACAAATGGAGGCCCATGTATAATAGTTTAAATATTTTAAAGTTATCAATTAAGCTTACAAACTGTTGAATAGAATATGCTCTATTCTTCCACCTTGACAAATATACCTCCATAATGACTTGGAAGGCCAGACTGGAATCTAGACTTCTCTTTTTCCTTGGAGACATTGACGTGAGAAGACCCAGCTTCTAGCCCTAGAGCACGATTATGGCCCTCCTTTCCCCTTGGCTGGCTCTCTCCCCCACCCTTAGGGCCTCCCATACACATCTACACAGACTCACACCCATACTCTGTCCACCCTCTCCAGCATCCCTTGACCACCTTTAGGTCTGGGCTAGAGACTCTGGTGGTGAGGTTCACTCTCAGGAGGATGATGTAGGGTGGGACCTGGGAGCAGGCTGAGGTCTGTTGTGGGCACGAAGAATACTCTAGAAGGTGATGCAGCCTCTGGGCAGTCTTGTACCCTTGGCTCAGTGGACCTCTCATCCCATGGGGAGGACCCAGAGCAAAGGTTTTTCTTGCCCAGGTAAGGTGTGGTAGAGCCCTGCCAGATAGAAGAATTGCAAGAAAGTCTGTGGATAGTTCCCTGAACTGTAGTACATGCAAAAAGCAAGTTCAGTAAGCTCAAATATATTACCAAGGGTTGGGGGAATCCAGGAAAACCTCCATAAAAGCAATTTAGTTACGTCTTAAAGGATGGGTAGACATGAGAAGGAAGACAGAGTCTCCCAGGCAAGATAGTATTTGAGCAGTCTGTTCAGAATAGGCAAGGTCAGAAAGGAACTCAAAGTTTGGAGTACAAGATGGTAAAGAAAGGATGGAAAAGGTGCCTTGATTGCTCGACTAGGAGAGTGTTATGAGCTGAACCCTGCCCCCCCGCCAAAATATACATTGAAGTCCTAATCCCCAATACGTCAGAACATGACCTTACTTGAAATTAGGGTCTTTGCCAATGTAATCAATTTAAGATGAGGCCATTAGGATGGGCCCTAATTCAACATTACTGACGTCCTTATACAAAAGGTAAATTTAGGCACAGAGACAGACACACACAGAAAGAGAAGTCTATGAGATACTGAAAGCAGAGATCAGGGTGATGCTGCTAAAACCAAAGAACAACAAAATTCACCAGCAAACCACCAGGAGCTGGGAGAGAGGCCTGGAAAGGATTTTCCCTCACAGCCTCAGAAAAACCAAAGCTGCTGACAACTTGATCTTGGACTTCCAGCTTCCATAACAGTAAACCTCTGTTATTTAAGCCACACAGTCTGTGGTTACAGAGCCTGAGCAAACTCAGAGAGGGAGTTTGCCTATGTTCTGCAGAGGGTGGAGAGCCATGGAATATTTTGGAGCCAAGACGTAACATGATCAAAGCAATGTTATCGGAAGATTAATGTAGCAGGTGTGAAACGTGGCAGGTGATAGAAGGAGCATGACTGGTGTTCGCAATGGCGTTCGGCTGCTCTCTTAGCAGCCAGCTGTGGGCAGGTTCTTCAGTCCTTGCAGGCTGATGAATGTGCATGCCAGCCGTGGACAGCATGGTTCCCGTCTGCTTGTTGTTCTCTATCACGACTGTAAGCTCCCTAGGACTGGCAGAGCTGGCATTGATGATTTGTATAGCAAGATGAGAAGGGCTCACCTCACCCAGGCAATACAGCCATCCATCTGCTCAGCCTATACATCATCTTCTCCGTGGATTTGGTGATAAGGAGTGGTCCAAACCCACCCATTAAGCCAGCCACTGAAGAGGGTCCCATAACTTCAGTGGGGGTTCCCATGACTTTAATGGCACAGAATCTGGGGCTACTTTATTGCAAGGTTAGTGAAATGAGAACAGACATAGGGAAGAGGAGGGGCCCATCCACAATCATATTTTACCTGAATTTGCATGGTCACAGGCTTACCACAAGGGCTTAATTTAACTTGTCTCCATCCAATAACCAAATTACTTGTGTTGACTCTAGGCTCCTATGGGAAAGTCAATTTTGTTCTCTGTCCTCACACAAGCTTGGACCTACCAGAGACTTCAAGAGAGGAGGGCACCTGAGGGCAGATGGTAGTGTAAGGAGAGAGTTTGCAGTGTTCTCTAAAAGATAGGAGATCAATTTCACAGCAAAAGCAACATTAACATTTGTGGCCTCCTCCCCTAAAAGCCCCCTGACCTCTTTGACTGTCTTATGCATCTGACACAGCAGAGATTAGGCTATGCCATGACAATGCACAACTGAAAATCTCAGTGCTTGGAACATTCAAGGTTTAGTTTCAGCCTATTGACATAGATAGCTCAGAGCAGCAAGGCTCTCTGCTCATCTCTGATGCTCAGAGGCCAGGCCCCTGGGGCAGCTACCAACTTAAAAGCTGTCCAGTACCACATGGAAGGTCAAAGAGCTCTGTGAGGCCTTGAATTGAAAATCAAATATTCAGCATGGAGGTGATGTGTTTCACTCAGCTTCTAACTCATGGCCCACCTAGACCTAATGAAGCCAGAAGAAAGGGCTGTTCTATTCTTGGATATGGAGTTGAGGACAGCGAGGCTTGTTGGTCAGCGTTAGTAACTATCACATCCCCATAATCCTACAACTCAGTGTTATCCTCCCATTTCACAGATAAGCCTCAGGGAAGTTGCATGACTTGCCCAAGCTTACAGAGTGAAGATTGGAACTCAAGCTAATGGATTCCAAAGATTATGTCTTTTCACTCTCATTTGCCTGTTTAGCATTCTCCCTTTCCCTGTCTCAATCTCTCCCTCTCCCCCACCATCACACACACACACACACACACACACACACACACACACACACACACACACACTTCATACACATATCTCTTCACCTCTACCTCCTTTTATTTTTCAGCTTTTAAAAAATGAGTGCTTGGTACAAACAGGATTCCTGAGCTAAAGATAGCCCTCGTTCAACTGGAGGTCGTTCTGCACTCAGATGTTCATCTTTACAAATTGAAACTGAACGCAAAATACTCAGAACTCAGTTCAAAGTGCTGTCAACATAAGAATAAATAAAAAGACTAATTTTTGCCCCATGTCTACGACTGCCATTATTTTGCATAACATCAAAATATTTAAGAGGGAAAGTAGGAAAAAGCTTAACTCTTGTAAGAATTCACTCCACAGTGAGAATTTGGAGATTTGTTCTTTGCCTTTGGAATTTAAAGGGCAATGTTCTCATTCTGTACATCACTGTGGTATTCCAGCGATGTATCAAAGCTAAGGCTTCCGTAGACGTGAGCAGCTTTAATTGCAAGGATTTCAACTGTTTTAACAAATAGTTACAGATGATAAAAATGCCAGCTGGGCTATGAGATACTAGTAGCGTTTGTGCTTTAATGTGTAAAACTATTATAGCTCTATCGTCAAGGCACCAAAAGCAATGAGGGAGAATGACTCAGAAAATAAATATTCTGAATAATCCTGACATCAGAGACAGCTGACAGGAAAATGTCTTTGATTACAGGAGACACTTTGGGAAAGTATCAGTTGTTGTCAACTCTTGCCAGAATTGCAAGTGACCTTGAAAAGACCAATTTTGATGGAGCTGTGTGAGGGGAAAGAAAATTGCAGTGAGTTGATGAGAGAAAGTCTCTTATGAAGTGGGGCTGTGAAATGACAAGGAGAATTGGAGAAACAATGAAAGGAATGTGGTATTGAGAAAGGAGTTTTTTTGAATGGGTAACATTAGACCTTCTATTTTACCACTTCAAGTGAAATGTGGAAGCCTCACTCCCATTTAGATCCTTTTACGTTCCCTGTTTTAATCTTTGTCATGAGTATCATATGGTGTTATAATGTTTGCTTCACTCATCAAATACAATTTTAAAAACTCATGAGATCATGAACATGAGACCTGTCTCCATTTATTTAACGTTGTTTAATAGAATTTTCTGGTTGTCTCCATAAAGTTCTTGCATATTTTTGCTAGATTTATTTTTCATTGCCACACTAAATGACATTTTTAAGTATATTTTATAATCATTTGTAGCTGAATATTAAAGGTAGATGATTTCTGGGAATTCATTTGTATCTAGCATCCTTGCTGAACCCTCTTATAAAAGTTATAAAAATATGTCTCCAGATAGACTCTCTTCAGTTCATTTGTAATCACATCATCCATGAAAAGTGAGAGTTTTATATTTTTTTCTTTCCAATCCTATATTCTGATCTATTCTTCCTGTCTTAATGAACTGAATAGAACCTCCAGGACCATAACAAATAAAAGCAATGATAATGGACATTCTTGTCTTATTTATGATTTTAAAGGGACTGTTGTTGGTATTTCACCCTTAAGTATATTTCCTAGAGATTTCTGATAGACACACTTTATCAAGTTAAGGAAGTTCCCTTCTACTCTTAGTTTGGCAAGATTCATCATAAATGAATGTTGAATTATATAGAAAATAAGGGGAAAAACTCATGAGCAAAAGTACAGTCTAGTTTGTGTGCCCATATTTCTGCTCTTTCCACTTTTCCTTCCACCATCCTGATGCTCCAAGATTCTTTCTTTCAGCGTCTCTTTTCTGTTTGAAGAAATTTTCAGGGTGTGTCCTCTAGAGACAAATTCTTTCAGGTCTCTTTTATGATTAGGAAAAGGTCTTTATTTTTCTCTTCATTCCTAAAGGATAGTTTTGTTGGATTTAGACTTCACAGTTGACAGTTCTTTTCTCTCAACCCTTGAAAAATATTGTGGCTCATCCTTCTGGCCTCCATGGTTTCTGATGAGAAACCCACTGTCATTTGAATCACTGTTACCCTATAGGGAATGTGTCATTTTTCTGTGTGTGTGTGTGTGTGTTTAGATTTTAGAAGTTTAATTATGATGTGTCTTGGCATGGGCTTCTTTGTGCTCATCCTATTTGGGATTTGTTCAGCTTCATGAATCTATAGGTTTGTGTCTTTTGCCAAATGTTGGGTGTTTTAAGCCACTATTTCTTAGAGTATCCTTTCACTTTCATGCTCTCCTCTCCTTCTTAGACTCCAATAATATGAATGTTGGATCTTTGTTATGTAGTCCTACAGGTCACTGAGGCTCTGTTCTTTTTTTCTCAATCTATTTTTTTTTCTGTTGTTCAGATGGGGTAAATTCTATTGATCTGTTTTCAAGCCAGTTGCCTGCACACTGGTAAACTGCTGATGAAAGAAACTAAATAAGATTGATTCATAGGATTAATGTCTATTTGGGGTCTGTAGCCATGATTTAAAATGAAACCAGTAAGTCCAGTTGAATAACAGTTTTTACATCAAGGTCTGCTTGGACACAGATGGGAAGAAGAATGATATTTAAGTTGAAGCAGATTAGGGTTTTGGCAGGTAACTGTAATGAGGGACAGGATATCAAGAAAGTTGATTGTAATAAGAACTCATGGAGGGAGGTGAAGAGATCATTGAATGGATGGTCTTGGTGGAGGTCAACTGTTTTGCAACTAAAAAAATAGGAGTCATTGTTCATGTTTTGGGATGCTCAGAGTTAAGATTTTATATAATGGTTAGCATACCTTTCAGGATATGACGGAGGATTGACTGGCTGAAGTGAGGGAGAGGAGAAAGTAGATGAAGGTGAAAAAGTAACAGAAGGGTGATATATGGTGATGTATGGGCCATCCAGAAGATGATCTATTTATTGTCCAAACAAAACACTTTTGAAGAAACTCTTGAGAGGTGTCAATACTAATTATTCAAGAACAGTAGATCTAAATTGAGGCTGTTCCAGAGAAACCGAGATATATGACCACTTTAGTCACCCATAAGGTTGGTGACCCCACTGTGAATGGTCACTGGAATACAGTAAGGTACAAAGCTGTGGCTGGGTCTCATGTCTTCAATGACTAGGGAGATAGTGGCAGTAAGCAATATTAGAGGATGGCAGAGACAGATGGAGTACATCCTTAAGAATCAAGGAGTTTTGGTTAGGAAGGAGGGAAAGGAAAGTTTGGGAGAAGCAATAAGAAGGAAGAGGAATCAACTCTACTTCCTGGTCTTAAGGGAGGCAGTACATGAGGAAAAAACCAGCATCATCTTGAGATGTCTGTAGTGAGGATGGTGTACCTGGAAGACGGGCAGATGTCCAAAGATGAGAGCAAAGGTCAAAGGAGAGCTTGAGGGCACAGGGTCCAGCACACGGTGTGATAGGAGAGGAGGATGTACCATAGGGTCACATTGGCTCTTGCAAGGGCATTAGGGATGGGGAGGTAAAGGATCCTTAGACATTGGATCTTTGGACAGCTATCAGTGATAAAAGCAAACAGGGATAAAGCATGATGGGCAAAAGAGAGGATCAATCCATTTGAAAGCTGAGCTCGATCATAAGGTCCCTCATTACAACTCATCACACTGAGGAGGGAGGGGTAAGGGCAGGGCAGGGGTGGGGAGGTGAAGTTCCCACTGCAAGAGCCAGTGGTGGTGTGAAGACTTCAGATGGTGTGTGCAAAAATAATCCTTGCCTTGTTAGTGCTGTCTCTTGACCTGGCATTTCCCTTTACATTCTAAAGAAATGTTTCACTTCCCATTTTACCCTCTGAACTTATTTTGCTCTACATTTAAATGAGCTATTGTGTAAAACATATCCTCCTTTTCCTCAAGCTTCATTTTCCTAGAATTTGGACATTTAAGAATCATGTTATAACAATTGAACCAAAAAACAAAATTTAAATAAGCCTACTGGATGACAATTGTCTGGTTTACTCAATAATCAATAAGCGTTCTGCGAAACCTTTACATTACTATCAGGCATAAGACCACTATGGAGAAATTAGGAAATGGGAAAGTGTTGATTAAGAAGAATTTAGCATCTTGGCCTGCATAATAAAAAGGAATATTGATGTTCTCCATCTTAGTGAGTTTTCCCAAGAGAAATCAGAAATTCTCTTACTGGTTAAAGGTAAAAATTCCCAAGTCAAGTTTAAAGGGCCAATAAACAGGAAGCTAAGTTCTGCTGGTCCATATAACGTGAACAGGACATAGTGGGTGGTTTGAAAGAAGGGGGTTCAGTTTCCAGGAAGTGAATGTAAAATCCTTATCACTGATGTTCAGCCTATGTGGATGGCAGCCTCTCGTGCAGTGGTCACAAATGAACTTAGTTTATGACCCCATGTTGGTCTCAAAATGAATTATCTTCTAGCTGCTGATCCTTCTGGGTCACTGAGAAGAGTTATTAATAGATAGCTTCCAATACTTCATCAGACTGATTTTGCTCACACCACATCTGACACCAAATGTTTGAGGTTTTTTTCACACCAACAATCAGTTTTTAGTCTCCAGTCCCCCACTGGGTGTGGTAAAATTCAATTGAATTCTGATACTAACTACCCAGACTTCGCCTAGATCCCACAGGTGTAAGAGCCCACTCAGTCCTACAGGACTGTCCTCACTTCAGATGCCTGTCACAAGTATTGGATACCCCCATGTACGCATACTTCTGTCCAACTTGACTGCAATGTAAGGCATTCCCAAAACTGCTCTCCCTTCAGGTTTGGTGATTGGCTAGAGTGGCTCACAGAACCCAGGAAAATAGTCTATTAGAAAGTGTACAACTCAGGAACAGCTGGGTGAAGAGATGTGTGTGACAAGGTATGGGGGAAGGGAGGCAGAGCTCCTATACCCTCGCTGGGTGTACCACCCTCCCAGCACTTCCACACTTTCACCAACCCAGGAGCTCCCCAAACCCCATCATATAAGGGGTTTAATGGAGGTTTCATTACATAGGCATGATTTGTTAAGTCATTGGCCATTGATGATTAACTCAATCTCCACCTTCTTTACTTTCTCTGGAGGGAGGCCAGGGATTGGGACTGAAAGTTCCAACCCACTAATCAAGGCTTGATCTTTCTGGAGAAGAGCCCTCATTTTTAAAGCTATCTTGAGGCCCCCAGCCACCAGTCTCCTCATTAACAAATAAGACACTCATCACTCTGGAGAGTCCAAGGGTTTTAGGAACCATGTGCCAGGAAGCAGAGGTAACAACCAAATATGTATTTCTTATTATGCCACAATTTCCTAAACCCTGAGTGTTCTTCTGCTAAGTATGTTTTAAAAAAATTCAGAGAAACTGGAAAATGTGAAGAGTTAAATTTAAAAAGTTACTTTGGGAATTCCCTGGCAGTCTAGTGGTTAAGACTCTGCACTTCCACTGTAGGGGCCACGGGTTCAATCCCTAGTTGAGGAACTAAGATACCACAAGCCACACAGTGTGGCCAAAAAGTAAATAAATAAATAAAAATAGAAAAAAAATTTTTAAGTTATTTTGTCCAACTTTTATTTTTCTTTATGTTTATTTCATTTGAAAGACCCTCCATTATTGTTTTCACTTCCAGTCAATTCCAGGATGCAAATTGTTGAGATTGGTTTAGCCCATTCAGTAAGACTCTCTATAGCATTTATTATTATTATTATTTATTTTTTTTTTTTTGCAGTACGTGGGCCTCTCACTGTTGTGGCCTCTCCCGTTGTGGAGCACAGGCTCTGGACGAGCAGGCTCAGCGGCCATGGCTGACGGGCCCAGCTGCTCAGCGGCATGCGGGGTCTTCCCAGACCGGAGCACAAACCCATGTCCCCTGCATCAGCAGGCGGACTCTCAACCACTGCGCCACCAGGGAACCCCTCTATAGTATTTTTAAAATACATGAGTTACAAAATTAGTTGCCAACTTTTAAGAGCCAGAAGAATCTCATATTTAAAATATCCCAACATCTTTTTTCTCTTGGAAAGCTGTATAATTTGACAAATCTGTGCTTCCCATTCACAGAAGGCATGGACTCTCCTTGTCACCAGAGGCCTGCCAGTGCCTCATACCTCCTATCCCTGATCAGTCTTACTAATTTCTGTTGACAGATTGTCCCTGTAGACAGCTGAGTCAGTGACTACAGCTTGCAGATAACACTGATCCCTCCAAATGATTCAGTGAGTCTAACATATGTACCATTTTCATTCTAAAGTGCATGAGTGAGGTGGCAATTCCTAAAGGTGACTAATATCTTGAGTATCTACTCCAACATTCACCTGTACCAAGGAGGTCCCAGGCCCTGGGGATGCAGAGGTGAAATATACAGCCCCTACCCTTACTGTTTGCTGGAGAATAAACCCAACTTCTTTGTGGTCTCTGATTCTCAGTGTCTACCTGGGGCCCAATTTTAATGACCACATGAAATTCCATAACCTGCATATCTAATTTCCAGGGTTCCCCTCTTTATCATATAATCTAGCTACACTTTTCTTTATTCTGATTTTTATCTACTTACAGCTCTATTTCTATTGTATTTTATCTATACAACCCCTTTGCATAAGAAGGCAGGATATGAATAAATAAAATGTAAATAGACAATTCTAACATAGCCTGATAGCTGTCATGATAAATGTACAACCAGAGTGATTTCAGAATGCTGGGGACGTGAACTGAACTTAGGCTGGGGATGAGGAAATGATCTCCTAAAGGATTTGACTTACATGAAAAGCTACATGTAAAGTGCCAGATCTTGATGAGAACTGCTGTGTTTCAGTAGCTGCAAGCACTTCTGTGTGGATGATCGATAGAGTCGAGGTGTGCAAGTGGCAGAACTTGAGTCTGGAGAGGTGGGCAGAGGTCTGACCACAATGTCATCGTTAGAGAATTTAGAAGTCTTCTAAGACCAAGAGGAGCCATGGAAAAATGCTAAGTAGAAGAGGGGCAGCAGCAGATATGCTTCTTGAAAATTCCTTGGTATGAAAGGCAAAAGGAAGGAAGTCATTTGGAAAAAGAGAGAAATTGATCAGCTCTTGCAAAATCACTTCCAAATTCATGTCATACTTCCACTCCAGGTAATGATGAGCTGCTTAATTGGGACCAGTATCCACCCCACCCCAAGGAAGATACCCTGGGACCCTTGGGCATGCACACCAAGGGAGGGGCACTGAGTGTGTCTGCAGGGAGGTCACTATGATCAGCTCAAAACTAGGACCCTCCAAGTGTCCACCAAGTGAACAACGGGGAAAAGTGCTCCATATGTATGTCATGGAGCACCGCACAGCACTGAACATGACCAACAACATGGATGAACCTCAAACTCATATTGGTAAATGAAAAAGTAAAATAAAATAAAAATCACAGAATAGAAGGGTACACACAGCTCACCCACAGGCAAGTCACACTCCACAGCTTAGAGATGTAGGTATTGGTGATAAAACTGGGGAGAAAAGCAAAGAGTGTTTCCCCTAACATGAGCTTAGTGGTTACCCCACAAGGAAGTAGGAAGGAGGACGTGGATGTTATCCCAAAGAGACAATTCAGGGGCTTCTGGAATTCTAGAAAGTTCTTTTCCTTGACCCAAATACCAGTTACATGGCTTTTTAAAAATATACTGTATATTTGAGTTTTATGCTATTTTCTTGTGTGTTGTATTTCACAGTTATTGTAAATGGTTTCTAAACATGGGTGGAGGCATGAACTAAGGTAGTGATTTACGAGGTAGAACTTGAGGGTTGGATGATTGATGGAAGGGGGAAACTAGGAGCAGGTAGCATCCAGGATGATCCTTAGATATCAGGTGAAATGTGACACCACTCGCCAACATGGGTTCCAGAAGGAACAGATCTAGTGGGCTTGGAAGAGAGGAGATAACTTAAATTTTAGACTCATTTAAATGAAGATGCTCAGATCCACCAATAAAGTGGATATTGTGCTAGGGCTCAAGATAAAAATATAGTTTGGAGTTTCTTATTCTAGAATCATCAGCATCAGCAATTAACTTAGGCAGTCAAGTAATGCAAATGTGTAAGATTGTGTGTGTGTCCGTGTGTGTGTGTAGATTAAGCAGAAAATAAAATAGGCCTTTGGACAGCTTCTTGAATCTAAACTTCTAGTTTTAGTGAAATGGTGGGGAGGGAAGCCTTGTATCAGAGCTAGAAATAAATGATAAAAATGAAAGAAGAAAGTGAAGCAGGTTGGCTTCTTTTGAAGGAGGTTTATAAAGGGAAAAAGGGAGCTCAGTTGTTCTCCATGGAGAGGCTTGTACTCACAGGGGGATTTCTTCCCTCGTGTCTGTTTGTCACTATGGTGGGTCCTCTTTCTATGAAGCAGAGGAGGTACTGACACAGCAACGTCTGCAAAAAGAGATGGGATACAGCACTCAACTGCTGGAACCTGTTTGGAATAGGAAGAGAAATATCCTCCCACAGCGAAGGGAAGGACAGCCAGCCATGAAATGGTGGATGCAAGGCAGGAAATGGAATCCAAAAGTTTTCTGGTTTATTTTAGACTGCTATAAAAGCCCAGAACTTAGACGTTCCAGGAGGTAAAGTAAGTGACTTAAATGACCTCTCTCGATTTTACTCCCAATCTCAGGTCTGTGAGCTTCCAGCATTACAATTTATTCAGAATTTATGCTTTGTAAGGGGACCGAGTATCTGGGGAAAGAAACAGTGCAGCATCAACTGACCTCTTAACCAGTGTTTCTGTAATTCAGCTTAAGATTTGCAAAAAGCCACAGTTTGGTCAAAGAGCAAATATCCCTTGTAAAAAGCAGCAAGGTTCATGTTAAAAGATGAAACACTAAAGGAATGCCCAGAATTATACCTTCTTCTCTTCTATTTTTTTTAAAAGTGGTCATGGTTCCAAGTTTTCCCTTGAAGACTATCCTCTGGTTAGTATTTGGAACATACAGAAAAGGAACAGATAACCTGATGAGACTACAGAAAAAGAAAATAGATGCTTACTACTGTCTTATAACCACTGCTGTGCCAAACCCGTTAGACAATGTGAGTTGTAGTCACACAGCTTATCTACCTTTCAACTCTGACTGGGACAAAAAATAAAATTCTGTTGTATCAACATTGCTACAGGTGCTAGAATTCCTCTCAGAAAATATGAGCAAGCATACCTTGGAACAAATTTCTTATAACCTGCCATTTAATGTTACCAAAAGCACCTTGCAATATTTGATTGGCCTCAGATGAAGTGTGTTGCAAATAGGATACATAAATTTAACTATTAAAATCTCTATTGGATTTGGGGCTAATATTTCATTGATCATCTGCCATGATTTGGAAAAACAAAAATAAAACACTATAGTTCCAAATACAATTTAAAAGCCAAAATGGATCACATTTTCAAAAAGCATATCCGCTGGTAGAATTAAAGGTAATTTTAACTTTCTTCTTTATGCCCTTCTTTATTATTTGATTTTATTTTACAACACTCATGTTTTACATGTATAATGCAAAGAAAGAAAATGAAACAGCTACAATAGACATGCTCTCGATTGCCTTTCAGTCAACCAGTCTTGGAGATAAACTACACTGATGCTCCAAAATGACCACACATTTGTGTTCTAACCATCTGGGATGTTGACATGCATCCAAATTGTTGGGCTCACACACACACATGGATTTAAGCAGCTAAATGGTTTGCTTAGTGTGAAGAATATCAGTGCAGAGGTATAATGGGTGCCAGGGAGAGCCATAGTCACAGAGAGAACCTCCTGCCAGCTGATGACACCAGATGAGTTGGCAGTAAAGGCAAAGTCACACTAAAAGCCCTGATGGTCCTAGGATGATATTTCCAGGATATGCCAGCTGCCTTTCAAACATCTGGCTGGGGAATAGAGAACACATATGTCACCAGAGATCATGTATGAACACATACAACTTATATCTATAAAGGACTATTCTAAGAGCGTTCACAGTCTGGCCACGTTTCCACATCAACACCCCATAAGCCCTCATTTTAGCCCTTACCATGAGTCAGCTGTGTTTTTGCCAAGCCTGTTTATGCCAGTTCTATTTGTTATCTTTATTAATTCAGATAAGACAATCATAATGATAATATCAGTTGAAAGCTTACTGTGTGCCAAGCATAGCAAAACTCATTTAACTCTCTTAACAATTCAATCATTAAAATACTATTATTTTACTAATAGTAAAATATACTAGTAGAGGGATAATTTAGGAGTTTGGGATTAGCAGATACAAACTGTTATATATAAAACAAACAACTGTACAACACAGGGAACTATACTCAATGTCTTGTAGTAACCTATAATGAAAAAGAATATATATATATGTATAACTGAATCACTGTGCTGTACACCAGAATCTAGCACAACATTGTAAATCAACTATACTTCAATTTTTTTTAATGTAAAAGGTTAACATCAAAGAGATGACATGTCATGTTGATAGTATGTATCCTTGGTGTGATGTGATGAGACTATCTCTTTTCCTCTGTGATTTTCTATCCCCAAAACCATAATTCAAGTCTAATTATGAAAAAAAGATCAGACAAGTCGAAATTGAGGGATAGTCCCCCAAATACCTGATCACTACTCTTCAAAACTGTTAAGTCATAAAAAAACAAGTTGAAAACCTGAGAAACTACCACAGCCTATAGGAGCCTAAGAAAATATGCTGACCAAATGTAAGGTGGTAACTTGGATGGGATCCTGGAACAGAAAAAGAACATTTGGTATAAACAAATAGAATTGGAAAAATGTGCAGACTTGGGTAAATAATAATATATCAATATTGGTTTGAGTATTGTGACAAATGTACCATAATAATGTGAAATGTTAATAAAAGCAGACACTTGAGTATGAGGCATACTGGAACCCTCTGTACTATCCTCAAAACTGTTCTGTAAATCTAAAACTATTCTAAAATTAAAAGTTTATTTTAAAAATACTATTATTACTTCAATTTTTTTCAAAAGTAGTACAGATAGATTCAGCCCAAATTCTAGTTTAGAACCCAAGCGGTCCGGTTTTGAGTTTTTTCACTTAAACACCAGCAAGAAAGGAGTCAAAACAGTTGACATGTGATGCATTTTTCTTTCAGTTACTGTGGGTGGAAGTGTGTTCCTAGAGGAAAGATAATAAAGCAAAACTCTGGACTTTCAGGTAAACACTCTCCAGACAGTCCCTGACTTATAATGTTTCCAACTACAATTTTTCAGCTTTACAAGTGATATGCATTCATTAGAAACCTTTTTTTGAATTATGAATTTTTATCTTTTCCAGGACTAGCGATATGCAGGAAAATACTCTCCAGTGATGCTGAGCGGTGACAACTAGCACAGCTCCCAGTCAGCCACGCGATCACAAGTGGAAACAATGAATCCACTCGCAACCATTCTGTACCCAGACTTCCATTGTTTTTCACTTTCAGTACAGTGTTCAATAAATCACATGAGCTATTCAACACTTTGTTATTAAATAGGCTTTGTGGTGGATGATTTTGCCCAATAGTAGGCTAATGTGTTCTGAGCACATTGAAGGTAGATGAGGCTAAGCTTGGTTGCTCGGTAGGTTAGGAGTATTAAATGCATCTTCCACTTATGATATTTTCAACTTACAATGGGTCTATCAGGACGTAACCCCATCATAAGTGGAGGAAGATAATATTTGTATGGAGGAAAATCCCTGTGGATGGACCACTTTGAGCAAGATGTCCGTGGATTACAATTGCTTGCCTGTGTAAACAATTTACATTTATGAAGCATGCTGCCTGGGAGATGTCACATAGGTATCTGACTCAAGACCATCAGATGGAGTTGGGTTGTATCGACGAACCCTGCTATGTGCACTCTGTTTTACTTCTCAGCAGCTTCCTGCTATTTATCTTAGTCTTCTTCCCGTGCAGTTTAACAGTTTAGGAAACGTTGTACTTCACCATACACTGTGCCTTCCCACACTGCTGTCTCCTCAAACCTCGACTGCCTTCACAGTCCTGACGTCCAATGCTTATGTCTCAAGTCTGTGAGATTTCTACACTCTCTGCTGGTTTCTCCCATGCCATACCAAGAGTTGGAAGATGCTCCAGGGTAACAAGCAGTGGAAAATTGCCTCACTTAACTGCATTTGTCTTCTGGCCAGAATTTAAGCCCTAGAATATGGTTCACTTGAGGTGCCTTCCTGACTCTCCCATGCATTCAACAGACTTACATTTTATCTGCTTTTTCAGTTGTTCTTAGCAAGAACACTGGTGTACTCCAAACTATCCCATTGTATCCAGGAGTTGAACTTCTATGTTTCAATTTTGAAAAGAAAAGAAATGCCTTATAACTACTGTGATATTTCTATACTCATTATTAAGTTCCATACATGCAAAGATATTTAATTTCAGTTTCAGATTTTTGCTGGTAAAGGGGTGTTATTCGTGTTTTGAAAAACTGATGTTACTTTATTGCCCCCAAAAGTAGATAATTACTGTAAGAAGTCCAAGATTGGTGGGGCTAAAAGGGACTTGGAAAATTGAATAAAATCTTCTATTTTCAAGATAAGGAATTAGGGCCCCCAAAAGAAATATAGCTGTAGCAAGGACTAGAACGTTTCTTTTACTTCTCTAGTTTTTACTTTGTTTCTCTCTCTTCATATCTTATGACTTAAAACATTTGAAAAAATATTTCATGTGGATAATAGATAGTTTGTGATATAGCTTAGAGAAAAGGGAAGAAATACAAGTGCAAGGTCCCCACACTTCTTGGCTGTTGTCCACATGCTCTTATCAAAGCAGATTTTTTCTGGTCAAGAAGAGCTGCCACTGAGCCCACCAGCCCAGTGACAGCTGCTTAAACAAGAGAGCAGGTTAGGGGAAATTAAAGGTGCTGAAGCAGGCCTGCATTCTGCAGCTGTTGAAAGCGGCAGCAAGAGGAGGGCTCCGTTCCATAAAAAAAAAACACATTGTCAAATGCACTGAGTAGGCTGGGTCTACCAAGCACACTAGACTCAGGGATACTGACCAAGCTTTCAGGATCAAAGAAACTGAAAAGAAAAGCATTATCTTCATTTTTTTCTCTCTCATCTCCTACATCTAATCCACCTGTGATCCCCATTGATTTAACTCCAAAATATATGTCAAAGTCATCATGTTTCCCTAATCCCACAACTGCCACCCCAGGTCTAGCTTCCTTTATCTCATGCTTGAACTACTGCAGCAACCACCTTCATGGCCTTCCTACTTCCCGTCCTGTTCCCCTTTAAACTATTCTTCTCTCGCAAGTGACCACTTTACAATTTTTTTTATGTAACTATGGTCGTGCCACATCCTGACTTAAAACCTTCAAAGGTTTCCGTTTGCACATAAATTCCAAAATCACACCTGGGCTCATCCAGTTCTCTCCATTCTCATCTCCTGCCACCTTCCCTCCAGCTCACCGTATACCTGCCCTAGCTGCCTCCTCACTGTGCCATCTCACACCAAACTCTTTTCTGCTACGGGTCACTTTCTAATGATAAGCCTCCTTTTGCCCCAGTTCACTCATTTGCAGGTCTGGCTCTGAATCCCAGCGGTCTCAGCTTAACCATCAATTTCTCATACATGCCATCCTGACCTTTATAGTTGGCCCCTCCCTTGGTCTCTATCATTGACTTGGCTTGTTTTTTTCATAACCTGTTTAACAATTTTATTCATTTCCTTTGTTTTCTGTCTGAGCCATTCAATCCTGTGCTCCATGAAAGCAATCTCATTTCCATTTTATCTCGGCCTGTGTAACCAGCACCTGATGGGATTGCCTGGCAGACTCTAAGAACTTAGTAAAGGAGTGCATATATGGATAAATAAATTCATGAATATACAGAGAATATGTTCTTCATTTCCTGAGTTAAACGGACTGGGTAGAAGTTTTCTTCCAGAAATACTGTTCAAGGTGGAAATAACCCAAGTGTCCATCAATGGATGGGTGGATGAACAAAATGTGGTGTATGCATGCAATGGAATACTATTCAGCCTTAAAAAGAAATGTTACAATATAGATGAACCTTGAGGAAATTATACTAAAGGAAATAAGCCAGTAAGAAAAAGACAAATACTATATGATTCCACTAATATGAGGTCCCTAGAGTAGTCAAATTCCTAGGGACAGAAAGTAGAATGGTGGTTTCTAGGGACTGTGGGGCGGTAATGGTGAGTTAGTATTTAATGGAGACAGAGTTTCAGTTTTACAAGATGAAAAGTTTCTGGAGATGGATGGTGGTGATGGTCGTAAAACAGTGTGAATGTACTTAACACTACTGAACTCTACATTTAAAAATTTTATGTTATATGTATTTTACTATAATTAAAAATAAAAATTTATAAAGTACTGAATGGGATAGGAAGATACATTCTATATATGATATGTTTGTACAAATAAAGATAAAGACATTGATCTCATTTCCTGGAGAGGAGTAGGGGAAATATTCCACTTTTTTTTATAGCTGTCTGTATTGTCGGGCTGATTACAATTTTTTTACATTACTTTTGTAGTAAGGAAAATTTTCAGAAAGAGTTTTAAAAAGAAGCAGCAATTTGACCTAAATCCTTCCTTAAAGCTCTCTGTGAAAGAGGAGAGCAGACAAATCTTCAGGGAAATCTGACAGGGCTTACATGAAGTGCTGGGTACCTCTTCCTGACACTGTTATAGGATCATATACATAGGGTTCTTGTTGTTTTAAAAAAGTCCTCAATGTGGGGGGTGGGGAAGGAGAGGAGAGATAAATTAGGAGTTTGGGATTAACATATACACACTACTATATATAAAATAGATAACCAACAAGGACCTACTGTATAGCACAGTGAACTATACTCAACATTTTGTAATAACCTATTGTATAATGGAAAAAAATCTGAAAAAGAATAGATATAGATATATATGTATAAATGAATGCTGTACACCTGAATGTGACATGATGTTGTAAATCAACTATACTTCAATTTTTTTTAAGTATTATGTTTGTATCCCCCCACAAACAAAGTCCTCACTGATGCCACAGATCCCATGAGTAAGTGGGACAGCCACAGAGGGAGTGAAAATGTAAGAGTTTAAACATGTTCCTTTAACCCCCTCACCAACAGAACTCCTCAAAACTAATTTTTCATAACGGGAGCATCTCACAACTCTGAATGAGATTCCTTGGCCAAAAAATGCCTATTTTGACCATATATTACAAGAGACCTCTAGTAAAGAAGAGGGACCACTCATCCCTGTAGGGAGAAGCACCTGCACAAGACCATTGGGTGTCAGTCCCCATTCTGAAAAGTCACCCTGAGCAAGAATTTTGGCTGCAGACTATTTTTGCCCCACTTCCTGATTAGAACCCAACACCCATGAAAGATGCACAGACGCCACTCCACCAAATGAATGAATCTCATTCCTCCAGAGAGCAATGTTACCTCAAATGCAGAGGCTCTAGAACAAATGGACAGTGGGATTTTTCAGCCTGCCAGATGAGTTTATAAGTGTATTTCCTTGACCATCAGTTGGCAAATGCACATCCCACACTACCGTTTCAAAGGCAGTTTCAGGATGGGTGGATTCTCCTGTTAAACCACTAGATGCAATCTGTGTACAGGCTGTTGCCTGCCTGCACGTAGCTCCAACACAGAGATGACAGCTGTGGGTCTGCCTGAGGCAGCACTCACCTCGTGATTAGGGAGAAAAATTCCCAAACTGGCAGGCATCCATCTCGTTTACCAGAGGGTGTCACTTTTGATAGTGTGTGGGGTGGCAGTGGGGCTCTGAATTAACCAGGGACAAGAGGTATAAACTGGGACACTCCAAGGCAAAGTGGCCTATATGGTCATTTTAATGTATGTGGTTGCATCATTTTCTACATGAAAGAGAGAGAGACAGAGAGAGAGAGAGAATGAGAGAGAAAGCTAAAGTAACATAAGCTGAAGTAAGTAGCTTGTGCTACCAAACCACATGTACCAAGTAAGGATGCTAGGGAAAGGGTGTGCTTCTGTATGGATAATTATTAAGATCTTCTAAGAAATCTAGTAGTATAAAATAATTACTGTCTACCATAAGAAATGTGGTAAAAGAGAAAATAAATTAAATGAGAGGATTAGATCCATGCAGTACTCATGAAGTACAGATTTGGTGGAAACAATTTGTTTTGAAAATGACAAAAGAACAATTTGTAAAAGTTAGGCAAATAAAAGCAATTTGGAGTCTGAACTTTGAATCAGCAATTGTTTTATATAATTAGGTAAAATTAGAAATTTTAAGTAATTTTTTTATTCACAGATTTTTAGGTCCTCAGGCATCTGTTCATTCGTAAATCAATATTAAGAATTTGATTTTTTTCAAGAAATGTGTTTGATTTTGTCCATTTTCAAGATAGATTGTATTTTATTTATTTTTTCTACAAAGTTTTTATTTATGAAATTTAAAATATAATAATAATAATGAGTACAATTTTTTCCAGTTATATTGAGATATAATTGACATAAAGTATTATGTTAGTTTAAGGTGTACAAACTAACAATTTGATATATGTATACATTGCAAAGTGATTACCACAATAAGTTTAGTTTACATATAGTATCTCACATACTTAAATTTCTTTCTTGTGATGAGAAATTTTAAGATCTACTGTCTTAGCAATTTTCAAATATACAATACAATATCGTTAACTATAGTCATTGTACTGTATGTTACATCCCCAGAACTTATTTATCTTTTCATAAATAATGATGGAAGTTTGTATCTTTTGACTACCTTCACCCATTTCCCCCATCCTCCACACCCTGCATCTGGCAACCACCAATCTGTTCTCTGTTTCTAAGAGTCCATTCTTTTTAGATTCCACATATAAGTGAGATCATACAATTTTTCAGTATTTGTCTTTCTCTGTCTGGTTTATTTTATTAAACACAGTGCCCTCCAGGTTCACACATGGCAGGATTTCCTTCTTTCTCATAGCTAAATAATGTTCTATTGTATACACATACCACATTTTCTTTATCCATTCTTCCATGGATGGACACCTAGGTTGTTTCCATGTCTTGGCTCTTGTGAATAATGCTACAGTTAACATGGAGGTGCTGATATCTCTTTGAGATAGTGATTTTGTTTCCTTTGTATAAATATCCAGAAGTAGAATTGCTGGATCTTATGGTAGTTATATCTTTAATTTTTTGAGGACCCCACCCCCGGCATACTGTTTTCCACAGTGGCTACCCCAGTTTACTTCCCAACCAACAGTGAAAAAAGAATCCCTTTTTTCCACCTCCTTGCCAACACTTGTTATCTCTTGTCTTTTTGATGATAGCCATTCTAACAGATGTGAGGTAATATCTCAATGTGGTTTTGATTTACGTTTCTCTGCTGATCAGTGATGTTGAGCACCTTTTCCTTTACCAGTTGGCCATTTGTAAGTCTTCTTTGGAAAAACGTCTATTCAGTACTTCTGACCACTTTTAAATTAGGTTATTTTTATTTTGGTATTGAGTTTTATGAGTTTTTTATACATTTTGCATATTAACCCCTTATCAAATAGATGGTTTGGAAATATTTTCTCCAATTTCAAAGGTTGCCTTTTCATTTTGTTGATTTTTTTTTCCTGTCAGATGCTTTCTAGTTTGATGTATCTCACTTATTCATTTTGCTTTTGTCGTTTTTGATGTCAAGTCCAAAAAAATAATTGCCAAGATTGGATGTCAAGGAGCTCACCCCACTATGTTTTCTTCTCGGAGTTTTATGGTTTCAGTTTTATGATTTCAAGTTTGTTTTTGTGTAAGGTATAAGATAAGGGGTCTAGTTTTATTCTTCTGCTTGTGGCTGTCCAGTTTTGCAAGCATTATTAAGCATTAATAATGCTTAATATTAAGAGCATTAAGCATTAAGAGTTATTAAAGAGACTGTCCTTTTCCCATTATATATCTTTGGCTCCTGTGTCAAAAATTAATTGACCATATAAGCAAGGATATTTTTTCTGGGCTCTATTTTGTTCCATTGATCTATGTGTCTGTTTTTATGTCACTGTCATACTGTTTTGATTACTATAGCTTTGTAATATAACTTGAAATCAGGAAATGTGGTGTCTCCAGCTTTGTTCTTCTTTCTCAAGATTGCTTTTGCAATTCTGAATCTTCTGTGGTTTCCTACAAATTTTAAGATTATTTTTCATGTTTCTGTGAAAAATATCACTAGAATTTTGATAGGGATTGTATTCAATCTGTAGATTGCTTTGTTTAGTATGGACACCTTATCAATATTAAGTCTTCCAACCCATGACAATGAGTATCTGCTCCAATCTTTGGTATTTCCTACATTCTTCTAACATTGGGCTTAGTTTGTTCTTTTTCTATACCTTGAGGTATGTCTGGTTTATTTGAGCTCTTTCATTTTTCTTAATGTAGGTGTTTATTCCTATGCAATTCCTTCATATAACTGCTTTTGCTGCATCACTTAAGTTATGGTATGTTGTATCTCTATTTTTATTCACATGAAGTTTTGGTTTTGTTTTTTTCTTAATTTATCTTCTGGTTTCTTCTTTGATCCATTGGTTATTCAATAACTTGTTTAATCTCTACATATTTGTAAATTTTATGGTCTTCTTGAATTGAATTTTAGTTTTATAGCATTGTGGTCAGAAAGGACGTCTGATATGATTTCAATTTTCTTAAATTTATAAAGACTTGTTTTGTGGCCTAACATATACTCTATTCTGGAGAATGTTGAATATGCACTTGCTAATAATGTGTATTCTGTTGATATTGGATGGAATGTTCTGTAAAAGTTAAGTCCATCTGGTCTAACGTGTAGTTTAACTCCAATGTCTATTGATTTTATGTCTGGATGATCTATCTAATCTTGAAAATGGTGTATTGAAGTCTCCTAATATTATTGTATTGTTATCTGTTTCTTCTTTCAGGTCTGTTACTATTTGCTTTATATATTGAGGTGCTCTTATGGTAGATGCCTATATATTTACAAATGTTATATCATTTTATTGACCTGACCCCTTTATCATCATGCAATGACCTTTTCTGTCTCTTATTAAAGTCCTTGGTTTAAAGTCTATTTTGTCTGATATAAGTATACATATAAGGCAGGCAAGATATGCCTGCCTTCCTCAGGTTTCCATTTTCATGGAATATCTTTTCCATCCCTTCAATTTCTGCCTGGGTAGTCTTAAATCTTAAATGAGTCTCTTGTAGGCAGCATATAGTTGGGTCTTGTTTTTTTTGTTCATTCAACCACCCTAGGTCTTTTGATTAGAGAATATAGTCCATTACATGTAAAGTAATTATTGATAAGTATGGACTTATTATTGACATTTGTTCATTGTTTTATGGCTGCTTTGTAATTCCTTTGTTCCTTTCTTCTGTTTGTCTCTTCCTTTGTGATTTAATGATTTTCTGTAGTGGTTATGTTAGATAACTTTATCTTTTGTGTAGCTACTATGTGTTTTTTCCTGTGGTTACCACAGGGCCTATATAAAACATCTTATAGTTAATAATAGTCTATTATAAGCTGACAACAATTTAAGTTCAAACACATACTAAAGGCATCAATTTTTATTCTCTCCCAACATGTTTTACATTTTTGATGTTACTATTTACATCTTTTTAATTTGTATATCCATTAATAAATTATTGTAGTTATATTTATTTTTATTAATTTTACCTTTTAACTGTCCTACTATACCCACCACCATTCTGAATTTAACTATATATTTACCTTTATCAGTAAGGTTATACTTTCTTGCATTTTCCTGTTACTAATTAGCATGCTTTTATTATAGCTGGATTAAATCCCTTTAACATTCCTTGTAAGGTCAGTCCTGTGGTGATTAACTTTTTCTGCTTTTGTTTGTCTGGAAAATTCTTATCTCTCCTCCAATTCTGAAGAACAACTTTTCTGGATAGAGTATTCTTGGTCAGCAGTATTTTTTTTCCTCTTTCAGCACTTTGAATATGTCATGCCCCTCCCTTCTGGCCTGCAAAGTTCTGCTGAAAAATCTTCTGATTGTCTTATGGGGTTCCCTTGAATGTAATAAGTTGTTTTTCTTTTAAGATTCTCTCCTTGTCTTTAACTATTGACTATGTGCTTCCTAGATCTGGATGTCTGTTTCTTTCCCAAAGTTAAGGAAGTTTTCAGCCTCTATTTCCTTAAATAAACTTTCTGCCTCTCTCTTTCTCTCTTCTTCTGAGATCCCTATAATGAATACATTGGTATAGAAAATGATGTCCCTTAAGTCCCTTAAGCTATCTTCATTCTTGAATTATTATTTTTCTTTTTGCTCTCATGATTGGATGAATTCCATCGCCTTGTCTTTGAGTTTGCTGATTGTTTCTTCTGCATGATTTAGTCTGCCATTGAACCTCTCTAATTGAATTTTTCAGTTCAGTTACTGTATTATTCAGTTCTGTGATTTGTGTTTGATATTTTCTTATATTTTCTATTTTTTTTGTTGAACTTCTTATTTTGTTCATGCATTGGTCTTCTGACCTCAGTCAGCATCTTTAAGACCATTATTTTGGAATTTTTATCAGGTAAATCATTTATCTCTATTTCATTAAGGTTTATTTCTGGAGTTTTTCTTGTTTTTTTAATTTGAAACATATTTCTCTGTTTCTTCTTTTTTCTTTATTCTCTGTATTGGCTTCTGTGCATTAGCTAAAATAGCTACATCCGTTAGTCTAGATGGAGTTACCTTGTGTAGAACATTAATCTTATCATTCATCCCAATCCTCCTCTTGGTTGGCAAACTTTTGTGATTGTCCAAGTAGCAATCTCTTTTTCTCATTGGCTCCCAGTAGTTGAGAGTGTGCTCCATTTCAATGAATTTTGTTTTGTTTTCTTTCCCCTCATTTTCCCATTGTGTAAGAGTTGGTCAGCTAGTTTCTGGATTTCTTTCAGAGGAAATTGTTTCATGTGTAACTGTAGATTTGATACCAGAGGAGGTGAGTTCAGGAGTTTCCTATGTTGCCATTGTGAAAATTAATAATCAGAAACCTCATTTAAAATGGAGTTAGGAGGTGAGAAGGAGGAGCTCTCATGCCCTACAACTTCATATCAACTGCAGACCCAATATTAAGAAATGAACCTCATATCTCCAACAGAAAGGAAGTTACTGCTGTACTACCCAGCAGAAGGAAGGAAGGTAGGTTTTCTCCTTGCCTGGAAACAGCCCAGCCAATGAGACACTGTCACAACTCAGACAAGGAAAAGCCACTATACTTCAAACTCTCAGTTTCCTCCAATGGACTCTCTCATTACAACAGCACTCACAACTCCCCATTCTCCTCTATAAATGAATGTTCCTCTCCTTCATTCTCTAAGCTTGCCTAGGATTTGTCATTGATTGCATATTCTAAATTGCAATTCTTTACTGTTCCCAAATAAACCCATTTTGCTGATAAAATAAACTAGCTGTTCTATTGTTTTAGGCCAACATCATCTTGGACTGGAAAACTGATTGTATTTTAAAAACCTCCGTCAGTAGTTATATTTGCTTTTCCTTTCTACTATTGTTTGTTTGTGACTTTCCCCTTTGTAAGTCCCATCTTGCTAGAGTTTGGCCCAGTGAGGTTTTCACCAATAATCTTTCATATTTCCTTCCTCCCACTTTTCCTAGATTTGCTCAGTTGTTCTTTTTCTGATTTTCTCAGTTAAATCTTGGCCTGGTAATTTTCCACCTTTCTATTTTTGCTATGCATCTCTTATAAATACAACTTTAGTTGCACCCCATATGCTCTGACATAGTAGCATTTTCAGTGTTATTCAGTTCTAAATATTTTTCTCTCTTTGGTTACTGCATTGCATTTCTAGTTTTATTGTAATAAACTCTATATCTGAGAATGTAGACTTAATGATGTCAAATTTTGGTATCTGTGGAGACTTCCGCTTTTTTCCTGTGTGCTGGAAGGAAGACATATTCTTTAAGAGTTCAGCCTATCACTCTTACTTAGTCCTAGCCTTTTCCTTTGGCATTGTGCTATTTTCCCACTCAGATGCCTCATCAGAACCAAGCATTTTAGTGATATCCCTGGCCCACTGGGCAGAGGTTTTCACTTCCCATCACTGAGATGGCAGCCCTCCATTGCCCTGTGTTTAGGGGGATATGTCTCCCCTTACTAGACAATGTGGCTCTCTCCCTCCTTGAAGTCTTTGCTTAGATGGACCCATACCCAACCCTATGTCCTAGAGCATCTGCTCTAGTTTTCCACTCTAGCTCTGAGTTCCCTTTCTACTTCTAGAACTAGGATCTTAAACATGTTTTTTTAAAGCCTTACATTTTACCCACCTCTTGATACATTTACAATGGGAAGAAAGAAAGCCCATGTGAGTTCCACATGCCCTATTCTCCTGGAAACCAAAGTCCTAATGATCAACTTCCTCTGCCTGTCTGCTTGAGATTTCAATGAGTTTGATAATATCTCCTTACTGGGAACAGAATTTCCAAATTATTGATGCTTTTGATAGATGAAGAGAAAAGAAACAATCATAATGTGTGTGTGTGTGTGTTTGTGTGTATGAGAGACAGAGAGAGAGAGACACTAAATCCCAATACGTGTCTAGGGAGAAGGAACACTGGAGACATAGAGTAACGAGGCTTAATTCTGTATCCCTCTCTCTTTTTTAAACAGTTTTAATGATACATAATTGACCTACCATAAAGTTTACCCATTTAAAATATACGGTTCAAAGAGTTTTAGTATATTTACAAAGCTGTACAACAATCGCCACACTCTAATTTTAGAACATTTTCATCATCCCCAAAATAAACCTTGTACCCATTAGGAGTCCCTCCCTCTAATTCCCTACTTGTGCCCACCTCTCAGCCTCTGACAACCACTAATCCACTTTCTGTCTCTATAAATTTGCCTAGTCTTGACAACCATGTAAATGGAATCATACAATAAGTGACTTTTGGGACTGGCTTTCTGGCTATAATAAATAGTTTTCTATTAATATTCATTCACAGCCTCTTGTGTGAATGTATGTTTTCATTTCTGTTGCATATACATTTAGAAGTGGAATTACTGGGTCATATAGTAACTGTTTAACATTTGAAGGGTCTGCCACACTGGTAGACTCATACACTGCTGGCGGGAATTATAAAAGGATGCAGCTGCTTTAGAAAACAGTCTGGTAATTTCTCAAATGATTAAACACAAAGTTACTACAAGACCCAGCAATTCCACTCTTCTGTCTATACACAAAAGAAATGAAAAATATGTCCACACAAAAACTTGTACATTAATTTTTATAGCAGCATTATTCATAACAGCTGAAAAGTGCAAATAACTCAAATACCCATTAGCTGATGAATAGATAAATAAAATGTGTTATATCCACACAACAGATTATTTGGCATAAAAAGAAATGAAGTACTGATGAATAAGGACAAATCTTGAAAACATTATGCTAAGTGAAAGAAGCCACACACGAAGGACCACATATTGTGTGATTCCACTTATGTGAAATCTCCAAAATTGGCAAATTTATAGAGACAGGAAGTAGATTAATAATTGCCTATGACCGGGCAGGGGTTGTAAATGAGAGGTGAGGACTGAGGGGAACAGGGTTTCATTTTGAGTTAATGCAAATGTCCTAAAATTAATTGCAGTGATGGATGCCCAGCTGTGAGTATACTAAAAGTCATTGAATTGCACACTTTAAATAGGTGAATTTATGATGTGTGAATTATATCTCAAAACCACAGTTATAAACAAAGAACTTTGGTGGTGGGGGCTGAGAGCTAAGGCTCGGGCTTCGGTCGGATGCCGGGAGAGGACTGGGGTTGGCGGCATGAACACAGCCTGCAGGGGGTGACTGCGCCACGGCTAGCCGGGAGGGAGCCCGGGAAAAAATCTGGACCTGCCGAAGAGGCAAGAGACTTCTTCTTCCCTCTTTGTTTCCTGGTGCACGAGGAGAGGGGATTAAGAGCCCTGCTTAAAGGAGCTCCAGAGACTGGCGTGAGGCATGACTAACAGCGCGGACACTAGAGACGGGCATGAGACGCTAAGGCTGCTGCTGCTGCCACTAAGAAGCTTGTGTGTGAGCACAGGTCACTATCCACACCTCCCCTCCCGGGACCTTCTGCAGCCCGCCACTGCCAGGGTCCCGGGATCCACGGACAACTTCCCCGGGAGAACGGACGGCGCGCCTGAGGCTTCTGCAACGTCCCGCTGGCCTCTGCCGCCGCAGGCTCGCCCCGAACTCCATGCCCCTCCCTCCCCCCGGCCTGAGTGAGCCAGAGCCCACACATCAGCGGCTCCTTTAACCCCGTCCTGTCTGAGTGAAGAACGGATGCCCTCAGGCGACCTACGTGCAGAGGCAGGGCCAAATCCAAAGCTGAGCCCCGGGAGCACTGTGAACAAAGAAGAGAAAGGGAAATCTCTCCCAGCAGCCTTAGAAGCAGCGGATTAAAGCTCCACAATCAACTTGATGTACCCTGCATCTGTGGAATACATGAATAGGCAACAAATCATCCCAAATTGAAGAGGTGGACTTTGGGAGCAATATTTATTATTTTTTCCCCTTTTCCTCTTTTTGTGAGTCTGTGTGTGTATGCTTCTGTGTGAGATTTTGTCTGCATAGCTTTGCTTTCACCATTTGTCCTAGGGTTCTGTAAGTTCGTTTTAGTTTTTTACCTTAAAAATTTTTTTTCTTAATAATTACTTTTCTATTTTAATAACTTTATTTTATTTTACCTTACTTTATTTTATCCTCTTTCTTTCTTTCTTTCTTTCCTTTCTTTCTTTCTTTCTTTTTCTTTCTTTCTACTTTTTCTCCCTTTTATTCTGAGCCATGTGGATGAAAGGCTCTTGGTACTGCAGCCAGGAGTCAATGCTGTGCCTCTGAGGTGGGAGAGCCAACTTCAGGACAATAGTCCACAAGAGACCACGCAGCTCCACATAATACCAAACGGCAAAGATCTCACAGAGATCTCCATCTCAACACCAACACCCAGCTTCACTCAATAACCAGCAAGCTAGAGTGCTGGACACCCTATGCCAAACAACTAGCAAGACAGGAACACAACCCCACCCATTAGCAGAGAGGCTGCCTAAAATCATAATAAGGCCACAGACACCCCAAAACACACAACCAGACATGGACTTGCCCAGCAGAAAGACAAAATCCAGCCTTATCAGCCGGAGCACAGGCATTAGTCCCCTCCACCAGGAAGCCTACACAACCCACTGAACCAACTTTAGCCACTGGGGACAGACACCAAAAACAACGGGAACTACGAACCTGCAGACTGCAAAAAGGATACCCCAAAAACAGTAAGGTAAGCAAAACGAGAAGACAGAAAAACACACAGCAGATGAAGGAGCAAGATAAAAACCCACCAGACCTAACAAATGAAGAGGAAATAGGCAGTCTACCTGAAAAGAATTCAGAATAATGATAGTAAATATGATCCAAAAACTTGGAAATAGAATAAAGAGAATGCAAGAAACATTTAACAAGGACCTAGAAGAACTAAAGAGGAAACAAGCAACAATGAACAGCACAAGAAATGAAATTAAAAATACTCTAGAAGAGATCAATAGCAGAATAACTGAGGCAGAAGAACGGATAACTGACCTGAAAGATAAAATAGTGGAAATAACTACTGCAGAGCAGAATAAAGAAAAAAGAATGAAAAGAACTTAGGACAGTCTCAGAGACTTTTGGGACAACATTAAATGCACCAACATTCGAATTATTGGGCTCCCAGAAGAAGAAGAGAAAAAGAAAGGGAATGGGAAAATATTTGAAGAGATTATACTTGAAAACTTCTCTAATATGGGAAAATAAATAGTTAATCAAGTCCAGGAAGCACAGAGAGTCCCATACAGGATAAATCCAAGGAGAAACAAGCCAAGACACATATTAATCAAACTGTCAAAAATTAAATACAAAGAGAACATATTAAAAGCAACAAGGGAAAAATAACACAAAAGGGAATCCCCATAAGGTTAACAGCTGATCTTTTAGCAGAAACTCTGCAAGACAGAAGGGAGTGGCAGGACATATTTAAAGTGATGAAGGAGAAAAACCTACAACCAAGATTACTCTACCCAGCAAGGATCTCATTCAGACTTGATGGAGAAATTAAGACCTTTACGGAAAAGCAAAAGCTGAGAGAGTTCAGGACCACCAAACCAGCTTTACACAAATGCTAAAGGAACTTCTCTAGGCAAGAAACACAAGAGAAGGAAAAGACCTACAATAACAAACCCAAAACAATTAAGAAAATGGGAATAGGAACATACATATCGATAATTATCTTAAATGTAAATGGATTAAATGCTCCCACCAAAAGGCACAGATTGGCTGAATGGATACAACAACAAGACCCACATATATGCTGTCTTCAAGAGACCCACTTCAGACCTAGAGACACATACAGACTGAAAGTGAGTGGATGGAAAAAGATATTCCATGCAAATAGAAACCAAAAGAAAGCTGGAGTAGCAATTCTCATATCAGACAAAATAGACTTTAAAATAAAGACTATTACAAGGGACAAAGAAGGACACTACATAATGATCAAGGGATCGATCCAAGAAGAAGATATAACAATTGTAAATATTTATGCACACAACATAGGAGCACCTCAATATGGAAGGGAAATACTAACAGCTATAAAAAGGGAAATTGACAGTAACACATTAATAGTAGGGGATTTTAATACCCCACTTTCACCAATGGACAGATCATCCAAAATGAAAATAAATAAGGAAACACAAGCTTTAAATGATACATTAAACAAGAAGGACTTAATTGATATTTATAGGACATCCCATCCAAAAACAACAGAATACACATTTTTCTCAAGTGCTCATGGAACATTCTCCAGGATAGATCCTATCTTGGGTCACAAATCAAGCCTTGGTAAATATAAGAAAATTGAAATTGTATCAAGTAACTTTTCCGACCACAACAGTATGAGACTAGATATCAATTACAGGAAAATATCTATAAAATATACAAACACAAGGAGGCTAAACAATACACTACTTCATAACGAAGTGATCACTGAAGAAATCAAAGAGGAAATCAAAAAATACCTAGAAACAAATGACAATGGAGACACGACGACCCAAAGCAGTAAAAGCAGTTCTAACAGGGAAGTTTATAGCAATACAATCCTACCTTAAGAAACAGGAAACATCTCGAATAAACAACCTAACCTTGCACCTAAAGCAATTAGAGAAAGAAGAACTAAAAAAACCCAAAGTTAGCAGAAGGAAAGAAATCATAAAGATCAGATCAGAAATAAATGAAAAAGAAATGAAGGAAACGATAGAAAAGATCAATAAAACTAAAAGCTGGTTCTTTTTTTTTTTTTTTTTTTTTTGCCGTACGTGGGCCTCTCACTCTTGTGGCCTCTCCCGTTGAGGAGCACAGGTTCCGGATGCTCAGGCTCAGCGGCCATGGCTCACGGGCCCAGCTACTCCACGGCATGTGGGAACTTCCCGGACCGGGGCACGAACCCACATCCCCTGCATCGGCAGGAGGACTCTCAACCACTGCGCCACCAGGGAGGCCCTAAAAGCTGGTTCTTTGAGAAGATAAACAAAATTGATAAACCATTAGCCAGACTCATCAAGAAAAAAAAAGGAGAAGACTCAAATCAATAGAATTAGAAATGAAAAAGGAGAAGTAACAACTGACACTGCAGAAATACAAAAGATCATGAGAGATTACTACAAGCAACTTTATGCCAATAAAGTAGAAAACCTGGAAGAAATGGACAAATTCTGAGAAATGTACAACCTGCCAAGACTGAATCAGGAAGAAATAGAAAATATGACCAGACCAATCACAAGCACTGAAATTGAAACTGTGATTAAAAATCTTCCAACAAACAAAAGCCCAGGACCAGATGGCTTCACAGGCGAATTCTATCAAACATTTAGAGAAGAGCTAACACCTATCCTTCTCAAACTCTTCCAAAATATAGCAGAGGGAGGAACACTCCCAAATTCCTTCTACGAGGCCACCATCACGCTGATACCAAAACCAGACAGGATGTCACAAAGAAAGAAAACTACAGGCCAATATCACTGATGAACATAGATGCAAAAATTCTCAACAAAATACTAGCAAACAGAATCCAACAGCACATTAAAAGGATCATACACCATGATCAAGTGGGGTTTATTCCAGGAATGCAAGGATTCTTCAATATACGCAAATCAAACAATGTGATACACCATATTAATAAATTGAAGGAGAAAAACCATATGATCATCTCAATAGATGCAGAGAAAGCTTTCAACAAAATTCAACACCCATTTATGATAAAAACCCTGCAGAAAGTAGGCATAGAGGGAACTTTTCTCAACCTAATAAAGACCATATATGACAAACTCACAGCCAACATTGTCCTCAATGGTGAAAAACTGAAATCATTTCCACTAAGATCAGGAAGAAGACAAGGTTGCCCACTCTCACCACTCTTATTCAACATAGTTTTGGAAGTTTTAGACACAGCAATCAGAGAAAAAAAGGAAATAAAATGAATCCAATTCGGAAAAGAAGTAAAACTGTCCCTGTTTGCAGGTGACATGATACTATACATAGAGAATCCTAAAGATGCTACCAGAAAAGTACTAGAGCTAATCAATGAATTTGGTAAAGTGGCAGAATACAAAATTAATGCAAGAAATCTCTGGCATTCCTATACACTAATGATGAAAAATCTGAAAGTGAAATTAAGAAAACTCTCCCATTTACCGTTACAACAAAAAGAATAAAATATCTAGGAATAAACCTACCTAAGGAGACCTGTATGCAGAAAATTTTAAGATACTGATGAAAGAAATTAAAGATGATACAAATAGATGGAGAGATATACCATGTTCTTGGATTGGAAGAATCAACATTGTGAAAATGACTCTAATACCCAAAGCAATCTACAGATTCAATGCAATCCCTATCAAACTACCACTGGCATTTTTCACAGAACTAGAACAAAACATTTCATAATTTGTATGGAGACAAAAAAGACCCCGAATAGCCAAAGCAATCTTGAGAACAAAAAACGGAGCTGGAGGAATCAGGCTCCCTGACTTCAGCCTATACTACAAAGCTACAGTAATCAAGACAGTACGGTACTGGCACAAAAACAGAAAAATAGATCAATCGAATAGGATAGAAAGCCCAGAGATAAACCCACGCACATATGGTTGCCTTATCTTTGACAATGGAGGCAGGAATGTACAGTGGAGAAAGGACAGCCTCTTCAATAAGTGGTGCTGGGAAAACTGGCCAGGTACATGTGAAAGCATAAGTTTAGAGCACTCCCTAACACCATACACAAAAATAAATTCAAAATGGATTAAAGACCTAGATGTAAGGCCAGAAACTATCAAACTCTTAGTGGAAAACATAGGTAGAACACTCTATGACATAAATCACAGCAAGATCCTTTTTGACCCACCTGCTAGAGAAATGGAAATAAAAACAAAAATAAACAAATGAGACCTAATGAAATTTAAAAGCTTTTACACAGCAAAGGAAACCATAAACAAGACCAAAAGACAACCCTCAGAATGGGAGAAAATATTTGCCAATGAAGCAACTGACAAAGGATTCATCTCCAAAACTTACAAGCAGCTCATGCAGCTCAATAACAAAAAAACAAACAACCCAATCCAAAAATGGGCAGAAGACCTAAATAGACATTTCTCCAAAGAAGATATACAGACTGCCAACAAACACATGAAAGAATGCTCAACATCATTAATCACTAGAGAAATGCAAATCAAAACTAATGAAATATCATCTCACACCAGTCAGAATGGCCATCATCAAAAAATCTAGAAACAATAAATGCTGGAGAGGGTGTGGAGAAAAGGGGACACTCTTGCACTGCTGGTGGGAATGTGAATTGGTACAGCCACTATGGAGAACTGTATGGAGATTACTTAAAAAACTACAAATAGAACTACCATATGACCCAGCAATCCCACTCCTGGGCATATACCCTGAGAAAACCATAATTCAAAAAGGGTCATGTACCAAAATGTTCATTGCAGCTCTATTTACAATAGCCCAGAGATGGAAACAACCTAAGTGCCCATCTTCACATGAATGGATAAGGAAGATGTGGCACATATATACAATGGAATACTACTCAGCCATAAAAAGAAACGAAATTGAGCTATTTGCAATGAGGTGGATAGACCTAGAGTCTGTCATACAGAGTGAAATAAGTCAGAAAGAGAAAGACAAATACCGTACGCTAACACATATATATGGAATCTAAGAAAAAAAAAACCGTCATGAAGAACCCAGGGGTAAGACGGGAATAAAGACACAGAACTACTAGAGAATGGACTTTAGGATATGGGGAGGGGGAAGGGTAAGCTGTGACAAAGTGAGAGAGTGGCATGGACATATATACACTACCAAGCGTAAAATAGATAGCTAGTGGGAAGCAGTCGCATAGCACAGGCAGATCAGCTAAGTGGTTTGTGACCATCTAGAGGGGTGGGATAGGGAGGGTGGGAGGGAGGGAGATGCAAGAGGGAAGAGATATGGGAACATATATATATGTATAACTGATTCTCTTTGTTATAAAGCAGAAACTAACACACCATTGTAAAGCAATTATACTCCAATAAAGATGTAAAACAAACAAAGAACTTTGCCATTAAGTACACTAAGTTCTGAGTGCTGTTACCCTTCTGTGGATAAACTGGTCTGGGTGGGACATCCTTTCTTCCTCTTCCCTCTCTCACACAGGTAAACAGAATTTGCTTTCTTTACCCCCCGCTTTTTTCCAGTGTTTTCTTGCCTTGCTGGCTAACTATGAAGGTAAATCCAATTTATCCTGCAGGAAAGAAAAATTGACTCTTACCAAGGCCAAGTTAAAGAAAACAAATCTATGTGTAACTGAACTCCTCTCAGCAATTGGTAACTGTGTTGCTCTAACAGGGGCCCTGCCTTGATTTCCCTGCACAGTGAAGTGTGAGAGTGTGTGCCTATGTGTGCCCTTGAAACATGTGGCTTCCTCTTGGTGCCCTGGTGGAAACTGGTACAGATGAAATGGCCTGAAAATGCCCCAGCTACCTAATCTGGGAGATTTACACTGGGGGCGGGGAGATGAGCTGGGGCCCACTCACTGCTGATGGCTCAGGTATCAAGTACCTGTCACCCTTTGGGGTGACGGAATGAAAGACGAATGGATAGAGGGAAATGGATTGCCAGGGTCAACCAGGTTCTCTGCTAACTCCTGCAACAAACAATCATGGGCTGCAGACCCTTCTTTCCAGCCTCTAACTTTTCTGAAGAAGAAACTGAGGCCCTGAGAGTTGACCTGAGGTACTGGACACACTTTTCACTTAGCTCTGTATCCCAAAGAGTGGTGGCAAAGGCCGGCTCTAAAATGCTAGAGAGGTTACCAGGCATTCCTTTTTAACTCTGAACATGAGTGTAAGGCTATCTCTTTTTTCCACCATTTCCAGGGGAATGATCATTTTACACTAAGTAGCTCTGAGAAATTATGAAATCTGAAATGATTGAGGGTAGCTAGGCTAGATCAACAATAATCTTTTAAACAACTTTATTGAAATAAAATTTACATACCATACAATATATCCATTTAAAGTGTAAAATTCAGTGGTTTGGGTTGCATTAAATTATTGTTATTTTTCACATTGTGAGAACATAAAATTTGCCATTTTGACCATTTTAAGTGTACAATTCAGCAGGATTAATTACATTCATAATGTTGTGCAAACATCACCACTATCTATTTCCAAACTTTTTCATCACCCCAAACAGTAAGTCTGTAACCATTAAGCAATAATTCCCCATTCCCTCCTCTTCCCAAGTCCTAGTAACCTATAATCTATTTTCTGTCACTATGAGTTTACTTATTCTGGATATTCCATATAAGTAGAATAATATATTATTTTTTCTTTTCTGTCTGGCTTACTTCACTTAATATTATGTCTTCAAGATTCATCCATGTTGTCAAATATATCAGAACTTCATTCTTTTTATGACAGAATCATATTCCATGGTATGTATAGAGCACATTTTGTTTATCCCTCATCCAACCACAGATACTTGGGTTGTCTCCTCCATTTGGGCTATTATAAATAGCGCTGCAATGGTCATTGGTATACAAGTATCTGTTTAAGTCCCTGCTTTTAATTCCTTTTTGTATACTCTTAAAAGTAGCATTTATGCATGATATGGTAATTCTATGTTTAACGTTTTGAGGAGTTGCCAAATTGTTTTCATAGTAGCTACATTATTTTACAATCCCACCAGCAGTGAACCTTCATAGCAATATGCATAGTAGGTGTGAAATAGTTTCTCACTGTGATTTGATTTGAGTTTCCTCTATGTATAATGATGTTGAGTGTTTTTTCACGTACTTATTTGCTATTCATATATCTTCTTTGGAAAAATGCCTATTTGTATCCTTTATTATTTTTTAATTGGGTTGTTTGTCTTTTTGCTGTTGAGTTTTAGAAGTTCTTTATAAATTCTAGATGGTAATCCCTTATTAGGTATATGATTTCCAAATATTTTCCTATCCTATGGGTTATCTTTTTACTTTCTTGATAATGTTCTTTGATGCACAAAAGTTTTTAATTTTGATGAAGTCCAGTTTATTTTTTTTTCTTTTGCTGCTTATGCTTTTGGCATCCTATCTAAGAAACTATTGCTAAATCCAAGGTCATGAGGATTTACCCCTATGTTTTCTTCTAAGAATTTTATGATTTTTGTTCATATTTAGGACACTGATCCATTGTTAGTTAATTTTTGTACATGGTGTGAGGTAGGGATCCAACTCCATTCTTTTACATGTGTATATGCAGTTGTCTCAGCACCATCCTTTTTTTTTTAACATCTTTATTGAAGTATAATTGCTTTACAATGGTGTGTTAGTTTCTGCTTTATAACAAAGTGAATCGGCTATACATATACATATATCCCCATATCTCCTCCCTCTTGCATCTCCCTCCCACCCTCTCTATCCCACCCCTCTAGGTGGTCACAAAGCACCGAGCTGATCTCCCTGTGCTATGTGGCTGCCTCCCACCATCTTCTGAAGAGAATACTGTTTTCCCCTTGAATGGACTTTGTACCCTTTTTGAAGATTAATTGACCATAGTTGTGTCTGTTTATTTCTGAACTCACAATTCTATTCCATTGGTCTCTATGTCTCTCTTCATGCCAGTACCACAATATTTTTATTACTGTATACCTTTGCACTAAATTTTGAAATCATGAAATGTGAGTCCTCCAAATTTGTTTTTTTCTTTTTAAGATTGTTTTGGTTATCCAGGGACCACTTGCCATTCCATATTAGTTTTAGGATCAGCTTTTCCACTTCTGCAAAAAGGGCCATTGGAACTTTGAGAAGGATTGCATTGAGTCTGTAGATAGTACTGACATCTTAACAATATTGAGTCTTCCTATCCATTAGCATGGAATGTCTTTACATCTGTTTAGGTCTTCTTTAATTTCTAACAATTATTTTTAAACACATTCTGTGCATTTTGAAATCAGAACATTTTCTCTAATATAGAATTTGAAGCCATTGTTTGTCTCAATTATATTTTGTTTTTTAAGCTTTTTACTTTAGATCAGTAGTCAGTAATCATTAAAGAGTAGGGTATTGAAGTGTTAACTGAAAGATAGTTTTTCTGGCATTGGAAGAGGATTAATTAGACAAACAATGAGCCTAAAAGCAAGTTCTCCCATCATTAAAATCAGCAGCCCTAAGCAAAAGCCAATATAGAAAAGATTTTTTAAAACTTAGACTATGTAAAAAAATTAAATTTTGTGTAGAGAAACAAAGTTTTAAAAAATGATGATCTGGAAAGAAATATCTGTCATATTTGACAAGTGACTAATTCTTTTCCAAGGGGTTTACATGGATCCCTATGACAAAGATGAACCATCATACAGAAAATTGAGCAGAAGCATTTTGCAAAGAAGGTGTAAAACTGGGTAATAAACAAATGAGAGATTGTAAACCTCATTCATGATTTAATACAAGCACGTCTTAACCACAAAGTACCTTGTTTTAACTATCAGATTGGCCTTGATTAAAAAGTTGAATAACACCCAATATGTGGGTGAGGCTGTAGGGAATTAAACAGACTCATAACCTGAATATGGGAATATAAATTAGTGTGATTCTTTGGAAGGTGATTTGGCAATATCCATTAAAGCTTTAAAAGAAAATCTCCTCTGACTCAGCAATTTCCCTGTTAGGAATTTTTCCTACAAGTATGGTCACAAAAATTATGCCTAGATAGATGTGGAAGGATAGTCTTTTCATTACTGTCTGTAAGAGCAAAAATAAAGCAAAGCAGAGAAACACCTAAATAGCCATCAATCAGAAATTGTTAACAGTTATGCTATCCATTCCAGAAAACATTCTACATTTTTATATGATAAAAATTAAGCCATTTATCAGCATATTTATTGAACACTTTGGTCAATCTGTATGTGGGAATGCAATAGATGGAGATGAATGATATATTTAGTGAAAAAAAGCAAGGGCCTAGGGTGTGTGAATAATGGTATAAAATTATTCCATGTGTACAGATTTTAAAGGCATCTACACATAGCCATGGCCATAGCATTCTTCCGGAAGTTTTCATAGGAGATTGCCTAATAGTGGCCCCCTCCAAGTGGAGGGCTTAAAACTGAGGGTGGAGGGAAGTGTGTGAGGGAAACATGCACACTTTGTTTCATTTCCTTCCATACACTCTGGAGTTTCACCGTATTCACTTATGATACTTTTACGAAACAAAACTTTGTTTTGAAAAGTCAGAAATCTAGCTTAAAATGAGTACTTTTTAAACTTTTTGCCAAATAAATCTACCTTTGGGTTAATTAGCTCACTTCTTTATATGCAAAATGTCCTAAAATAATTAAGCCCTTTTAGTATGAATTATTTCAATTATTAAAAGACACATACATGCCTGCATACACACACACACACACACACACACACACACACACACACACACCCCTTTATTGTTTTCTGGTTGTGTTTGATTTGTGGCCAGAAGGAAGTCACATGTGTGTGTGAGTGTGTGTGTATGTGTGTGTGTGTCTGTGTTTGCGTGCGCGCACATGTGTCGCTGTGTTTATAGCTGGGGATGACCAGGGGTCAAGTCAGACCCACTGGGGAGGGGCTTGAGAGACCCAGGTAGGTTTACTAGGATCACTAGCAATCCAGGGACAAGGGCTGCCAGCAAAAAGAGAGTACCCAGGGAGGGAGGAGGGTGTCTGGGAACATGCTCCTACTGTCCAGGTTGGCCTGGGGACCCTGGCACAGCTGCCACTGTACTTACAACTAAAATTGATCTCTGTGTCATCATTGGACGTCTGGTGGGGATGCAAGATGCACAGGAAGGCAATGTAACAGGAGTGTTGTGAGATGATGCATGGCTGGCTATAAAAGATGAGTAAGTTATCTACCAGATCTTTCTTCTTCCAAAACAAAGAAGTGGAGCACAAGAATGGGGGCCTTTGTAGAGGACATCTTACCTGGGGCATACTCATGGTAAAAGCCCCATATTGGTTTTCCAGTCCTTTTATTAAAGGAGAAGTCAGACTAGATGGTTTCTAAAGTCCCTTTAAACACTAAGGACAGACACACACACAGACAACACCTGGAACTTTCTAAGGAGCACAGTAACCATTCTACAGTCAGTGGATGGGTAGGGAAGGGACGACGGAGGATGTCCTGGGCCACCTGTGTTTGTTTGGCAAGAACTTGGCCCCAGGGCCCAATGAGAGCCCTGATAGAAGCTACAGCATCCCTGAGCCCACTACTCCAGGAGATTCCAGTATTTCTCACTCTGGTAGTCACCTCACCCAGAGTCCACATGGTGCAGAAACTGATTCCCCCGCAGTAAGGGAGTGTATGAGTTTGCTGTGGTTGCTGTAGCAAAGTACCACAAAGTCTGGGGAGTGAAACAACAGAGGTATATTCTCTCACAGTTCTGGAGGCTGGAAGATCAAAGTATGGGCAGAGCTGATTCCTCCTGAGTCCTCTATCCTTGGCCTGTAGATGGTCATATTCTCCCTGTTTTCACATGGTGTTGCCTCTGTGTGAGTGTCTCTGTGTCCTAATTTCCTCTTTATATAAGGACTTCATATTGGACTAGGGTCCACCCCAATGACCTCATTTTAACTAAATTACCTCTGTAAAGAAACTGTCTCCAAATAAGGCCACATTCTGAGGTGCTGGGGGTCAGAACTCCCACAAGCCCTTTTTTGGAGACAGTTCAACTGTGATGGGGAGACAGATACATCTAGAAGCAATTAACATTGTAGAATGCATGTCGTTAGCACAGAGGAAAGGAGACTTCCTGCAGATTAAGTAAGCTGCTCATACCCATCCCAGGGATAAAGCCAGGGGTGCATGGACCTGAGCTGCTCCATCACTGCAGCTCTGTGGGTCTGAGCCCAGGGACAGGAAGGAGTGAAGCTGACTCAGCCAGGGGAGCTATAGGAAGAGGACAGGGACCATGGTAGAACTCAACAAGCTAATGTCTCTGAGTTCCAGCAGCCCCAAGAGCTCAGGAGCACAGGTTTCCAGGAGCCCCACTAGGTGGAATTGATGATTTCAGATTAACCTGGGTGTCTCAGCCCTTCTCTTCATCTTCAAACTGAAGAGTTGATCTGGATTTTCTCCAACACTCCTTCCAGTCAGGTCTGCTGTATATCATGAATTGGTGTCATTGTCCCCGCAACATGGCTTAACCTGTCACCCAGTGGAGTGGGCATGGCCATGGGATTTGACATGGTGCAGCTGGTGCCCCTTTATACCCTATAGGCCCCTCACTGTGAAACCAGCCATTCCAAATACTAGTGAGAAATGTCCCATTTTTAGGCTGCTCATATTTTCAGCAAGAAATTAGTGGAAAATGTGAGATGACAAATTTCTCTTACCTTCAGATATCCATGGAGACAGAGCCATTACGTCACCCTATTTTTGTAAACTCCCAGCAGCTGGATAGTGGTGGAAACACAATTAATCATGAAAGTGAAATTGTATTTCAGCTCAGCTGCTTGGCACTGAACATTTGTTCTTTAAGAATTTTTCCCCTTATAATTTCCAATCGAGTTGCCTGTTTTAGAAAAACAAAACAGATCTAGAATGTTATCCAAGGAATACCTTCAACTAAATTTGTGGTTTAGTCAATTAACTTTAAATGAAATATGACCACAAAGTATTCAAACAGATGTGAGGCAGGTCAGATCCTGGATATGTGAGGTGCTGGTCAATGCCTACATCCAGTCCTGGTCTAGGCACAGAGGCCTGGGGGCTCAGAGCTCAGAGCTCATCCTTTTATACTTTGACACCTCAACAGCAGCCTTTTTATTTTAATTAATTTTTATTTGCGTATAGTTGCTTTACCATGTTGTGTTAGTTTCTGCTGTAGAACAAAGTGAATCAGTTATACGTATACATATATCCCCTCTTTCTTTGATTTCCTTCCCATTTAGGTCACCACAGAGCATTGATAGAGTTCCCTGTGCTATACAGTAGGTTCTCAATAGACCTAGAGACTGTCATAAAGAGTGAAGTAAGTCAGAAAGAGAAAACCAAATATCGCATAATATCGCTTATATGTGGAATCTAGAAAAATCATACAGATGAACTTATTTGCAAAGCAGAAATAGAGACACAGACATAGAGAATAAACGTATGGATACCAAGGGGGGAAGGGGGGTGGGATGAACTGGAGATTGGGATTGACATATATATACGACTATGTATGAAACAGCAGCCTTTCTTAACCTTTTGTAGCCCTGGCCCTTCGAGAACCCAAAACTTAATGCAAATGTATACATACTCACTTCATATCCTACTTTAGACAGTAAAGAATGTTCTGTTGGAGACGGCATTTACACCCACATGTGCCAAACAAATCGGGAATTCTTGATTTAAAGATGACCTTCACTCCCTCTCCTTCTCCCTCCCTCCTCTCTGCCCTCCGTGGGGACCAGTCTCAATCCAAAGTCAACCAGGGTCCAAGACTCCCACTGCTTGCAGTGGCACAAATGTGTCTTTGCCTTGGGATTGCAGAAAACACAGAAAAATTTCCCTGGTCCTTTCTAAAGCCTTAGGCAGCCAGCGTTGAGAGACATTGGAGAACTAAAGCAGGCAGGAGTCTGATGCACACACACAGCCTGGTCAAAGCTTGCGAGTGCTCATTTTATGTTGACGCCCTCCACATCCAGGCACAGATGGGCTGGGAGCTATGTTGGAGCATCACAGATGTGCTTCGCCGTCTTGCCTGAGTCCTCCACGTTCCCTGACCTCAGGTCAAGGGTCCACTGTGTCCTGCATGACCTTCTACCACAGCCCCGTACAGAATGCTGCAGGCACTCTGGGGTAAGGGCAGAGCATAGGTGTTGTTAAGCTCTCTAGCTGACTCAAGTGGAAGTCAAGTGTGAGAGTCAGCGTTCTGAGGGGTTACTTACCATCCCCCCACTTCAAAGAGAGTCACTCAGGCATTATTGAAAATAGTGGGAATTTGGAAACCTTGTAAATATCTCTCAATAAAGGAAATGATGGATAACGTTTGTATTGTTGTATAATAGAATATTTGCATCAGTCAAAATAAAAAAATCACATGCCAATATGGAAAAATCTCTAAAGCATTGTGCTTAGTGGAAAGAGCAAGTTGAAGAGTGATACATACACTTAAGTGCCATTTGTGTAACGTTTAAACCACATGCTACAGTTCTCTTACATGTGGGGCATAAAAGCATGGGAAGAGACACATCGTACCCATTAAGGAGAGGTGGAGTCATGTATCGGGGGTTTACCAAGGGAGCATCAATTCTGCTGGCCACACTTCATTTCTCAAAAGGAAAACATCTGAAAGCAAAACTGGCAAAATATGAATTCATGCAAAACTGGGTGGTGGGCGCACGAGTGCAGATGATATTCTCTCTACATTTTCACGATAATCTTTTCAAGAGACAGTGGCATTTATGGGTGGAATCTGGGTGGAGGAACAGCTCTGAGTTTCCAGATCCATGGAAATAAGGGACCCCACCTGACCCCAGGGGCTCATCCTATATGTCTTTGCACAGCCTTTACCCCGGGCCTACCCATGGTATCCAGCAATCACAACAGCATGCTTCCTGAATGCTGTGATTTAATTGGGAATTGGAACAAACTCAGAACTCCCTATAGGCATGCACTGCTTCAGCATCCTGAATTTGGTAATACCCACATCTCCTTCTGATCCTCTGCCTTTGATCCAGGGACTTCGCCTGCTCCCTCCCCCCTTTCTCTCTGAGCCCTTCTCCACCTGGCCCTCGTTAATTCTTCTTGGAAATGGCCAAAGTCAGATATCGTTTCCTCTGTGAAGCCTATGTGATCCAAAAGTCAGGCCCATCCAGAGTGGTTTCTCCATAGTCTATAATGACCTATTTAGGTATCTATCACCATTGTACCCGAGCCCTCAGCAGAGCACATTCAGTGTGTATGTGTTAAATGTAAGGACTGCCCCACTCTTCAACTCCTGGAATGTGTGTCCATCTGTCAGATGTATTTCAAATACATCTGTGGTCTGTACTGAGTGAGAGCTGACACCATTACCCAATTTCTACAAAATGCCACCTTCTCCTCCAAGGAACAGGCTTCAGGAGCTGCTGTTTGCTAGGACCCAACTGACCCTTCGAACTGCAAGCAACCTCACATTAGAAGCCCTCATTTGGCCTGGGAAGCTGCAGCCCTGCCATTATTTCTTGTCATTTCAGATTCTGCTGAGCAAATGGTAGGAGTCCTTCGGTGCTTGCAGCCCCCAGGAGTCCCACACTTTTATGCTAGTCTAAACAATTCATCCACACGTCTACTTTAATGTTTCTACTGGCTTCTTTGGTGGTTTCTACCTGAGACAAGCAATGTCTAGCTGCTGTGTCTCCCTGCAGACACCTGTCTGTCTCCACAATGGCATTTGTCCTGTGACCTCAGTTCTCTGATGGGTTCACAGAAAGTTGTTGCTACATGTCCAGCTTCCATCTTGTTGTAAGGAAGGAGCTCACTATATGTGACATCAAAACTCTACCTAGATCCAATCATGATTTCAGATCACATTAAATAATCTATGTGAAAGTTCTTTGAACATCACACTGCTCCACGTACTATCATATTAATGATAGTATTCTGTGTAAAAGCAACAAAAATCCCCTTTGTCTCTCCAGGCATTCACCCTTCTTGTCTGTGCTCACAGCTTTGTCACACCAACTATTAGATAAATCACAGGCGGCAAATGCAAATGTCAGCTGGTGCCTGCCATGTACATGCAATCCACCTACTTTGGAAAAGAATTTGGCAGTTTTTTAAAAAATTAACATATACCTACCATATGATTCAGCCATTCCTCTCCTATATATTTACCCAGGAGAACTGGAAGCTTGTGCTCACACAAAGAATTGTGCACAGATGTTCACAGAAGCTTGATTTGAAATAGCCCCAAACTGGAAGCCACCCAGATGTCCAGCCACAGAGAAATGGATAAACAGACTGTGGTATGTCCATACAATGGAATACAGCTTAGCAACCAAAAGGAATAGAAGGGAACAAAATAGGTAAATCCTAAAATAGTGATGCTGAGTGAAAGAAGCCAGATAAGACGGTATATACTATGTGGTTTTATTTACGTAAAATTCTAGAAAAGGTGAAATAAACTACAGTGACAGAAAGTAGATGAGTAGTTGCCTCGGGGTGGGAGGGAAGGATGCAAAAGTGTGCAGGAAAGTTTGGGGATGATGGCTATGTTCATTATCTTGATTAGTTTTACAGATGTATGCATATATCAAAACCCACCAAACTGTATCCTTAAAAATGTGTGATTATTTGTATGTCAATTATCTCTAAAAAACTGTAAATAAAGAACAGGAGAAATGTGTGAGTGGCTGAGGGTAGGGAGGAAGAGGGCACACTGTTTAAATGCAACCTCGATTCTCAATTCTACCATGTAAAAAAGTGTGCATAGGGTTGCCAGAGACTCCCATCTTTCAAGAAAACCTGGAAGTGAGAAAATACTATTTTTCCCCCCAAAATTCTTTAGGCCAAAAAAAGAAAAAGAAGACAACAGGCCACCAGTTTATGACTTCTGATAGACACATGAAAGCACATAAAACATACTAGTATTATAAATACTGCTCACCAACCAGGGAAGCACCCGTCTATCAACATACCTCTCAGAGAAGGTGAGAGGTAGGTGATCCCAGGTCTCTGGGATCACCTACCAGACATTCTGAGGGGCAGAATATTAAAATTCAGGCAACAGAGCAGGTGGACAAGTCTTCAAACTTTGGAGTCCACACCTACATTTGAATCCAGTTCTGTTTCTCAGTGACTGTGTGACCTTGAGCAAATCACCTAACTTGCCTATTTCAGTTTCCCCATCTGTAAAACAAGGATAATAGCCGCACCTACCCCAGGGAGTTGCCATCAGCTTAGAATGCATAAATACACACCTATTATTTGGAAATGGGCCTGAAATATTTAACACACTTCGTGATTATGATCTGCTTTTGCTATATTATTATTGTTACTACTGCTGTCCTTTCTCCCTGCCGGCCTCACGCCTCTATTCCTCCTCAAGAAAATGCTATGCTCCCCTTTCTCTCTATTTCAATAGGAGCTAACATTTTCAGATATTGGGAATTTGAGTCATTGTGCAAAATCTGCAATACTAAATGAACTGTAAATTGCCTTTCTGATCACTTTAAGCCCTGCTTTTCATTTGTCGTTAGGAAGTGTGGAGTGGGAACTGTTTGCTTTTTGGTGGTGACTTTACATTTTGACCCACACTTGTAAGCTAAGTTCCAGCAACACAAACCAGCCCCTGAGACAGACTTGCTCTGGGTTTGAGGATCCACCTCACATCTCAGGCCTGGTCCCTTCTTCCCATGGCCAGTACTATTGCATGTTGGCTGGTTCCCCACTGTGCTCCCTGAAATTGGCTCAAACATTGGCAAGGGCACATCAAGCATCCGTCCTGGCAGTCAAGCATCTGTCTCTGATTTGTTGGAGTTTGGAGGCTCCTCCCCATCTGTGACCCTGTGGTAGACACACCCACAGGGCACCTGATGAGTTCTAGAAATGCCCCTACCTGACTCAGGTGGGCAGGCAGGTAAGCAACACCTCCCTGTCCATTTGCTTCTGTCTAGATCAGAGCTCTCCAACAGAGCTTTCTGCAAAATGGAAATGTTCTATATCGGTGATGGCCAGCATAGTAGCCACTAGCCACATGTGACTACTGAGCATGGAGGAACTCAATTTTCAGGCTAATTTCACTTTAACAAATTTAAATTTAATAAAAGTGGCCACATGTGGATAGAGACTGCAATGTTGGACAGTGTAGGTCTAGGTGAGCATGTGAGAGCAGCCCACACAGGGGGAGCAGTGAGGTGTGCGGGCACGGCAGGTTGTGCATGAGGTCTTGCCCAGTAAGTAAAAACAGCTGATGAACATCCATTAACACCCACATGGGTAAGGTCGGTCCAAGCATTTCACATGGTTCACTTAGTCCTCCTAACAATCTGGGTAATTATCCCCATTCGATGGGGGAAGAAACTGAGGCAAAGTGAGATCAGCCACTTTTCCAGCATCACACAGCTTATCAAGGTGGAGTGGGAAATTCCAGTCTAGCCAGCCCCATTTCAGCATTTAACCACTGCTGTCTGCCATTCATCTGGAGTGAAGCCAGCCAGCCTCATGTTTTCTTTTACAGCCACCTGCCTCATACGCAAAGCTGTCACTCTCTCCGAGCTATCCTCCCCTGAGCATGGCCCAGGCTTATCTGGGCATCATCTGGACACATCTTTTACGGGTCACTTTGTCCCCTTGGAAACCATGGCTTCCACCCAGAGAGTCCCGGCAGAGCTTTCAGAGGGCATGCATTCAGCTCCCAACTCAGCCTCAGGGGTGTCTGTGGCTCTCAAAGAGAGACAGCCTGGCTGTGGCAGCCAGAAGTGTCTGGAAGCGGGAAGGGGGAAGGGTAAGCTGGGACGAAGTGAGAGAGTGGCATGGACTTATATACACTACCAAACGTAAAATAGCTAGTGGGAAGCAGCCGCATAGCACAGGGAGATCAGCTCCGTGCTTTGTGACCACCTAGAGGGGTGGGATAGGGAGGGTGGGAGGGAGACACAAGAGGGAGGAGATATGGGGATATATGTATATGTATAGCTGATTCACTTTGTTATAAAGCAGAAACTAAAACCACTGTAAAGCAATTATACTCCAATAAAGATGTTAATTTTTTTTTTTTAATTAAAAAAAGAAGAAGTGTCTGGAAGCATCCTTTCTTCTATTGTTGGGAAAAGCAAGGAGGAGAGGCCTGCCGGGGCCATGGGCCCGACCAAAAGGACTTCTCAAAAGAGCAGATGTCCAATCTGGGACTTCCCAATCAGCTCCCTTTGGCTTGGCACCTGTCCCCCCATGGGGGGCCTGATTATGTGGCGGTCATGTCCATCAAGGGGCAGATGGACATTACTCAAGGCAGGCCAGCAACTGCAATTTGTGACTAAGTGCATTGCTGTGGGCACCACGCCCCAATGGCAGAGTGAAGCAGCTGCAGGTCCATAGCTGGGCTATGTGGTCAGGACCCATCCTGGCTAATATAGATGAGCTTGAAAAATCACTTTTGAAACCATGTTTTCTTCTTCCAGATGGTTTTGGTTTGGGACTGTTTGTTTGTGTTTATATTTGCCTTTGTTTCCTTGTTTGTTTACTGACACATCTGAACTATAGTTGCTTTCTAGATTTGGGAGACTAGGCTGATGTGGCAAAAATGGCTAATTTTCACCAGTACCTGTGCTCTCCTTTCTTCCTGGCACTTACCTGTACAGTATTTATCAGCTTCCCTCGGAGTCGGAGGAGACCACATGACTAAGTTCTGTACAGTAGAGTGTAAGCAGAAGTGACATTCACCCCTTCCCAGACCTGTCTATAAGATCTACATGTAATCGCAGCTGTTCTCCCACCTACCAGGTGAACGGAGAACACTCCAGGAACCAATATAGGAGGATCTGGGAGTCCTGCATGATCCTATGGAGCAGAGAATCCCCTCCAGCTCACACAGGATTGAGCTATGAGTGAGAAATACATTTGTATTGCATTAAGCTCCTGCAGTTTGGGGTTGTCTGTTACGACAATTAGCCACCAACAGAGAAGAGCTCATTACAAACAATATCAATGTCAGATCAATGTTGGCTAATTTTATTTTTCTTAAGCAAAGTATATTTACACATAATCTTAACAGCAGCCAGAATGTTAAAGAACTGGGAAGCACATCAGTGGTAAGTAACAAGGAAGCAGTTGGATCCCAGCCAAAGCCAAGGAAAGATGGTACTTCCAAGTACTTCATCCATCGCCCATTCAGTCTCTGGCAAAAGACCAAGTGTCTTTCTGTTGACACGGTTTTAGGTAAACAGTGTGCAGGGATATATATAAATGGGTTTGGGTGGCCTTCCCTTTTATAAAAATGTCATAGCTATAATATCTATATAAACCACACGAGGAAGGACATTTCTGCATAGCAAATCCATGCAAGTTCCTAAGAAAGAAAGGACCTGGGATCTTCAAGCTATCAAGGAGGGTCGGGGCGGGAATGTAGCAGATGCAGGGAAGGGGACACTGATGTGGGGTGGGGGCAGACAGAATAGGTCATGCCAAGCCTTGAAGGTCAGTCTTAGGAGCTCAGAAGTTTTATCTGAATGTCAAGGAGAAACAATAGAAAGATTTTAAACATGATTGATTTATGATTCCAAAATCCACATGGTGGCACCGGTATAGGGTAAATTGTGAGTGCCGTAGGAAAGGAAAGTGTCCCATGCAAGGGGCTCTTGGACTGTGGGAGAGCAGCTGGAGAAGCCATCGGTTGGGGAATATTGTTATTTTTAGCAGTGGGAGATACTAAAGTGCTTTTAAGGAATTGAGAATGATCCCATAGAGAAAGAGGTTATGAAATGAGAGAGAAGGTAAAAAAAGACATGACACAGGAAGCACACTGAGGATCTGCACTTTGGTAGGAGAGAGGGAAAGTTAATTGCCCCAGAAAAGGAAAAAGAGAAGGTGTGTGCAGAATTCAGCGCTGAGGGTCTGGTGATGAGGAGTTGAGGGAAAGGGAAAATCATGGACTAAGAGGGCAGGAGGTGAGGATGGGAAGATGGTTTGAGGGGAATAAAGGTACAAAGTAATCAAATAAGAAACCAGGAAACCTCGCTTGATCAGATAACTCCCCAAGCTGACACACAGAGTTTCTGTAATAGGTTCAGTGCCCCCCTTCCTTCCTTTACCATGTGGCACATCCAGGCTCCTGGTGTGGCCCCCAGCACACATCTAAGTCTCTGCCACCTGATCAACTCTGCCTGTTCCCTCAAGCTGGAGGTGCCTGAGGGATTGGGTCTCTCCCCACTCCAGTCCCCACCCCGCCAGGTCTCCTGCCCCATCATGGGGACAACTCTCAGGTGTACTATGAGACCTCTCACTGGGGCTCGCTGGATCCCACAGCCTTACCGTCCTGGTCCCACTGCTTCCTTTGTCTCACAAGTAAAATGGGAGGATGGATGAGTATAAACAGATGAGTGTGTGACTCTTACACAGGAAGAGCAAAACACTAAAGTCTAAGTTTCTATTGGCTTCAAATTCACTGGAAAGAATTTCAGTTGCCAACTGGTGTATAGGAAAGTATTCAGGGGTGGAAATGATTTATATAGTCTATAAAGTTCTGAGTTTGTTGAGGCATTATTTTAGAGTCCTTTTATGGAAAAGAAAGTCACCTTCAGAAAGTAATTTCACAAAATCACCGAATACTTGCAAAGACATGCTGAGAAACCCAGAACACATGTGAGGGATCTCATCTTCCTGCACCTGACAAGCTGAGAAATGGAGAATCATTTTTTGAACCATTTCTTGCATTCACAGCATGGAGTCCCAATGCCAGGAGAGAGGGGATCCAACTAAGCAGATCATAGCTAGAAGTCAGCAGTCAGAATGGCAGAACTTCACAGAAGTAGGGAGTGCTTGGCTCTAATTCATGAAAAAAAAAGTGTGTTATACAACTATCTTTTATATATTAATTCTGTCCCACACTCTGAGAGCACAGGAGCTTGTATACCCATTTTATAGATATGTAAGGTAGGAGGGCTTTCTCAAAATCCAGGCAGGTCTCACGGGAGCAGCTGGGGACAGAACAATCATCATATACTCACCATGGTAGATTGTCCATGAGTCCACTTTCCCAGCTAACCTGTGACCTTCCTGGACAAGGACCATCTCCATCCATTTTCGCAGCCCAGGACCTAATCCAAAAAGCAGGAAGGCCTCACTAGGATCCCTGGGGAGGCTGTGATCATGTGGGGTGCCATTCCCCTCTTTGTCACATGGCCCTCCTGTATGCTCCATGGCAGAGCCCAAACCACCACACTCTAGGATATGACATCATGTATGTTTAATTATGAACTATCCTGGCATGAACATCTTTGGATTTATTCTATTTGTCAAATTTGGGAAGCTTTCAGCCATTACTTCTTCAAACACTTTTCTTAGTCTCACTCTCTCTCCCCTCTTGGGACTCTGACAATACCAGTGTTAGGTCTTGTCTTCATGCTTCATGGGTCCCTGAGATAGTTTCTGTCTTATTTTTTTTCTCCCCTAGTCTATTTTCTCTCTGCTTGGGTAAAGTCCTGGACTCTGTCAAGTTCATTTTCTTTGTCATCTCCTTTCTTGTACTGAACCCATCCTGTAAGTTTGCTGTTTGTTGCTTGGTTGGTTTTTGTTTTTTGTTTATTTTCACACTTGTAATATAGTTCTATAATTTCCATACGATTTTGTTATATCATCTGTTTCTTTGTTGACAAAATATTTTAATTTTTTTCAAGAGAATTCACAGTTACTTGCTGAAACACTTTGATGATGGCTGCTTTAAAATCCTTATCAGGTGATCCCAACATCCGCTTCATCTCAGTTCTGCTGTCTGTTGACTGTCTTCTCTCATTCAAGAGTTATATTTCATTTGAAAGTTAATAAATAACAGTTTTGATTTTGATTTTTTCAGTATAAAATTGTTGCCCTGATGGCATATGAGATATAATGCTAATTGTTTGTAGGACAGTTAAATGTCAATATTGAAACCTAATCTTTAGCTTCCATCTTGTAGATAGAAACAAATGTTCGCCAAGCATATATTTTGTGTTGTGTTGCATTGTACATGCAACTAATAAGCTATGAAATCAACATATATTAAGTGCACGTACTGTTTGTAAAAAGCACAAAATGAGAATTATAAACTACAATGTAGTTTAGTATTTGCTAATTTTACTACAGTCTTTTGTTATGTATGTGTAGGGAAGTCATAAGGGTGATAAATTCAATTGGAGTAAAATTTAAAACCATATATCTTATGATAAAGGGGATTTAAGTTAAGATGGTCAAAGTACTGATATAGTCACTGTAAAGAGAATTACCCTAAGAGTTTTATTTTTCTGATATTAAAAGTTACTTAATAAACACCTGTTTCCATTAACTTGAACAACAACAAAAAAAACTGTCCTGACCCTGGACATTTGGTCTTATGAGATTCTGGATCTCCTTTTATCTTCTGTTAGCAGGGAGTCCTCTGTTGAAGTATGGTGTAGGGACTGGGGCTGTGTAAGTCTAGCTTCCCTCTGGACCTTCTCCCTCTGCATGGGGAGGGAGGAAATTCAGCTCCTTCCTTGCCCTGCTGACAATTTCCCTGAGAAAATGGGGAGCAGGTGAGAGTACAGCTCAGTTCCCCATGGGATGCTGCTAACACTGGGGGAGGGGCCAGAATGCCAACCAGTCCCTCCTCTCACCACCTTGTTCTGGCTCATCACCTATGCTGAGTGGGAGGAGAGGGTCAGCTCCCTCTGGGAGACTAGCTATTGAATCCAGCTCAGGACCTGCTCCTAGATAACCATGGGCAAGTTCTTTAAAGTCCTTGTGTCTCGGTTTCCTTATCTGACAAATAGAAGAGAGTAATAGTATTTAATCCCTAGTTCTGTTATGAGGATTATATGGGTTAAGCAGGGTCCACAGGTCCTGGGAGCTTCTTAGAAATTCAGAATCTCAGGCTGCTCCCCAGACCTGGGGAATAATACTCTGCATTTTGATAAGATACCCAGAGGGTTGAAGTGCATAGTAAAGTCAGAATGCCCTGATCGAAAACATTTACAACTGCAAGCGAAAAGCAATGATCTAGGTTAAAATATCCACAACTGCCATGTCTTTTCTTTCTTTCTTTTTTTGGCCGTGCCATGTGGCTTGCAGGATCTTAGGTCCCGACCAGGGATTGAACCGGGGGCCGTGGCAGTGAAAGTGCAGAGTCCTAACCACTGGACCACCAGGGAAGTCCCATGCCATACCTTTTCTGTAAACAGTACAAGGAAGCCCCAGCCTCAGACATTTCCCTTACCTAAAGAAACGTTTCAACTGAGGAAGTTGGGAAAGCTGCCTCCAATCTAGATGCCAGTGGGTATTACAGAGGTTGATGGGCCTCTGTCTCCTCACCCGTTCTTTCAAATGATGGCATTTTTATTAAAGGTGACATTTCTTCAAGAACACTTTCTGTGAGGTTTAACGTTTACTTTTTTGTTAACTTTATATCCAGTAATGAATGGAAAAAGTACTTGAACAAAATGAGTCAGAATTTGTCAGACCCTGGAGCATGGATTAACGTATGCATCACCATCATGGCCTTCATGGCAGACCTTTCGTGTACAGTTAGAACTGTATTATGCGTGCCCCCCCAGTTCCTCCACGATCCTTGGATTCAAGAACTACTGTCAAACAGCATTCTTCCTGTCTCTTACACAAAGAAACATGCTTCGAATTAAACTCTCTTTGAAAAAGGGTTTTGAATGATCATAGAAATGCTTTGTGACGTACACAGAGAAAAGACGACACAGAACACAAATAATTCTGTTCTTGCCTACCTAGTTGCTCTTTGCTGTTTTGCCTTGAAAACATGGCAGCCAAGTGATTCAGGTCAGGAAATTTCACACTAGATAGCCCTCAGGATGCAATGCTCTTCACCCTCTCTTTTTTGCTCAAATGATTGAAACAGTGTCAGATAAAATTCAGAGCTCAGAGAGCAACAGAGAAAAGCAGCTCCTTGGTTTTTGTGTGCTGAGGCTTTTGAATCTATTACTACCACTCCGTAACCTCTGTTTGCTGCTGCATAGCACCAGGAAAGCTTCGGAAAGAAGATCTGAACAGCAGAACCCATAATAAAACCAACGTCTTAGCATAGGTCGAGGTGAGTGCGGGTGTACATGAAGCTTTCTCTGACAAGTAACGGGAGAGCCATGAAGGAGGGCATCAGACACAAGGTTGGAACTAGAGCAACAAGAGACCACTTGCACCATCTCCTCTTGTTGGCCCCTGCCTTATCTAACAAGCGGCCCTCTTGTCTGTGAGATTCTAGAAAGAATATCCTGACAACCTCTCCCAACAAACCCTCGGCAAGCTCTCAAAAGCTCTTGAATGCCTATGTCCTGGGTTGGGTTTTTTTCCCCCTGGAACCAAAGTCTAATAATTCTGCTGTAATTGAGAGTAATTTCTTCGTGTCCCTTTTGTGGTGTCCAACCATATACTACCCGCAGTGTGGAGGTCTTTCACGTACATTGCATCTCAACTTTCTACCAGAGGCAGAAAGTATCACTTCTCTTAGTGTCCTGTTGGTTTTTGCAGGAAATAAGACCATGTGTACCATGTCTTGGGGCCATATCACCCACCTCTGCAACCTGCTCTGTCTTAGGACACATATACAATATTTTAGTTTTCAGGGCCTGATTTTCCATTTGTAAAATGCCATCTATACTGTCATATGTACCTCCTAGAACTGGTCTACCTTTTAAAACAAAAATAGAATAATGGACTTCAGGCTATAGGGCAGCACATCCAAGGGTGTGACTGGATAAAGGCAGGGGCAGGGGGGAGTTCCTCGAGGAGGTGACTAAGGAATCCTATGTCATTAGGAGGAAGAAGAAAAATGGAACACAGCAGGCTTGGGTGTGGCCCCTGCTGTCTTGCCTATGTGCAGTTGTAGGCTTTTCAGAAGGCTGTCCACTGAATATGCACCCCCTGCACCTGGGGAATGCATGTGCGGCATGATCGCCATCACTATTTCCAGTTGAAGGCCTGCTGTGCACACAGGCTGCAGTGGTCACTGCCCATTGTCTCACTTTGTTCTCACAGGAGCCGGGAGGTAAGTAGCACCAGCTCCACCTCTGACAGTAAAGGAACAGCTAGCGGCCTCAGCCTCTGCCATCGTGCAGCGCAGGGAACGAGACTCAAGGGGAGAAGGCAGGACCAGGCAGAGTGACCAGGAAGGTGAGAAAGCTGCCACTCCAGCTAGTCAGACACGCCACTGACCTTTATGGGTTTCAAACCATGCTCTTCAGAGTGGGGAGACCTTCAACTTGTGAGTGGGGTAGTAAGGAGGACAAAGGCTCTGGATTCCCACCCCATCTTTCCATCTGAGCCACTTGGCCCCTGTTTCACACACAGGACCTCTGCGTGAGTTTTCACCTAAAACGAAGTTTCATTAGTTTTTAAAAAAAAAATAGTGCAAAGCGCCTGGCCTGCAGGATAAAATTCAACATCCCAGCACAGCGTGCTGGGTGCCCATGACCTGGCCCTTCCTCTCCAGCTGCCCCTCTCGGGCACCGAAAATGGTCCGTGCCCCTGCCTCTGCACCTCCCAGTGTGCCAGTCCTCTCTCCCTGGCAGGGTGATCTCCCACTGCGAGGCTATCTCTCTTGCCAGGATTAGGTCCTGCCTTCCTCTCCTCTGCCATCCTGGCTTTGTGGCTTCCTCACCACAGTCACCCTGGCTTTGCAGGCTCCACCGTGCAAAGGGCTCTTTGCTGTCCAGAGTGCATTCCCTCTGTATTCCTGCTCCCAGGGTGGCCCAGGCTCTGGGATAAAGTGACAGCCAATGATAGGCAACCAGGCGTGGATATGTAGATCTAAGTGGGGAGGGGTAGAGGGGCTCCCAGGAGAGCGGGTGGGCCTTCTGTTCAGGAAACAGGAGAAATGACCAAAACTTGGCTGTTCATGATCAGGACTTAGAAAAGAGGGTGTTTACACTCTCCTCAGGCTTGGGGGTACTTGCTGGTTTGATCTTGCCTAGTTTTTAATGTTACTTCTGAACATAGTTGGTTTATCCTGAGGGAGGAACTGAAATCATAGGAGAAGCATTTTATCCGTCATGGTTTAAGAAACATGATACATTAAAATGCCTTCGCAATATTTCAATCTTTTGTTTAAAAGACCGGTATCCAGATAACAAAAAGTATTGTAAAAGAGGGTATCGGTTGGTGTCAGAAGCCAAATATTGAATAAAGGTTAAGAGTTACAAAATAAACATTGAAAAAACCCTCTGCTGAGTCTGCAAATGTCACACTTTCAAAAGATCACCTGAAACACTCCAAAAAATGGAAAATGTGACCTTCAGTTGCCTCCAAGGGGAACAAGGGGGTCGGGGACAAATTAAGACCCACCGGCCTGATGGGTCTGATTACCCAGGATGTGTGTGAAGGGCAAGCAACATGTGAGTCCACAAGAGATGCAGGGCCCTGAACACAGCACCAGGAGGATGCCCTGGAGTCAGGACCCTCCCCCACCTCACAAGTGATGAAAGGAGACCAGAGAGATGAAGCACCCAAGCCCCCTCCTCCAGAGAAGGACACAGTCTTGAGCAGCAGATACCAAAGGGAACCAAGTCACCCCGTGCGCTGACAGTCAGGGAGAAAGACCCCCGACCTCCTAACAGCCTTCTTTCTGTAACAAGTGCCCCTGGAAACTAATCAAGAAGAAAAGTCATACACTTAGTTTCCTGTGAGAAAACAGAAGCAACAACTCATACAAGCCTTTGTCCACATGAGATGGAAAGGGAAAAAGTGTATAGAAAGGCCTGGGAGAAGAGACGTTATAGAATATAAGGTGTTTCTTCATTTGTCTGTTTATTCATCCAATATTTATGGGCCACCTACTATGTGCCAGGCACTGGCACAAGTATCAAAGACACAATACTGATCAAAAACCCACCTAGTCTTTGCCCTCCTGGAGCTGACAAGCCATGGGGGGAAACATAACTGCATCAAGTAATTTATGCAAAAAAAAAAGTGAAGTTGCAAAGAAGACAAGTGCCAGGAACAGGAGGAACATTCTTCCTTAATTACCTGTAGTTGGGTCTACAGGGTGACCTCAGGTGGGAGGTGGCAGAAGATGCACCAACAACCAACATGGCGGCCAGCAGTTCCAGCTAAGCCACGGGGCCGTGGTGGGGAGCATGGGTGTTCCCACAGATCACCTGGGGAGAGTGAAAACGAGGCCACCCCGGCGCCACCCTCAAGGGACCCTGACGTAGTTGGTGTGGGTGAGACTAGGGCTCCCCAGACGATTTCAACACGCAGCCAAGTTTGGGAAGCACTGCGCTAGCTGGAAGGAGGGCCTGAACCCCTGTGTGCATGGAGGAGGGGGGGTGCAGGGCCTCCAGGAGCGAGCACAGAAGACTACCTAACCTCTCACTTGGGACAGGGAGAGAGCACATGATCAGAGAAGCATTTTCCAAAAATCGGAAGAGTCTTCTGGAGTCTAGACTGCAGGGGGTAGACTACAGCCAGAGTCCTCATGAGTTTTCAGTCCCATAAACATCAGGGGCAGCCAAGGATTTCCAGCTAAGATGGGGGCAGAGACATCCCCCCAAGGGAGGGGCACCCATCAGCTTTCTGCCCATTTCCCTTTCTGGCTCCAGATCTGGTGCATCCAGAAAATCTTGGGATTCTTTAGTGGGTGTTTGTTTTGCCAAGGTGGCCTGATTAGGGAGGTCTTAGGGGTGTGGACAAATGGAAATGCTATAATAAGTCTGGCAGGCAGTTGAAACCACCTTATGGCAGGAGCATCTATAAGGCCCTCCAGGCAGCCACTGTCTTTTGTCATCCTTTCCTCTCACTGGCCTGTTCTAACTGCTCCTTACTTGTCCTCTGGGCCCTTCACACACACACACACACACACACACACACACAAACTGAAGTCTATCACCAGGTAGCCACACTGTGGGCTCCTCCTAGAATATCTGTTTTTTCTCCTTACTGCTTAGAAATGTCTGCTCCATCCGCGCTGTCAAAGAGGAAGATTCCGCCCCCTGATCTGCAGGACATTCTGCAAAAAAAGCCCGGCTGCTGAGCTTGGGAGAGGCTGGCTACCACCCTGCCATTCTAAACCCTCCTCCTCAACTTCCATTTATCCACAGTCATCTCAGCCGCTCTCTCTGCTCTCAAACTGCCTGCCGGCATCCTCTGATCTCTGCCACTGCCCACCAGTCTGCTATCTTTCCCCCCTTTCCTGTTCATCTCTCCCCATGGCATCACTCACTTCTGGATGTCTGCACACAATGTCTTGGCTTTTTTTGTTGTTCCCTCCAAGGAGTATGGGGATTTCCTGCATGACCAGTCTGTATCCTGTTTTGTGTTATCTCTGGCTCTTCAGTTGTTTCCGGATTGGCTTCCTACTTTCTCTGGGGCCAAATACCTTTCTTTTTTTTTCCCCTTTATTTAGAAGTTTCTGGCTTCTGAACCCTTGGGTTTGCTAGAAAGCTGACTTCCAGAAGGCTGGGGGGATGATAATAATATCTCAAATGTATCTGGTTTCTTTCTCTTAGAGGTTTGCATGCATTCCATACGTGTGATCTCATTAGCCTCCCAGCATCTCTGCGAACCAGGAAAATGACAGGTGTTTACAGGGAGGGCACCAGCCTTAACTAATATCTGCTCAATAGGGTGAGTCACAAGGACTTAAATAGAAACTGCTTGAGTTGCACTTCAGTTCTTTTTCCACTCAGTTGATTGGCAAAGAGTTATAGCTGTTTTTTTGTTTTGTTTTGTTTTGTTTTGTTTTTAACCAACAAATGAATGTTTACACTACCCAGATAAGCATGTTCCAAAATCTCTGGTGGTTCAGCCACTGGGACCAGATGAAATCAGCATTCTTTTGCCTGGTATAGTGGGTTCCCCACATACTAGCTGCTTTGTGCATGACAGGCCAGCCCATTTTTCTTGGCCTTTCACCCTCCCTTGAATCATGTGTAATTTTCAGGGCTTGTTGATGCATCTAGATGTGCTGTCCCTGGTTTGGGAGTGTGGCAAACTTGAGCTCCAATGCTAAGTTGACCTTTCTCTTCCAGACTTATTCTCCTTTGCTCCCTCTATCTATCTCTGTACATGATCCCCAGAAAGTCACAATCATTTTATTTGATTATAATTCTTTCTTTCCATTGTTCTAGTTATTAAGCTGAGAGGAGAGAATACACCTTTTAATCTGTATTTCCAACTTGAGTAGTGTTCAGCTACAGCTGTATAACAAAGTACTAACATGCTTAAAGCCACCATGATTTCTGAGGCAGGAATTTGAGAAAAGAAGGTCTCTTATGGGGCCAGAGTCAGATGTTATCCAGTGGACTGGCCATTCATGAAGTCTCATTCACATGGCTGGCAGGTGATGTTGGCTGTTGGGTGACAGCTGAGCTGAGCTGTCAACTAAATTGTGTACTCATGACAACTTTGGCATGGTGGTCTTGGCATAATCATACTTCTTACATGGAGCCTGGCTTCCTGTAGAGATAGGGTCCCCGAAGAACGAGACAGAAGTCATGGCTTTGATGGTCTCACCATGGAAGTCAAACAGCATCACTTCTACCACATTCTATTGGTCACAAGTGAGTCATGAGGGCAGCCCAGATCAAGGGCGGGAATTAGACTCAACCTCTGGACAGCAGAAGTGTCAAGTTCACCTTGCAGAAGAGCACATGGGATGGGAGATATTGTTGCAGCCTTCTTTAGTAATACAACCTATAACAAGCGGCATGGAACTTTTGCTAGGAACTACTCCATAGATAATATTGAATGACCATAAATGAAGCTTATCTCTACTGCTGGCACTCAAAATGACTTAAAACCATGGTCACAGCAGTCCCAGAAGGTGCTTGGGCAATATTTCTCAGTGTTGCTCCTTGAACCTCCATCAGTAACCCCAAGATGCTTGTTAAAAAGGGAGATTTCAGGGCTTCCCTGGTGACGCAGTGGTTGAGAGTCCACCTGCCGATGCAGGGGATGAGGGTTCGTGCCCCGGTCCGGGAAGATCCTACATGCCACATAGTGGCTGGGCCCGTGAGCCATGGCCGCTGAGCCTGTGCGTCTAGAGCCTGTGTTCTGCAACGGGAGAGGCCACAGCAGTGAGAGGCCCGCGTATCGCAAAAAAAAAAAAAAAAGGGAGATTTCAGGGGCCCTATTCAAATGGAATCTCTGAGGGTAACATCAAATACGTGTATTTTAAGCAAGCCTCCACCCCAGGACAATGCTAAAATGCTGTACAAGAAAGTTGGAGAAAAAGATCTTAAGGGGTTCTATTAGTTACTGTGCATAAAACGTTCCACCAGAACTCAGTGATTAAAAAAAAAAACCATTTATTACCTCACTGTGCCTGTGGGTCAGGACTCAGGGTGTGGTGTTGTGGTGTCTCTGACTCAGGGTCTCACACAGGCTGCAGTCAGAGTGTTGGCTGGGCTGTAGTCACCACAAGGCTTGCTTTGGGAAGGGTCAGCTTCTGAGATCATGCATATGGCTGCTGGCAGGTCCACAAGCAAGTTGTGAAGACCAAGAGAGAGAACAAGATGTAAGTCACTGTCTTTTAGACCTAATCTCAGAAGTTTCATCCCAACACTTTTGCCATATTCTATTTGTTAGAAGCAAGCCACCAGTCCCGCCCACACTCAAGGGGACGGGATTACACAGGAGTGTGAATAGCAGACGGTGAGTGTTATGGGGCCAACTTACAGGCTACCTGTCACAGGTTGCAGAAGTGGGGATTGAGTGCAGACCATCAAGATGTTGTTTGTAGGAGACTAGAGGGATGAGCAAAGGAGGGCATGACCGAGGGCACACTTGATGAGTTCTGATAACAAAGCACTGAGGATCATAGAAACTGCCCCATCCAGAGCATTAGCACAGCCTCAAGTTACAAGGAAGTCTTGACTGTGACTTTGAGAAGAAGTAAGGACTTCAATAGGCAGAGAGGAGAGAGAAGAAAAAAGAGCAGTCTCATTCATCTTATTATGACTACTTTCCAGATCATAGGTGGGAAGTTTATTAAAATGGAAACATTTCATTGAATTGTTAGAAATGTGACCCAGCAGCTCCTTTGCCAGGAGGAGGCCATTGTATACTAAAATTTGTGGTCCAAGTACCCCATTCTAAAATAGATCCCATGAGAAATTTACTATTATAGGGTAGGATAGTAAAGTGAAGCCAATCTCAAATTTAGCCCAACCTCCTAACCTAGCACCATGAACAACAAATGGCTTCAGAAAGAGAGACGAGAGTCAGAGAGAGAGACAGAGAGAGTGCAAAGGGAAATGGCTGTTTCCAACCTGCCCAGCTTGAATTTGTGGAGTTCAATGCAACTCTCAACCTTTTCTCAATATTGTTCTCAACATCATTAAAATATTATTATAATCCCCAATTGGAAAGAAACAGCTCAACATGCCATTTTTTCAAACTTTCTACAGAAGAGGATGGAAAAAACCAAAGGGAAGAGCAGAGGGAAAGAAAAATGCATGCCAAAATAGCCAAAATAATCTAATCTGGAAGAAAAGATCATCTGAGGACAGGTTTTGTCATGAATATTCTGGACCACATTTAACACATTTAGTTCTCAACGAGGATTCAGAGAACACACACCTTGCCAGGAACATGCCAACCATCGTGGGGAATAAGAATTATACAACATGGACCTGTGCTCATAATGTTAAAACTCCACTTCACCTGCCCCACCCCACAGAGTCCTGAGCGAGAGCAGAGCCTGGCTGCTGACTGCTGCTCACTTCCTTCTCAAGCTCATCCAAGAGAAGAAACTGCTCTGTGACTGTCCCCATGCAGAGAGAGGAACCGGAAGCCAGGGATCCTGTAGGTGCTTCACACACAAACCCTTCTCAAGCTTTGGGCCCCTTGGTCCTCCATCCTATACACTTTGACCTCAGAAAGAACCAATGAGGAAATGTAAGGCAGGACATGGACCTCACCGACCTTCCTCAACTTACTAATCATTAAGAATGACCAACTTTCATCAGGGAAAAAGTAGACCCCTTTCCTCAATCTGCAGCCTCCACAAAGCTCCCACCTTTCTGGAAGATCTATCATAGATTGCAAGCTTCTCAAGCATTCTCAATCAATATTCAATATTAGGATCATTCAGACTCCCAAGTGAGTTCTTAGGATGTGCCTTCCTTCCTGCAGATGGACCATCCAGAATGGACAGAGCTGCCCACCACTTTCCCTCGTGGCCTGAGATACCCCAGGTCAGGAGCAACCTCTGCAGCATACGTCAGAGGAGCAGAGAACTGCTGGGTAGCCCCAGCTTCCTCCAAGGAACAGGCACGGTCCTGGCTCCTCGCCCCTCTGCTGCCTTCCTCTGCCCTCTGAATCCAGGCCACCTGCTTTCATAAGAGCCTGGAGGGATCTTTCTATGTCTTTGCCTATGCAGTGATAAATTATACTCAATTTCCATTTGTTCTTTTCATCACAGTACTTGACTTTCTCTAAATAAGAAACCTAAGGTCACTTCAGTTTAAAGCTGATGAAAAATTAGTTCCAAACACAAGTCGCCCGGTATCCAACAAGCCACAACCAAGGTGTTGTTCAGGAATAAAAGTTCCCTCCTTGCTGAGAATGGGTCAGCTAAGATGTGTTGTTTGGCTCATGGATGGTGTCAATTTATGCCAGGGGTGCATTCTGTTGGTTAGAATGAGCATTGTTTCAGAAGACAGCAAACTGCGTGTGGTTTCTAGCACCCAGTGATGGAGGGAACGCCTGTTTCTCTTCAACTCCGCGTTCCCAGCACACACCTGCTTCAGGCAGAACTGCCATCGCCTCAGTGTTTGTCCCCATGAGGCAAGAATTAAGGAAACGGAACAGTTTTCTGCACATCTTAGGGACCCGCCCCACATTCTGTTTCATCTCCAGTGTAGAATGGAGACATCTTAAAGTGCCTCCACCACTCCAAAGACAAGTAAAAGGAAGAAACATGAACTGGGAGTAAAAGACTCTGTAAACTGGAGTAAAAATGTCTGTGGATACATTGCCATTTGTGTTACTTCGAGGACCAAATGAGGTGATTGGGTAAACTTGCCAGGGAATGATAAAGCACCACACAAACAAAAGCTAATGTGGAGGGCTTCCCTGGTGGCACAGTGGTTGAGAGTCTGCCTGCCGATGCAGGGGACGCGGGTTCATGCCCCGGTCCGGGAGGATCCCACATGCCGCGGAGCGGCTGGGCCCGTGAGCCATGGCCGCTGAGCCTGCGCGTCCGGAGCCTGTGCTCCGCAACGGGAGAGGCCACAGCGGTGAGAGGCCTGCATACCGCAAAAAAAAAAAAAAAAAAAAAAAAAAAGCTAATGTGGAAACACCACCTGGATTTTGGAAGAGCTGGGCTTGGTCCTAGTTCTGTACATCATGTGATCTTGGGCAAGTTCAGTACAGTCTCCAGGGCCCCAGTTTTCTCAGCACGTGGTTCTCCTGGCTGCATGATGCCCACCACGCTGGTCTCGCTGGAGTGGGCTCTTAACACATCTCGGCTTTGGCACTTGGCTCTGAACCGCCCTCTGTTTTCCAGCTACAGATTTCATAGAACACGTGGTGCCCATCAGAGGCCCTCTCCAGGTGCTGGCACTGACAAAGAGATTCAGCTCCAGGCCCCAGTGTCCTTGACCATCTTCACAAGGTCACGAAAGGAAGCAACATCAAAGAAAGGGTCCATTTAAAGAGCTGTTGCTGCTGACTGGAATGGGTCCTTTGGGATAGAAGCAGACTTTGAAAGCAGGGTCCTCCCCTGACCAGGCTCCCTGTTAATGCATGTTTCACTCATGCATTAACTTGAGTTACTCTCTTAACCTGCTAGATCTCTTGCCTTTACAACTAATTTTTTGCTCTCTTGGGCAGTTGCCAAAGCACATGGCTCCCTGCCAGGTGTGATCACAGACAGTCCATTTATTTCAGTGAGAGACAGAGGTAAAACATCCCCTCCCACTAGATTTCAACCACTGGCACCTAAAGAATGAAGACCTCTCAGTCCAGTGGGGTCCAGTGGGGTCCAGTGGGGCATCTTGGCCAAAAGAGCAGCTGGGGCCAGGTCATTCCCAGAGCGGGCTATGGACCTGGGAGGGCCAGCAGGGAATGGCTCCATGATATGGAAGCTGGCAAAATCACAATTCAGGTTTGTGGGCCCTAAAACCCTGACTATGATGAGTTGGTGACATGACCTTGAATCTGGGGTTTGGAAGATGACATTCCTGCGATACCTCACAGAGATATGCCTCCTTGTGTTAGCATCACTCGCCCTCTCTGTCTCCTTCCCTCTCTTCAAACGCTGCCTGTTTCTTGTATGCTCAGGGCATCAGGGTTCCCCACAATGTGGACAGTCCCTGGAACAAAAGATCAATGGGCATCTGAATTTAGAGTTGAAACAGCCAGTGGCCGGGAGATGGGGTGGGGGTGTGTGATGCGGCAGCTAATGCAGAGCTAAGCAGGGAGGATAAGCCCTCCCCACCCCCCAGAGGGTGTGGGGCTGCCGAGTTCACACGTGACCCAGTGCTTCTCCCGGGGGGCCAGGTGACAAGGAGGAAAGTGCACCGAGCAACAGGTAGAGGCAGAGGATGGTTGCATTTCCTTGGATTTCTCAAGGTCTCACCCATAAGCCTTTCCCTGGGAATGATCTATGCTGCATTTCTGTGTGTAAAATAAATTCTGAAATTGGAGGAGCTCTCCATCACCAGCCACAGGTATGTCTCACAACAGCTTCCCCCGGCCATGGAGAAGATCCTGCAGGTAGTAATGCCCAAACCCACTCAGCTCACAATGCAAGCAAGCATGTGACTTGTTCCCTCCCATTTCGGACACCACAGTGCAGTGAGTAGAGTTCCCTGTGCTATACAGTATGTTCCCCTCAGTTGACTATTTTATACATCGTATCAATAGTGTTTTTGTGTCAATCCCAATTCCTCCCACCAAAAGGGAGGGGATGTATGTATATGTATAGCTGATTCATTTTGCTGTGCAGTAGAAGCTAACACAACATTATAAAGCAACTAGAAATTAATTTTTTTAAAAAAGAATGTGACTTGTTCATTCAGATTTTACAGAAAAATTCCAGTCATTTTCCCCTGTTGTCACACCCTTTTTAGAAATGTTTCTCTGTACTTGGCCACTAGTACAGAAAGTGAGCTTCAGTCTCAGACAAGAAGATGCTATGAGTACCAAAGTCTTCTTATATTTGGACAGTAATAAACAAACAAACACAAATAAGTAAATAAATAAAGTAACCAGTACTATAAGTTACAATAAGAGCAAATTGCATCTCAGTCAGCACGAGTGCAAGTGTTTGCGGTCAATGACCCGAGTTGTTAGTAAAACAGAAACATTTTGTACCAGCACATGCTCAGGCCAGCTCAGTCCACTCACTTGTTTTGAGGAAAATTTGGTCAGAGCACAAACCCCTGGGCTCTGTGGGTGCTGCTTCACTAGAAATGTGCCTTGGCTTGAAACCAAGGAAGAGATTTGGGCAAAACCTTCTGTTGAATGAATGTGCTTGTCAAAGCTCTACAAAGCATGAGAGAGGAAAAAAATGTCCTTTCTTGGGGCCTAACTTCCCTGCCCTTCTCCAAAGCCCCAGTGTTCCCTTTCTGATCATCAGCAAACTACCCCCATAGCCTCAGGCACTTCTTTCTTCTGTGAACTTTCTCTCCTCTTCCCTTTCTTAAATTGGCTGTTCCCTGAAAGCACCACTCCCCCTGCACCCACTTCCAGTTGCAGCTGTGAATGTTCTCCCTCCTGCCCATGGGCTGGGAGGTAGAGCTGGTGTTTCCCAAGCAGGTGCTTTGGCTCTACTTCCAGATGAGTAGTTAGCCTTTAGCCTCTTGGGAAAGCCTTTGATTCACACCCCATTCATCTCCACAACCCTCCCTCCGTTTTATGGCATCAGACACCCCTCCTCATAGTATAATCTAAACAAGGCCACCTAAGGGCCTTGGTTGGTGGTGGGAGGATAAGGAAAGGGATAAGAGAAGGATGAGGTCAGTGACTAGCGCTTTCTGTGCCTGGCTCAGGTCATGAGGCCATTTCTCCCTCCCTGGGTAAAGCCCCCAGAGCTCCCACACGCTGAGAAAACCCTCAGAAAGAGTTGATTTCACTGCCAACCAAATGAAGACAATGAAAGCAAGGTGTGGAACCAGTGATACCACACACACAAAAGGCTCCATCCAGGGATGAGCCTGCACGCACGTAGGTGAAACACACGTCTCATCTGGTGTGTCACCTCCGGTAGGTAGGTAATGGTTGTCCAATGTCCTATGCTGAGGATTCAAGGACACCATGGCCTTCAGAGGGTTCAGGCAGTGAGACTGTCCTCTGGTAAGATAGGACGATGAGGACATATGGGCTTGTGTTTGCTCTTCCTGGTTTAGAGACACGTAAAAGATGTTCCAGATTGATGGTGTATCCCGCCCACTCCCCGCAGTCCCCTCCTGCCCGAATCCATGTCAGTGCGCATTCCCTTCTTTTCCACTCCCACCGCATCTGACTCCAGGCTCCCCACACTCCAAAATGTGCCTACTGGTGTGATCAATAACTATTCTGCATTATGACTTCAGCTATTTATAGTAGAGTGGCTGGCTGTATGGAACGATGATGACAAAGCTACTCGCCATTGCCCTTAACCCATGTCTGTTTAGGGAGAGTCTGGCCAACATGATTCCAGAACCAAGACAAAGGTAGGGCAGGGCGGCAACGGGAATCCCAGACACATAAGAAGCACATCCAGGACAACCTGTGAGTCTAGCCCCTACCCCATCACAGGGCCAATAATGCTGCTGCCCTGGCCACCTCCTGTTTCCAAAACAGAAAGCTGGACAGGGGCTCCTCATTTCCCATGGGACAAATCACCATGCTGCGGTCTGTCATGCTCTGACCTCCAATCGCGTTTTGTGTGCACTGCCACAAGACCAAACTGTCTGAAATGACATTTTCCCTTGTCCTGTCTGTGCCCTTGATGTATACCTCCATGGCTTTGCACAGAATTCTTCTTTCCATTCTCCCTCTTGACCATCCTCTCTTCTCCCGTCTGAGAAATGCAGACCTTCCTCTTGACTCCTACTGCCCCTGTTTATATGTCTCCATGTAGGGGACTTAGTTTATCTCTTTACACATCTGTGCCCCATTGGCTTGTGATGGCAGGGTCTATGGAATTTTCCCTCTCCATATGATCAGAGTGCTTGATATCTAGTAGGTAGCCAATGGTTAAGTAATTGGACAAGATACTGAATGCATCAATAAATCTGTCTTTTCAGTTGTGGAAGAAACAGATCCAAAATTAACTTCCTGTGAGGTTTCTCCCCCAGGTGCATGCACTGTGGAAGGGAACAGCTCTGGGATGACCAACAGGTCTTTATTGGTACTTTCTAGGGGACAATACAGACATAATGGTGGATGAAAACAGACCTGGTCAGGGGGGTCATGGCGATTACTACCTAGGGGGAAAGGCTAGCATTAATAACAAACTTTAGATCGAGGAGTAGAAAAAGTGCCAGAAGAAAGGAGGTGATAGCATATAGCAGAGGACAGGCAGTGAGAAGGAGAGAAGTTAAATTAGAGAGAGATTTACTAGGATGAAGAGAGAAGGAAAAGGAGATAATAAAGACAGTGTCTAGGTTTCTATTTGCATACTTGCTGGGCATGGACATCACTCACAGCAGTACAGAAGGTACAAGAGTAATAGGTTTAAGGGGACAGATTATAATTTAGGCTTTATGCATATTGAATTAAAGGAGTCCTCCAGATAACTGTGTAGTGATTCCAAGTCAGCCCTTAGCTTTATGAATCTGAAACTCTGAGGATTAGTCGGGCATAGTGACATTGAGGTGTGTATACTTTGTAAGTAAACACTAATTGAAGCCAAGAGAGCATAGAAATATCTGCAAGTAACAAAAACCTCAACTTAGAATGATGTTGACAATAAAAGTATCTATTACCTCACATGACAAGGAGGGTGATGGCAAAGCAGTTACAGAGTTGGTTAATCTCACCATGGCATAAATAACACATCTTTCTATATTTCTGTTCTGCAGTCTCAACACTTCGACTGGATTTGCAGGAGGCAAAGGAGGCAGGGTGTCCAGAGTAGAACAGTCTTCAGATATCAGGTCAACTCGTCCTGGTATCTCTTATTAAGAGTGAGAAAAAGAGCTCTCAAAACATACCCAGCAGAAGGATAGTCACATCTCATTGGATAAAATCAGATCCCATGCAAAGAGAAGGGAATTACTGTGACTGGCTTGATTGAATTGGAACTGACTGCCAAGTCACTTGAGGGGGTAGGCCAATTTGGAGCCCCAGCATAAAAGAAGAATGAGAAAATGGATGTTAAGGGAAAAGTGTTTGCTTCATCTAAGGAGAATATGCAGAGTGAGTAAAAAAGGACTTGAGAAATACACATGCTTAATGGTTGGAGGATGAACTTGCAAAGGGATTAAGGTACAGCCAAAGAGCAGGAGGAAAGCCAGGAGAAGGTTTTTACTGAACCTGAGGGTAGAACAGGTCTCATGAAGTAGGTCGTGCTCATTTGCAGAATGCAGCTGAAAGGTCAGACAACAACATGGAGATCATGAGTTACCTGAGCCAGAGATGTTTTAATGACATGGTAAGGGCAGAAGCTGGATTAGAAAGGCTGAGAGGTGATTGGGAGGTGAGAAGTGGAGACATAAAATATAGGGAAGTCTTGTGAGAAATTTCTATAAATGCAAAGTGAAATGATAGACAGTAGCTGTAGAGTTTTATATTTTTGCTTATGTTTTTGTTCTGTAACAGAAACTTGAGGCTGTTTTATATTTTACTGCAAGAATGCATCTGATAGGGTGAACAGAAAAGAGATCCAAAGCATCTGTGGATATTTGGTGGAATGGAGCTGTGATTTGCTTTAGATAGGGAGAGGGCAGCTTTTCACTGGATAGCTCGGGAAGAAGGGCAGGTTGTGAAGTTTATATAATAATGTGTGTTGGATGTTTAGGGGATGGAGGATTTACTGTCTGGTGGCTTCTATTTTTCTCTGTAAAGGGGAATATGAGGTAATCAGCTGAGACCAAACACTGTTGGGTTCTTTGCTAGGACTCCCAATAAATGTCATCCATGTTTCCCACCATGAGTTCTGAGCCATCGAGAAATAAGACAGAGGTACAAGCATATGGAAGCCAAAGCATCACATGTATTACTGATACAGCCGACTTTGAGAATGTGGTGTATATCTGCAGTCAAGTGGGCTCACTGATTCTCAACCCAAGAATTGTTGACTTAAGGAGACAGTGCAGTGCTGGCCAGGGCAAACACACACCAAGATAGTCATCGCAGACAACAAGACCTCTAGTCATCAAAATGGACAAACTAACTCAGTAAATGACAGAAACAGAAAAAGTTTGACCCCCAACAAACTCTGAAATGATTAATTTAATTAATTTATTAATTAAATGATCTCCAAGACCACCCTGTACCCAAGACAGAACACTTATTCTTGGATCTGTTTTTCTTTCACCAATTATGTACACTTCCATCATTCAGTATAGTTCAGCAGGAGTCCTCAAGAGTAAATGGAAAAACTAAATGCCCTGAATAATTTGAAAAACTCTAGGGATGTCTCAAATTTAAGGAAACATTTTCTCCCGTTGCCAAGTCCCCAGAGAGAAATTAAATTCTCTGGTAACTTCAAATCCAAAGACCAAAGGAAGTAAAGGCCAAAATCAAATGATCTTGCCCTTGAATGTTAAAAGTTTAAAGAAGTGAAAGGTCCTCTTGGTTCTTACTCTGCTTGGTATCAACATCACGGCCTCTGGATATCTGGGTGGCATTCATGTTTCTATAACTTGGGCTGTCTTTCATGGGAAATGGGTAGAACCTTCAAGACCTCAGAATTTGAATTCCCCCTATGCCACACCTGTGATGTGGCTCCCTTGTTAAAGAGGACAAGTGTATGAGATGCATGAAATGATCAAGAGCCTCACACAGCCCACATTTAGTAGTCCAGCCAATTTCCAGCCCCTAGAACAATAATCTGGGCAAAAAATAATAATAGCCAACTTGTTATTAACAAGAGACGTGAGTCACCCAGATAAAGCTTGGTTCTCACCTTACCAGGAAGCCAGTCAATTGATACCAGCTGCCCCTAACATATATTCTGTGAACTTCGATCTAACTGAGAGAAATCTCTCAGCAATTTTGGCACAGTGCATTTATCCTATCTGGGAGAAAAATTCACCTGTGTGAAATTAGTAGCGAGCCTTCAAGATGCCCCTGTGATCTTTACTATGTATGTTAATAGTTCCTTCCCATGATGAATCAGGGCTGACCTATGTGACCAATAGAATATTTGTAGAAGTGATAGTATGTGACAGTGACGATGAGTGACTTCTTAGTCTAGATTAAGGACATTGCAACTTCTTCTTGACCTCTTGGACTATTTGCTCTGGGGAAACTAGATGTTGTATCTATTAAAATAGCTGAAATCCAAAAAACTGAATCTATGACATGCTGACAAGGATGAGCAGCAGAAACTTTTTTCCATTGCTGGTGGAAGATAACCTCAGAAACATGGTATTGCTGGGTACAATTTATTTTTTATTGAGATATCATTTACATGGAGTAAGATGCACAAAACTTAAGAGTACAGCTCCATAAATTTTGACAACTGTATACACCTTTGTTACACCCAGCTCAAGTTATGGAACATTTCCATCTCCCCAGAAAGTTGTCTTATGGCTCTGCCCAGTCAACACTCACCCTGTTCCTCCACCAGCAGTAACCATCACTCTGAGCTGTCTATCAATTTGTTCGCCCGTTCTTAACCTTCACACAATGGACTCATACAGGGCATGCTGTTTTGTGTTTGGCCTCTTTCATTTAGATGTTTATCCATGTGGCTGTTGCACGTATCAGGACCTTATTCTTTTTTTCTTCTTAATTTTGCTTTTTATTCCACTTAGTGAATTGGTTTATCCATTCTCGTGTTATTGGATGAGTTGTTTCCAGTTTTTAATTACAATGAATAAAGCTTCTGTGAGCTTTGTTGAACAAGTTTTCATGAAAATATATATTCTTTTCTCTTAAGAATACACCTTGGAGTCAATTGCTGGTTCCCAGGATATTCATGAGCTTACTTTAATGGAAACTGCCAAAGAGTTTTCCAAAGTGGATCTAGTATTGTCAGACTCCCCGTGTGATATCCACTTTTTTTCCACCCTCACCAGCACTTGGTACTGAAGCCTGTTTTATTTCAGCCACACTGGCAGGCATGTAATGGGACCCACTGGGGCTTCATTTGCCTTTCTCTGATGAATAGCAATGATGAGCACCTGTTCACATGTTTATTGTCCATTTGGATCTCCTCCTGGATGAATGACTAAGTCTAAGTCTTTTGCCCATTTTATAATTGGATTTTTGTCTTTCATGTATTGAATCGTAGAAGTACCTTGCCTGTTCTGGGTATGATCCTTTATGAAATACATGGCAGTGTGGATTGAACCTCCAGGAAGACTCCTTGGAGGAAGCAGCTCCTAGGTGGTGGTGGGTGGGCTTTATCTCACTCCACAGGCATGTGGGTGGGCCTAAAACAGAGAGGAGAAAAGGACAAAACCCCTCTCTTGTCCCACCTGCCCCCGTTTTCATCTGCTGTATCCCTGATCATCCTGGCACAGGCCCAGTGTGGGGACAGGCTATCTGTGGGGAGTATATGTGAAGCTGGGATTTCTGCATTCTCCCAGATGGCCGGTCTCACCCCTTGGCCTGGCTGCAAGTGGAGTCAAAACAGGTTTATTCCTCCGAAGCAGTCTTAGCCTTTGCCCAAAGTGGATGAACAGTTACGCATCTTTATGGATCATATTGATCATTAATGACACTTGGTGGGAAAGCTGGCAGGTCCTTCAGAAGAGCTACAGAGGAATGACTCATGTCCTGGCTCCTTCTAGGAGTGCTCAATCCCAGAAATAGGAGCGGGGGAGCCCAGCCTTTGTCAGACGTAGCCTTTGAATATCTTCTGAGCGTCAGCACAGTGAAGAGTGGGGGCGAGCAGCATTGTGGGGAGGCAGGCCCAGACTCAAACATCAGTTCCCCAGGTCACCATCCACGGGGCTGCGACCATCTACATTCTCCAAGCCCTTGTTTTCTCCCCTATGCAACAGGAAGAGAAGCATTAACAATGCCTAGTATGAAAGTCGTTGTGCCAATTCCATGAAATTAACAAGGTCGTATGTGTGCAAGTTGCCTTGACATAGAGACACGAGGAGCATCCTGCTCCCTCTCCTTGTTCACGCATGCGTGGCCTCTGCCTCCCTCAGATCTCAGTGGAGTTCTCATCTGAGCTGAGACTGTGTGAGTGAAGGTGGTGCCAGCCTGAACCCACGGTCACCCCAGCTGTAAATTCTCAAAGCAACAGCAGGCTCCACACCCTGAGCCCTCCCTGCTGACCCCAGGACCACATGGAACTGACCGCCCCTCCTATAGACTTCTCAGGAGTGATAGATTCTGAGCACTGCCTTTGCAGTTGTGCAAAGAGTGGCAAACAGGACAGCCGCTGTGATAATGTAATTTATAATAAGAAATATATATTTTTGTCTTCATCTCTGTTTCTGGCACAGAGCTCTTAAAACCCTTGGAATTTCTGAAGTGAGGAAAGCATAAAGATGTCTTTTGTTGTGTTAATGAGGTTATGTTTTGGACCACAGCTAAGCACTGGGATATTCACCAGAAGAACTTGATAGGAGGGTTGGAACGTTCAGTTCAACCTCCACCTTCCGGGAGGTTAGAGGGGCTGGAGTTTGGATCAATTGCCAATGGCCAATGGCTTAAATAATCAGACCAGTGTCATAAAGCTTCCATAAAACCCCAAAAGGAGAGGGCTCAGAGAGTTTCTGGGTTGGTGATTTGGGGAGGGTGGTGCACTCGGAAAGAGCATGGAAGCTCCCTCACCCTTTCCCCAAACCTCACCCTATCCAGCTCTTCCACCTGGTCATCCTTGAACTATATCCTTTTATAATAAATCAGTAATCCAGTAAGTAGAATGTTCCTCTAAGTTCTGTTGAATCATTCTAGCAAATTAATTAAGCCCAAGGAGGGGGTCACGGGAACCTCTGATTTATAAACAGTGACAACCTGGACTGGCAGTTGGTGTCTGGAGTTGTGTGTGTCTGCGGTGTTGTTCTTGTGGGGCCAGGCTCCGAACCTGTGGGATGTGATGCTACCTCTGGGTGGGTAGTGTCAAAATTGAGTTGAATTGCAGGACGTTCACCTGCTGTCAGAGAACTGCTTGGTGGTGTGAGGAAACCACACACACATGTTGGAATGGGGCACAGAACACTGAGCCACCAACCTCTCTGTGTTTATATGTTGGTGGAGGAGACAATGAATCACCAGAGGTCACAGTTTAAGAGCAAGGAATATTAAGAGCAAAGATATACATGTCTCTGAGAACATGGCATTTGAGAGAACCTTCCAGAAGGCTGAGGGAAGCATTCCCAACTGAGAGCTGGGACACAAATGAGTCCATGGTCTGAAGAGGAGCAGGGAGATGGGAGTTTCTGAGAAGGAGTAGATAGTGGTTGGAAGACCGGTCAGCAGGGTCAGACTTCAGAGTTTGGATTTTATTCTAAGTATGAGATGGAGCAGGTGAGGCTCCAGGAAGGAGGGGCCCCTCAGGCTGTGGGGTGGGTGGGAGTGGACTCTGGGGGGCTGTGAGGAGTCTCTGCAGGGGTTGGGGGCTTTGGAGGAAGAAATGGTGTCAGGGTGATTGGGGTCTCGTGGCAGTGACAGACCTAACACCTCAACAGCGGAGATGACAAGGTACATTTGCTGTCCACACTGTCTATTGCCATCAGTGGGGGCGCCACCCAGTGTCCTCTGTTCTCTAGGACATAGCTGACAGCAGCTCAGATCTGGAACATGCCCAGTGACCAGGCGAGGGGTCCACTGCTCTCCCACTCCCTGAGCACTGGCCAGAGCTAATGGTACCACCACCCCAAGGGGTAGGAGGTGCCCAGGAGCAGGACTGAATTCATGAAACCCCATCTGTCCTGGTGTCAGTGCTGAGGCCAGAAATGGGGGGAGATGAGGTCCCCGGTGAAGGCAGCGGTGACAGCACCTGCTGGGCCTGGAGTTAAGCCCCGGACTCCTGAGCATAAATGTGGGTGTTCGGGGGGGTTGGGTTGCAACCCCCAATTGCAAGGAAGGTGTCTGGGGCACGCACAGACCCACACGGAGTGAGTGTTCAAATGCACCAGGAGTGACAGCCGTGTGACACAGCACTGCTTCCCAGGAACACGCGGCTGGTAAAGAATCCCTGCTCAGCAGGTCAGGCACAGGCCTCTGTGTGTGCTCGTCCCCATTCAAATGAGACTCCTTTTGGTGAAAGCAGCCTTGCCCAGGACCACGGCCCCCTGGGCAGGTTTCACGCACTCCCTGGAGGTGCCTGCTGACATCTGCTGCCAACATTCCACTCTTCTGGGAGGTTTCAAACTGCTTCAGGTGAACCATGGTTTCCCTCTGAAGACACTGTATTTATGTTGTAGTTAAATGAAGTCATGACCATTTCTAGCTGGAGACCCTTCCCTTTCTAGATTCCTCGAGAACCTCTGTGGGCTAGGTTGTTAGAAAAGGAGGAGATTTGGCCCAAGAATCTTGTTGTTTCAGAAAGACTGTGACTTCCTCTGCCTGCTTGGAAATCAGTAACAAGCCCATCAGAACTTCCTGTTACGTGGCTTGAACCTGTGACCTCTGGGTCCTGCATCAACAAGGGCTTCTCCAACAAGCATCCTGGGGGACTCTGAGGGAGGGAGGCAGGCGAGGGGCTGCCGTGGCCCAACTCAGACCAGGTCACCTCTGTCCCCCGAGCCTCCTCTGAGCACGGCACATGCCACAGGCTCGGCCTTTATTGTTTCCCTGGACCCACCTTCAGAGAGCTCTCTTGTCTGCACACCTGAAGCATGCAAAGTGAGCATTTCCAGGGAAGCACCAGGGTCGTCTTTGGAAAACATTTTTGTTGAAGTTGTGGGTGCAGTGGCGACTGGGGCGGTGGGAAGGTGCAGAGCATGACATGCTGAATTTTCGCAAACTGGACACACCTGTGAATCCAGCACCAGATAAAGAAACACAAGACTCAGAGCCCCCACCTGCCCCCTTCCAGGAACCAAGCCCAGAATAATAGCTCTCCTGACTTTGAACGGCATGGATCTGCTTTGCCTGTTTTGCAATTTATATAAATAGACTCATACAGTATGTGCTCTTTCCCAACTGTCTTCCAATTACCTTTCAATGCAATCTATGCTGTTCCCTTTTTAAAACAATCCACATCTTGATTCGGGAGTGGTCACATGTGGGGTCTTGCTGTCCAGGTGCTCGGGCTCTGGGGGCACCACCCACATCCCCTGCATTGCAGTCCATCGTCCCTCAGAGTAGGGTCCTGGGGTGACCCTCTTGCTCACTCACAGAGAAATCTGGATAGAGTCTTAGAGCCAGCGTGGCTTCACTGTTTTTTTAAGACCCTAACCCGAGGTGAGACCCTATGGCACTGTAGGAGTTGGAACCCAGAGAGGAAAAGAGTGAATATAAAAGGAGTATGCCCAGCCCCGCGACGGCTCCCTGGACCACAAGGTTAGAACAACCCGGAGCCCCAAACAGGAAGACTCACCTCTTTCCCTCCCTCCTTCCAGCTCAATCCAGTCCCCTCCTGCTCTGTCCCTTCTCCCTCCTGACTTCCTTCCTTCCTTCGTGGTCTCCCTCCTGGCCCAGCTGCCAGAAGCCCTACACACAGGCTGCCCTGCTCCAGACCTGTCCCTCTCCGGTCCATTCTCCACAGTGTGCCCAGACAGATTTCTTAAGACAAAAATCTTACCGTGCTACTAGACCATTAAACACTTTAATAGTTTCCCTGGTCCTTACTTGTGACCTCACCATCTTTAAGTGATCAGGTCATCACGGCTTCTGTGTGCTTCCCCTGCCTCTTTCTCTCCCAGATGCCCCTCACGCTCTATGCTCGGCCACACTGAGCTCCTTTGCCCTCATTTCGGGCCTTGGAGAGGCCACTTCCTCTGCCCAGCAGTCTCTCTTCCCTCAGCTCCTCCCTGGGAAGCTCCCTGCCCACCGCACCCCTCCCACAGTCTCTGCATTCTAGGGGCCCCGAACCCAATGCTCAACATGTGGGGCTATACCTGCTCGTTTCCGATGGACCACACACTCTGTGAGGGCGGGGACTAGGCTTCTATGGCTCATGGCTTTTTCCTCCAAGAAAATTTCTGATGTATATTAAACAGGAAAGAAACATTAATTGAATGAATGAATGAACTATAGCAACCCATTGTGGTAGATCAGTACCAATCTATGCCCAATCCAATCAGACCTTACTCCACGGGCCTTCTACCTAAGAAGGATTCCATAAGATGCACCTAATTGCACCAAAAGTTATCAGAGTAAAATCAGGACCTTGGTAACAGAAAAAGAAGTAGTCTTGAGATAGCTGCTGATTTCCAAGAGACAGAGGAGGCCCTGGGTGCTGAGATAAATGGAGTAAGGTCTGTTCCATGACTTCCAAAGATGACCAGCCAGCCAGTATCTGTGGGCACCCTTCCTATGCGGCAGCACCACAGACATAGGAAGAAAGGACATCACACAGGATGACCGCCACGGACAGTCATCCACTTCTGTGGATGGGGGGTCAACTCCCCCTATATTGTGCAGCAAGTGGGGCGTAAGCCCCAGAAAAGCTTCAGGGAAGAAAGGGCAAGAACAGACATGCATTTCTACAGTTGCATGCCTGTGACCAATGGTAGATGTCTGGCCCTATCCTTTTCCTAGGATTTCATCTCATTTTCTCCAATTTTCTCCATTCCAGGAAGCAGGACTTGCAGCCAGAGGTGGTGGCACCTGGGCATTTCTTCCACCCAGTTCTTTTTTTCCCCAAGGATGGCATAAAAGCAGTGACTATTCCAGCAAATAAGCTAACATCAAAAATCGGGTAAATGTCTCAAATTCATAAGCAAATTCAGAGATCACCCGTCCCGGAAGGGCATTGCGGAAATCGCAGATGTGTAGCGGAAGGCTGAGCGGTGACTTCTGTGCTAATGCTGCCCTCCTCCCTTTACCACCCCCTGCTCAGTTTGACCTCTGCTGGCATTTGAGACCTGGATGTAATGAATCAATCACTTTTGTAGACAACAATCTCAGAGTCTTTGCTTGTGATCAAAGCTTGCCTGTTGACCTCACCAGTACAACAAATTACCTTAAGATCCGAAGCCTGGAGTTTATGGCAACCCCTGATCCTCTTTCCCCAGACTCTCTTCAGTAAAGAGCAAGGCCCCCCGCCCCCAACGCCTACACAAACACTCTGCAGCTGGTTCTGTCTTTCCTGGGAACCCTCACCCAGCGAGTGAAAAAGTTGGGAAACATTCCAAATGGTTGGCCTGTGTCACTGGGGCACCCTTTTTTTCTTAGGTTGGGTTTGCATTTGGAGGAACACTTTTCAGAGCCTTTGAGTCTTGGCCCGGTGATTCTCCAGGGTGGTGGTCACATTAATGTTGACCTCCCCAGAGGTGGCTACACAGCCCAGTCACACTCTAGCAGTGAAGACACACAAGAGAAGAGCACCCACACCTTGGCCTCATCCCTCAAGGGGTGGCCCAAAAGAATACTCAGAAGCAACAGGCTACATGGTGCAGGGGTCGGGGACAACTTCTGGGAGGCTGTCATTCTAACTTACACCTCTGCTTGTTGTGCAAGCAGGAACCTGACAGTTTAGGACAAGGCTGGAAGACTGCCTGGCCTGTGAGGGAAGACTGGTGCCAGGCCCAGCTCCCTACACCAAGCACCATGATGCTGTGCTGCTCTATGCTCAACTTGGTCAAGCTGGAGGCTTCTGTCCCAGACTACTCTTCTCCACATGGTTTGGGGGTGAGCTGACCACAAGTGACCCTTGGCCTGAGATCTGGGAAGCCAAAGGCTACGCACATCTCTGGCGGGCAATGGAGAAGGTCTTTGCTCTCCTTGGGTCGGTGTGCGGCAGCCCCAGGGTACCACCAGACATCCACTGCCTCACCGTGGGGCTGCACAGAAGTGGATGCTGCCATGGTCTCCCCACCTATGCACCTTTGAGAACACGCCCAGAGTTCTCTGCAAGCTCAGATGCAGCCACCCAGGCTAGCAATTTGACAGTTCTAATTGGTGATCTCCTGACTGTCCATCTTCCCAGCTTCTTCACCACCATGAGTCCAGGTGCTATCAGCAACCTTCATGTGTGATTCCATGGTTCCTTCTTCCCCAGAGTGAGCTCCAGTTTCCATGAGCATGGTTCTTTCTTCTGCAGTGTGAGCTCCAGGTACTGTGGCATCCTCTTAGTGTAGTACCTTCTTCCACAGTGTGTGCTATAGTTCTATAAGTGCCCTTCCTGCATGGCCCCCTTCTCTCCAATGTGAGCTCCAGGTCCTATAAGCACCCTCTATGTGTGGTTTGTTTGGAGCTTGGCTTCCTATATTGCACCTTGATGAAAACAGATCCTCACCCATCACTGGATATGAACAAGCGGGGACTTTGGGGGATCGTTTGGATTATCTTGGATCCATTCTGCAGGAAGGACATCCTCCACCTCCTTCCCATGCACACTTTGGTCCACTTCTCCCAAAACTTGTTTCCAAAACCTCAGGCTCTTTGCAGGGGTGGTTCTCTGATCTTGGGCTTTTCTTGGACAGGTACTTGTGTGGTTCACACTCCCATATTGCCAAGTCTCTGCTCAAACACAGCCAACTAGAGCTGGACAAGAGATGTCTTCACTTTACCAAAGCTGAAGGTCAGGGGAGGTCAGGGGTGGGCACAGAGCTGCCCACACCACTGTCAGCCAGGAAGCCTGGAGGACTCTAACCTGCCCACAGGCTGCACCCATGCCTTCTGCCAGCTCCCTTCCTGGGACCCCATATGCAATGTAACCCCTCCAACCGTCTGTAGTGGCCAACCTCCACAGTCTCTTTGCAGCCCTTTAAAATGTTTTGTGTTACTATTTTTTTTAATAGCCTTGAATTTGGAAATGTTGAGTGTTCCAAAGGTCTGGGATTTACTTCTTTGATATGACATGGTCTACACATGAGTGTTCTGAAAGGCCATTCAAAGAAATTGTTCACTTTGCCTAAAGTTTGCTTCATTTAATGTTCTAATGCTCTGCCATTTCCTTAGCCTTCCCATCCCAGGCTGCAAAGTTACCCAAGTAAGAGCAAAGTATGTCCCCTGCTAGTTGTGTCTGAAAAGGAGGAAAGGTGGCCAGGATCCAGAATCCTGAAACCCTGAAGGAGCCAGAACACAAAAATTGCAGGAAATGCACTCACTGCTTTTAGCTGAGGTGTCAGTATTCCTTCCTGACCCCCTTGCCTGGTTGGCTGCTCTGGACCTGCCTGATTCCTCCACCCTGTGTCCAGTCTTGCTACTCCAACCAAACAGCATTGGCATTCAACTTCCATTTACTCTTTCTCCCCAAAGTGGCTCCCATGTGTGTCATGGGTCTCCCCTCTTCATAAGGCAAGTTTGGGAGGGGACAATTGGTGGGGTAAGGGCTGCAGACTTGATGTTCCCATAAAGATCCCTCTCCTCGCACAGGCACTGTATCTCCTCTAATGGGAAGACAGTTGGAGGACATGATAATGAGAATACCAGAAGGGAGGACATGGAGAGAGCCATTCCAGGAAGCCCCAAAGGTGAGCAAAGCATGGGGTGCAGACTCACAGACTCAAAAATGCTGAGGTGAGAGGGAGGGGCAATGAAACCAGGAGCCTCTCAGTAGATACTGAAAATAATGGCCAAACTGTCCATGACCCCAAGAGCTGAGGTTTCTAACAGCCCACAATCTCTTACCAATTAAGTTCCTCAGTGGAGAATGGCAGCTCTATCAGAACCAACAGAGAACTGCTGTTTCCTTTCTCACCTTGTGACAAGGGCTTCCAGGCCTTCTGAGCTGCCTGCCCCTGCAAGGAACAGCATAGTTGTCACTCACCTCAGGAATGAGTAGTGCTAGGTGTTAGAACTGTAAGCAGCCTGTCACAAAAGCATTTTCAAAGAGAGGGTGACAGATGGAGTGGTATGGCCCCAAGGAACAAGAAGGGTTTCCTCCCAGTTCTGGCAGCATAAATACAAAACTCTATTGGCCTGCCTCACTAATAAAACGGCAACATAAAATCCTGCCAGAAGACTTTCACTGTTTCTAAGCCTCTGGGAGCTGTGTGTACACATTCTTCTACTCTCCTTTTTGCTGTAAAATCTTGTTTCTATTTTTAGCAAAGTACATCTACATAGTAAAATCAAAGAGTTCTAAGTAGCTTATATTGAAAAAATATTGGGCCAGTGCCCAAACCTCTATTGCTGCTTTAGAGGAAGGTATTATCAACTTCTGAAGATTTTTTTTTGATATTTATTTCCGTATTTTCATGTAACATAAAATCCTGCTATTTCTTGATTAATCAATACTCTAGAGTACTGTATGGACTCTCTATTAAGGAAAGTGAGAAGTCATTCTCTCCATCACCCCCATGCCCCACCTCCCCACGTCCTCCCCTCCCAACAGACAGAGTTTACGTTAATCACATGGGGTACATATGTTTCCAATGCATGGAGTGAACATGCCTCCATTCTTACACAGCTTTTACGGGTTTTATGGGATTTTTTCCAGAAGCTAAAAATTACCTTATGTTTTCACTTGCTCAGTGTTCCATGTACTTCTTAGTAAAAGTTTTTAAAGTTTGAACACATGTGTTAAATACCTCAAAACTTTTCCAAGTATTCAGAGAGTATTTTTCTCTTAGAGATTTTTGAGTTTTCCCCACCTCCCTCCTGCATTGGGTCCTCTGTTTCCAGAATTCCATCTTATCTAGTTTTCTTCCTTATTTTACTGAAGTGCATTATCCAGTAGTTTTAAAAGAAAGAGTTCAAGGGAAAGATAGGTAGATAATAGATTACCGACAGAGAGATAGGTGATAGATGAACAGACTATATAGATAGATAAGTAGATAGATGATAGCTGGGTGAATGAATGTATAGATGGTTGGATGGATGGGTGACTGGCTAGCTGGCTGGATGATGAATGGATGGATGGATGATGGATGAAAGGATTGTTGGATGGATGGGTGGATGGGATGGACTCTTGGATGGGTGGCTAGAGGGATGGATGGATAGGTTGATCAACTGATTGATCAGTAGATGAGAGATGGATGTGCAGATAGATTGGTCTTGCTTTCATGTCTAAAATATCTATATTCTACCTTCCCTCTTGACCAATAATTAGTAATTCTTCTTTCATAGCATATTGTTCTTTATATATAGATGCAATTCCATCTTGATCTCTAAGAATATTAACTCTTATTTTTCAGTCCTCTTTTAGCTGGTAATTGTTTCTTCTGCATATTTGCTTTCTGGTTTTTCTCTTGAGTCTCAGTCTTCCATGTAGACACTCTGTCCAGTGTCTGTGATCCTAGGCTGTCCATTCATATCTCAGAGGGAAACATTAAACTGCTGGATGCGATTTGGACAGATGGGAGCTGGGGAGGTCTTGCAGACTTATGCAATGAGATGATACAGACACAACTGAGAAACCACCAAATACCAATACCTGGTGACATTTTCTCTGGGAATGTCTAATCTTCTCCCTGGGTGAGCACAAGGTGGGTCTGGCTGCTCTCCCTGTGAAAGTAGAACGGGAAAGGGGACTGAGGACGCAGAGTCCTGTAGGCTGACATTCACTCAATCCTGCCTTTTCAGCCCCGCAGTGCTCTCCAGCTCTCTGCTAAGTCTGGTGTCCCTGAGGTGAAGATTCTCTGTTCTTTCAACCGGTAAACTCCCCACTATATTATAAGTTGAATTGTGTGCCCCCCAAATTCATATGTTGAAGCCCTAACCCCCAACACCTCAGAATGTGACACTATTTGGAGATAGGTTCCTTGCAGATGTAATTAGTTAAAATGGGATCATTAAGATGGGTCTTAATTCTATGTGACTGATGTCCTTATAAAAATTTGGGCACAGACATGCACATGAGAAGAACACCCTGTGAAATTTGGAGTTATGCTGTCACAAGCCAAGGAACTACCAACAACTGGAGAGAGGCCTGGGACAGAGCCTTCCTTAGTGCCTTCAGAGGGAACCTGGCCCTGCCAGCACCTGATCTCAGACACCCGGCATCCAGAGCTGTGAAACAGTACATTTCTGTTGTTCTCAGCTACCCACTCTGTGGTCCTCTGTTATGGCAGCTCCAGGAAACTAATACCTACTTTGTTTGGGTGATGACTGCCAGAGTAAACCCTCTCTGCACAGGGTGGGAGAGGAACATGAGATGCTGGAGGTCTCCATGTAGACACTCGCCCCAGCCCTGTTATGGGCCCCTCCAGCCCCCTGCTCCATTGGCCTTTGCACTGCTTGGCTCTTCCCAGTAGGATGGCCAGAAAGGGGACCACTGCTTGTTAGTAGCCACTCAGCTGAGTCATCCCAAAATGTGTGAGGTTACTTCATCCCTGGCTTCAACCTGCTCTCTTTTTCTCTATGAGGTAATCAGGTTTTCATTCCTTTCCTGTCATTTTAGTGGGGCAAGTAGAGAGAAGAAAGGCATGAGCATGGTCAGCCTGCTATCCCTGACTGCAAGTCCCCTTGGGTCTTTGTACGGTACAGATTTCCACAGCTGTTAACGAGCAGTACCTCTAGTTTTCTATCTGGACAGGGCAGACATATTCCCTGAGAAGACTGTCAAAGTTGTTACAGATAAAAATGTCACCTTCTTATAGAAGGAAAGGCAACCTCCTAACTAGTTTAATAATAATAATAATTAACAATAATGCTGTAAACAACACTTTCTAATTAGTGTGGTAAATTTAACATAACCTCACAAATTCTGGGACACTTGCCCCTCCAGGAGCTGGCATTTCACTTCTCTCCTCTTGAGCCTGGGCTAGACTGAGTGACTCTCTTGTAACAAAAATATGGCAAAGGAAAAACAGTCACTCGCCAGTGGACAAACCTGGCAGACACCAACTTAACCGACAGACACCGACTTAACCGACAGACCCAGGTGAGCATCACCAGGAAGAAACCTAGTTGAGGTCATACATGCCCTTATGTGGAGTGAGAAGGGTGCATCACCTCTGTGATATTCTGCACAGAAATCTCTAACCATAATCTAATCATGGAAAAACATCAAACAAACTCAGCTGGGGGGAAATTCTACAAAATAACTAATGAGCACTCTTCAAAAGTGCCAAGATTATAAAAGACAAGGAGACACTGAGGGGTCATGGCAGATTGGAGGGGACCAAGGAGACAGGACATCTTAATGTGACTTGGTGTCCTGGATTGGGTCCCAGTGGAAAAGGGGTTCCAAACAGAGCCTCTGGTTTACTTAACAGGATTTTACCAATGATCATTTCTCAGTTTTGACAAGTGAACTGTGGTTATGTAAGAGGTTAACATGAAAGGAAACCAAGTGGACTGTATATGCAAACTCTATCCTTGCAGCTCTTCTGGAAATCCAAAATTATTTCAAAGCATAAGTTTAGAAAAGTAAAATGAAAAGCAGAGCATGACCCTGATGCTATCTTTCACAGTTGCTGCTCCCTGTGCAGACCCAGCACCCTCCCCTTCCAATCTCCCTCTTCCGGACACCCCTCCATCCCCACTGTGGTCTCCTCTACTCTGTGGTCTAGAATCCCTGATTCTTCTGCTCTTTCCAGAGTTTCCTGGAACCCCCTGCACACCTCCTCATCGCCACCTCTACATTCAGGGAAGGAATATCTTGCACACAAGACCCGCAGACTCCTCACACCACTCTGACCAGCCCATGGGCCTCCTTGTCTTGGACACACCTCCGTGTCCCCACCGCAGTCCTCCCTGCCGCTCTCCACCCTCTGCGGACATAGTCACGGGCTGGCGTTCCTCTTGTCATCAGCTGGTCTCCTGCCCCGGGGTCCCGGATCTTTACTCCTCCCGGGTTTCCATCACTGTGATCGTCCTCCTCACCAACATGTTCTCAGCATGCTGCCAACGCAGACCCCAAGCCCCATGAAAACAGGGCTGTGCCCACTCTTTCAGTCCCCATCCTGCCCCCACTTCCTTGCAGGACTCGGAAGAGCTCCTGGTGCATCACAGACACCAGAAATGTGGTGAATGAACAACTGCCAGAAAAAGAGACGGACATGTTCTCTCCTTCTCAGTGTCCTCAGGAGGGGCCCTTCCTGAGGAGGAAGCCTCGAAGGCTTTGCTTCAGGAATCCCTTTGATGGTAAGGATCAGGGAAGTCGCTAAGAAAACACTGGTTGGACTGCAGGTGCGGGGTATGTGTTGGTGGAGGGGAGTGGTGTGTGTGTGTGTGTGTGTGTGTGGTGTGATATTTGTACTTGTGGTGTGGGAAGTGGGGGGAATGGGATGCAAAGCCAGGGACAGCGTCGCCATGTGTGGTTGCCTGGGGTCCCCCATGGACTCACTCAGCCAAGGAAGAGTTAATCAGAAACTCAAGGATGCTGCAGCCTCCCCAGAGACCTGCAAGGAACAGGCCAGTCTGGCTCCAAGAGCAAACAGACGTGGGACAAGCTCTGGCCCGGCAAACATTTCTGTCCTCACTTCCAGCTGGACTTGGGATTACCCAGCCAGGGATGAAGCACGCAGGCTTCTCCTGGAACAAGGGGCCTGAGAGGATAAACAGCCCAGCCATCTGCTCCATCTGCACTGGCACTTGAAGCCCATCCCATTAGGAGGGGAAAGAGCTGAAGACACCCAGATACAAAGATGTTTCTCAGGCACCCTGGCAAAGCTGCATCCTGCTCATTAGTTGCAAACTGCCTTTGTGGAATGGTCTGGATGGTGACCACTTGGATTAATCAAAAGATGATACAGTTACTGAATGTGTTGGCCACACCTCACTTATTTATTTTACTAAAAGGTTAGTAAAAGAAAATGCCATTTATGTTGAACAATACCTTGATGATAATTGGATGTTTTTATCATTCGGAGGTGTATCCATACCTGCAATGCCTGAAGTGCATTATTATGAATGTCACATCCAAGGACTAGCAAAAGTTCTTGGATAAATGGGAGGGCAAAGAGTTTAACTATAGTGTCCTCAAAATACTAATGCACTTTCAAAGCAGGCTTAAACAATAAAGTTTATTACTTGCAAATAAAATATTGTTTTGATATTACCCACTTTAAAGCCCAATACTTGAGGAAAAGATTAATTTTTTTCAGTTTTTAAAGTGGAATCCAGAAAAAGGAAGGAGGTAGTGTTTCCATACTTGAAAGCTCTTGCATCCAATCAGAAATAAATGTATTTTTCAATTCCCACTTCATTTGAAACACCTTCTTTTAAAAGAGTATGAAGGATGCAAATACACCACATCTCTAAAAGACTCCACATTTTCACCTGTGCACGTGGCTATGATCCTGGACTTTACCTGACTGGACAGGCTAAACCCACCTTGTAGTGTCTGTTGCCAGTGGTGAAGTGCCACTTCCTGTGCCATTACTTTTGGTGGTGCTCTTTCTGTTGACATTCAGAAGGGAACGTAAAATCCACGGATGTGGTCTGAGAACGAGAGGACAAGCATACGTGGACCTCCAGTTTGGCCTCTCAGAGAGGTTTTTGTTTGAAGAGGAAATCATACGTCTCTTCACCCCTCATCCTTTAAAACAAAGCACCTTCTGCACACCAGCCCTGCCATCTTAAGACAGTGACCTCAAACACCCACAGTACATACTTGTTTCCAAAAGCAAAGTTTGACCGTAAAGGCCAAGTAGTCCTTTCATTGCCCTCCTGCTTTGGAAGGATTGAAAATGCTCCATCCCTAAGCAATATGGCATTTGTCCTCAAAAGCAAGACAGAACCCTCCCCGGTGGGAAGACCTGTTTCTGGGACACCACCCCAAGAATGTCTGGAAGCATGGCCACCACATGAGCAGAGCCACAGCCCTCAGCAGGGACAGCTTAGGTGGAGGTAGTCTGGGTACTTTCATACTGCTTGCCTCTCATCAGTTCACAAAAGCTGTTTCACGAACAAATGTTGGGTCAGTGGAAGTTCAAATAGGAGGCTCAGGGCCATCCCTGCCCCAGGGATACTTCCACCATTCCTGGAATTAGTCTGCTCAGGCTGCCATAACAAAACTCCACAAACTGAGGGGATTAAACAACAGAAATTTCTTTCTTGTAGTTCTGGAGGCTGGAAGTCCAAGATGAAGGTCTTCCCCAGGTTGGTTTCTGGTGAGAGCTCTCTTCCTGGCTTGCAGACGGCCGTCTTCTAGTTGTGTGTTCACATGGTGGAGAGAAAGCTTTGACATCTCTTCCTCTTCCTTAAGGTACCAGTCCTAGCAAATCAGGACCCCACCCTTATAACCTCATGTAACCTCAATTACTTCCTAAAAATCTTGTCTTCAGATACAGTCACATTGGGGGTTAAACTTCGACAGATGAATTGAAAGGGGCACATTCGGTCCACAGCAGTGGTCGTGTGATCTGCTCCTATTGACACTATTAACCACACCCCTTTTCTCTACTCACTCCATGTGGGCTTCTCAGACCACACTCTCCCCAGGTTTCCTTCCTATCTCTCCAGCCCCTCCACAGTTTCCATCATGGACACTGGACATCCTTCCTGCTCTCTGTTCCCTGCTGTCTCCTTGTCTCACTCTTCACTCTATCCCAGATGAGGTCATCCCTATGCACAGCTTTATTGATGACTGGTTCCCAGTTCACAGAAGGAATGATGAGCCTGGGAGCCAAACATCAGCTCAAGTCCCAGATCTGCCACTTTCTAACTCTGCGGTCTCTGGCACATCACACCCCTACACCCAGTGTCTGTACCAGTAAGATGGGTAGGATTTACTCACCAATCATCCAGCCCAGTTTCCATCCCCACTATTCTACCTGTCACCTGCCCAAATCCCTGGGCTGCTGCTTTCTTTCCATTTTACTTCCGAAATGTTTGGTTTTGCCATCACTCCCTTGTTTTACTTTTCTAATTTTTACTACAAACATATACATTCCTAAAAGTATATATTGTTTACTTTTGCACGCTTTTGAACTTGAAAAAAATGGTGTTACCGAGTATACATTTTCTGTGATACTGCGGAACTGGGGCAATGGATGGGGTGTCCATGCAGGAATGAGATTAGAGTGAAGAATGTGTGCTGAAGGCCGTGGAAAAGGCAGGGCCCACATGACAGCCCAGGATGGTGGGAGAGGAGGGGCTGAAGTGGGCTGGGCTGGGTTTCCACTAACTGTGGAGGCGGCAGCATCCCAGGAGAGCCTGGCACAATCGTGTTTGTACTTTAGGAACTTTCCTCCACACTCCAACTGCCGCATTGGGCATAGGCTCGGTGGGGGAGTGGGGGTGCAGGAGGAAGACCTCCCTCCCTCCTCAGCAGGACCCTGATACTAATACCTACTGCTTGCTGTTGATGGGGCTCCTTTTGTGTGCTGGACACATACTCACATCTATTATCTGTCTTGACGGTCTTAGAAAGTCTCCACGTTCACATAGAACTCTTCCTCTCCCTACTTTAACAACGGGGTGGGGCTGAGTCTGAGAGTTATTCCACCTGTAACCCACACCCCGTAACTGGTACATGGGGGACTAGGAACTTGTTGTAAAGCTTGAATTCCGAGGCTCTCTTGAATGCATTTCTCTGGTTAAGGAAAGAGGGGTGGATTTGTGAGATATGAGGGGCTGACACAGACGGGCTCTGCAGCTGATAGAGAAGGGAGAGGGAGGGGTTTTGCCTGCCTTGTGTGGCCGATAGTGATTTATCAGGAGAGAGAAGGGGGTGGTTAGAGAATGAGATGATGAATTTGAGGGGCCTGAAATCTTCTCCATTAAAATGAAGAATGTATATATATATATATATATATATGTACAGCACAGTGGTTCATATACATATATATGAATCACTGTACTCTACACCTGAAACTAACATGACATTGTAAATCAACTATACTTCAATGAAATAGAAATTTAAATAGTTGAAAAAAATCAAAAGAATAGTAATATTTCATGACATAAAAATTAGAATAAATTGATATATCTATGTATAACTGAATCACTTTGCTGTACACCTGAAACTAACACAACATTGTGAATCAACTACATTTTTTGAATGAGAATAATTGAAATAAATAAATAATAAATAAATAATAAGTAAATAAATAAATTTCAGTATCAATTTAAAAAAATAGAAGAGTCCGGACGTGAGACCTGTGACCTCTGTGGCTTCTCCCTCCTCCATCACTCTGGTGGTATTTGGATGTAGTCCTTGCACAGCAATGCTGGACTCTTCACGGGTGTCACTTTACTGAACCCCACATCCTAAGAGAGAGGCCTTACCTTCCATTCATTCATTCATGCCACAATATGTGTTGGCCGCCCGCCATGCGCCACGCACTGCTCTAGGATCAGGGCACAGAGCTATCAACAAGGCAGGCAGGACCCGAACTCAGGCTCTTACAGTTCTGCGGGTCCTGCTGTGAGAACACCAGCTCCATTGCAGCATCATCTCTAAAGGCTGTGTGTCACTGTAGATGGCATGACAGCAATAACAGGAGATTTTCATTCAAAAAATCTGAAATATTGACCTTCACATTTTTTCTAAACCTAAAATCATAGAAAATAATGCAGATTTCCTACCTCCATGCATGTTACCCTAAAAGGAAAACACTAAACCTCTGCACTGGCAGAATCACTTTTGAAGATGGAGGCAGAGCCCAGGGTGGGGCAGCCAGTAGGAAATAGTGCTAGTGCGATGGCAGAGTGGACATGGCAGGGGCCAATAGGAACCATGAACTTGGGGCAGGGTGCAATGGAGATCCAAACTTGAATTCATGCTATCACCAAACTCCACCCTCCTACCGAATAAAAGAAACAATTTGAAAGAAGGAATTTGCACATTATGTGAGAATGTAGACTGGATTGATAATTCTGGCACACTTTCCCCCTTATTTAGAAAAAAAAAGAACGCCTTCCCAAAAAAGTCCATGAATTTTCCAAACAGCCTTAATACAGGAAGCTGTTCCATGAATTCTTTTGTTTGCAATGCCTGGAAGAACTCAACAGTGGAAGGGGCAGCCACATATAGTGACTTGGTCCTGTGGAAAGAAAATTCAAAAGGAATGAGGTCACACCCTGATTTGTCCTGTCATTGGTGGAACTGCAGAGAAGAATCATCTAGGGGTATCCCATCCTGAACTGCATTGTCCTTGTGTGGATCATGCAGATGTTACTGAGAAACTGGACAACTGGACGCCTAGAGCACGGCATAAACCCAGGTACAGCACTTGGGCATTACAAGCTAAGATCAAATAAATAAATGATAGGAGAGGCTTCCTAAACCAGGTGTCATGTAGGAAAAACTGGACATTATTTTTTTAATTTAAAATTTTAATAATTGAAAGAATTTAACATTTTAATAATTCTTTACACCAAAAACACAATAAATAAAATATTTTTTAAAAGTTGGACTGAAAACTCCTCTTGCACATTGAATAGAGAGAGAGTTGGTGGTATAATAATTCACTCCTACAACATTAATAAGAAAAAGTGGGCAAAGGAGAGCAGTCTGCAAATTCACAGAAGCAGGGCAAATGCTCCATTAACTATGCTAACCATCCCGTGCAAGGATGATTAACCTTGCAGTGTCCACAGAAGTTCAAACTGAAACAATAGTGAGGCATCATTTTTTGTTAATCAGACTGGCAAAATTTTTCAATATTGTAACAGCCTATGTTGGTGAGACTTATGAAAATAAGTCTTCATGTACCATGAGTGAGAAGATCAATTATTGCAACTTTCCAGGGTATAAATGGGCAAAATTTGCTAAAATCCCCTGACCCAGCATTTCTACTTTTAGAAGAGTTTTTAGAAATAAAAGGGGCTATTTCCTAGAAATAAATAAGAATGGTCCTCATACAAATGTTGCCAACAAAAAAAAACCCTGGCAGCACGTAAATGACCATTGATGGAAAGATGGTTGAAGGAATTATGACAACCCATGATACGAGATTAGTTAATCAGGAAAGTTAATCAGGAAAAAATATATATATATATATTCACAATATATTTTTAAGTGTGAAAAATTCTCAGAACAATTTATATGTCAGGTTTCTATTTTTGTGAAGAAATAAATGGTTCTATCACCATCTTTCTGTGTCAGTCTACATACAACATGTGTGGAGATGTAGAAATGTTTCCTTTGGGACAAGAAGAGAGAACTTATGGAAGGTTCACACCAACCTGTTGACCTTAGCACCCTTAAGCATTTAAAATAGAGAAAGAGAGAGACAGTGATTAATATTCATTAATGCTCCCTTCTGCCCCTGGGTGGCTCACACTATTACCACAACCATATACTACTTTTATCGTTTAAACCATGAAAGAAACTATGAACGAAAATGGTGTATGTGTATACAACTAAAACCAGAGACTCATGTTCCTATCTGAGAGTGGCATCTGTTGGCCCTTCCGGGTGCTGGTGAGCAGAGGACATCAGGAGACATTATTGTCACATGGCCACCTGGTACCTGCAAACACCCCACAGTTTCCAATGGGCTAGGGGTGGTGGAGGACAGGTGTCCTCATTCATTCACCCACCTTTGCTCAGACAATGCTGTGCATGTGCTCGCTGCTAACACCACACTTGTTCCTTGAAGAAGACGGCACACACATCCTCAGGTGCTGTGCAGCCTGCTGACAAGCAGCCCTTTCCAGACAATTCCAAGTTTCCTCACCACTGGAGACAAGGTGCTTTTGAAATAGTCTTCACCTGCTGCAGCACGTTTGGGCTGACTCAATATTGAGCTGGTTCAGGGAAACTCTTCTGGGAGTAGAAAATTAGTACACTTTTGAAGAGCAGTCCTACTTTACGAGAAAGAGTGTTTATAGACAGAGGAATCAGGAAGGACCCTAAAACCTGTCCAGTCCAGTCCTGCATGTTCAGAAGCCCAAGAAATAAGACTTGGAGAGATGAAGTCACCAAAAAAGGTGCAGAACTAGAATTTGAACCCATGTGTCCTGCCACCAGACTTATTTCCTTCTGCTGCTCGTGGTCAGGTCACCTTCCCAGGCTCCTTTGCAGTCTGGAACGTGAGTGGGGGTGTGTTCACTACTTTTAGAACTGGTCCATCGCAAGTCTCTACACAGACTACTCCTGCACTTCCTCTGACTTGTCCTTGGAAGGCAGGTGTTCAAGATGGCAGAGCACAACCTCACATGAGCAAGAAATAAACTTGTGTGGGGTCAGTGCTGACCCTGGAGAGTTCTTCGGGAGTTAGCCCATCATGACTGCAGTGAATTCCTCCATATTTCCCCCAGACTACGCCAGGTCCCTTCCAATATGACATTTCTTGCTTTATTCAAATACATGCTTTCTACATGAGCCATTATGACCAGTAAGAGGTGGAATGACAGAAGAGGTCTTGACTGTGGTTATAGAAATGATTCTGACCGTAGAAGCAAAGAAGGCCAACTCAGCCACTCTAGAGACGTGGCTTCAGGCTCATCGGCAACCACATAGACACTGACATCTACAGCATGAAGGAATATGGTGGCAAGATGCGCCAAACTGAGACCATTTGGGTATACTTATAAAGAAGGGAAGCAGGGGAAATTTGGTGGAAAAATCCTCACCAAACAAACAATGATGAATATGAGAATAAATACTGTAGCACACAAGATTAAGAAAAATACCAAACAGCCCTGTTACCTTTGAACCCCCATATTTCATAACCACAAGTCGTTTTAGGAGGTGGGAAATGAGGTCAGAGCAGTGGAGTTGTCATGCTCTCCTGGGGGCACACAGACAGGCTCCAGCAAGGATCCAGAGCCCCCGGGGGGGCAGCTTATTTCCTCCTCTTTTTTCAATCCAATAACACCAAGTGGGAGGAATTAAGCCCCTCTGTTCTTGCTCTCTAGTGCCCTCAGCTCCCTGCCACAGGGTCCTCCTGGTTCCCAGCCATGACTCACTCTCTTCCTTCCAAGCAGAATGTAAAATGAGAGTCAGTGAGCTGAGAAAAGTCCTTATTTCCAGAGCTGGACAAGACAAAGATAAAAAATAAAAGCAGGAACTAACAAGAGTGCTGGGAGTGACCCCCAACAGGAAGAGGTATTGGATGGACAGAAAGGGAGTGAACACCAGGAAGGGGATCCATGACCTGCTGTGACCTGTTGAACTATGACCTGACTGTTGCTGACCCCAGCATCACAGAGGGGAGACGGGACTGTGTTCCCTGGGTGAGATCTGCCCCAATGGCCAGTGCTCACACATGTGTGGGTGAAACTTCCTAAGCAGTACTTGTTACCTGAGCATATGTGACTTGCAAAGCTGCCGTTGGGCACCTCAGTCCACTCACAGCCCCGCAGGAGGAATGACCAAGCCTTCTGTTGTTGTGGGCTGTGAGGTCCGGTCTATAGCAGCAGACGGAAGTGGCAGAAGCAACTCAAGTTTGTATCAAAGCAATGATCTCCAGGGCCTGCAGAGTCGATCTCCTCCCTCTGGGTCCCTGTCCAATCTCACCCTTCCCACCTTTCCCAGGGCACAAGTGGACTCAAGGAAAGTCATTCCCATCCCATAGCTAACAGTTATTTCAACTTCTTCCTTCCCCCACCCTACATGGTTCTTGGGGAGACAGTGAAGAGAAACACTTGGTGAGCTGCAGGAAGGGTATTTCTCCAGAGCCCACGCCAGGCAGCAGGGAAACCAAGGGTGACAGTGTTACCAGCTTGGCTTAGACCAACTCTTCACTCTCAGAATTCTCACCTGGGACCCCACCAGCCCAGAGCACCAGCACCTAGCTCAGCTTTGCCTTGGGAAACAATGTCAAAGTCACTGTTCTTTCATCAAGAATGTTTTCCGATATTTCCAAGAATATATCTTTCTACTACCATATTGAAAATTCCTGGCAGACATTGAAATGGATAAGACAGATGTGCTTGAACTGAGTAGAAAGATATTCAAGGTCCATTGTTCTTCGACAAAAGAGGTTTGTAGAACAGCATGGGTAGTATCATTTTGTTTGAGGATAGATAGACAGACAGATAGATAGATAGATAGATAAGTGATAGCTTGATTATGAAGATAGATAATTTAATCAATAAATAGATAGATAGTCTTTAATGTGTAAAAAAATGTGTGGAAGGAAAATGCATCACACTTTTCATGGTAGGCAGCTGGAAAGACATTTGTTATGGAGTGAAAATGTCACTTATGTCAATCACTTCCAAATACTTTATATTTTTTCTACTATATTTGCTATCATGGCTTATAAAAGCAGTAAATACTGGCTGTCAAAAATTCAAAAGGAACATAAGATTGTAAAGTGAAAGATAAAATTCTCCTTTCCTCCTAGGTAAAAGCATCACTAACATTTTCTTGTGTGTCTTTTTATAAGATATACAACATGCAATCTTTACATACACACATCCTTTAAAAAATTGAGTATTTAGTTATATATAAACCATACTGTTCAACTTTCTATTTTAATTAATAATATATTGTAAGTATTTTTCAAATCAACACAAAAAGATCTACTCTTCTTTTTTTTAAGTTGCTAATATTTCATTTTATGGATGTAATAATTTATTTAATCAGTCCCTTAGACATGGACGTTTTGATGGTTTCCAGAATCTAATTTTTCAAAAAATTATGGAAAAAAAAATCCTTACGTTTAACCATAGGGTTTCAGGAGGAGAAGGATTTGCACAAGTCAAATACATTTCTAATGTATTTTAACTCATGGAATCTGCAGGATTAAAGTAATACACATTCTTAAATTTGATAGCAATTGAAGAATGCTCTTCCAAAAATGTTACACTGAATTACATCCCACCCACACTATATCATGTGTCTTTGATTTCCAGTTGTTTAGATTTAAATGTAGATGTGTGCCTCTTTAGATATTCAGTGACTATATGCATTGCTTTTTCAACAATATTTTGGTACCCCAGAAGAAAATCTGAGTGAGATGTAACTCAGTATTATCCAATGTCTGTGTGTGCCTGTATGTGTCTGAGAGTTTCCTCAACTTTTACAGATAGTTTTACTCTTTTTTGTGATCACATTTACAACTTTAAATAATCTACTACAAGTTATTTCTTTTTTTTTTGTGGTACGCGGGCCTCTTAGTGTTGTGGCCTCTCCCGTTGCAGAGCACAGGGTCTGGATGCGCAGGCTCAGCGGCCATGGCTCACGGGTCCAGCCGCTCCGCGACATGTGGGATCTTCCCAGACTGGGACACGAACCCATGTGCCCTGCATCAGCAGGCGGACTCTCAATCACTGCACTACCAGGGAAGCCCTACAAGTTCTTTCTTGATTTGTAAAATGAGAGAGCCCTGGGCCAGGTAATTGGACAAGTTCATAGCAAAGGACTCTAGTGCCTTCTGTAGGTCACCTGGGTCCTTGGGGTCAGATGCAGTGAAAGAGAGGCATGTATGTCTACTTGGCCCTCATGAGTCCTAGTTTTTTCCTAGGGGCCCCTGAGTTTCCCCTCATAGGTTACAGTGTGTCTTATTCTCCCTCTAACCATTTTTGAAGTTGTTCCTTCAAAAGACCTGCAGGCCAGCCACCAGCCTGAGCCACAGAGGTGACATGGGAGCACAGACTTCTTCCCTGTGGTCCCTGTCTAATATTCTGATCCTCAAACTGGACCCTCCCAGACTATTATTCTTTCCTCAGTGACTGCTACAAGTGCCTAGGGTCCAATGCTCACACACATACACACATTCCTTATTTCATATCACTCCAAGCAGTTCTGTTTCTCTGATCAAACCTAACTAATAAAGATCATATATTATTAATCACAAAATGCATCACATTAAATCACAAAGTTCTGTCTGGCCTCTCAATCATGGTGCCTTCCCACTCATATTATGTAGCAGAGGACACACTCATATTTACAACAGCCATAGAAACCCCAATTTCCTTCATCACTGTGCTGTGAAGTTGGGTGACATCACACTTCAAGAGGCCCACCTGAATGCCTCCCAGAGCAAAGGGATGAGGGAGTGAGGAGAGATGAGTCACCCTCTTGTGCTCTCTCTCCATCCTTTCCAGCCCACCCTCTTCTCCCACCACTGCTCTCAGTGGGAAGCCACCCTCTGCCTCTTCTCATGCTCCTCCACATCACCTGGAGCCAGACGGCTCTCCATATCCCCAGCTGGGCAGGAAGAACATAAAAATCAGCCCTGCTCCAAAGCGGATTCGGCCCAGGGGCTGATAGAACAGTCCAATTCTTTCTGGGCAACACCAGTTTCTATGCTCACTTTCTTTTTCCCATTTATTTTTAAGCCTGTAAACATTTAGTGAGGAAATAAAAGGGAAAAAGGAAGGATGAGCAGAGGGAGAGAGGCTAACATCAGAATGAGATCATTGCTGGTCAGCGATCATTAATCACACGGGACTCTCACCTACAGACCTCAGCCTATTTCCAAGAACATTTTCTCAGGCTGTCAGTTTCCTTGAATTGTGACCTTAATACTTGAGTAGAACCATATCCTTCCCAAGTAGGAAATGTCACCACATCTCATAAAATATGTAAGGGATCAAGAACCGAATGGAGCAGCCCCAGAATAGGGCTGGGGAGGGGGGAGCAATTCTGGGTTTCCGCTTCTTAAGCTTTAACAAAGATAATGACACAATTAAATAGTATTTTATGCAGGAATGTTTTAACAACATAGGAAAATATACACTAAGTTTTAAAAACCTAATAAAATCATTATAAAATTTATAAATCATGTGCACAATGTGTATGTTGTTTATAAGGCCTCAAATATTATTATTCATTATTTCTGAGTAGTCAGATTCGACTTATTTTTTTTTTCTTTCTTGGATTTTTCAAACACTTTATGATAACTATATATTATTTTTATGATTAGAAAAACTAAGAAATAGAGCTACCATATGATCCAGCAATCCCACTCCTGAGTATATATCCAGAGAAAACCATGGTTCAAAAGAATACATGCACCCCAATATTCATTACAGTGCTGTTTACAATAGACAAGACATGGAAGCAACCTAAATGTTCATCGACAAATGAATGGATAAAGAAGATATAGTACATATATACAATGCAATATTACTCCGCCATGTAAAAGAATGAAATAATACCATTTGCAGCAACATGGATGGGCCTGAAGATTATCATACTAAATGAAGTAAGTCAGATAAAGAAAGAGAAACATCATATGATATCGCTTATATGCAGAATCTAAAAAAAAATGATGCAAATGAAATTATTTACAAAACAGAACCACTCACAGACTTAGAGAAAAAACTTAGGGTTACCAGGGGAGAAGGCTTGTGGGAGGAGGGCTAGACTGGGAGTTTAGGATTGACATGTACACACTACTATATTTAAAACAGATAACCAACAAGGACCTACTATGTAACACAGGGAACTTGGCTCAATATTCTGTAATTAAGTAAACGGGAAAATAATTTGAAAAAGAATGGATACTTGGTATAACTGAATTACTTTGCTGTACACTTGTAACTAACACATCATAGTTAATCAACTAAACTCCAATATAAAATAAAAAATTAAAAATATATACCATAAAATACTCATCAGAAAAAAATAGACAAAACATACACTGAGTTTGAAAAAAAGCAAATATATAAGAAAAAAAATCCCAAAATTTTACTGCAAAATACACCAAGGTATAAAGGCATTAGTAGAAAAATATAGGACATTACATAATAAAAGAAACAATTTCCAGGATATCAATATCACAAGTTTGTATACACCTAATAACACTGCCTCAAAATATATAAAGCCAACTCCATGGAAACCTAAAGGAGATTTTAACACATTTCTATCAGAAAGTTATAGATCAAGCATATGAAATAGCATCAATTTGCTTAAACTAATAATTATTTATAGATTCTTAAGCTAAGAGAACACACAAATGTGTTGAAGCTCACATAAAATATTCACAAATTTGACCACGTAATAGCTCAGAAAAAGAAGTCTTCGCATATTTCAAAGAGTAAAAACACACAGAACATATTTATCACAATGCAATTAAATTAGGAATCAACAACTAAAATGTGGTAGCATTTTTATGTTTAGAAATTAAAAGTGATCTTCTAAAAAGCAATGAATTAAAGAGAAAACCATAATAAAATTATGCTTTAAACTTAACAACAATAAATATTTTTTTTAAAAAAAAGAAAGGAAAAGGAATATGTTCTCTTTCATAAAAGAGAGATATTTAACTGGGTAGAAATAGGACCTCACCCCTAGTTTGGGCTTAGTATCACCATAATGTATCCTGAAAGTGCCAGGAGCCATGCTTTGAACTCAACTTGTTCAAAGTCAAACTCATGTTCATTCCTCCCAAACTTGATCCTCTTCAATTCTTTTCTATTTCAATGATTACCTTTCCACTCACTGAGTTAAGCCAAAACACCTCATTCTCCCTACTGCCCCTTAGTCAATGCAACACCATCCTGGAAGTTGACATCCTAAGATATCTCTCAACTCTATCCCCTTCTCTTCTTACCTCCAGCCAGCACACTCTTCCACCCCCTGTTCCAAGTGCAACCCACATCATTCGTCTATCCTAGACTACTTCCGGACCTTAAAGTCTGCTTTCTCCACTTTCCTCTGCTCAACTGCATTCCCAAACCATTCTGCTTCCCAGGTTGAGGCCAGTACTGATAGCCATTCTCTACTGAATAGCCATTTCTAACAGACATGTCAAATATAATCCAGAATTGAAAATCTGGATTTCCACCCATCAAATCTGTTACTTCCCTGGCCTTCACCATCTTAGGAAATAATAATATCATTCAATTAGCTCATCACCAAACCCTGGAGGCATCCAGTTTATTCATCAGTGGAAAAGCCTGTCAACCACAGCTCCATAATATAGCTTGAATTCTTCATTCCACCTACATTGCTACAACCAGAGCCACAGCCAGCATCATCTCTTGTGAACAGTACTGCAATCACAACTTGACTGGTCTCCCTGCTTTTATTCTTCACCCTACAATCTATTATCTGCAATAACCCAGAGAGATTTTTAAATCAAAGCAGAACAAACACCTGGTAAAATTCCCTGGAGGACTTGCACTGCACATAGGAACAAAATGGACTCCTTCTCTTGCACAACTTACGGCTACCCACTTCTTAGAGCTCATGTCTTAATCACCCTTTGGCTTGCCATGCTCCTAACACACTGGCCACTTTCTATTGCTCAAGCAGACCTCAGGTGACTACAGCTCAAAAACTTGGTTCTTTCTGTTTCTACTGCCAGGAATGTTTCCCTCTGGCTGTTGTACAGTCTGTCCCTCCTTATCCTGCAAAGCTCAGAGCATACATAACTTTCTAACAGAGGCTTACCTGGTTACCAATATAGACAAGTAGCCAATCCCAGCTTGGTATCCCTTTGATCTAGTTTTATTTCCTCCTTTGCATTTATCTGAAATAGTCATCTTTACTAATGACCTTGGATGTTACTTATCAATCTCCCTCCACTGGAAAGTAAATTCCACTGTCTGCTTTTTTTTTTTGCTTGTTTGTTTTGTTTTTACTGCTGTTTCCCAGTGTCTAAGAATGTGCCATGTTATTAAATTTTTGTTGACCGGATAAATGAGTGAATCTCCAGGACTTTCTCATAGTTTCTACATGAGTATATAACACTGTCTCTGTGAGATTAAGTCCCTGCCATAATCTAAGATTCCATAGTTCACACTTAACTATTGATAAGATGATTACCTTGCCAAGTTTGCTAGTAATTAAACTGCCTCACTGCTGTGGGAGTGGGTGAAGGCCCTCAAAGCATGATGGTGCATTCGTGAAAACACGCTCAGGCTCCATGAAAGCATCAGAGCTGGGCAGTCCTCTCTCTGAGTGGCCTGAGGACACCATTTGCCACTCTCTGGCATCTCTGGTACGTGCTGGAGGAAGCAAGCAGCTGCCACATGATAGATCAGGAAGCAGAGGAAAGGCCTCACTTTCTGCCAGTGTGCTTCTGTCCTGATCTGGGAGGGACTCTGTCCTTCAGAGTAGAAAAATTCAAAGGCTTTCCAAAAGAGGGAAAAGTATAGATAGGTGGGAGTTGTTAGGACAGAACTACATTACTTCTCTTCTGTCTGATCCATTCTCACACTCCAGTCATCAAAGTATTCATGTTAGTGTTAGCATCACGCACCCACCAAACAGCCCTGGTCCCGCGCACACTCAGATTGGACAAGCCATGTGTAACCTGTAACTCAAGGACACTGACTTCCCATGCCCTGTCTGTCCTCAGGGAGCAGCTCTTAGAGGGGTACTCTTGACAGCAATGACCACTGTTCAACTGCAGCATATTGAGTTGATATGGCTAATCATGATTCACACAGCCCAAATGAACAAAGCCCATCTTTTTTTAAATCATTTTCCTCCAATGTCTTACAGTGGACTCTTGAACCCCAGGTGTTCTGGGCTCTGTGCCTCTCTCTGACAGTGAGATAGTCTCATGTAAAAACTGTGAGAAAGTCCTGGGGATTTAGACGGTGGCAGTGGCCTGCTGTGTGAGAACAGAACATCCGTGGTAGAGAACCAGACACTAAGGTCAGAGAATCATCTGGGTGACAAACTTGCCTCATTCTCCAGAGTGAATCAGATCTTGCCTTGTTGATGCTGTGAATCATGAAATTTATAGCTCTGTTTGCACACCATTGGAGGGTGGGAGCGAACATTAAGGCAGCAGCACATGCTACAGAGTAAGAACTTGTGGATAGATCAGATGGCCCAAAGGGACTTTCTTTTCCCTGTTCTACCTAGTATACCCCAAGGATCACGGTCAAAATACAAAGAATATCTCTTGGAAAAGTAGATTGAGGAGCTGGGGTAGAGGCAGTTTTCCTAGATAGGCAGGGTTACCTAAACTCAAGTCCATACTTGGACACCAGATCCTCTCCCCCAGGAGAATGTTAGCTCCTTTTTAAAATCACCAGTACAGGCAGAAACCCAAACCATGGCCTCATCCCATTCTCTGAGACAAATAATCTCAGTCACGGTAGCTGGCCTCTTGAAATCTGAGTTCACAAAGTGAGGAAGAGGAGACAACTGAGCAGAATAGCCAATAATAAAAGTAATAAATTGAACAATCTACATCAGATGAAGACAAATTAAGAGACTAAGACAGATAAAGAACAAAATATAATAAGTATTCTTGAAGAGATAAAATAGGATATTGCTGCCATGAAATAGAGACAGAAGAAGTTTTTAAGAAGAACCAAGTAAAAATACTGGAAGTGAAAAAATAACTAATTTTTTTTTGTGGGGGGGGTGGTACGCGGGCCTGTCACTGTTGCGGCCTCTCCCATTGCGGAGCACAGGCTCCGGACGCGCAGGCTCAGCGGCCATGGCTCACGGGCCCAGCCGCTCCGCGGCATGTGGGATCTTCCCGGACCAGGGCACGAACCCGTGTCCCCTGCATCTGCATGTGGACTCTCAACCACTGCGCCACCAGGGAACCCAATAACTAAATTTTTTAAAAGTCAGTATATGGGATTAATTGTTGAATGGATAAAGCCAGAGAAGGAATGTGTGAGCTGAAAGACCCAGTGAAGAACTTCTCCCAGAGGCATCTAGAAGGAGCAAAAGGATAGCAAATCTAAATGAAAACTGAATAAATGTGATGGCTATATAAGATTCATAAACTACAAGTCTAATTAAGAGAGGAAGATTTATTAGAAGAAATAAGAAATTAAAATTTTACTAAATTAAAGAAAGATGAAAGCCTTCAAGTTGAAAGGCCTAACCAGGTACCAAAAAGATGGATAAGGAAAAATTTATAGTAGAAACATTATAGGGATATTTAACAATATTAAACCAAATAGAACTTCTAAAAATGTTCAGTGAGTAGGGGTTAATAATTTCCAAAATAAAAAAATCAGAATCTGAATGTCATCAATGTTTTAATAATAACATGGAGAATTAGAAGACAATAGAGTGACATTCAAATAACTGAAGAAAAAGAACTCCAAAACTAGAATTTCATGTTTAGCTACATAGTAGTTAAATGAAGAATGAATCCAGGAAGAAACAAGGTGATAAACAGAAGTAACATTAAGGAAATGGTAAGAAATTGTTGTTTTCTAATAAATTGGGTACACAAGATTACCTCTAATATCCCAAAGCTAAAATTGAGAGGTACTTGATGGATTTCAGGCAGCCACTGTAACAGGCCACAGTACCTGTGGTTTCTGCAGGCCATGCCGATCTTCCACCTCGCCTCACCTCCATCATACAGAAACAAGAGGCAGCAATCCAGTGCTCTCACTCAGCAGTGTCTGGAGGGCTGAGCCTGGAGCTCACCTTCATTTCCTGCTCAGCAGAAGCAGGTGGTGGCACTTTGATTTTCCTAGAGGGTGGAAGCAGCAGTACTGAGAGGCAGCTGAACTTTCATTCCACACCAGGCAGAAGGAGGTAATGCTCTGATTCCTCACCAGGGTGGTGGTGTAGGGCAGGGAGAAGGGAAGAGTCCAGCAAGCTGAGCCCCCACCCCTGTCCAATATCAGCCAGACCAAATGAGGCCATGCAAGTGAGGCCTAGCCAGCGCACTATTTTCTCCCACCCCTGGTCTCAGCAGGTTCAAGTGGAGAGCTGTGCCTCTGCCTTCATCCAGCATTATTGAGGTGAAGTGAAGTAGTGGATAGCGGGGCTGGTTGTCATCCCCTGGGGTCTGTGGAGTCATGCAAGGAGCTGAGCTTCCATTCCCCGTGTGCCGCAGCAAATTTGTGGGGCTCAGCCCTCCATGTACCCCTACCTGGTGTCAGCAGGGTCCAGTGGGAGCTGCGCTTACTCCTGCCCACATAGGGGCAATGAGGGGGTGCCAGTCAGTGACCCCATTGGTCAGAGCAGCCCAGAGAAATGCTGAACTTTCACCTCATCATTCTACAAAGAAGCTGTGTAAGTTTGCACTCCTTTTTCGACAGAGTGGTGTTAGCTGAGACCTGCGGGAAGCTGGATGTACACATCTACCCATTCCTCATGCACACCTTACCGGGGGACTAGCTCCAGATTATATAGGTCCCAGAGTCTCATCACACAATATGTCCAGGACACAACTGAAAACCACTCATCATACCAAAAATCAGGAAAATCACAACTTGAGTAAGAAAAATCAATCAATAGACACCGACACTGAAATGAATCAGATGTTCATTTTATTGAAATTCTGACAAGAATTTTTAAGCAGCCATCCTAAAAATGTTGCAACAAGAAATTATGAGTTCTCTTAAAACAAATGAAAAAAACCCAGAAAAATACCAACAAAGATTCAAAGATATAAAGAACCAAGTGGAAATTATAGAACTAAAAAATGCAATCACCAAAATAAAAAACTCAGTGGAAGGGCTCTATAGTAGAGTAGAAATGACAGAGAATCCAATCAGGGAAGTTGAGGACAGATAATAGAATTTACCCAATCTGTACAACAGAAAGAAAACAGACTCAAAATTGTACAGTACAGACACAAAAACAGACACATAGATCAATGGAAAAGGTTAGAGAGCCCAGAAATAAACCCAAACACTTATGGTCAATTAATCCATGACAAAGGAGGCAAGAATATACAATGGAGAAAAGACAGTCTCTTCAATAAGTGGTGCTGGGACACCACTGTCCAGCTACAAGTAAAGGACAAGTAAACTGGACAGCTACAAGTAAAGGAATTAGAACATTCTCTAACACCATATACAAAAGTAAACTCAAAATGAATTAAAGACCTAAATGTAAGACAGAATATTATAAAACTCCTACAGGAAAACACAGGAAGAACACTCTTTGACATAAATAGCAGAGATATTTTGGGGGTCCATCTCCTAAAGTAAAGGAAATAAAAGCAAAAACAAACAAATGGGACGTAATTAAACTTAAAAGCTTTTGCACAGCAAAGGAAACCATCAACAAAACAAAAAGACAACCTACTGAATGGGACAAAATATTTGCAAAGGATATGACCAATGAGGGATTAATATCCAACATATATAAACAGCTCATACAACTCAACATCAAAAAAACAAAAAAACTTGATTAAAAAATGAACAGAAGAACTGAATAGACATTTTTCTAAAGAGGAAATGAAAATGGCCAACAGGCACGTGAAAAGATGCTCAACATTGCTAATCATCAGGGAAATGCAAATCAAAACCACAATGAGATATCACCTCACACCTGTCAGAAGTGTTATCATCAAAAAGAACACAAATAACAAATGTTGGTGAAGATGTAGAGAAAAGGGAACCCTCGTACACTGTTGGTGGGAATGTAAATTGATGCAGCCACTGTGGAAAAGAGTATGAAGGTTTCTCAAAAAACTAAAAATAGAACACCACATGACCCAGCAATTCCACTCCTGGGTACATGTCAAAAAAAAAAACAAACACCAATTTGAAAAGATAATGCATCCCAATATTCATAGCAGCATTATTTACAATTGCTAAGATATGAAGCAACCTAAGTATCCTTTATAAGATGAATAGATAAAGAAGATGTAGTATATATACAATGTAATACTATTCAGACATAAAAAAACAAAATTTTGCCATTTGTAGGAACATGGGTGGACTTGGAGGGCATTATGTTAAGTGAAGTAAGTCAGAGAGAGAAAGACAAATACTGCATGTTATTGCTTATATGTGAAATCTAAAAAATAAAACAAACTAGCAAATATAATAAAAAAGAAACAGACTCACAGATATAGAGAACAAACTAGTGGTTGCCATGAGGATGGGGGGTTCAATAGAGAGATAGGAGATTAAGATGTACAAACTATTAGGTATAAAATAAGTTACAAGGATATATTTTACAACATGGGGAATATAGTCAATATCTTTAAATAACTATAAATCGAGTATAACCTTTAAAAATTGTGAATCACTATATAGCACACATGTAACATATGATATTACATAGCTACTATACTTCAATTTAAAAAAAGAAAGGAGGGCTTCCCTGGTGGTGCAGTGGTTGAGAGTCTGCCTGCTGATGCAGGGGACACGGGTTCGTGCCCCGGTCTGGGAAGATCTCACATGCTGCGGAGCAGCTGGGCCCGTGAGCCATGGCCACTGAGCCTGCGCGTACGGAGCCTGTGCTCTGCAACGGAAGAGGCCACAACAGTGAGAGGCCCGCATATCACACACAAAAAAAATAATAATAATAAATAAAATTAAATAAATAAATAAAGGAAAATAATAGAGTGAAAAAATCAACAATCTCAAAGATCTGGAAATCAACAACAAAAGAACTCATGATATCATCAGAGTCAAAGAAAGAAAGGAGAGAAAGAGTGGGACTGAATAGGTATTTGAAGAAATAATGATGAAACATTTTCCAATTTAAATTGTTAATGATGCAAGCCTACAGATTCAAGAGGTTGAGAAAACACCAAGAAGGATAAACCCTAAGAAATACACATTAATACAAACCACAATTAAACTTGGAGAAACTAAAGACAAAGTCTTTAAAAAACAGCCAGAGAAAGACAACACATTCCTTATAGGAAAATGCCAATTAAATGCAGTGGATTTCTCATCTGAAACCATAGAAGTAAGAGGGAAGTGACACCATGTTTTTCAAGAACTGAAAGGAAAAAAAACCCAAAAACCTGTCAACCCCAAATTTTGTATCTGGTGAAAACACCCTATAGTAATGAAGAATATTCATAAACATAAGAAAACTAAATGAATTTGATGCTGGGATCCCTACCTTTAAAGAGTGGTTAAGGGGGAGACCTTCAAGATGGTGGAGGAGTAAGACGTGGAGATCACCTTCCTCCCCACAAATACATCAGAAATACATCTACATGTGGAACAACTCCTACAGAACACCTACTGTACACTGACAGAAGACCTCAGACTTCCCAAAAGACAAGAAAATCCCCACGTACCTCAGTAAGGCAAAGGAAAAAAGAAAAAAACAGAGACAAAAGAATAGGGATGGGACCTGCACCTCTGGGAGGAGCTGTGAAGGAGGAAAATTTTCCACACACTAGGAAGCCCCTTCACTAGCAGAGACAGCGGGTGGCAGCGGGGAAGCTTCAGAGCCACTGAGGAGAGCACAGCAACAGTGGTGCAGAGGGCGAAGTGGAGAGATTCCCACAGAGAGGATTGGTGCCAACCAGCACTCACCAGGCTGAGAGGCTTGTCTGCTCACCTGCCGGGGTGGGTGGGGGATGGGAGCTGAGGCTAGAGCTTTGGAGGTCAGATCCCAGGGAGAGGACTGGGGTTGGCTGAGTGAACACAGACTGAAGGGGGCTAGTGCACCACAGTTAGCGAGGATGGAGTCCAGGAAAAAGTCTCCAACTGCCTAAGAGGCAAGAGACCATTGTTTCGGGATGCGCGAGGAGAGGAGATTCAGAGAACCGCCTAAATGAGCTCCAGAGATGGGCGCTAACTGCAGCTAACAGGGTGGACACCAGAGATGGGCATGAGATGCTAAGGCTGCTGCTGCAGCCACCAAGAAGCCTGTGTGAAAGCGAAGGACACTATCCACACTTCCCCTTCCAGGAGACTGTGCAGCCCACCACTGCCAGGGTCCCATGATCCAGGGTCAACTTCCCAGGGAGAACACACGGCATGCTTCAGGCTGTTACAAGGTCAAGCTGGTCTCTGCTACCACAGGCTCACCCTGCATTCCGTACCCCTCCCTACCCGCAGCCTGAGTGAGCCAGAGCCCCCTAATCAGCTGATACTTTAACCCCATCCTGTCTGAGCAAAGAACAGAGGCCCTCAGGTGACCTATATGCAGAGGCGGGGCCAAATCCAAAGCTGAACCCCAGGAGCTGTGCAAACAAAGAAGAGAAAGGGAAATTTCTCCCAGCAGCTTCAGGAGCAGTGGATTAAATCTCCACAATCAACTTGATGTACCCTGCATCTCTGGAATACATGAATAGACAATGTATCATCCCAAAATTGAGGTGGTGGACTTTGGGAGCAACTATATATTGGGGTTTGCTTTCTGTATCTAATTTGTTTCTGGTTTTATGTTTATCTTAGTTTAGTATTTAGAGTTTATTATCACTGGTAGATTTGTTTATGGATTTGGTTGCTCTCTTCCTCTTTTTTAACTTTTTTATATATAGATATATATTTTTTCTTCCTTTTTCTGTTTTTGTGAGTGTGTATGTGTACGCTTGTTTGTGTGATTTTGTCTGTACAGCTTTGCTTTTAACATTTGTCCTCAGGTTCTGTCTGTCCAGTTTTTTGTTTTGTTTTGTTTTGTTTTTAGTACAGCTTTTAGAGCTTGTTATCATTGGTGGATTTATTTTTTGGTTTGGATGCTCTCTTCTTTCATTCTTTCTCTTTTTTAAAATTACTGTTTAATTTTTTTACTTTTAATAATTATTTTTTTATTTTAATAACTTTATTTTATTTTTTAACTTCTTTCTTTCTTTTTTTCTCCATTATCTTATGAGCCATGTAGCTGACAGTCTTGGTGCTCTGGCCAGGTGACAGGCCTATGCCTCTGAGGTGGGAGATCCAAGTTCAGGACATGGGTCCACCAGAGACCTCCTGGCTCCATGTAATATCAAATGGCAAAAGCTCTCCCAGAGATCTCCATCTCAATGCTAAGACCCAGCTCCACTCAACGACCAGCAACCTACAGTTCTGAACACCCTATGACAAACAACTAGCAAGACAGGAACACAGCCACACCCTTTAGCAGAGAGGATGCCTAAAATCATAATAAGGCCATAGACACCCCAAAACACACCACCAGACGTGGACCTGCCCACTAGAAAGACAAGATCCAGCCTCATCTACCAGAACACAGGCACTAGTCCCCTCTACCAGGAAGCCTACACAGCACACTGAACCAGGCTTACCCACTGGGGGCAGACACACAAAAATAATGGGAACTACGAATCTGCAGGCTGTGAAAAGGAGACCGCAAACACAGTAAGTTAAACAAAATGAGAAGACAGAAAAACACACAGCAAATGAAGGAGCAAGGTAAAAACCCACCAGACCTAACAAATGAAGAGGAAATAGGCAGTCTACCTAAAAAATAATTCAGCATAATGATAGTAAAAATGATCCAAAATCTTGGAAATAGAATGGGGAAAATACAAGAAATGCTTAACAAGGACCTAGAAGAGCTAAAGAGCAAACAAGCAATGCTGAACAACACAATAAATGAAATCAAATATTCTCTAGAAGGAATCAGTAGCAGAATAACTGAGGCAGAAGAATGGATAAGTGACCTGGAAGATAAAATAGTGGAAATAACTACTGCAGAGCAGAATAAAGAAAAAAGAATGAAAAGAATTCAGGACAGTTTTACAGACCTCTGAGACAACATAAAATGCACCAACGTTCAACTTATAGGGGTTCCAGAAGAAGAAAAAAAGAAAGTGACTAAGAAAATATTTGAAGAGATTATAGTTGGAAACTCCCCTAATAAGGGAAAGGAAAGAGTTAAGCAAGTCCAGGAAGTACAGAGAGTCCCATACAGGATAAATCCAAGGAGAAACACGCCAAGGCACATATTAATCAAACAATCAAAAATTAAATACAAAGAAAAAATATTAAAAGCAGCAAGGGAAAAGCAACAAATAACATACAAGGGAATTCCCCATCAGGTTAACAGCTGACCTTTCAACAGAAACTCTGCAAGCCAGAAGGCAGTGACAGGACATATTTAAAGTAATGAAAGGGAATCACCTACAACCAAGATTACTCTACCCACCAAGGATCTCATTCACATTTGACAGAGAAATGAAAACCTTTACAGACAAAAGCTAAGAGACTTCAGCACCACCAAACCAGCTTTACAACAAATGCTAAAGGAACTTCTCTAGGCAGGAAACACAAGAGAAAGAAAAGACCTACCATAACAAACCCAAAACAATTAAGAAAATAGTAATAGGAACATACATATCGATAATTACCTTAAATGTAAATGGATTAAATGCTCCAACCAAAAGACATAGAGTGGCTGAATGGATACAAAAACAAGACCCATATATATGCTATCTACAAGAGACCCACTACAGACCTAGGGATACATACAGACTGAAAGTGAGGAGATAGAAAATGATATTCCATGCAAATGGAAATCAAAATAAAGCTGGAGTAGCAATTCTCATATCAGACAAAATAGACTTTAAAATAAAGGCTATTACAAGAGACAAAGAAGGACACTACATAATGATCAAGGGAACAATCCAAGAAGAAGATATAACAATTATAAATATTTATGTACCCAACATAGGAGCACCTCAATACAGAAGGCAAATGCTAACAGCAATAAAAGGGGAAATTGACAGTAACACAATCATAGTAGTGGACTTTTACACCCCATTTTCACTGATGGACAGATCATCCAAAATGAAAATAAATAAGGAAACACAAGATTTAAATGATACATTAAACAAGATGGACTTAATTGATATTTTAGGACATTCTATCCAAAACAATGGAATACACTTTCTTCTCAAGACTCATGGAACATTCTCCAGGATAGATCATGTCTTGGGTCATAAATCAAGCCTAGGTAAATTTAAGAAAATTGAAATCATATCAGGTAACTTTTCTGACCACAGCACTATGAGACTATTTATCAATTACAGGAAAAAATCTGTATAAAATACAAACACATGGACGTTAAACAATACACTACTTAATAACCAAGAGATCACTGAAGAAATCAAAGAAGAAATAAAAAAAAAAAACCTGGAAACAAATGACAATGAAAACACAACAACCCAAAAACTATGAGATGCAGTAAAAGCAGTTCTAAGAGGAAAGTTTATAGCAATACAATCCTACCTCAGGAAACAAGAAACTGCTCAAATAAATAACCTAACCTTACACCTAAAGCAATTAGAGAAGAAGAAGAAGAACAACAACAACAACAAAAACAAAGTTAGCAGAAGGAAAGAAATCATAAGGATCAGATCAGAATTAAATGAAAAAGATAAAGGTTCTTTGAGAAGATAAACAAAATTGATAAACCATTAGCCAGACTCATCAAGAAAAAAAGGGAGAAGACTCAAACCAATAGAATTAGAAATTAAAAAGAAGTAACAACTGACACTGCAGAAATACAAAGGATCCTGAGCGATTACTACAAGCAACTATATGCCAATAAAATGGGCAGCTGGAAGAAATGGACAAATTCTTAGAAAAGCACAAGCTTCCAAGACTCAACCAGGAAGAAATACAAAATATAAACAGACCAATCACAAGCACTGAAATTGAAACTGTGATTAAAAATCTTCCAAAAAACAAAAGCCCAGGACCAGTTGGCTTCACAGGTGAAATCTATCAAACATTTAGAGAAGAGCTAACACCTATCGTTCTCAAATGCTTCCAAAATATAGCAGAGTGAGGAACACTCCCAAACTCATTCTATGAGGCCACTATCACTCTGATACCAAAACCAGACAAGAATGTCACAAAGAAAGAAAACTACAGGCCAATATCACTGATGAACATAGATGAAAAAATCCTCAACAAAATACTAGCAAACAGAATCCAACAGCACATTGAAAGGATCATACACCATGATCAAGTGGGGTTTATCCCAGGAATGCAAGGATTCTTCAATATATGCAAATCAAACAATGTGATAAACCATATTATCAAATTGAAGGAGAAAAACCATATGATCATCTCAATAGATGCAGAAAAAGTTTTCAACACAATTCAACACCCTTATGACAAAAACCGTCCAGAAAGTAGGGATAGAGTGAACTAACCTCAACATAATAAAGGCCATATGACAAACCCACAGCCAACATTGTCCTCAATAGTGAAAAACTGAAATCATTTCCACTAAGATCAGGAACAAGACAAGGTTGTCCACTCTCACCATTATTATTCAACATAATTTTGGAAGTTTTAGCCACAGCAATCAGAGAAAAAAAAAAGAAACAAAAGGAATACAAATTGGAAAAGAAGATGTAAAGCTGTCACTGTTTGCAGATGACATGATACTATACATAGAGAATCGTAAAGATGCTACCAGAGAACTACTAGAGCTAATCAATGAATTTGGTGAAGTAGCAGGATACGAAATTAATGCCCAGAAATCTCTTGCATTCCTATACACTAATGATGAAAAATCTGAAAGGGAAATTAAGGAAACACTCTCATTTATCATTGTAACCAAAAGAATAAAATACCTAGGAATAAATCTACCTAGGGAGACAAAAGACCTGTATGCAGAAAACTATAAGACACTGATGAAATAAATTAAACGTTATACAACAGATGGAGAGATATACCATAATCTTGGATTGGAAGAATAAAAATTGTGATAATGACGATACTACCCAAAGCAATCTACAGATTCAATGCAATCCCTATCAAATTACCACTGACATTTTTCACAGAACTAGAACAAAAAATTTCAGTTTGTATGGAAACACAAAAGACCCCGAATAGCAAAAGCAATCTTAAGAAAGAAAAATGGAGCTGGAGGAATCAGGCTCCTGGACTTCAGACTATACTACAAAGCTACAGTAATCAACACAGTATGGTACTGGCACAAAAACAGAAATATAGATTAATGGAACAGGATAGAAAGCCCAAAGATAAACCTATACACATGTGGTCACCTTATCTTTGATAAAGGAAGCAAGAATATACAATGGAGAAAAGACAGTCCCTTCAATAAGTGGTGCTGGGAAAACTGGACAGCTACATGTAAAAGAATGAAATTAGAACACTTCCTAACACCATACACAAAAATAAACTCAAAATAGATTAAAGACCTAAATGTAAGGCCAGACACTATAAAACTCTTAGAGGAAAACACAGGCAGAACACTCTATGACATATATAACAGCAAGATCATTTTGGACCTACCTCCTACAGAAATGGAAATAAAAATAAACAAATGGGACCTAATGGAACTTAAAAGCTTTTGTGCAGCAAAGGAAAACATAAACAAGACAAAAAGACAGCCCTCAGAATGTGAGAAAATATTTGCAAATGAAGCAACTGACAAAGGATTAATCCCCAAAATTTACAAGCAGCTCATGCAGCTCAATATCAAAAAAACAAACAATTCAATCCAAAAATTGGCAGAAAACCTAAGTACACATTTCTCCAAAAAAGACATACAGATGGCCATGAAGCACATGAAAAGCTGCTCAACATCACTACTTATTAGAGAAATGTAAATCAAAAATACAATGTGGTATCGCCTCACACCAGTTAAAATGGGCATCATAAGAAAATCGACAAACAACAAATGCTGGAGAGTGTGGGGAGATAAGGGAACCCTCTTGTACTGTTGGCGGGGATGTAAATTGATACAGCCTCTATGAAGAATAGTATGGAGGTTCCTTTAAAAACTAAAAATAGAACTACCATATGACAATCCCACTACTGGGCATATACCCTGAGAAAACCATAATTCAGAAAGAGTCATGTACCACAATGTTCACTGCAGCTCTATTTACAATAGGCAGGACATGGAAGCCACCTAAGTGTCCATCAACTGATGAATGAAAAGAAGATGTGGCACATATATACAATGGAATATTACTCAGCTATAAAAAGAAACAAAATTGAGTTATTTGTAATGAGGTGGATGGACCTAGAGTCTGTCATACAGAGTGAAGTAAATCAGAAAGAGAAAAACATATATTGTATGCTAATTCATATGTATGGAATCTAAAAAAAAAAAATTTTCTGAAGAACCTAGAGGCAGAACACGAATAAAGACGCAGACATAGAGAATGGACTTGAGGACACAGGGAGGGGGAAGGGTAAGCTGGGACAAAGTGAGAGAGTGGCATGGACTTATATATACTATCAACTGTAAAATAGATAGGTAGTGGGAAGTAGCTGCATAGCACAGGGAAAGCAGCTCGGTGCTTTGTGACCATCTAGAGGGGTGGGATAGGGAGGGTGGGAGGGAGACACAAGAGGGAGGGGATATGGGGATATATGTATATATATGGCTGATTCACTTTGTTATAAAGCTTCTGCTTTATAACACACCATTGTAAAGCATTTATACTCCAATTAAGTTGTTAAAATTAATTAATTAATTAATTAAAATAGAAAAAAAATAAACACAGTGGTTAAATGAATTCTCTAAACAGAAAGGGAATAATAACAGAAGAAAGCTTGGAACTTAAAAAAATAAAGAACATCAGAATGGATAAAAGTAGGGATAAATATAAGAGACACTTCTTGTAAGTTTCTTAAGTCACATCTGGTAGTGGAAGCAAACATAGGGTTCACATGAAATTGTGCATATAATATATAATAGAATTATACCAAAAGGGGGCAGAGTAAAATGTCCTAAATGGAAGTAAGGTTTCTACACTTCATGCAAAGTGGTAAAACATCAACTCCAGCAGATTATGAGAAGTTATTAATGTATATTGTAATACCTGGAGCCATCACCAAGAGATGACACAACTAAACAAAGAGATATACTCAAAATCACCCTAAATCAATCAAGACTAAATCCTAAAAAAATGTTCAAGTAACCCAAAGGAATGTAAATAAATAAAAACAGATGAAGGAGAAATTGAGAAAACAGAAAGTAAGTAATAAAATAAAAATGGCAATCCTAACATATCAGTTCCTTAAATATAAATGGACTAAATAACAACAATGAACACGGAGCTTGGCAGAATGGAGTAAAAAAAAAAGAAAATTTAATGCTATCTATAAGAAACTCACTTCAAACACAACCATATAGATTTAAAAAATCAGCACTGGATATATTAATATCAGTTAAGGTAGATTTCAAAGAAAATAAAATTACTACATACAAATAGGGATGTTACAAGATGATAAAAGGATCGATCCACCAGTGATTGACCAATGATTCTAAATATGAATGTACCAAAAAGCAAGAACCTCAAAATACAAGAAATAAAAACTGATACTAGGATTAGGCATTAGGGAAATGCAAATTACAACTGCAATGAGATAGCACTCCACATCCATCCAGATAAATAACATTTTAAAATTATGATAACACCAAATGCTGGTGAGTATGTGGAGAAGTGGGATCATTCATACATAGCTGGTGGGAATGTAAGTAGATACCACCACTCTGAGAAAGAGTATAGTAATTTCTTACAAAACTAAACATGCTCTTATCATATTGCTCAGCAATTGTGTTCTTGGACATTTACCCTAGACAATTGAAAAATTATTTTCACACTAAAACCTGTACACAAATGACAAAGCAGCTTTATTTATAATAATCCCAAACTGGAAACAACTCAGGTGTCCTTCAATGAGTGAATGGTGGTCCATCTACACAATGGAATATTAAAAGGAAATGAACCCAAAACAATTTGGATGGATCTCAAGGTATTTATGGTGATTTGAAAAAGCCAGTGTCAAAAAGATGCATATTGTATGATTCAATTGAATAGCATTCTTGACCCGACAAAATTACAGAAATGGAGAACAGATTAGGGGTTTCCAGGGAAAAAGGAAGGCAGGAAGGAAGGGAGGTAACTGTGTCTATAAAAGGGAGCACAAGGGATCCTTGTAGAGGTGGAACTGTCCTGTATCTTATGGTGGGGCGGCCACAGGAATCTGCATATGTAATTAAGTTGCATAGAGCTAAACACACACACACACACACACACACAGGTATTGATACATGCAAAACTGATTAAATCTGAACAAGTTCAATGGATTGTTTCAATATAAATTTCCTGGCTGTGATTTTTCTACTATAGTTATGCAAAATGGTACTATTAGGGAAAATTGAGTGAAGGATATATGGGATCTGTATTAATTCTTACAATTGCACATCAATCTACAATTATCTAAAAATAAAATGTTAAAGAAATGAGTATATAGGCAACTAATGATATAGCCTCAAAATACGTGGCTATATAGTTTAATTAATATAACACCATTCTTATAACAAAGAGAATAATGATTCATAAAATAAGCAAAGATATGAGTTAAATAATATGATGACTAAGCTCAGGTTAATAGTTGCACATAGAATGTATATCAACAACAACAAAAAAGAAGACATTTTTTGGTTCCCTTTTATCCACCTGGTATTCAGTGTGCTAACAGAATTCATTAACTTTAATTGTCTATCTGTGGGTAACAGATGGCAGAAGGTATTGGCAAAATGTAAAACTGACCATGTGTACCTGGAATATACAAGGAGCTTCTACAAATGGGCAAAAGATACAAGTAGGCAGATCATAAATGGAGGAACACATGGCCAACAAGTATTTGAAGAGATGCTCAAATTCTCTATTAATCAGAGACATGCAAATTACATTATTGGTGAGATCTATATATATCTCTATCTATATATATATCTATCTGTCCACCCACCTATCTATGTCTATATATACCTCAGATTAGCAAAAACTAGCAAACTGAGCGATATCAATGAAAGATCTGGGGAGATGGGAACCATCACACTCATGTGCAAAGCCTACTAGTGCCTTGCACAAGCATGCTGGAAGTACCCAGGCATTGCTTGGTAAAGCCAAGCTGTTTATAACCCATAAGCCATCAATTCCACTTCTGTGGATGTACCCCAGAGATGTCACCAACAAGTCCCTGCCCAGGAGGTCTGAGGATTTTCATGACAGCCTTGTCTGTGATTGGTGAAATTGAAGGGTGCGGGGGAGCAGACTGTATAATACCTGCTGCAGTTAGAAGCATCAAGGCAGATGTGCAGAGAGCCTGGCAGAGAGAGCTCACCCCAACACTGACTGCCTAAAAAGTGAGACAGAACAAGGATCTAGCATACTCATTCTATGTGGATTAAAAACAAACATAAAGACACAAAGCATTTTACAAGCACACCTCTGTCTTTAAGGCATGTGGCATATAGGAACATGTGACTCTGGAGGGGGGATTGAAATAGGAGTGGAGTGGGGAGTTAGAAATAAATAGGGTAAAATATAAAACCAGAAAAAGCCTCTTCATGAACTGATGAAAAGAATGATAATGCCTTAACCTACAAATAAAAAGAAAATAACATAAGACTATCATGTGGCAGCAGGGTGGTGAGAGAAATAAAGCGGGAAGCTTTCCTAGAGGTCACCTCCGGGTGGAGCTGAGGTGGACAGGTCAGACAGGAAAGGCGCTGCTTCCATTTTAAGAGCCTCTTTTCTTTTTTTTTAAAACCATGAGCATGTATTACTTTGGTAAAAATAGAAAAAGAGAGAAGAAGCAGAGAATGGTAAATGCAGACAAGTTGAAAGCTGGTAACACTCTCAGGACCAGCTTCTGCCTCGACTTCCCCTCTACTCTCAGGCCCCCACTGTCTTGTGTTTTTAATGCCGCCAACTCCCAGGAGCCAGGAGTGCAGACATCACCTGCTCTTCCCAGTCTGCTCCTTCCACTGGGTGTTTTCACTTTGGTCCCACCAGCAGTGTTTCCTCTTCAGGATTTCTGTCAGGTAGAGAAAGGCTCAGATGCTGAGTGGTTTCCAGCCCGGCGTCCAGCCTCTCTCCTGATGCTGATGCTGCTCTTTCTCTGGGGCTCAGAGGATGTGCTCTTTCCAGGGAAGGGAGCCAGGCAGCTGGGGTCAGGGGTTTGGGGTACAGACTAGCTGTGGACCCGCGTGGAGCGGATGGGCAGGCCTGCTTCACGGCCTTTCCCTTCCTCGCTGTCAGGGTGCTCGACAGACAGCCCCAGTGTGGAGCCCGGGTGTGCAGGCATGTCTGACCAGGGATGGGGGCCCTGCCAAAGCTAAGCTGCCTGGGATCCCCATGTTGCTTCCTGGGGAAAATGCAACCATTGTTCCTACACAAAACAGTCCTCTGTCCCTGATCAGGCCGGTCCCTAGAAACTTATTTCCACAAAACCCTGAAGGCTGCAAAGAATGCGCTCTGGCTCGGTCTCCCATACAGAGCTCTTAGCCAAGTACAGTGACACACTTAGCATAACGGCTAAAAGGTCCTCGGGAAGGACAGAGGGACACGGCCAGCATGAGCTGCTCACTGAGTCCTTGTCCTCTGACTTGGGAGCCATCCCTTGTCACAAACCCACATGAAGCCTTGGCAGCCACTTCCCCTGAGTTTAGTTCTCCCCAGGAGCCAGACAATCACAATCAAACCTTTGGGCAAATGGGTGCTGGGCATGCCCTCCCCAACCTCAGGCTTCTCCAAAGATTTCCAAGGTCTTTGAGTCCCCACTCAGCTCCTTGTCCCCAAGCCTCCCTCCATGACCCCTTTGACAGACCATGGCCTCCACCAAATCTCCTGAGAAGATGGAACTGTGCTTCCTTCCTCCTGGCCAGCCTGGTGGTGGGTGAGAGGCATAAGGCAACACTTCTCAGCCCCAGGCAGGCCAACAGGCTCCTCTCCACCCTCGTCGCCATCCCTGTGGGCCCCTAGCCAAGCAGAGCCCTATGAGCAATCCCTATGAGCTGGAAGTCTCCTGCTATCATGACGAGCCAAATAAACAAAACTATTATTGAGTCCCACTAATAATTTTTATTATAAATACTAAATCTTAAATTAGGAAAGTTTGCATTTCAGTTTGGAATGAAATATTCTAGTAGCATTTTGTAAAAGGCCTTGGCATTTGGCAGTCACTCCCTTCTCTTACAACCACCAAGGCCACTTTTCGTTATGTAGGTCATGCCTCAAACGGAACTTCCACCGTGACTGTGGACGCCACTCCCTAACACACAGGTGCATGCTGCATGCCCTGTCCTGCCATTCCTGGAGCTGTGGGACCCACAGACCCCCAGATGCCCAGACAGACAGAGGGGTTGAATCTGGAGCCATGTGGCCTCGGGGCCTCGGGATGTGTGGCATCAATCAGGTGGAACCAGTTTACAGGCAATCAAATATGGCAAACTTGTCCTTGCCCATCTGGTAGTCATCTTGGAGGGGCATTTGAGCCATTCTCCCTGGATATGGCCAAAGACTTGGCCGGAGCCTAAGCAGGGGTTGGGGCATTGAGAAGGGCCACACTGTGGTTGGCAGGGCTCCCCGCCTGGGATGCAGCAGGCACTCTGGGCTGGGCCCCAGTAGCCTCAGAGACAGGCGCACAGAGGGGCTCCTGGGCATTGGAATGGGGCCATTCTGGGTCTCTTGATCCTCTGCTTACAAGAGCAGCTTGTAAGTTTGATTCTCAAAAACATCGTAACCCTGGAAGCACTGATGGATTATTTTGTTCTTGAACGGGCTACTCTGCTTTCATGAATGCCTGGGCGGGAAGCCTGCACAGCAGAAACCTCAGCAGCCAGCTGTTTGCTTTTCTAATGACTCCAGAGTTTGGACAATCAGATCCTCTGACGCCAAGACCCAGCTCCAGTGCTTCTCCGGCAGGACGTCTGCCGCCTGAGCTGATGACTGGGGCTCTCACCCAGCCTGGGGCATTCCTTGAGAAAATGACTCCAGTGAAAAATGTAAGTGTTTCCTTTTGCCCACCTTGGTTTTAATGCATATTTTCTGCCTTGTGGAGTCTGGGAGACATGTTTTCCTCTCAGTCTCATCTCTACAAACTCTTTCTCTCTCTCTAAATTGTTTATTTTCACCGCAAAAGCATCACCTTCCCAGAAAGAGCTGATAAGCCAGTAGGGCAGCTGCCCATCTAGGGCCTTGAAGGAAAAAGGAAGAGGAAGAAGGGTTGGGGTTTACACGGCTCTTGTGGGAGCAGCTGGTGAACAGCATTCGTCCCTTACTCTGCCCTGACCATTTGGAGTCTCCTAGACTTGGGACAGAGCAGGTCTACTAGCTTGTTTGTACTGCCATAACAATGCCACAGACTGGATGGTTTAAACAGCACCAATCTATTTACTCACAGTCCTGGAGGCAAGAAGTCCAAGATCAAGTGTTATTTAGCAGAGTTTGTTCCTCCTGAGGCCTCTGTCTTTGGCTTATAGACGGCCGTCTCCTCCCTCTGTCTTCACATGGTGTTCCCTCCATGCATGTCTGTGCCCTAATCTCTTCTGATAAAGACACCAGTCACGTTGGATGAGGGCCAACCCTAATGACCTCATTTTACTTTAATCAGTTCTTTAAAGCCTTGTCTCCCAATAGAGTCGCACTCTGAGGTCCTGGTAGTTAAGACTTCAGTGTATGAATCTGGGGGACATGACTCAGCCCATAACAGATGGTGTCTTCCAGCAACACACCCTGCTTTTCTGACCTTTCCATTAAGGTGACAAGGGCTGGAGCAAGATGCTTTTAAATCAGTTTAAGAGTGGAGACATTCTGCAAATTCATTGAGAAAAAAATCAACTTGGCAGAACTTGACCCTAGAGAGTCTTTTCTCATCTTGTTCACTAGGGTAGGGATCAACAAACTACTACCTGGGCCAAATCCCACCAACAGGCTGGCCACCTGGTTTTGTAGAGGAATCTGTACTGGGCATGGCCACCCCACTGCATGAGTGTCGTGTCTATGGATGCTTTTGCAGAGTTCAGTAGCTGCAACAGAGACCACATGACCCCCAAAGCCTAAAATGTTTATGGAAAACGTGCCAACCCCACACTAGAAGTCAGCTCCCTCTGGCAGGGACTTTTGTCTCCTGCTCGGAGCTGTATCCCAGCACCTACAACTCTGCATGGCACCTAGTAGGGCTGAAGCAATTCTTGTTGGATGAGCAGGTGAACCTGTGCTCATGGAACTGAAGGTATGGTGAAGTCAAGCCCTGGAAACCCCTGGAATAATCCAATAAAATGCATCAGGCTAACGTTCACCCCTTGTACCCAGCAAGATCACAGCAAGGATGAGCAGGCCTTTCTGTCAGGAAGAGCCTAGCCATTGCCTCCCTTACCCAACTGCCCCTTTGTCCACAGGATCTTTTGTTGAAACTTTCTGTCCTACTTAGTATAGAGGACTCACTACCCCCACGATCATCACCGCTGCCTTTCTGGCTTCTGACACAGTGATGTTGGCTGTACTCTGTGGGTTCTAAGACACCACTGAGAACCCAAATCAAAGTGTGAAAGGTGTTGGCTACATCATCAGCCTGGTCAAGCACTTGCAACAAGGGGCCTGACCAACCTTCTTCCCACTAAGGAGTAAGGCCTCCCTGCTTCCTCCCTAAAATTCCAGTCTCACAGTGTCCTTAGGACTTGTCACCACTCCCAAAGAAAACCACGGCCTGGGGGACATAGTGCTCTGCCCTCCCTGACCCATAGCTATCGTTAGGTTTGAGTGGTCCTGATGCCCCCTTGACCCCAGGTGGGCTCGGAGTTCGTAAGGATGCCCTTTCATTTCTAGGGAGCCTGGGACACCCCACTGCAATAACAAAATCCTCCCCATACATCCATGCACTGACACAGCTGTGCAGCTGCAAATCAATTCCCAGGCATAGCCTCAGGCATCCCATAATTCCCCAAAGTGCAATTGCAAAATAAACTCTAATGTGCCCTAGTTCCAGGAGCCTTTGGGCATGCTTTTGAGAGACAAGAGGAAGAAGAGAGAGCAGGCAGAAGAAGCAGTTCCCCAGGCTGGTGTAGACATTCAGCTTCCTGGAAGTGGGATGTGGATGTGGTCCAGATGTGCCCCCTGGGTCCTGCAGCGCCTCCCATCACTTCCCTAGAAAGTTCTGTAGAAGTGAGGCTGCGAGCCGGCCTTCCAACATCGGAGACCTGAGTGGGAACACTGGTTCTCATCCTTCCCGGGCAAGGAACAACTGGAAAGCCTCACTGCCCACATATGTAACATGAACTAAATAATACTGACTTCATAGACCTCTCGAGAGAATTAGCAGTAATAAAACACATAAGCACTTATCACAGGTACCTGGCATGTAGGAGGAGATCAATCAATACCAAACCTATGTGAAACCTGGGGAACAGGATGAGAGGGGAAAACAGGCAAAAAATACTAAAGAATAAAAGGAAGGGAAAAATGTATATTTTCTAAATGTCCTAAAACTATTTTTTTTTCAAAAGATCTAACAGGAAAAGTAGAAACAAATAGTTGAGTTTTGTCCCCCAGGCTGACACTTGCACAGACAGAAATATGCATAGACGACGTAGGTGGATGATTGTTCCCATAGTAACAGGATGCAGACAATATTCTGGTTGGGATGCAATCTACCTTGATACTTTTCCATAAAGCCTGTCTGCCACACACATCCAAGAGATCAACCTGAGAAATATTTTCTGTTTCAGCTCTCAGATCGACCCCATCTTAGCTTAGAGAACCACACAGTGAGCTTATTTTAAGACACGGTTTAGCCTGATGATGAGTGGTGCCAACTGTTCCTGCCAAGAGTGCAAGGAGTGTGCTGGGGCACCTCAAATGCAATCTTCAGATACCTTAGCTTCTACCTGGCTCCTTCACAGGTAAAGTACCTCATCTTTGGAGACCAAGCCATGACTACATAGTTAAGTTTAGCATGAATGTGTGAATGCAAAGTGCTTCTATTAATAAACTATCACAAGAGAGAAATATTTCTCCAGTGACATCTAGCAGCTCCTGGCATCCAGGGACTCCTTTCCCCAAATCCTTTCCAAATAGGGAACTAGCAGCACTCTAAAATTGAACCAAGGGGACCCCAAAGAATTTGTGGATTTGAAAATATTCAATGCATACTCGAAATACCTTTCGCCTTTGGTATTCAGAAAGACCTGTGCACTCTGAAACACGAAGCTCTCATGACCACAGAAGGTGCAAAAGTGCCAACTGCACTGAAATCCCTCTCAGGATCCCTGGCCATGTGTGTTTTTGGAAACTGCATTAACACCTTCCATCAACTCGTGTATTCTCAGGACACTTACATTTTCAGTTTTAGGTTTTAAAAGAACTATGATTCCATCTCAGAAACTCTCACTCATTGGGGAACACAGGATATATTTCTTTTCCAGGAAGACATATTTTTAAATGTCAAGAGTAATGAATGGCCTGAAAATTCAGAGAAAGTGAAACAGTATAATAAGTAGCATTTATTGAGTGCTATGTTCTGGGCATTGGGTTTGGATTATTTTATTTGATCTCACCACAACTCAACGACAGAAGGATGGTTATCCATTTCATTTTTCATTCATTCCTTCAAAAATAACAAATATTTATTGAGCATCTACTGTGTACCAGGCTTCATTCTAGCTGCTAGGCAGATGGCAGGGAAGTAGACAATGGCCCTTCCCAGATGGAGTTGATAACCTGAAGACAGAGACAGACCACAGTGAAAATCACATAGCTATAATATGACATCACGTAGTGATGAGTATCTCAAAGAAAAATGAAGCAGGGTTAAGGGTCCAGATGAAAGGAGCAAGGTCAAGAATGACTTCTAAGAGGAGCTGACATCTGGGCATCAGCCTGAGTGGAGGGATGGCGTGGCCAGTCAAAATTCGAGGAAAAGTCCTCCACGCATAGGAAACAGAACAAGGGGGTCACTGGGGGTGGAGGGAAGGGAGGGAGATACAAGGGGCTATTGACATCAGAGAGGTAGGCAGGGCCTGAGCATCAGGACCTGATGGGAATGCATAATATCTTCGTTTTGAAGTTGGATGGGCAACAAGTAGAGGGTTTAGTGCATTCTGATATCTCCTATTCCATTCCTATTTCACATTTTTAAAAAATGCTAGTCACACTTCACTAAGTTGATTTCACAACCCATTGAGTTTGAAAGCCACACTCCAGTGGGTATCTCTTACTTCTGAGTTATCCTTATCAAAATAAAGATAGTAGGGCTTCCCTGGTGGCTCAGTGGTTGAGAGTCCGCCTGCCGATGCAGGGGACACGGGTTCACGCCCCGGTCCGGGAAGATCCCACATGCTACGGAGCGGCTGGGCCCGTGAGTCATGGCCACTGAGTCTGCGCGTCCAGAGTCTGTGCTCCACAATGGGAGAGGCCACAACAGTGAGAGGCCCGTGTACCGCAAAAACAAACAAACAAAAAAATAGAGATAGTAAAAAAGACACCTATCATCACAAAGAAAAAAAAATTAGCACTGTGTGGTGATTGGTTGTTACTAGATTTATTGTATATAAATTGTATTTGTATATAACAAATCGTTGTACACCTGAAACTAATATAGTGTTATGTTATATATATCTCAAGGTAAAAAGCATCCCCCAAAAAAGAAAAAAGAGATCTAGCAAGTTTGACTGTACTATCTACACAATTAGAAGAATTAACTGCAAAGTGATTGTGTAAGTGGAATCAAATAGTAACCCTTCTGTACTTTACCTTTTGTGTGTTTATTTTACCTTATAGTTAAGGAAGCCAAAATGCCCATGAATGGCAATGCAGGGCTGCCTGTTCCCCCAGGAAGCCATGAGCCGTTAGATCCACCAGCCCTGTCTCTGAAGGCAGCTGACTGCAGAACTGCTGCCCCCTCAGCTGCCAGCTGGCGTGCAACGCCGGGCATGTGTTGGCACCAGCCCACAACAGCAGGGCAGAGGAATGCAGATTCACAAGGCTCTTACGGGGAAAGCCTCCCTTGAGTCTTACATGTCCAATTCTGGTTGGGTTTGTGGCTTCTCTTCTTATCTCAAGATGGCATTCCTGTCTGTGCCTTTTAATCACAGAATTCCTGGGTATTAAAAGCACATGAGAAGTCACATCCTGGGTCCCCATGCCACCATGCCACGGAGGATCGTGCCTCAATCCCTTGGAGCAGGCAGACAGACACCATCCCCAGACAGGGTCGCAGCACCCATCAAGGCACGGGTCCGGTGTCTTGCCACCCTGTCATAAAGTCTTTTCTAGAAGTGGAAGCTGGTTCTGCCACTCCCCCATTAAATCTGTTCCCACTTCTGGGAACCAGGCAGTCATAAGCCCCCATCCTCCCCTTTCCAGAATGATCCAGTTCTCGCTCCTCTCATTGGCAACACGCAGGGCTTCAGTTTAGGGCCAAAAGACCTGTGGGTTGCAGCCCCCAGTCTCATAACCTTGACATTGCAGGTCTCCTCTAGCACAGCACGGAGGAGCCTGGGGCCTGAGGTGTCAGTTGCTGGCTGTCACGGAGCACTCTCCCTTGTCTGGGGAGGTGACCAGTGCTGGGAAAAGCCAGGGAGCAGGCTGTTGGCAGAACTGTCTCTTCTTTAGATTCTTCAGCCATTACTGCATCAGGCGAAGCAGCCAGCAGGCCTTGGGAACATGTCATCCACTTCGGTATTTTCAGACACAACTTGCACTGGACCTGCCTGCGCTCACGCTCAGCCTTGATTCACCCTCGCTGTTAACCCTGCTCTGGGTGTAGATCCCCTTCCTCTGTCAGCTGGCATCCAGAACACACGGGGTTTCCAAGCTGTTGCCCCACTCGCCTCCCTGCCAGAGTCTGTGTCTTAGCAATTCACGAGGAACGAATCGTCCTGGGTATGTCTTGACCCTGCACAGGTGACTGGCAGTGTGGGCCTTCAGCACCCTCCAGAGCACCCACAGCCCCAAATCGGGGTGGTGTTGTGACTGCATCTGCACCCCTATTCTATCATGTTCTCCCTGCAGCCCCACGGCAATTTCCCTATGTGTAAGGACACGGTTACAACAAAATAAAGATCATCAGTTAAGATCCCAAGTAAAGGAGGAGCACATGCTGCCCACCTGTTCCAGCGGTGGGAGGGATCGGCCGCCCACCTGCCTGGAGGGAGCAGGGCCCGTGGGAAGACTGTTCTCTTAATCGGCAGGGCTTTGCTCCTGCTTTCATTTGGTGATGTTGTTCAGGGCTTACCAAGTTCTTTTTAAGAACTCTTCCTGGACAATATATACACTACCAAATGTAGGGTGGATAGCTAGTGGGAAGCAGCCGCATAGCACAGGGAGATCAGTTAGGTGCTTTGTGACCACCTAGAGAGGTGAGATAGGGAGGGTGGGAGGGAGACGCAAGAGGGAAGAGATATGGGTACATATGTATATGTATAACTGATTCACTTTGTTATAAGGCAGAAACTAACACACCATTGTAAAGCAATTATACTCCAATAAAGATGTAAAAAATAAATAAATAAATATTTTTTTAAAAAGAACTCCTCCTGGGGTTTCTTTGGATTTTTTTTTTTTCCTGCTTATTTAGTAAGTTGATTCGTTGTAATTATCAGGTATGTGGAGTGTCTCAATTGGATACCAAAATGTACATCTAACGTGGTAGTTGAACTGAATTCCCAAGAGTCTGTTTTTTTTTTACATCTTTATTGGAGTATAATTGCTTTACAATGGTGTGTTAGTTCTGCTTTATAACAAAGTGAATCAGCTATACATACACATATGTTCCCATAACTCTTCCCTCTTGTGTCTCCCTCCCTCCCACCCTCCCTATCCCACCCCTCTAGGCGGTCACAAACCACCTAGCTGATCTGCCTGTGCTATGTGGCTACTTCGCACTAGCTATCTATTTTACGTTTGGTAGTGTATATATGTCCATGCCACTCTCTCACTTTGTCACAGCTTACCCTTCCCCCTCCCTGTGTCCTCAAGTCCATTCTCTAGTAGGTCTGTGTCTTTATTCCCGTCTTACCCCTGGGTTCTTCATGACTTTTTTTATTATTATTATTATTTTTCTTAGATTCCATATATATGTGTTAGCATACGGTATTTGTCTTTCTCTTTCTGACTTACTTCACTCTGTATGACAGACTCTAGGTCCATCTACCTCACTACAAATAACTCAATTTCGTTTCTTTTTATGGCTGAGTAATATTCCATTGTATATATGTGCCACATCTTCTTTATCCATTCATCTGATGATGGACACTTAGGTTGCTTCCATCTCCTGGCTATTGTAAATAGAGCTGCAATGAACATTTTGGTACATGACTCTTTTTGAATTATGGTTTTCTCAGGGTATATGCCCAGTGTGTGTATCTTATAAATTTGGGTGTGCAAGCCTATGGGGTCAATATTGTCACTTGTTTAATACCTACATACACATAAGCACATGAAATGCAGGACAGAATATATATGTAATGCCCATCTCTCACGTGTCATATTCTAATGAAAACTTCCTGTGAGCCTGTGTGTGTGTGTGTGTGTGTGTGTGTGTGTGTCTGTCTGTGTGTGTGTGTATTGGTGAATAAATTACTAAGCCTCTTTTCTGAACAGACTAGATGACCCCAGCAGTCCTTGAGTTGGAAAAAGTAAATTCAAGGGCTGGAAGGAAAGCGGTACTTCCTTTCCCATCCTCAGAATTGTCTGAGGGTACCATTATACACCCCAAAGGGTACCTTCTTCTGGCAGGCCCAGGCCGAGCTCACACCTTGTGTCACTGTCACACTTCTTACAGCTGCCTTCACACACCTCTTCAGTCACTCCCTGCAAACCCTTGGCTTTATGTCCTCATAGTCAAGAATGTGGGAAATTGATTATAACTTAAAAAAAATGTTCTCCTATAAAGCAGATTACTTCTCTTCAGGATGGTGCCCTGGGCTCATACTTTAAACTCCCTCTTCTATCCCACCTACATTGCCATACTTTTTAAACAAATTATATATATATATATACACACGCATGTATACATGTGCATATGCACACACACACACACACACACACACACACACACACACACACACCAGCCCATCTCAGGGTACAGAAATCTGGAACCTTCCCAGAAAAACTTGTGTTTCTGAGCACATCTCTGATTCCCCATGTAACGTAGTGAAGTCATACCTTGCATGGTGCAGATCTGCACTGGGGCAGCCCCAGCAACCCTGCTCCCCACCACAGCTCTCTGACCACACACTACTGCATCGCCAAGGATGCTGGTCCAAAGGATGCTGCCCAAGCCCCAGGCCACACCCTCCAAACTGAACCCCTGTGGACTGGGCCATGAGTCTGAGCTTTAACAACCTCCTGATGGGTTCTCGGGGCCACTGCTTGAGCTCCAAGGGCCTCCACTACAGCCAGAGGCAAATGTCACAGTCATCCCCTGGGAAGCTCAACAAACTGCAGAGATGGGGGAGAGTCCTGTTTCTCACTTTCCCTAAACCTGAAGGAGAGTGTCCCCTGCCCAGACTGCTTTAGAGGGGTACCATTCAGGCTCCTTTCATCACTTGCAGCCCACACCCCATCTTTCTAAAGAAGCACTCCACAATTCTCTGCGTAAATGTTCTCTGGCTGTGTCCTGACCTGTTCAGGCCTTTTCTCTGTTCAGACATGACTTGGGCATGTACAATTATAGATCCGTTGGGTGATCAAGAGGCAGCTGTTTCCAGGGGTGTAGACAGAGCTTGGATATGCCCATAAGGCACCCCATGGTAAGGAGTGCAGAGGTCAGACCCAAGGCCAGAATCTAGAAACAGGAAGTCCCCATGCCACCACGTTCCAGCAGGATGACCAAGGGGTCTAGGGAATCTAAACGTAACTTAACTTCCAGGACATAATGAAGGTATATTATTGTTATGGACTGAATGTTTGTGCCCCTCAAAATTCATATGTTGGAGCCCTAACCCCTAATGTGATGATATTTGGAGGTGGGGCTTTGAGGAGGTGATTAGGTTTAGATGAGGTCATGTGGGTGGGACCCCATAATGGGATTAGTACCCTCAAAAAGAAAGGAAAACAGACCAGAGTTTCATCTCTTTCTGTCATGGGAGGACACAGTGAGAGGTGGCTGTGTCTACAAGTCAGAAAGTGAGCTCTCAGGTGGGCCAGTTCAGTCAGCACCTTGATCTTGGACTTCCAGCCTCCAGAACTGCAAAAAATAAATGTCTGTGGTTTAAGTCTCCCAGTCAATGGTGTTTTGTTATAGCAGCCTGAGCAGACTAATACAGCAGTCAAGGTGGGAAGACAGAACCAATCTTATCTATCACATTATGAGACCACTGCATCATTGTTAAGCACTTGGGACTATGGTAGGAGAACTCTGTTTTCTCTCTTGCACAGGCCTTGTTTGGGACAGCCTGTTGGTCCACCCTCCTCACCTTTGGACCCCTTGAGAAACATGGCCCTATGTTTCTCTTAGCTCTTCTTCCAAGACCATTTATTCCATTAGAGTCCTGAAATATTTCCACAGTGGCTTCCTAGGCTGCAGGGAAGCTGGGTGGCACCCTCACTTATATGTTCGTAGACAATGAACAGCCTGTACTAGCTTTATGGAGCCAGGTCTCTCTTCTGAGGAGTGAGTGTCTATAGAGCTGGGCCAGGGTGTTGCATAACAGGGAGAATTTGTGTGATTTACTTAGAGGCCCAGCTCTGCATCCAGGCCCAGCTATGGATGTGGACATGACCCACCACTGCTCCCAAGGGTGCTGTTACAGGTTGAATTGTGTTTCCCCAAAAAGATATGTTCAAGTCCTAACCCTGCAGTACCTCAGAATGTGGCTTTATTTAGAGATAGGGTTTTTACAGAGGTAATTAGGATTAAATGAGATAATTATGGTGAGTCCTAATCCAATATAACCAGTGCCCTTATAAAAAGGGAAGATTTGAACACAGAAATGGACATGCACAGAGGGAAGATGATGAGAGGACATAGGAAGGAGGTGGCCTCATGACTGGAGTGATGCTTCCACAAGCCAAAGAACACCAAGGATTGCTGGCAACATGAGAAGCTAGAAGAGGCGAGGGAGGAATTTTCCATAGAACTGCTGGAGGGAGCATGGCCCTGCTGACACCTTGATATTTATATTTTTTTTCTTTTTAACATCTTTATTGGAGTATAATTGCTTTACAATGGTGTGTTAGTTTCTGCTTTATAACAAAGTGAATCAGCTATACATATACATATATCCCCATATTTCCTCCACGTTGCATCTCCCTCCCACCTTCCCTATCCGACCCCTCTAGGTGGTCACAAAGCACTGAGCCGATCTCCCTGCTATGAGGCTGCTTCCCACTAGCTATCTATTTTACATTTGGTAGTGTATATATGTCCATGCCACTCTCTCACTTCATCCCAGCTTACCCTTCCCCCTCCCTGTGTCCTCAAGTCCATTCTCTATGTCTGCGTCTTTATTCCTGTCCTGCCCCTAGGTTCTTCAGACCTTTTTTTTTTTTTAGATTCCATATATATGTGTTAGCATACGGTATTTGTTTTCCTCTTTCTGACTTACTTCACTCTGTATGACAAACTCTAGGTCCTTCCACCTCACTACAAATAACTCAATTTTGTTTCCTTTTATGGCTGAGTAATATTCCATTGTATATATGTGTCACAGCTTCTTTATCCATTCATCTGTCGATGGACACTTAGGTTGCTTCCATGTCCTGGCTATTGTAAGTAGAGCTGTAATGAATATTGTGGTACATGACTCTTTTGGAATTATGGTTTTCTCAGGGTATATGCCCTGTAGTGGGATTGCTGGGTCATATGGTAATTCTAGTTTTAGTTTTTTAAGGAAACTCCATACTGTTCTCCATAGTGACACCTTAATTTTATTTATTTATTTATTTTTACTTTTTTTTTTTGCGGTACGCAGGCCTCTCACTGTTGTGGCCTCTCCCGTTGTGGAGCACAGGCTCTGGACGCACAGGCTCAGGGGCCATGGCTCACGGGCCCAGCCGCTCTGCAGCATGTGGGATCTTCCCAGACCAGGGCATGAACCCGTGTCCCCTGCATCGGCAGGCAGACTCTCAACCACTGCGCCACCAGGGAAGCCCGACACCTTGATTTTAGATGTCTGGCCTCCAGAACTGAGAGAGAATAAATTCTTGTTTTTGCCCACCCAGTGTGTGATATTCTGTTACAACAGACTGAGGCCAACCCACATGCATGGGCTCTTCTGCCATTTCACATGATTTGTCCTGCTCTACAGCAACAGTTCTGGAAAACGTGGTCTCAGACCAGCACCATCAACATCACCTGGGACTCTGTGTGCAAAGCAAAATGCAGGCCCCACCCAAACCTACTAATTCAGAAATTAGGTGTATGGGGCCAGCGCCTGTCTTTTAACCAGCCCTCTGGGGAGTCTGATGTGGCTCCATTTGGAGCGTCCCTGGGGGGGAGGACAAATATCAAGGAATGAGGAGTACTGAGCACCAGAGGATGGACCTGCCATGGGTCCACTGCTCCTCCCAGCCAGCATCCCTGGACAACCCTGGTAGGTAGGATTGTTGGCAAATGCATGGTGGGAGAGCTCAAGGGGGTGTGAGCACACCCCCACAATGTGTGGCCCACAATGTATCTTGGGCCCAGTAAGCTGGGGGACCCCAAGATTGAAGAACTCCTGTGATCTCCCTTGTGAGAACTAGAGAATAATCACAGCTCACAGCTGCTTTGCAGAGCAGGCAAAGTGGTGTCACAGACAAGGACTGCCCATGCCCTTCCCAGATGATCCCTGTAGGATAAACCCCTAAAGTTCCCATAGCTCCAATGGCACACCCGGGCAGGCATCACTCCAGCTGGTGCCCAGGGCCCCGTGCCTCTGCACACACTATTTCCGTCCTCTGGAGTATGCTGTCCACACTGACTCATCCTGTAAAACCGTGTCCCACATCACCCTCCGAATCCTCTCCATTCTCTCTATGCACACAGCCTTGGGTCCTCTCTCTAACAGCCTCCAGCACATGACACGTTGACCATTGACGCATGAGCCTCCTTCCTGGACTGCTTCATTGTGGAACATTCCTGCATGTTCCATTGCATGGATATACCACATTTTTTTAATCCATTCATCTGTCAGTGGACATTTAAGATGTTTCCATTTGGGGGCTATTGTAAATAATGCTGCTGCAGTCATGGCTGTACAAGGTTGTAACGAAGAGTCAGACTCCTTTTTTGATGTTTGATCACTGACAGCTTTTAAGCTCACCCCTAATCTCTGCTCCAGAGTAAACACCAGGTTTTTAAACCATTAAAGCTATTTCCAGCCCCTCACCATTCATGTAGCCCTCTTCTCTGTCATAACTGATATGTTACCTCACAAATCCCATTTTTTCCTCTCTCTGGGACTTACTAGAAGAACAGGGGTCTGTAAGAAAGGCTTTCTGAAGCTTGAGATGATCCCGCCAACCAGTCACAGGTCAAGGCTGTGAAAGGCCATCACCCCTGGTAGCCCAGTGCAGACGCACTACCCACAGCCCTCCACATGACCCATCACTCGGGGCCCAGGCAGCAGGCACTGAACATCCAGCCTGTGCCCCAGGCTGTGGGGAGGAAGGTGTGGACAGCTTTAGCTTGGTGACAAAAATGACTCTAAATGCCCTCTAGCTTCTTCCAACTTTAGACTGAAGAATCTGAAGAGACTACATGGAGCCTGAGACCCAGTTTTTACCCCAAAAAAAGTCCTTTAATTGTGAAGATCTCATATGAAGAGACACACACAGGAGAGCAGTTTCACAGGGCACTGAAACCCTTGGTAACCAATGGTGGGAAAAATGGGGACAGACGGCCCTGTGAGGCCTCCTGTAGGAGCCTGGAGGGAGAGTCTCCTCCCCTAAACAGGCATTGCTGTCGAACGTGGCGGGTGGGAGATAAATTGGGAGCTTGGGATGAACATACACACACTACTATATATAAGATAGATAACCAACAAGGACCTACTGTACAGCACAGGGAGCTCTACTCAGTATTCTGTAATAACCTATATGCGTAAAGAATCTGAAAAAGAATGGATATATGTATGTGTGTATAACTGAATCACTTTGCTATATACCTGAAACTAACAAAAAGAATGAATATATATATGTATGTATAACTGAATCACTTTGCTATATACCTGAAACTAGCACAACATTGTAAATCAACTATACTCTAATTTTAAAAAACAAAACAAAACAAACAGGAACAGAGCCAGGAGTTGCTGCGCCCTGGGATGTGCTGGACCCTGTCAAGACTAAGCCATCAAGTGCTCACAGCATCCCAGGTGCTAGCTATTATGTGTGTCTCCCTTTTAAAGGTGGGGAAACTGAGGCAGAAAAGTGTGAGACCTGGCTAGAGAGAGGAGCTGGGTAGCACCCATGTAGGACTGCAGCCAGGCGGTGGGGGCGGGGGGGTTCCTCCTGACATGCGGACAGCAGTCCCCACCCAAACACGTGTGCTCCCTGGGGAGGACTTGGACCCAGAGCGCCAAGAGGAATGAAGGAGAGCTCGCTCCCAAGGGACTTGGTTTCCCATTGGAGGGAACTTGTGGTTTTCTGTTTGCTTTTTAACTCGAGTTTATTATTATTATTTTAATCTTCTGTCACCTGGCTGCTTCCCTCTGGTTATTGTTATCTTAGTACTTAGGGGCCCTGTTGGCTCCCTGGTCATTTGGTCCGAGTGCCTTTTGTTCCCCTCTGGCCCTAGTCAGGACTGCTGGGCTGTCACCTCACCCAGGTTCTGCTGTCCCTTCCTCCAAACCCATTATAGCAGCATGGGTGCCCAGCAGCCCAGGACTGAACTTCCAAGGACACGTCCACTGTCCTCGGGCAAACCAGAGGGAGGCGACCCCCAAGGGGTGTTCCCTGCTGAAAATTGAACCCCTTACGAACAGAGACCACAAAGCATAAGCACAGAAGGACCCTGACCTTCCTCCACAGAAGCAGCAATTGTGAGAAAGCTTTGGGGAACGTTAGGCTGAATTTCTTTGTCTGCCATCAGCGTGGACATGGCAGATGGGAAATCCAGCTGGCTGAGGTTCTTAAACAAAAATCTGATGTCTCCTGGAGGTAAGAGAGCTTTGCAGGCAGCATGACTCTCAGAGCTGGTGGCTGTTTCTCAATGGAAAAAGATAAAAGAAATGAAAAGAGGGAGGTCAAAAAAAGATCTGTGTGGAAGCAGCTCGGCAGCTTTTCTCTATGTTTGCAGAACAATAGAAGAGGGAAGAGTTTCCATTAGAAGCAGCATTTCGGGCACACGGAAGGACTCCTTGGTCTCCATGATGCTCTCCCTGGGAAGGGAGCAGGTGCTAAACCCCAAGCTGGGCGCAGGGCTTCGGGCAGCAGTGAGGGGCTGGATGCCCGGGGTTGGGAGCTGGCTGGCCCACATCCCTCTAGACACGGGTGGCTCCCGGAGGCCCCTGCTAGCAATGTTCCCAAGGTAAACCTGAACAAGCTTGGGGTTGAGGGAGGTCACGTCCAAGTCCAAGTCCTGACAGAAACTTGGCAGTCAGAAGACGAGTGCTGAGCCCTGCGAACTCAGACCCTTGGATTTACACAACCAAGGGGACGTGCCCAAACCTGGCTGTCTGGTGTGTCCTTTGAAATGTAGAATTCAGGCTGCAGCCCAGAGGGCTCCGAACACCCACCCCTGGGCCGGCTCACTCTGTGGAGGAGACACCACCCGTCCTGGCTTCACTTTCTCCCCACACTGATGCTGAGAGCAGCGGCCTCCACGTGCTCTGCCCTTTGCTTTCACTAGGTCTGCCCGGAGTTGGATGACTCGAGGTACGGCTTTCCCGCCAGGTCCCACTGCCCAGATTCCTCTGCCAGCGGCTTCCCGGAGGGGAGGGGAGTGAGGGGAGGAGAGAGTTCCCGGAAAGCCCTCAGCAGGAGGCAGGATTGGTTACAGGTATGGACCTTGCCCTGCGTGCAGCCTCTGTCCCTCCAGCGCGTGGTTAATTATAGCTGTTTACTGAGTGAAGGATGGGTGTCAGGGGCTGCAGGAGATGCACGGGTGGGAGAAGCAGTCCCCGGCTCTCCTGCTGTTTACACAGGAGTGGGAGAAGGGAGGAAGGCAGTGCCAGGCCGGAGATGCCTAGCTCCAGAGAAGGAAGGTGTCAGCGACCACAGGGGGTCCAGAGGAAGCAAGGCAAACACAAGCTGCCCCCGTGCCTAGGCAAACTCAAGTAGTTCTGAACTGACACCTCCAGGTCAGCGTTCAGGCCAAAGAATTCTGCAGAACTCATTCCCAGAGGTCTTCAGAGCTTTCAGGCAGGACTGGGGTGCCCTGAGTTCACCTGGTTTGGCAGAGACGTGCCGAGGCATCAGGATGGGGGCATCAGACCTCGTGAGCCCTCACAGGATTAAAGCCACGAGCTCCCAGAGAACACTCCGTGACCAGCCGGGCATTCACCCAATTTACCACCTCAAGGTGCCTCTGAGCAGCACGATAAGCACTGAGGAGGGGTATTCTCCCATATCACAGACAGAAACCCAGCTCAGAGTGGTCCAGGCAAAGCTCAGGGGCACACAGCCAAAGGACTCACAGCCAGAGCCCATGATGGCTCTGCCCCAAGGAGCCACTCTCAGCCCAACCTGGGATCAAGACGGAGCTCCAGAGAACACACTGGGCGGCCGGCTGGTCCTTACAAGGCTACAATCCTATGAGATAAGAAATGTTTACAGACTGGGAAACTAAGGTGTAGTGGAATTAACTGATCTGCTCTCGTCACCCAGAAAAGGATGTTTAGGAGACTGGAGCCCAGGAGCCTTGGGGACCACAGTCTGCACTCTGCCCTCCCAGAAGACACAGACGTGGCCTGTAGCAGCCGGGTGGGAGACCTGGCATTTCCCCAACAGACCCTGACACCCTTTGGCACAGGCCCGCGGTTCTCAGAGCCCAGTCCCCAGACCTGCAGCACCAGGTGAGACATGTAAACCCCAGGCTCCAACCCAAATCTACTCAATCTGAGACTCTGGGGTGGGCCCAGTGGTCTGTGTGGTTGCAAGCACTCCAAGGGCTGTGACACTCCTCCAGGTGAGAAGGGCAGGTGCCCTGGAGGAACAGTCCGTGGGGCTGGGGCAGAGCATTCCTAAAAAGGAAAGGCACAGCCTGTGCAGGGCCCACACAGACCCTTCCCTCAGCCTTACCTTGGGCTGCAGAGAGAACGGAGCAGGGTCTGTGTCCGTCCCAGGGTGTGCGTGCCTGATGGGTCAGCACGGGTGGGAGGTGAAAGAGAGAACTGAGAACTGACCTGCATCTGACCTGGCCTGGGGGCCGGACTCCACCGTCACCTCGCCTGGACCCTGGCAGGGAAGGACGCTGGCTTGTGGCCCCAGCTAGGGATATCTGATCATCTCTGCTCTGTACTGTCCACAGGGTGGAGTGTAGGACAGACAATTCCAGGGAGGTGACCTTTCCAATTAGGCTGTGAAGTCAATGTGAACTTCAAACAGGTTAAAAATAGGATTCTAAAAGTAGCTCTGTGGAAACAGGAGGTGCAGCGGGAAAGTTCCTGGTGAGGCTGGGCAGGGTAGTTCCCACACAGCCTCCATGCCAGAGGAGAAAGCTGTGTCTGACCCCCAGCAGGCCACCAGATGGAGAGAAATGCAAAAAATCTGGGTGGTGTGTGAGGAGTGCTGTGATGGGGAAAGGGCTTGGGGCTTGGGGGTGTGAGCCTGCCTCATTTATGTTACCTCAGGGTTCATTGATTGATGGTCCTTTAAATTCTACATTTAGGTTTGGGTATGCTCCTGTGTGTATGAGCTAGCTAATATGTATATAAACATACATGGTCATCATTTTTTACCAGGTTTTATTTCCTGCCAGACCTTCCAGACCAGAACGTCAGCTTCACCACCCCCAGACCCTCTGAGTAAGAATCTGCGTGTTTCCACATCCCTGGGCGTCTTGGGGTCCAGGAAAGTCTGAGAAGCTCTGCTCCAAGTTCCTGGAGGCCTGCCCCAAATGCCAGAGCAGGACTGAGCGTGCTGTGGGAGTCTTCCTGGGGTCAAGGTCTCAGCACACGGGGCTGCTACAAGTGAGAGGGCTTCCTGCAGCCAGAAAGGACGGCAGGTGTGAAGGCTGTTGGTTGAGTGAGGCCCCAGAAGTCACTCTACCTGGACAGAGCACACTGAGAATCTGGTCCAGACACCTCCTCAGGGCTCCTGTCCACGTGTGGGCAGGTGCCAAGCAGTGCTGTGGATGCCTGCCATCACTGCTGGGACACCTGAGGTCACTGTGACCATGGGGTCTCCTCCTGCCTCCCTGCCCCTGTCCACCCAGAGAAAGTCCAGTTCCATGGGTCCCTCCACTACACTTCATAAAGCTCCTACTATGCTCCAGGCCAGGGTCCCCACAGGGAGTGAGAATTGGTCCTGCCCTCGAAGACTTGCAGACCTGCTGGGGACAGATACACAAAGCAGGAAATGACAAAGTAATGCGGAAGCAGAGAGGCGAAGCTGGACTCAGGTGTTGCCAGCGCACGGAGAAGGACCAGCCAAGTGACAGGTCCCGTGTGGACATCTGGCCAGCCTGGAGTTGGTGAGTCCATATACAAGGGTTAATGTTTCTATTTCTCTAAATAGATCTTTCTCCTTTCTTGGAATTATTAGGTTTTTAAAGTACATTTACATACAGAACAGAGCACTAATCTTAAGGGTGAAGTTTAGTCTCGACAAGAATATACGCTTGTGTCATGGCCCCCACATCGATGCATGGAACATTTTGCCACCCCAGAAATTCCCTCCAGAGATGGCCACTATTCTGCTTCCACCACCAATATGCAATATGGTCTTGCATATTCTTGACTTTCATATGAACGGATGCACATGGTGTGAGCATGCTGTGTCCCAACACAAAGTCTGTGAGAGGCACCCATGTTTGAATTTACATACCTTGTCCTTGCTGTGTAGGATGCCAGCATGTGGATAAAATACACTTTATTCGGAGACTGGTGGACATTTGGGTCATTTCCAGTTTGGGACTACTATTAATAAAGCTGATGGGCAGGTTTTTTTTAATTTATTTTTTTAATTTATTGAAGTGAAATTCACATAACATAAAACACATTATTTTAAAGTGAACAATTCAGTGACATTTAGTACATTCACAATGCTTTGCAATCACTAACTTCTATTTAGTTCCAAAACATTTCCATTGCTCCAAAATGAAAGCCCTGACCCATCAAGTAGTTTCTCCCCACTCTCCCTCACCACCAGCCCCACCTGAAGCCTCTGGCCACCACCAGTCTGCATTCTGTCTCTGAATTTACCTATTCTAGATGGTTCACATCAGTGGAATCATAGAATATGTGACCTTTTATGTCAGCTTCTTTCATTGAGCATCGTGCTGTCCAGGTTCATCCATGTGGTAGTGTGTCAGCACTTCACTCTTTTTACGGCCAGAGTCTATTACATAGTGTGGAATGACCACAATTTGTGCTACAGACACTTGAGTTCATCTTTTTTTTGGATACAAGCACGCATTTCTCTAGAGTACGTATCAAGGAGCTAGATGGCTGGGTCGCAGAGTGTTTGCAGCAGGTGTTTGGTTAGCCCTTACTAGACACTACCAAACAGCTTTGCCCCAAGGAGTGCACAGTTCTGGGGTCCTAAGCAATAGGGAAGGTTAGGGGTGGGTCCTGTGAGGACTGGTTGGCCCTCATGGTCAGTGTGGACATCGTGCTCCATTATCCAAACCTACATGGGGACAGCCATCGGCCCAGGCTGGGAGCCTGTCCTCCAACCTCCTGAGCCCCATGAAACCATAACTCTCTGAAGCCCTGTCCCTTTCGGGACCCCTTGGAGGTCTTGGGAATCACTCTGAAAATTTGAACAAAGCAGCACCTGGGACCCAGCTCAGAGGTCAGGATTGAGTTTAATGTGTGGTCAGGGCTTAGACTCACCAGACTCCCCACCTTGCTCCAGCCTGCTGGCTGTATCCTGCAAGCATCCTTGCATTAATGCCTTCAACAGACAGCTGGTCCCTCCACCATAAGTAGTGCGACGAAAGAGCCATCGCCAACCGCCTTGAAGAGTCAGCACGTAATTCCTCGCCCTCAGCCAGAGGCCCACCTCCCTGGCCCACTACAGGGCCCTCTCCTGGGTTACTGCCCTTCACCACAGGGCCTCGCAGCAGGAGACCGTTCACAGGGAAAAGGTGATTCAAAGTGGCCCTGTAAGGCCTGGCCAGATTCTTTCACGTCCTGTTGCATTTCCCTGGTTGTGTGTTGCTTTCTGGTGCGGCTCCCAGGCAGGTGATGGCGATGCCTCCTGCACAGCCACACAATTAGTGCAGTGCTGCATCCGGGCCATGGCAGCTGGCACCTGTCTGCTCAAGTAAGGGGGCACCGAGCAGGTCCTTCCTGACAAGAGCGCCTCTCTCACTGTGCAGGTTTGGGAATGTACACACTCTTCCAATTCCTCGTATTCCCTAAGGGTCCAATTCTTGGATTTCCTTTTCAGTAGAACATATATTCCAAGGAAACAGACACACAAGATCTAATACAATACAAGGTGTTTTCTGCATGATTTCTTTGGTAGTCCTTAAGTAAATAAATCATCAGCTTCTAATGTACTTTCCACTGGGGGAGAAAATAGCTAAGTAAATACAGCACCTGCCACAGGACAGGAGGAAGACAGGGACATCCGGCCAAGTCACAGTCATTTATTACTGATACCCAGAAAGGCTCCCAAGCTGAACAATCCCAGGGGCTGTGGCCTGCATGAAAAATCAACAGGACTTGGGTTGGTTTTTCAGGTCATTTAGAGAGCTGTTTTCTCCTCCTTCTTTTATGTTTTCATGCATGTACGACCATGCCTACACACCGAGAAAACAGAACACAAGTACAATAGAGTCTCTGGGGGCTAATTTGTCCCCTACAGAGAGGCAAAGGGTTGAATTGAGGTGGGCAATTCCAAGCTGACATCACCAGTTCATTCTTCCCGAGAAGCAGCTGGGATCTGTGTTGAGAAAAGGTGTTCAACCAACATTTCCTGAGCATCTGAATGACGCACAGCAAGGAATTTGATGTTCAGGGTTTCATGGCCCAGGATCCTTACCTTCCAAGATGAAGCAAAATCAAAAGGAAAAGAAATCAATTTATGAATTACTTTCTAATTGTCTAAAGGATCATTCAAGGTTTGTTTCAAAACTAGAGAGATGCCCCCTCCACACCATCTCACATTTACTGAGTACATTCAGCCACAGATATTTTCATACCAGTCACCTACTTCCCGGGGAAGGGGGCTTTTCTTAACAGGTTACGTGTGCAGTGCAGAAGTCTGAACCATATCTCACCAATAGGACCAATAGGATGGAAAGTTAAATTACTGATAGAGAAAATTATTCTAAAATGCAATTATCAAAGGAAATATAAAGTACTTTTTAAAAAATAGCTAAAATTCATCAAATATTTTCTCTGTGTGAAGCTTTTTAATTGCCTTACTAGCATCACATTTGAAATAACATCTGGAAGGATGCTTTTCTTCCAGCCATCCTCAGCATCCCAGCATCTCCTGAATGTCTGTGAATAACTCTGGGAGCTATGACTATCTCTGCAGGCGTCTTTACATCTTTGTGCTACGTCTTTGCTTGTAATCTCCCCTCCAGCAGATAGTCATTGGCCATGTCGAAAGTGAATTAAATGACCAGAAACGGCTTTACTCCCAAGATGGATCTGTAGGGAGAGTGCAGTTTACCTGGAAGCCTTAGCAAATCAGGCTCGAGGAGGAAGAGTGAAGGGAGAGGAACTCCAGGGCAGAGACTGAAGCAGAGTCCTAAGGACCCCTCATGTGTGGGAGAAACAGGAGAGCCACAGACTTCTCCTTGAAGGGGAATCTGATGTCAACACACTTCAAACCATCACATACCTTTAACACGAGGGGTTAAACAGGAGCCGTGGGCCTTCCTGCCTACATTTCCTGGCTTCCCCATTTGGCCTATTCCTAAGTCCCCAAGAGTCTTCTCAACAGTCCTGTTGGCCATGAAATCCTGAGGACCCCTTGTGAGGAAGCAGGAGCTGTAGGTGCAGAGCTGGCTTGTTCTAGAACATTCTACCTCCCTCCACACTCTCCATCGGGGGCTCAGGCAGAACCATTCTTACCAAACTGACACTTGATAAGCACAGTCTGGGCCAGGGAGCCATGTCACTGTGGACTATGGGGACCAAATCCTGCTTTGCCAGCTGTTCTGTAATCAGGAAACCCATGCATTAATGTGCAGTGAGGGTGGCCACCAGGAAGAAAGGAATGGTGAGGCCACCCACATGAAAAAGGGACTGCCGCAGAGCTGGGCCACTTACCCGTGCCGTGATCTTCATCACCAGGTCACTCCTGCACTACTGACATCCTGGCACTGCCTTCCTCAGAACTTGGCCATTCCAGAAGAAGAGAGCTGCACATCTGGCTCAGTGTCTGGACCTCATTACCCCTAACATGTCTCCCATTCACTCTGGGATGAAGCTGGAGTGAGGGGAATTAAAGATGGTTCCCATTTCTTTGACACCCCCCCCCAATAGACAGGTGGTTGTCTGCGTCCCCCCCCCCAGTGAATCTGGGTGGCTCTGGGTCTCCTTTGACCAATAAAGTATGGCTGACATGACAGGACATGATGCCAGGTTCTGGGCTCAAGAATTATGAAATAACTGCATTCTCTTCCCATCTCGTGGGACCCTCCTTGGGAACCCTGAAGCACCATTAGGCAGCCTGCCACCCTCAGGTGCTCTGCTGAAGCCCTCTGAGCCATTGCCCTAGCCAGGTGCAGCCTACAACCACCTCCACCAATGTGCCAGGTATGGGAACAAAGAGCTTGGACACCCAGACACCTCTTGGCCAGTAGATGACCACCAAGTTAGCTCAGCCCATGCTACCTGGAGCTGAAAAGTCACCCAGCCATGCCCTGCCAGAATCCCTGACCCAAGGTAGATCTAACAAATTTTCTAACAAATTTTCTCCAGTTACTGAGTTCTGAGGAGATGTCATCCAGTAGATAACCAGACAGAGCACAAGCGACCGTGATGTCTTCCTCACACTATTTCCAGTTCCCGTTGGACTGACCATGAGGTCCCCCTTCACTGCTTTAGAGCAGAACAGGGCCCCCTTCACAGCCCCTGGGGCAGACCCACACACCTAGTGTGCCTGGAGCTCTCTGGTGCTTGGGGTCCAGTCTTTGGGGACACAGAGAGCTACACAAGGAGGAAGGGCAGCAGCTGGGGCCAATGAGCCAACCCTCGGAGCCTTGGCAGGACACCCAGAGCTTTCCTCTCCTCCTTAGAACCTCAGCATGAGGCCCGGACACATGGAAACTCTCTCAGTCCACTAAGTAGAACTAGCCCTCCAGGCGGCCACTCAGAACAGAGTTTCTCGACCTCGGCACCATGGACCTTTGGGGTCGGGTGATGTCGTGGGGCTGCCTTTTGCACTGGAGGACACTTGGCATCTTCCTGGCCTCCTACCAGTTGTGACGACCAGATGTATCTCCAGCATCGCCTAATCTTCCCTGGGGACAAAATGGCCCCGGGTCCAGAACCTGTGCCCTCGAGTGTTCTGACGTGGCCAGAAAGAAACAATCCCAACTGCACTAGAACCTGCAACTGCAGCAGGCCATATGTAACTCAATGTATTCCTTCAGATGCCACCTTGGGAAACATATGCCCTGTTTGGATCACCCGACTATTACAGATTTCCCCTTTGCATGTGGTCCTGGAGGGAGAGAGATTCCCAGTGACTGCCTTCCCCTGGGTCACAGCCAGGACCAAGAGGTGATGTACAATCACCCACTGTGGACTCTCTCCTTCCACCTGCACCTTTGAGCTGGGAGTGAGGACGCAGATGCAGGGAGAGGAGCGTCCAGAACCCAGTGTCCCAGCCCAGGTGCCAGCATGCCCAGGTCTCCACGTACCTGCCACCAGCCCCCAGGCAATTCTGCTTCCAGGGAGGTCGCTCCAGCTTAGGTGAGGTTCTCGCAGCACATCCCGTGAATACTACTCCTTGTCAGAAGGCGAAAGGCAGAGAAGGCCCATCTCCGGCCATTTAAATTTGTAGTGGCAATAAAAATCCTCCAACTCAACCTGAGTAGATAAAAGTTGTGAGAAATGCATCCTCCCTGCCACAGAAAAAAGAGAACAACCTGTTGGCCTTCAGGATAATTCAATTGTCCAGCGAATATGTAACAACTACATCTCTCAAGCCAGGGTGATAGCCTGAAGGGATCCTAAGAGAAGGTGCATCATGAAGAAATGGGGGCCATGGGGATGCCCTGAAGGTGCCTACTTGGATGTAGATGCATGGAGTCCCCGGTGGCCTGAGTAGGAGCTGAGTGTGTTCTCTCTTGGGGGTGGGAGGAGCTGGATGGGAGTGGGCTGGGGAGGGGAAGGTGCTGAGAAAGTCCGTTCTCTCACGAACCTCATGAGAATGAGAGAGAAGAGATGGGGAGTACATGTGGGGCAGGCTAGGGGAAGGGAGGTGTTTGTTTAAAATGAGACTCTTCATTATATTTAAAAGCAGTGAGAAAGACCCAGTGGTGGGAAGAGTGGGGAGTCCTGGTGAGAGGAGTGAGAGGAGTGAGAGAGTCCTGGTGAGAGGAGTCATGTTGGAGATGGAAGGGCCTGTAGACACAAGTGGATGGATAGATGGATGGATGGATGGCAAGTCTAGGTGAGTAGCTGCCCTGCAGGGCACACCCACCCATCCCAGAACTGGTCTCAGGTCCAAGCTAGTGGCTCCATCCCTACCCCTCATGTGGGGTACGGTGGCCTTTGTAGCCATGGGGACAAAGCCCAGGACGTCTGCCCCACCTAACCACCATTATGCACTTTACTTGCCTCTTGATGGTGGAAATAAAAACTTAGGAATATCTTTGCATCCAGTACTTCTTCATCTGAAACTCAGCGCCCCAAGCAAAGTAGCCATTGCCAAGTCCAACTGGAGGAAGGACCACTCACCCCTTTAGTATTTGTAAAATGCGTGACCGGGAGGGGCTACAGGAGGCATCCAGCTCAGAGCCAGAAGAAATGAACACACAGGGGATGGGCTTGTGCATGCAGGGGCTTCAACAAGATGTTCCAGTGGCCTCTGCCGAGCATAGCTGAGGGGGTGTCATGGAAGAGACTAAGGGAGTGTGAACCAGGCCCCCTACTTTATCTAGAGGGTCAGGGAAATGACACCTAAGCCACATTCCTAAAGGACGACGTGGGTGGCCAGTCACAGCAGGGGCACCCACATGCCAGTCCACTCCAGCATTGGCCTTGCTGGTGTTCCCGTGAAGGAAAGCCACCTGAACTTTTGTCACAGCCTCCTCTGCAGCCATCTCGGCACATCAGTGTCACAAAGCTCTTAGTAGCCAGACTGGATGCTTCCTGCCCAACTCCAGGGCTATTTCCTCTCAGTCTTTTTTTATCTTAATTTCTCTTATCGCCATTGACTGCACAGAACCTGATCCCTGACTCAGGGATGCTACTGAAGGAGGAATTTTGTGAACTGTGATATCACAGCATGATAGGGTGCCATAGTTTTCTACATACAGGTTTTCTAGACAGAGGTATATAAACTCACGCCCTCTGCTTTCATCTGAAGCTCAGTTACTACTCCTGAAACAAATATAGAGCCAATTTCAAAAATCGAAAATTTACTTACAAAGTGACACTTAAAATGATCCAACATAAACTGTGAAATCTCAAATAAAAATGGTGCCTTGACCAGTAACCTGAAATTGTCAAAGGATTTTTTCACAGCTTCATTTACAATATTGATTAGATTTCCCTGAGACAAAAGTACATTTATTTCGTGCATTCAGGATTTATTTATTGTTTTTTTCATTTTGTTTTGTTTTTTTGCAGTACGCGGACCTTTCACTGTTGTGGCCTTTCCCATTGCGGAGCACAGGCTCTGGACGCACAGGCTCAGTGGCCATGGCTCATGGGCCTAGCCACTCTGTGGCATGTGGGATCCTCCCAGACCGGGGCACGAACCCACGTCCCCTGCATTGGCAGGCGGACTCTCAACCACTGCGCCACCAGGGAAGCCCCCATTCAGGATTTAGATGCAGAGCAATTCCAAGGTATAAGTTTATTGAAAATGCATTTCCACGCATATTCGAATATTCACACATTTGTGCATTGAAGCATCATCCCCAGGTATTCAATTTCTTTTCTTTTCATAAATACAAAACTGAGATTCAAATGTATACTCTTTTATACTCCAAGTATACATTTGAGTAGTTTCCATGCTAATGAAGACAGAAGACTGAATTTTCCATGTTCAACATTCAGCACCTCCCCCTCACTCTGCACTTTATGCCACTTTACAGGGCCTTATATGGCCCCCCCCCACACACACACACACCAGTCCACTGTGCAGTGGAAAGAGAAGGGAAGAGGGCATGCTGCTCACCTGACCTGAAGAAAACCCCACCCAGTCATGGTGGCAGCTCTTGCAGGGCCCTGGGCTCCATCCTCCCCACCGGAGATGGCCTTGCCCTTAGTGCGCCACCTCTAGCCCAGGCAGGTCCGTCCAGAGGTGGGGCCATGCATGACACCATGCCCAGAGACACTTGGCAGTCAAGAGCCATCTGTTACAGCACCTGAGGCCATGAACCACCCAGGCAGCTCCTTTTCCACGTGGAGACTTGCATGTTTAGAGACAGAATCCAGAATTTGGGACACCTTAGTCCTCTTTCCACAGCTTTGTCATCCAGTTTCCATCTCCCCAGAAGCAGTGCCGTTTCCACAGGGAGACAGTGTCAGAGGCTTTGTAGTTCATCACATTTGATTCAGTGTTGGCTGAGAAAGCCTGTTCTTTTCAAATAGCAATAGCTGAAGCAGGCGCACTCTCTCCAAGTCAGTTTTCCCAGGGCTACAAGTTATTTGTTTTTTGCCAACAAGTATTAATACTGTCTTCCTGGTGCCATCAGGGAGTGGGAAACTGCCCCCGGGAAGCAAAGTCACACTCCTCTCCTCCTGAGTCCTAACCTCACTCCGTAATCATCCAACAGGAAGAGTGTCTCGGGTTCTCCGAAGAGGAAACAGGCGATTATTTCTCCCAATGAGCTCCTCAAAGTCACGGATGCACCTTTTAGCCCCACAAAGAGCTCAGGGGAGCCTGGGGAAGGACCAGCGAGCTCCCCAGACCATGGTGTCATGAGAGTGATAATAATAGACATTTTTTGAGCACTTACAATATGCCAGGCACTGGGTGCTCTTCTGTGACGACACATCACTCCCTAGAGGGGAGATGCTGTCTAGAGGAAGAGATTCATATAACCAAGATGCTTCCTGGAGCTGGGCTCCACTCACATGCTGCCTCACCCAGATCTCTCAGGCTCAACATCCACTCTCCTGCCTCGCTAGAGCCCACACCCTGCAGAGAACCATGGGGAGACACAGCCATCAGGCAAAGATAGTGCCATTAGGAATAGGAAGACCTCCCCACAGCTTCGGCACAAGAGACAGTGGCAGAATGGGAGAACAAGGAAAGTAGGGAGGAGGGACCCTTGGGCCCCCAGAAGCTCAAGGCCAATGGCACAGAGACCAGGAGTCACCTGCTGCTGAGAGGCAGAGTCAAAAGGCACTTTGCACTGCTTTCTGGATACCCATGTGTCCATGATCAGCTGCTGGCAAGATGGCCTTATTTGAGGAGATGGATTGTATCTGCAAGCTCCCCAGTGCTGAGGACCAGAGGGAACTGCTACACACACACTCGTGAGCCAGAATACCCCCTACCCCCAACTTGACAGATGCCCAGAGAAAGGGATTGATGATTTCATGGTACCAGATTGAAGGCCAAAAATGACTAGCCCTAGAACCCCAGCCCCAATATCTTGTCCAGAGTATGCTCTGAGTGTAGAAGACCCCAGAACACACTGCTATCTTCCCAGCTGCTGTGGAGGTCGTAGCAATCATAACATTTTTCCCGGATGGGAAAGAAGGAAGCAGCAGCTGCCTGAATCTCCTGGAAACCCTGCCAAGGGCCAGATGTTGAAGCAGACTTCCCAGCACAAAGTCAACCCTCCCCGGGGTGCAAATCCCAGCTTCCAACTTGGAGAATTATTAACTCTGTGTTTTGAAAAGCAGCTGCTTGCATTCAGCCCTAAAAAGCATCAAAGCATGGAGCTCACAGTGTACAGACTGCTATCTTGCCAGGTCACGTGATAGACAAGAACACAATCATCAAGGTCAGAACCCATATCACAGAGTCCATAAAAGCGGATAATTAAAGTATAAGGAAGCCTCTCTCAGAGAGGCAGGTGGTTTCAGTTTTGCTGAACCTGGGGCAGGCAGGGAGGGAACATCCAGGAAATGGATCGTTTGGGGGTGTTTATGCAATGATGCTGGTCTTATGAGTGGGTAGTAAATCTACCTCAGGTGGCTTCTTGTAAACCTTGCAGCACAAGTGTAAATAGACCAGACCAGGTGTCCAGACCCCACAATGGACACAGACATCACCCTGCCGGCCACAGGCTAGCTGATCACTTTGCTTCCAGTACCTATTGATAGCCTCCTGCTTTTTCCCTGGAACAGTGGTGCTCAAAGTGGGGTCCTGGACCAGCAGCATTGGCATCACCTGTGAGCTTATTAGGAATGCACATTCTCAGGTTCTTCCTAGACCCACTGAATGTGAGTGGGTGGTGACAGCCTACACCTACACCCTAAATAAGCTCTCTAGCTATTCCAATGCCCCTGGACCTTTGAGAACCATGGATCTCTAGGCTAACTCCTGAGGCTCTGTCCCCAGAGAGTCCTTCCTTTAACCCATGCTTTCTACATACAAAGAATTACCACTATCAAGCCTCAGAGGCCAAGTCATTCCCTCACTTGGATTCTGGAGGCCTTTCCATTGCCTCCTTGATAAATTCCCTCATTCCCATGGTTTTGTTGGTCCTTCACTTTTTTTAAAATTTTTATGTTATATTGGAGTATAGTTGATTAACAATGTTGTGTTAGTTTCAGGTGTAAAGCAAAGCGATTCAGTTATACATATACATGTATCTATTTTTTTTCAAATTAATTTCGCATATAGGTTATTACAGAGTGTTGAGCAGAGTTCCCCATGCTATACAGTATGTCCTTGTCGGTTATCTATTTTAAATATAGCAGTACTCCACGTTTTTTTCATTGTGGTAAAATACGCATAACAAAATTTGCCTTCCTTACCATTTTTAAGTGTAAGGTTCAGTAGTATTAAGTACATTCACATTGCTGTGTAAACATAGCCATCTTCCATCTCTAGAACTCTTTTCATCTTGGAAAACTGAAAGTCTGTACTCATTTAACAATTCTCCATTCTCCTCTCCCCTCAGCCTCTGGCAACCGTGCTACTTTCTATCTCTATAAATTTGACTACTCTAAGTCCTTCATATGAGTGGAATCATATGGTGCATGTCTATTGTGGCTGGCTTATTTCACTTAGCATAATGTCTTCAGGTTCATCCATGTTATAGCATGTGTCAGATTTACTTTCTTTCTGAGGTTGCATAATATTACATTGCATGTATTTACCACATTTTGTTTATCCATTCAGTCAATGATGGACACTTGGGTTGTTTTCCACATTTTGGCTACTGTGAATAGTGTTGTTATGAACATGGATGTATGAATATCACTTTGAGAAACTGCTTTCAATTTTTTAGTTATGTACCCAAAAGCAGAATTGCTGGATCATATGGTAATTCTTTTAATCTTTTTAGGAAATGCCATATTATTTTCCACTGGAATTGTAACACTTTACATTCCCACCAGCAATGCACAAGTGTTCCACTTCTTCCACATTCTCGCCAAAACTTATTGTCTATACTAAATAGTAGCCAATCTAGTTGGTGCGAAGTAGTATCTCATTATGGTTTTGATTTGCATTTCTATAATGATTAAAGATGCTGAGCATCATTTTGCATTATATATCTTCCTTGAAGAAATATCTATTCAAGTTCTTTGCCCGTTTTTTAAATCAAGTTGTTTGTTTTTATGTCTTTGGGTTGTAGTGTTCTTCATATATTCTAGATATTAATCCCTTTTAAGATATATGATTTGCAAGCATTTTCTTCCATTCTGCAGGTTGCCTTTTCATTCTGTTGATTATGTCCTTTGGTGCACAGAAGTTTTTATTTTGATGTAGTCCAATTTATCTGTTTTTTCTTTTACTACCTGTGCTTTTGGTGTCATAGCCAAAAAATCATTGGCAAAGCCAATGTCACGAAGATTTTCCCCTATGTTTTCCTCTAACACTTTTATAGTTTTAAGCCTCATATCTAGGTCTTTGATCCACTTTGAGTTAGCTTTTGTGTATGGTGTTAGGTAAGGTTGAACTTCTTTCTTTTGCCTGTGGATATTCAAATTTCCCAACATTTGCTCAAGACTGTTCTTTCATCATTGAATGATCTTGGTACTCTTGTCAAAAATCACTTGCCCATAAATGAGGGGGCTTATTACTGGGGTCTCTATTAAATTCCATTGGTCTATGTGTCTGCCTTTATGCCAATACCTCACTGTTCTGATTACTGTGTTTCTGTAATAAGTTTTGAAATCATGAACTATGAGACCTCTAACTTTGCTCTCCTTTTTTCAAAATTGTTTTGGTTTGATTGATTGAGATTGATTCCATACGAATTTGGGGATGGATTTTTCACTTATGCAAAAAGAAAAATGCCATTGGGATTTTAATATGGATTGCACTATATCTGTAGAAAACTTTGAGTAGTGTTAACATCTTAACAAGATTACATCTTCCAATCCATGAACAAAGAAGATCTTTTTATTGATTGGTGTTTTCTTTAGTTTTATTCAATAGTATTGTGGGGTTTAATGTACAAGACTTTTACCTCCTTGGTTAAGTTTATTCCTAAGTTGTTTATTCTTTTTAATGCTATTGTAAAAGGGATGGTTTTCTTAATTTCTTTTTTGGATTGTCCAATGCTAGTATATAGAAATGCAACTGATTTTTTTAACATCTTTATTAGAGTATAATTACTTTACAATGGTGTGTTAGTTTCTGCTTTATAACAAAGTGAATCAGTTATACATATACATATGTTCCCATATCTCTTCCCTCTTGCGTCTCCCTCCCTCCCACCTTCCCTATCCCACCCCTCTAGGAGGTCACAAAGTACTGAGCTGATTTCCCTGTGCTATGCGGCTGCTTGCCACTAGCTATCTATTTTACATTTGGTAGTGTATATATGTCCATGCCACTCTCTCACTTTGTCACAGCTTACCCTTCCCCATCTACATATCCTCAAGTCCATTCTCTAATAGGTCTGTGTCTTTATTCCCGTCTTACCCCTAGGTTCTTCATGATCTTTTTAATTTTTTCTTAGATTCCATATATATGTGTTAGCATACAGTATTTGTTTTTCTCTTTCTGACTTACTTCATTCTGTATGACAGACTCTAGTTCCATCCATCTCACTACAAAAACTATCAAACTCTTAGAGGAAACCATAGGCAGAACACTCTATGACATATATAACAGCAAGATCCTTTCTGACCCACCTCCTAGAGAAATGGAAATAAAAACAAAAATAAACAAATGGGACCTAATGAAACTTAAAAGCTTTTGCACAGCAAAGGAAACCATAAACAAGACCAAAAGACAACCCTCAGAATGGGAGAAGATATTTGCAAATGAAGCAACTGACAAAGGATTAATCTCCAAAATTTACAAGTAGCTCATGCAGCTCAATTACAAAAAAAACAAACAACCCAATCCAAAAATGGGCAGAAGATCTAAATAGACATTTCTCCAAAGAAGATATACAGATTGTCAACAAACACATGAAAGAATTCTCAACATCATTAATCATTAGAGAAATGCAAATCAAAACTACAATGAGATATCATCTCACACCAGCCAGAATAGCCATCATCAAAAAATCTAGAAACAGAGCTTCCCTGGTGGTGCAGTGGTTGAGAGTCCGCCTGCCAATGCAAGGGACACGGGTTAATGCCCCAGTCCGGGAAGATCCCACATGCCGTGGAGTGGCTGGGCCCGTGAGCCATGGCCATTGAGCCTACACGTCTGGAGCCTGTGCTCCACAATGGGAGAGGCCACAACAGTGAGAGGCCCGTGTACCACCAAAAAAAAAAAAAAAAATTCTAGAAACAATAAATGCTGGAGAGGGTGTGGAGAAAAGGGAACACTCTTGCACTGTTGATGGGAATGTAAATTGATACTGCCACTATGGAGAACAGTATGGAGGTTCCTTAAAAATCTACAACTAGAACTACCATATGACCCAGCAATCCCACTACTGGGCATATACACTGAGAAAACCATAATTCAAAACGAGTCATGTACCAATATGTTCATTGCAGCTCTATTTACAATAGCCAGGACATGGAAGCAACCTAAGTGTCCATCAACAGATGAATAGATAAAGAAGATGTGGCACATATATACAATGGAATATTACTCAGCCATAAAAAGATGCAACTGATTTTTGTGTGCTGATTTTACATTTATAAACTTTGCTGAATTTATTTATTAGTTCTAAGTGTTTTGTAGACTTTTTAAGATTTTCTACATATAAGTGCAAAGTTTTCTACATATAAGTCATCTGAGAACAAATAGTTTTGCTTCTTTCTTTTCAATTTGGATGATTTTTATTTCTTTTTCTTGTCCAATTGCTCTGGCTAGGACTTCTAAAACTATGCTGAATAGAAACAGTGAAAGCAGTCATCCTTGTCTTTTTCCTAATAATAGAGGAAAAGATTTCGGTCTTACACCATTAGTAACATGTTACGTGAGGGATTTTTATATATGGCCTTTATTATCTTGAGGTAGTTTTTGTCTATTCCTAGTTTGTTAGGTGTTTTTAAAATTATTATTATGAAAGGGTACTGAATTTTATCAAATGCTATTTCTGTATCAGTTGAGGTGATCGTATGTTTTCCTTCATTCTGTTAATGAAGTATTTTACATTGATTTTTATACGTTAAATTGCCTTGCATTTCAAGAATAAATTCCACATTGCCATGGTGTATAATCATTTGAATGTGCTTTTGAACTTGGTTTGCTAGTATTTTTTTGAGAATTTTTGCATCAATATCTATATAGAACATTGACCTGTAGTTTTCTTTCTTTGTAGTGTTTTTGTCTGGCTTTGATATCAGGGTAATTCTGGCCTCATAGAATGAGTTTGGAATGTTCCTTCCTCTTGAATATTTTGGAAGAGTTTGAGGAGGATTGATGTTAATTCTTCCTCAAATGTTTGGTAGACTTAACCAGTAAAGCCATCTTCTCCTGGGCTTTACTTTGTTGGAAGATTTGTGATTACTGATTCAATCTCCTTAGTGATTATAGGTCTGTTCAGATTTTCTATTTCTTTATGACTCAATCTTAGTAGGTTGTGTGTTTCTAGAAATTTTTGCATCTCATCAAAGTTGTCCAGGTTTTTGGCATACAATTTTTCACAATTTTCTCTCATAATCCTTTTTATTTCTGTAAAATTAATTGTAATGTCTCTGCTTTTATTTCCATTTTTAGCTATTTGAGTCTTCTCTCATTTTTCCATTGTCAACTTTGTTGATATTTTTGAAGAAATGACTCTTGGTTTCATTGATTTCTCTATTGTTTTCTGAGTTTTTATTTTAATCTCTGTGCTAATCTTCATATTTCCTTCCTCTGTTAGCTTTAGATTTAGTTTGTCCTTCTTTTTCTAGTTCCTTAAGTAGTAAATTTAGATTGTTGGTTTGAGATCTTTCTTCTTTTAAAATGTGAACTTTTACAGATATAAATTTCCCTCTTTGCACTGTTTTTGCTGCATCCCATAAGTTTTGGTATGCTGTGCTTTCATTTTTACTTGTCTCAAGATATTTTCTAATTTCCACTATGATTTCTTCTTTGATTCATTTGTTTTTTCAGAGTGTATTGCTTAATTTCCATATGTTTGTGATTTTCTAGTTTTCCTTCTGCTATTGATGTCTAGTTTCACTCTATTGTAATTGGGAAAGATAGTTTGTAAGATTTTATTATTTTTAAATGTATCAAGACTTATTTTGTGATCTAAAATATAGTCTATTCTACAGAATGTTCCATATGCACTTGAGAAAAAAATACATAAATTCTGCTACTGTTGGTGAAGTATTTTGCATATGTCTGTGAGGTCCAATTGTTTTATAGTGTTGTCAAGTCTTCTTTTCCTTATTGATCTTCTGTCTGATTCTTCTATCCAGTATTGAAAGTGCGATATTGAAGTCTTCTACTATTATGGCTCTTTCTTATGTGACTCTTTCTACTATTATTCTAGAGCTGTCTGTTTCTCCATTCAATTTTGTCAATGGCTGCTTCATATATTTAGGAAATCTGATGTGTGGTACATATATATTTATACTTGTTCTATCTTTGTGGCAAATTGACCCTTTTACTGTTATATAATATCCTTCTTTGTCTCCTGTAACAGTTTTTGATTTAAGTATAATTTAGCCTGGTATTAGTATAGCCACCCTTGCTCTCATTTGAGTACTATTTACATAGAATATCTTTTTCTAACCTTTCACTTCCAAGCTGTGCATGTCCTTAAATCTAAAGTGAGTCTTTAACTGGTTTCTAGAGTTCCCACAAGGTCGCTTTGGTCTGCATGTTGTTATTTACTTGATATTTCTGTAGAAGAGTGAGGACCTGGAACTGGTTTGCCATCTTGCTGACATTGCTTCCACATAGCCCTTGATTTTTGCTAAATCAAATATTGCCCTATTTCACCCCCTGGGATTTAACCTGCACCATCTCATTCCTAGAGCCCTGTGAAAACATTTTTTTCATAACACATGCCTTGTTTTGTATGAGAATAATTTCTCTTCCTCATCTGAGTATGAGAATCCCTGTGGACTTGCTGGAAACTGATTCCCAGGATCATCTCCTTGTGAATCTGGGTCAGAACATCTCAGGTGGACCCCAGGAATTTCTATCTTTAACAAGTGCCCTAGGTGATGCTTAACCAGGCAACTTTGAAAAATAACGTAGTACAGGCTGCCATTGATATGGGAGCTGACACTAAAATTTTCAGTGTTAGTATTTCCCACACTTAATGAAATGCTACTAGATAAAATAGTAATATCTAACATTTTTCCCACTTACTGCAGGCCAGACACTGTTCTGTACACTAGATATATATTAACTAATTTCATCTTTCAATTACCTATGAGATTGTTCTTATTATTATCACTCCATTTTACAGATGAGGAAACTGAGATATAGAAAGTATAAGCCATTTTCCAAGGTCACACATATGGTTAGTTGTGGAGCCTGATTTAAGCACAGGTCATATGGCTCTTCACTCTTTGTGCAGGTGCCCAGGCAGCTGTCACTCTTATTATCTATGTTTTCAATGTTTTATTACTTGAGGAAGTCTCCTCACAGACAACATGACATGCAAACTGGCATTAGCACCTGAACTTCAGACATGCCTCAACTCCATCTTTTAGCTTTACCCTTGACGGTTTCCCAAAATGCTCCCACAGGACTTTCCTGCAGGTAAACCAAGGGTCAGTTTTAATTCCTTCTTTATCCTTGTGTAGCATTTGGCACTGTTGGCCACAGGCTTCTCCAGAGAACTCTCACGTTCAGACTCTGTGTTCTCTGGCTTCTCTTATTGCTCTGTTTATGTGGGTGCTCTTCACCCATTAAATGCTGGAACACCTTGGAGCTTGTTTTCAAACCCTCTTCTCCTGGGCATCCTCACTAGCAATATGCTTACAATTCCCAGTCCTAGGTCTTCATGCAATACCCAATTACTGGGCCATTTATCTACATGCTATTTCCCTTTAGATAGCTCTCTGGCTCACCAAACTCAGCACACACAAAGCTGAGCTGGTCATCCACCCCACAGAGCTGCTTTCTTCTCAGCTCTCCACTACATTATACAGCCAGGTGTCCAACCAGATCTGCCTGAGTTCTTAAGGCTCTGAGAGCCAGTCTGTTCCATAAGTACTTATAATTAATCAGGCTAATTTTCTACCAAACACCCAACTTTCAGTGTCTGGACACAGCAAAGCTTCATTTCACATTCACACAGTCTCTTATGGATGTTTCTTGCCATGGGGCCATGTCTCAACAAAGTGCCAGTGGTCCTGGCCCCACCTCCCATGCCCCTCACCCCGGCCCTCCTCCAGATCTCCGGGATAACTTCTTTTCAACTCCAAAGCTCTGATCAGATGCCCCCTCCTCTAGAGGTGGCTTCATGGCCCCTACATCAAAGTGGTGAGTTGTGAAACAGGGACAATAGGGGCCACTTTGCAGAGCAGCTGAGATCTTATGAAAAGAAAATGGCAGTACATCCCCAGGACGATGCTCCAGGAGATGTATGCTTCTTTTCTCTCTGCTCCACCTGTACCAGCACTCCACGTGCACAGCCCTGACCCTGCACGACGAGAGTTGGAGTGTTTGCCACCCTCCCAAGACTGTCGAACTTTCAAAGCCAAGGATTTTGTCTCTTATCTTTGTCTCTCTAGAGCCCAGCATAATGCTGCTCTCATGGCCGAAGTTCAATAAACATGCATTCAAGGATTAAATGCAGAGGATAAAATGAGAAAAATGGAAGAAATTATAGGTCAGTAGTTCTCAAAATTTAGCGTGCATCAAAATCCCCTGCAGAGCTTGTTAAAAAGCAGGGTTCTGATTCAGTAGGTCCTACAGGACCATCAGCTTCTGGTCCTCCCACCTCCCTTTGATAACCCCACTCTGAGGATTGTCTTTTCCAAGCCACCCTTGTGATAGATGCTGAGGTAGAAGGTATAAGATGTTAAGAAATCTTCTTAAAATTCCTGAGTCATTTTTGGTCACCCACCTTCAATTTCAGCTGACGCTGCTGTGGCCAGTTCCAGAAAGTTCAGAGTCTTCTTGCACTGGACAAGTACCACCTGAGCTCTACACATCTTCCGGCTTCCTAATGGCCTCCAACAATGGCCAGTGGTCATGACTATCCTCTAGGAGGGCCAACCACCACCCATACTAACAACTCTAACATGGAAGAATGGAAACAAAAGCAGAAGCTCTCTAGGAAAAAAATGATCCTGAATTGGTTTGGTGCGTGACTCACTGACATTTGCTAGGTACCTACTATATACAAGCACGGAGGTAAGGGTTAAGGGACCAGAGAGGAGTCTAATGTTCTGAGGCCCCTGACCCCCACCCCGTCTAAAAGGAAGGGAGAATGTAAGTAAACATGTTCAGAAAAACACTAGAAGCACAATGGGAAAGGTATGAGCAAGACACAGGAGTGGGAAATTAACATTTGCTTCCACAAAGAGGGGAAATCAAAGAGACACTCTGGGCAACATGGCTTCCAGCCTGGACCAGACACATGAAGATGTTGGGAATGCTGGTCACAAAGACACCTGGAGCAGCCCCAGCAGCAGCTCAGACCTACCCCATCACTTCCTGCAATGGGCAGTCTGGCTCCAGGCATAGAGGGACAGTGTCTGCCTGTTTGCTTTGCTGTCTTCTCAGAAATACACTTCATTCTGAGATGCCTGCTAGATCTAGGGATTTAATAAAAAATATATTTGTTCAAAGCCAAGAAGGTGAATTTCCTATTTCTTGTCTGTTTTTAAATTTTTTATATTGCATTTTCCCTTTCTTATTCCTCAGTCAAAACACATGCTGTGGAGAGACTGAGGTCTTCATTTTATGAGGTTATTTCCAAGAGGTGTCCAGCACTCCTCAGAGGAGGTGATCTCCTGCTGACTTTTACATTATCCATCCATCTCTCCCAAAGCCACTGACTAGCGTTGATGAGACGGGATCACCAGCTCGATCACAGACCCAGATTGTTCTGCAGTCTAACCTGGCTGCACATTCCTATCACCCGGGTAAGTTTCTAATCCTCCAATGCCCAGGCCTCACTCCAATGAATTAAATGTGTATCTGTAGGTTTAGCATCTAGACTTCGGCATTCTGTAAACTTCCCCAATGATGGACAGTCACGTGTAGCCAGTGCAGGAGCGACAGCTCTTTCCCAGGGATTACCACCATCCCACAAGCGTGTGCAATGGTTCCCCACAGGGACAGGGCAGGGAGCACACGTCATTTAGTAGAATTCCGTCCTTCCACCCACAGAGACAAACGAGCATCTTTGTGTACCCACCGCAGACTCACACAGCATTTTTCAGCAGATCACCCAAGCAGTGTTTGCCAAACCTGAACAAAAACAACATTCCCTTTAAAAGAAAAAAAACTCATCATGGATCTCCTGTCTTGACTTAATTATTCTCATTGTGATGTGACTTAAATATGTAACAACATGAAATTATGTATAAACTTTGTGCGCTTTTCAGCTTTTATATAACTATAATAATTTTCAAATCAAGGACTATAAAACTGCAGACCCCATAAAATACAAATAGGCCACATTAATTTAATGTGACAGGTGATGTCGTTTGGCAGAAACTAATTTGCCAGTATTGGGTTTAGAGCAGGAAGCTGTCACCTCTGGGCTCATTTTAGAGATGATGTTTCTGGATTATAATTTCAATTAAAAAAATACAGGGCATGTCTGTCCCATAATAACGCTGTTCTGAAGATATTAATAATTCCAAGGCCTTGTTTTCTGGCTCAGGATGGCCTGTCCCTTCAAGCCCAGGCACATCCTCTCTGGAAACACTTCTGTCTTAGGTCTTCAGTCAATGATCTAGGCAGCACCCTTGGTTCTTCTCTGCCCTCACTTAATGCTGGGCAAGTCCTGTTAGCTCTCTTTCCAAAATATGCCCCAGCATCTCCGTGTCTGTCCTCCGTCATGCCCTGCTGCACTAAGGCCCTGTCTGCTTGGCAGCCTCCTGCCTCCCACGGCTGCTGGCCACCACCCACTGTCTACCTACACCTAAGCCATCCTTCACACGTGTAAACAGAACCCTGCCCTGTGGCACCCTGTAGGAGTCCCAGTGCGCACTTGGAATAAAATCCACTCTCCTCTTTGTTCTACCCAAGACCCCTGCTCTGACCCCTGCCCACTTCTTCATTGTCTTTAGCTACTGCTCTACTCACCTTGGCTGATAACAGCACAGCCTTGGCCTCTTTCTGCTTCTCAAACACTCTAGACACCTCAAACCTCGGGCCCTTGTGCCAGCCCGTGTCTCTGCCCGGAAGGTTTATGTCAGCTTCAGGCTGCCTCCTGGGAGAGGTGACAGAAACACCCACATGGCCAGCCAGTCACTCTCCAGCTCCCCGAGGTCTATGTAGCACTTGGGGCTCTCTGCTATTGTGCATCTTCATTTCTTTGTGTCTTGGGGGAGGTATTTATTTAGCTAATGCAAGCTACTGTAACAAATAAGCCCCCAAAATCTCCTGGCTTAGCCAGCTATAATTAAAGTTTACTTTGCACACATATGAAATCAAAAATGATTGTTCTGATGGGCAGGTAGGTCTCCTCCAGGCAGTGGCTCAGGGACCCAGCCCCGCCCATCTCAAGCTTTCTCTACCTTGACCACGTGCCAGAGACAGGAAAGTGGACCCAGCATCAGCCCTCAAGCAGCAGCCTCTGTTTTGGGCATGCCCACATCAGCATGTTCCATGTGCAGAGTTCATTCCCCCACTATCACTCTCTTTACTAAATTCTTGTCAGCTATTCACTTTCCTGGCCTTTTGGTCTTCATTTGGTAGAGTAATGACATAAGTCCACATTCAGATGCAGGTATAGAAGTCATGGTCCATGTCTGTGTGATGGACAGCTGGATCATTCTTGATATGCTTCTATTAACCTTTGAAAGTTATTATCAAACCCAAAACCCAAAATGAGTGTGTGTGTGTTTGTGTGTGTGTGTGTGTGTGTGTGTGTGTAAAATAAATGAAGTCCACCCAAATGAGAAGGACCAAATATTATTTATTCGAAGCTTGCTGTGGCAAGGGAGTCAGCCACCATTGTTGCCTTTGACAGAGACTCAAATCCTGACACAGAGCAAGAAGGGAAAGTGTCAAGTGCCCTAAACTGAGACAGTGGGCCTGGGGAAGCTGGGGGAGGGCCAACAAGAAGGGACATCCCGTGCGATTGGTTAGGGAGCACATTTGACTTTCTCTGGTTGGTCCAGTGTTAGAAACAGGACAAGAAAAAGGGAAGCCAGTGGTCATCAACCAAGTTTCAACCATCCTGGGCTGGTTGCTATGGAGATCGCAGGTCAGAATTCTGCTGCCGTATGTGGTCTAGCCATTGTTTGTTTGCATATTCAATATATCACTGCTTATTCAGTGTATCAATACCTATGCACATGTACATGTACAAATATACACACCCTTGTCCTCTATCGATGGACCCTCTACTTAAAAAACTTTGCATAGAAAAATGTCGTATTTCTCAGCACCTGTAATATTGTATTCACTCAACTGGTATTTATTGATGATCAGGATATAAGGGCAGCAAGAAATTGGGCTACACTCTAAGTATGCAGAAGCAAATGAGACACACATTGTCTCCAACCTCAAGAAGCACATGGTCTTATGGAAAAGCCTAATTGCTTAGATTGTAATGACTTATGATGTCACAGTAGAGCAGCTTGTCCTCCAGGAGGGCAAGTGTTGTCTGCTGTGAAAGCACTGTGGGCAGGGGCAGGGGTCAGGAAAGGCACATAACCAGGCCAGGTCGAGTGACCTCCTGAAGATAAGACCTGAAGAAGTGGCTCGGGGCAGGTGCATAGCCCAGAGGTGACCCTCCAGGGCCACTGGGGGAGCCTCATGAGTGCCAGATGCAAGGAGGGAACCCTTCCAATGAAAAGGTGTCAAAACAGCCTGAAAAACAGAGACAGCAAACCGTTCACACTGACCTCTGGGCAGAGGCTTCCCTCCTGTCCACCAGGTCATCCATCCCACAATATTTAGCCCTGAAGTCATTGTCCTGAGCCAGGGACCAGGGGTTGAGGACCAGCTGTGGCCAAGAGACAAGAGATCTAAGCTTTGATGGAAGGAATACTCTTAGGGTGAAACTGACAGCCAACAAGTACATTTAAAATACACACACTCACATTCGCATGCACTAACTCACACACACACACTCATACAACCATAGACACACATACTTACCCAGACACATTCACTCACAAAAACTACACACACACACACACACAGTGCTGCATACAGTGACAACCACTGTGGGAAAATGTAAGAGAGGAAGATAGAGAATGGAGGGTTGGGGCAGATCACAGTTTTCAATCATGTGGTCTGAGAAGACAAGATCCGATACATGATCTGAAGAGGTGGGAACAAACCAAGACCTGAGACACGTGCTCCAGACAGAGGGAGCAGCAAGTGAACAGGGCAGGAGGCTCAGGTTGACATAATGAAGGAAGAGCCATGAGGTCAGAGTGGCTGGATCAGGGCAGTCACAGGGGTCAGGTGGGGTCAGGAAGAAAACAGTCAGGATTTGAAAACCCGGTCAGGTCTTGTGAGCAACTATAAGCACGTGGCTTTGCTTGGAGGGAAATGGGGAGCATTGGAGTGTTTGGGGCCGAGAGGTAACATGACCTGTCTTTGGTTTCCAGAGGCTCTCTCTGAGTGCTGCATGAAGAACTGAAGGTAGGGGAGCAAGGGCAGCCTCAGGGAGCCCATGGGGTCGCTGTTGCACTGATCCATGCAGGACATGGCAGTGGCTTGGCCCAGGATGGCAGCCATGCAGGTGGGGAGGGGAGCCAACCCGTCATGAGATTGTGGAAATTCTACCTCCTCAAAGTCCCTTACATCTGCCCACCTCTCCCACCTGGACCTCCCCAATGCAGAGCAAGCTCGCCAGGGCTGCCTCCACATGGAGCTGCTCTAGCCATTTCCACTCTGGCCAGGAGGATCCCCTCAAATTACACGTGGCCCACCAGCCAGGCCGCAACCCCCAAACTCTTCACACAGCAGATGATACTGGCACCCACAGCATCCCCTTATCATGTGTTTGGCACATACTAGGTATTCAGCAAAAACATGTGGAAGGAATAAATGAATTTCATATAAGGGTATCAAATCAGCTAATAAGAGCAAGAGAAGCCACTAATGTCTAATCAATGCCTATAACCAATAAATATAATTTACTGGCTCAGCAAAGTAGTAAAAATTCATCAGCAGTCTTTAGCCCTGTGTACATAGTCTGCAGTAGAGCAATCCCTCTGACAGCAGTAACAGGAGGTTCCATAAGGCAGTCACCAACTCTGGGAACATAGGTGAATGTATGCTCAATGGTTCATCCATGTTAGTTTCTAAATAAAATAACGTTATCCTTATTTCCAGACTTTACGACCACCCTGCAGATACCCAAGTAACAAGGTGACTTTAGATTCTAATTTCACACTCATCCCAAACAATGGAAATCAGCTAAGAGCCTCTCCTTCGGTTAAGGAAAGGACAGAAATACTTAATCTGACCAAGTATCAAAATCAGCCTAGATGAACTAAGGACAGGAGTACAGGATGACATAGACCAGTGAATTCTATGAGAACTCATGGTTAAATGTTCATTCCATGCAGTTAGATCATTGCAGAAGTGAGCTGCTAGGTGTCTTAGGTACCTCTTGCTGCTGTAACAAATTACCGTAAACTGTGTGGCTTAAAACAACATGAATGTATTATAATTCTGGAGGTCCAAAGCCCTAAGTCCATTTCACTGGGCTAGACTGAAGGTGCCAGTAGGCCTGCCTTCCTTCTGAAGACTCCAGGGAAACACCTGCTTTCTTGCTTTTTCCAGCTTCAGAGCCTCTCCCTTTTCTTGGCTCATGGCCCCTTCTTCCATCATCAAAGCACATCGCCCCAGACTCTGCTTCCATCCTTGCATCTTTGCTCTTCAGCTCCACCTCCGATTCTCCTGCCCCCTCTCTGATAAGAAACCTGGTGATAACATTGGGCTCACCCAGGTATTCCAGGACAATCTCTCCATCTCAAGATTTTTAAGTTAATTCTAGCTTCAAAGAAACTTTTGCTATGTAATGTAACACATCTGCTGGCTCTAGGTGTGAGGAATGTGAGCATCTTTTTGGGGCCATTATTCAGCCAACCATACTAAATAAATTCCAAATAAAAGCGTGGTTTAGATCAATCTGCACATTCCTTGGAGAATCACTATTTTCCTTAAAACTCTTCAGGGACTCCTGCTGGAGGTAAAATGAGCCCTTTAATCTCCTGGCAATTTGATTTCCACATGGGGAGTTAGGAGCAAGAAGCAATTGGAAAAAGGCTCCCGTAGGTCCACAGAGCTCTCAGCTCCTGGACGACAGCTGAGCCGGCTGGCGGGCACCGTGGAAACACTCTTTCTCTGCAGCTGCTTGTGAGGCACCTGCTCAGTGGATTAAGGAATGACTAGGTTTACTTGGACTTGGAAGCCTCTCAAGCCCTCCTTTAAATAGATATTTCCAGAAAAGTAAAATGGAAAAAAAGTGTGTATCTATTAAAATTTTATAATGGCCCTAAGACATGGATCACTGCCTGGATCCATGGGAACAACAAGAGGAGACGCCAGAAAGATGAATTAATACCGTGTGGCATCTTTTTCCCTTCAACTTGAACCTCTTCCCATACCTCCCCACCAGCCTCCATTCCAGTGAATTTTAAAATCTCTAGCTTTTGAGCTCTCCAAAACTCAAAGGAAGCCCCTGTAATCTTTATTTAAATGACTTTTCTGCACATAGGTTGTTATCTTCGAGATGTTCTGGCCATTGTTCACAACAGTGGCCACCCAGAGGCAAGTGTGCGCGACTCCAGCGCAGAGTCGTCCCTGGTCCTTACCATTTCCTTTTTCACATGCAAAGTCCATCACAAAACCTGCCAACTCCACCTCCGAACCACGTCTCAAACCTGCCCCAAGCTCTCCATGCCCATTGCCAATGGGCCAGTGCAAGCTGCACTGCCCTTGCCTGGACCACGTGACACCAGCCTAACTGGTCTCCCCCAGCTTCCTCCCTCCTGGCCTCTTCTCCACCAGCTCCATCTGGGGTGACCCAGCCCCAGTTCTCCAGCCTCTACTCCATCCTTCCTCTCATTCACTCTGCTGTGATCTTGGCTTTCTTTATGTTTCTCAGCACATGCCACCACCTTCTTTCACACTGCAAAGCCCTGCACGTGCTGTTCCCTGCACCTCAACACCTTTCCCTTCACTCTCAGCAATGACAGCTCCCAGTCCATCAACCTAAATATCTCCTTAACTACCCCGGGTGAAGCAAGGGCTCTCCAACAACTCTCCTCCTCTCCTGTGCCCTGCTTGTTTCCTTCATGCTGCTTATCACAACCTGCAATTGTGATCAACCAATTGACTGATTAGCTCTTTCACTTGTTTCACTTCTGTGCCCCTAATTAGACTGTACAGGGAAGGGTGTGCTGCTTCCTTTTCCTGAAGCTTGCACCCACGTGCAAGGAGCTGCACCAGGAGTGACACTCTTGGCGACTCTCCATGTCTCCTGACTCACCCCTTCCAAGGGAGAATGAGGGACTTTTACTGGGAGAGAAATTAGGAATGCTTCGTGTCAGGAGCCCACCCTGTCGGCAGAGGGCCCACGATCTGCTCTGTGCCCCTTTCACAAGCATTGAGGGTACAGCTGATGCCTGGTCACAGGTGAGTGAGTCCATCTCCTGGGTGTCCAGGACCAGCATCTCTTGCCTCACATATAACTTAGACTTGTCACTTAGGAGGCCAATATTGTAACTACCATACGCGTGACTCTTTGTCTTAGTTGTCAAATACTGTAGTCGAGATAGGATCCCGTAAAGTGTTTTTTATTACCCACTCCTCATGCCAAAACAACAACCAACCGAGCCCTGGCTGAGAGCTCAGCACATGCCCACCGCAGGCCTTGGTCCCTTGTGGTGATCAACAAGTCATCATTGAACAAATGCAGTGATGGTTTGAAAGGATTCCTGAGCGAGTGAGTGGGTGAGAAGTGATGGGTAGAAATGCTTCTTGAGCAGGACAACAGCCTTGAAGGCAGAGCGAAGATTCGGAGCTTACACAGAAGCATGGGGTGGGGTGGGAGGCCTGCTGCCCTCTGGAGCAGGTTGCTTTAGTTTTTCATCGATCGTGCCCCCGGGGAGGAATCCTGCACCCGCTAAAGTGGGTGGCAGCCCCATGGGGTCCTGGCTGGCTCGGCCAGGTCAGAAGCATCTGGAGGTGGGCCTGCTTCCTGTGGATGAGAGCCTGGTGTTAGTGGTCAGTGGGAGCTGATGAATGTCCTCACTGCCCCTCACCTCTTTATTGACTTGGTCCTGTGATAATATTTGATTCCATGTGTCTTAGTCAATGCCGGCTGTCATAACAAAATGCCACAGGGTAAGGTGGCTTAATCAACAAACATTTACTTCTCACAGTTCTTGATGCTGGAGATCTGAGATCAAGGTGCCAGCAGATCCAGTAAGAGCCCTGTTTCTGGTTTGCATATGGCCACCTTCCCGCTGTCCTCACATGGTCTTGCCTCTTGCAGAGGCACAGAGAAAGAGAGCAGGCTGACTGGGTAACTTCTCATAGGCCCACCAGTCCTGCTGGATTAGGGCTCCACCCTTATGACCTCGCTTAACCCTAATTACATCCTTAAAGGTTATATCTAAATACAGTCACATTGAGGGTTAGGGCTTCACCAGATGAATCTGGAGGGACACAATTTGGTTCATAACATCACATGAGATGCCCTCACTACCTTTCCTCAACCCAAATCAAGTGAAGTACAGCCCACAAGCAGGTCCATTTCACCACAGGAATGTGATAACAAAGGAAAGACAGCTCTTTCCATGGAAACCAATCAGAGCATACTCCGAAGATGACATTTTAGATGGAAACCAATCAGAGCATACTGCGAAGATGACATTTTAGATTTTTAATTGTCCTTGTACTTCTCCTTGAGACCGACTTGAACCTAAATTGGAAAATGGGCCCATCTGCTCCTCCCTTCATTTCTTTGTCTGGTCTAATTTCACCACAAGGATCCAGGGAGCTTCCATAGAAACCTACACGGATAATGATTTGTTCTTAAATACCACATCCTCAAAGAAAAATCCAATTTAAAATGGAGAGCAATAACCATATCCTCAGGAATTGGGAACTGACCTCCGATGAATGTATCTTTTTCAGATTATTATTTTGCCCTGAAACTTTGGATCCCTGCCCCTGTCTCCCCAAGGGACCAGAGTGCAGCCATGGATGCCTGTCCCACAAATAGAAGTGGAGGTGTTCCTCCAGCCAGGGGTCAAGCGAATGGGCCAGCAGTCTTGGGGTCAGGAAAATAGCCCTGCAGTGCAGGTGCTCATAGGATATGCTGCTTCCATAATAAGGTTCCCACGAGCATGCCAGGGTTAAAGCCAAACTCCAAGACTATTTCCTTAAGCAAACCCATTCCAGGAAGTCAGAGATGAAAAAAACATTTCAAGAGAACAGCTCAACGCGTGCAGAGCAGGAACTAGGAGATCATGGATGCTTTAAGAAGACAAAAAAGTGCATTTGAATCTCTAAACTCTGTCTAAATATTTAAGGATATGAAATAAAGCTATGTGGCTTTTAAGACATTTACAAAGAGATGAGGCTTTTCCTCCATTTTTACTCGGTGTTCTATTGATGTTTGTACTACAAACGTTTTTAAAGAACTGCTAAATCGTTTTCCATCAGAGTGCAAGCTACAGTCGGCCTTCTGAGCATACAGGATCAGGCTGGTGTCAATGTGCTCATCACCTCATAAGAGTCACCCCTGGTAGGGCAACCATGGTGCAATGTTCACAGGTTGGGCTGTTAACCTAAGTCCACACGGTGGTCCCCAGACTCTTCCTGCTTCCTTCCACCCCACTGACCATGCTCCAGAGTCCCTGAGAATCTCTGCTTTTCCTCCAACATTCCAAGCGAGTTCCCGCCTCATGGTCTTTGCATTCTCATATCCCCACCTGGAACACCTCTCCCCAGAAACCCACGTGGCTGTCTCACTAATGTTACTTATGGTCTCTGCTTAAATACCTCCTTTCATGAGGCATCTCTGACCATACTTTGATACTCTTCCTCATAGATCTTATCACCATATGCCATGCAGATATGCCATGTACTGTTGATTGTCCTGTATCCCACCCAGGAAGTGAGAGCTTCAGGAAAGAGGCTTCATTCAATCGATTCTGTTGCCTGCTGTACCCCAGGTGCCCGGAACATAGCCTGTGCATAGCAGACACTCAATAAATACTTGCTGAATGAATGAATGAGCATATCACAGGCACCATCATATCAGGAACTCCTAGAAAGCAGGCATTGTCTCATTTACATTCATTTATATTCACATGCTCAACAAATGCTTGGATTTGATTGCCTGCATCTCTTCTCTAACTGCATATGTGATGGCTTTGGGTGTGTTTGTCTTATCTCAGCTAGAGACAGGACTGGACTCTGCCTTGGACCTCTGTAATCAGCCTCATAGGTAAGACATGTGTCGGTTACTTGATGGACACTTGCATATAGAGATCAAATGTTAGTGAATCTTTAGTGCTTTAGAAGTCACATCCAGAATGTTTAGGAACTCAGGATCTTCATTTCCTCTTGTTCTATACTTGGGGAGCTGGAGGTCTGGGAGTGTGGAAAGGTTCCTATCTGCTTAGATAGAGGGGAAAAAAACAAATATGCCCTATTTTTCTGAAAAGCTCTCTTAGGTGTTACATATGTCATGACAGTCCGATTATGCTGCGGTAATGACCCAGCTCACATCTCAGTGGCTTAGCACAGCCAGCATTCATTTTGCAGTCATCTCAAGCCTGCCAGGGTACCAGGTATTTCTCTACCTGTGGGACTGGCATTCTGAGCCACCAATGGTGTCTCCGTATCAATACCTGCTTCCTAGATCAGGGAGGCAAGGGAAGGAAGAGAGGCAAGCACTGGTAAATAAATACCTCCAGGCCTGGAAGGGACACGTCACTTCCACTCATGTTTCACTTGATCACAGTAAATCCAAGAGTCCAGGAGGTACCACTCTCTCAGGCAGGTACAATGTAGATCTCCACGTTTGGGAGCACTGTGAGATCTGCCATGGGGCCATTCCATTTCTCTTTAAATTTAGAGAGACCACCCTGGTGTACAAACCCCTCTTAAATCCTTTGGGGAAGAAGCCCCATCCTTCTGAACCACAGAACAGTTACCTATGGGTGCATCCACGATAGCATTGCCTTGTGGCAACTATGACCCCATCCGACCTACCCCAGGCCTTGACATCTGTGTGCCACTCTAAGCCACAGTACTAGATTAGATGATCTAGAAGAAGCTGTGGACAGAAAAGAGCCAAGGATCATGCCCTGGGAAGTGACAATGTGTAGACTCTGGGCATGTGGAAGGATCCAGGAAAGGTGCTGAGAACAAGCAGCTAGTGAGATGGGAGATGCAGAGAGTGCGTCCGGGAAGGCACTGAAGACTGTGTTTCAAAGGGGAGGGAGGGACCCACTGTGCCAAACGCTCTTCTATAATGCGACCTTGTCACCCTTTCAGAGGCAAAGTTCATTTTTCACCCTCCCTCTTGAATCCGAATGGTTCCAGTGACACTTTGACCATCAAAACCCAGCAAAAGGATCCTGCACCTGCTTAGGTGGAGCCCATAAGTGGCCTGGCAGTTTCTGCTTTTTGTCTCCTGAATGCTCACCTTTGGAATACTCTCTCGTGGAACCCAACGCCACTCAATGAGAATCCCAAGACACATGGAGAGGCCACATGCAGGTGCTATGGTCAAGGGTCATGCTGAGCTCCCAGCCCACAGGCAACACCGACTGCTAGCTGGGTGAGTGTGCCATCTTGGATGCCCAACCCAATCTCGCCTTCGGGGGCCATCTGCCAGCGACCACACAAAAAGCCCACCTAGAACCATCCAGCTGGGCCTGGTCAACTAACAAAATCATAATGATTCATAGCAATACATTGTTGTTTAAATTGGGGGGCACCTTGTCATGCAGCAATAGATAGCTGGAGTCAGGACTGACCACTGGATTTAGCTATGTCAAGGTCAAAGGTGACCTTGAAGGGGAAAAAAATCGGACTGGAATGGACTCAAGGGAGAATGGGAAGAGAAGTGAAAACAGAGAATCATTCAAGAAGTTTTGCTGTAAAGAGGAGCAGAGAAATGAGGCAGCAGCTGGAAAGAGTGGTTAGGAGATTTATTATGGCATGTTTATATGCTAATGGGAATGATTCCGCAGATAGGAAAATTGATGGTGCAAGAGTAAAGGGGAAATTGCTACAGCAAAGTTAAGGAGAGCAAATGAGTGTGGAAGATGATGGAGACTCTGTCCTTCTGTAGGAGCACTGATGACTCACCCCAGTGATGAAGGCTGTCCTCACCCCATGGGAGGCTGAAGCATCACCCAGGAGAGAGGATGGCACCCAGGGCTACACACAGAGGCTGACCAATGTGGCAGGGGGCTTGTGCAGGTTCATATCTGGAGGCTTGTGTTTTCTCTATGGAAGATATGTCATATCTTCAGTAGAGAGTGGGAAGGGAAAGGAAGGGTGGAAGGTGTGAGGAGAGAGAACTTCAGGGAGCCAGGCAGGGAAGCAGAGGGGACTGTGTGTGCTATGAGTGCTGGAGGAACACAGGTAAGGGCTCCCTGCCCATGAGGATGCTGGGGGCTTCACAAGCAAGTAACATTTACAGGGAATTTTAGACAAAGAAGAATAATTTGCTGGGTGGATGCAGGTGGAGGGGTGGGGTGCTGATTTGAGAAAAGAAGATGTGGGGAAATATGGAAACAGGAAGAAACAAAACTGCTATAATGCAGGGACTGGCAAGATCAACGTGTGCTAGGTCAGGACCTTTCCCAGCCTTAGCGACAGGCAGGATTTGCACAGGTGCAGAGGACAAACACTGGTGTCAGATATACTGCAATAAATCTACTGTTCTGGATATATGACAAGTGTTAATGAACCAGGGTATTTATTCATTCATCCAACAGACAATTACCATGTTCTATAGTAGTTTAAATTAGTTTGGGCTTTAAATACAAAGAAATATAACATTAGCTTAAAAGAAATAAAAGTTTCTCTTTTGTGTAAAAGACAGTAAAAGTAGCAAAAGAAGTGTTGAGGTCACCAGTTCAGTTAACTAGTAGTGTAATTTCAAAATACTATCAGGAACACAAGCTTTGTTCTAGATTACATAGCCACTGTTAACATTTTGCCCTCTTCCTTGGGCTTCCAAATAGCTACCAGAGCTCCAGCCATCACATCTGCATTCCAGGGCACACTCACTCCTTTTAAGGAGCTGTGCTAAACCCAGCTTTTGTCCTTCCCTAGATTTGCTAGGGCTTGGCTGCTGCTCTATCACTTCCTCTCCTAGACTGGCTGTCTCAACTGTGTCTGAGGTAAAGGCAGGCTGCATCACAGCTTCTATTGTTCCCACCACAGAAGATGATAGCAACTCTGGTACCCACAAAGGCTCTGACACTTCTCCTCACTTCTGGGCTCAGATGAAGCCTCACACCATCAGTGGTAGAACCTGGCCTTCCCCAAGGCTACCTCAGCAGTGATACAAACAGGACAGGAAGTAGGGGGTTGTATCCCATGGGTCAAAATTTGAAAAATAAGAGGTTTGAGACAGGATGCTGGCAGTTACACTGGTCTCCCTCCCTCCCTTAGATGGACTGTTCTGTTGGAGAGGAGTTCCATATGACCAAGTACATTGCCATGCTTCTCTGGGAAGCTGTGGACAGTTCAGTAAGGCATCTCCTGTGTTTGCCATCTGTCTCTCCCGCTGCAGAGTTCATTTTCCTGAATCCCACTGCCCTGGGATGACACGTCCCAATAAAGCCTCTATATGTATGCTTTGCAGGCTGTTCCCCAGGGAAGCTGGGCTGAACCAGGGGCTCCTCCAGAGTCCACACAATGCTTGGGGCCACATCTCATGGAGGAGGATGTAGGAACACGGTCACACGTAGCCATAAAGAAGCTGAGAAACATGGTCTTTCACTGACTGCCGTAATGAGCTCAGATAAAACTTTGAGCTCTTGTTACTAAGGAGGAATAGAGAATGGATGTTGGGGGAGGTAACCAGCAGGCTCTGGCAAAGCACATGTTCAGTGAGTGACCCTGCCTCATCTAGAAATTTAAGACATTAAAAGGAATTTATGCTATGGACTGATATTTAACACAGCGAACTCACGCCGGTAAGCATGTAACTGGGCTTTCAATTCAGACCTCCCTTTATTTATAAAGCAACATCAAGACAAATCTTCCTGTAGCCCTGTCTGGTGGATGCCAGAGTGACCCTGGTGATTTCCGAGGAACCAGTGAAGGAGAGAGAGCTGTAAACAGACACAAAAGCTCCACAACCATACCAGGAATGACACATTTCCAGGGAAAGCTTAAGGTACAAATTCCTCGTATTTGTTGGCAGTTAAACCCACGCTAATATCAATCCCTTTTTCAGGAAAAGCAATCCTGTCCTGGTAACAGGAAGCAGGAGCTTGTGAGTTCCCACAGCTCTGCACAAACACAAGGTGCCCCCCAAGAACCTCTGCACAGCCCCAAACACAGGGTGCCCCCAGTAACCTCTGCAGACCCCCAGACACAGGATGCCCCCAGCAACCTCTGCAGAACCCCAGACGTAGGGTGCCCCCAGTAACCCCTGCACACCCCCAAACGCAGGGTGCCGCCAGTAACCCCTGCACACCACCAAACGCAGGGTTCCCCCAGTAAGCCCTGCACATCCCCAAATACACGGTGCCCTATGGTAACCTATGAGACAGCCAGTGTTCCTGGGGAGAAAAAAATGCCTGGTAAAAGCCAATCGAAATGCATTTAGAAGAAGGAAGGAGAAAAAGGTTCAAGCAATTAACCAGCATTTTTACTCTTCTGCTGACCAAACTACATGCCACTTGCAGACAAACTCTGAAGCCTGTGACATTCAACTTTCTGGGATAAAGTGCTGCTCGATGGCATTGGTTGATTTAACTGTTTCTGGATTTGAAGCTAAAATCTCTTGACAATTTTCACTAGAAGTCCTTTATTGGGACTTGGAAGTTTTCTAGTCAGATATAACAAATACATGAAGTCTCCATTCATGTAAAACTTGGAGTCCGTGAAATGGGAGCTGAATAAAATTACTTTCAGTGTACTGGGACCTAACTGCAGGGGAAAATATGTAAGATGACCCAGGCTTTCTGTTCCACAGGAAAAGGCATTTCAGGGAAGCTGGACAACAGTGGTGGAATAAATCCATCTGGTGTCAACCCAATTGTGTGGAAGGGATGAGCAATGCTCACCAATTATCATCATTTCACAGACCCAGCAATCAACTGTGTCAAGGAAAGATTCCCATCCCCTATTTACAGATGAAGAAACCGAGTCTCAGGAGGTGCAAGGAGCTTGTTTGGGCCAGGCAAAAACAAATTTGCAGTTTGGTCACTTTTAGTTGAAATCCAACAGTCTTTCCACCGTGATCTAAAAACAAGCTTTAGGCAAAATAAGTTCATTTGTGTCCATCTCTTTCCAAAGGGGACCACTGGCCCATATTTCTGCAGGATCCGTGGAATATTCTTAGAAGTTTCAAGCTCCGGCCCCAGGAGAGTTCAGACCTTGCTTTTGTGTCTCCATTTCCAGCAGCAGGAAAGTAGTCCAGCAAGTACTAAGTGGTCAGGACAGGGTATCCTTCGCCATCCAAACTTCAGTATTGAAGCAGGAACCAAATATCGTTAGCCCCTGAGGAACGGATCTGCCCATGTTGAGTGCAAGGCATAGGTGTGAATGCTGAGGAAGAAAGCATAGAACTTTCCATACACAAAGAGGTCTGTTTTGCTTGCCTGCATCGATTGACATATCATCAGCTTCAACGCAGTGTGATTCTTGTATTGAACAAAAAGGGACAAAGTCACGCTGGTCACGGTCATATTTTGCATCAGACCCCTGCTCGCCCATGAACAAGCCGTTATTGAGAACCTAGCAGGTGCCGCATAGGATGGAGGCGAAATGGAGGTGAGTCTGAAAGAGCCCGGCACGGAGGAGAGGTGGTGATCCAAGAACTGTGCTGCTTGGAACCACAAAGCCTGTCTTAAACAGCCATTCTAGGAGGTCTGACCTGCTGTCAAGTTCATTGTCTAGCCTCAGGTGCCGGATGCTGAGCACATTCCCACCTCTCCTCCTGGTGGTATCCTTTGATCCACAGCGCATTCCCATGAAGTAGGTATCCCTGGATCCTGAGCTGGCCTGCTGAGGAAACAAGGTTGTAATAAATTCAAACAAATGTACCAGGATCACACCCCAATACTGGGACTGGGACTTTTACCTACATCTTTTGTATCCAGGTCTAGTGTTTGTTCCCTTTCACCAATGCCCTTTCCTGAATTCTAGGTTTTGTGAAGTCTCTAAGCAACAGTTACTAGGTCAGAAAATCTCTCTGGTTTTTTTCTTGCAAATGCACCATTTATACAGAGCTGTGGTGAGCGCATCACCAACTGGCTGCTTAGAAACCATATGCTGGGTGAGTCCACAGGACACATCAGCATCCGCTATGGATATGCATAGTCCATTGCTACTTGACACCTACATTTGAGAAGACTTTTGTACTATTAAAATTAGACGGAAATGTGATCTGCCAAAGTCCCACTTAAGTGGCCCTTGTTCCCAGGAAGAAGTATGGACCACGGTATGAGATTTTGAGTCTGTCTGCTAGAGCCTCTGCCTTTTTAAGTTTGGGGAAAAACAAAATAGAAATGTGGAACATTTACATACAACCACTTCTAATTAAGAACAGAGGGACCCATCAGTCCCTAATCAGTACTAAAACATGTCAGAGGAAACAGCACACACTGAAAAGAAAAGAATACAGGCCTTTGTGTTCATGTCTGGGAAGAGTCCCAGAGAGCTTCATTGCTCCATCCACCCGGGCTCACCAGTGGGTCAAGTGTTATCCCAAATGACCCTCAGGCATTGCTTGGCACTGATATCTCTGAAGGCAAGTGTCTGTGGTTCCTTCAGAGGACAATAGAGTTTGATGATAAGGAAGCATGAGTTATTTAGTAGTAATGTTCTTAAAAATGCCTTTTTTAAAAAGTGACCTGGTAAAGAATGGGAAGATGGCAGAGAAGACTCCAGCTAAGATGCCTGGCAAGTGCTCAGAAGGAGACACAACTCTCCCTCCATGAGGGCAAAGCCACACACCAGGAGCCCACATAACGCTGAGGCAGGTGTTTAAAGAATGGACACAGGTCGCCTACCCAGCCTTTTGGAGGTAAGAAGGTCCATGCAGGTCACTGTATCTGATGTGTGAAATGTCACGGAGGTGTCTTTCTCCCGCACAGGGAATCAGCTGGGAGCCAGCACCCCAGGAGAAACACCTGTTCCTCATGCCCCACTCTCATGGATAAAATGCGACCCCATCAGAGATACAAAAAGCTACAGACCATAGAATTTTATGGTGCCGTCGTTAATAAGAAGGTGGAAGGGGGAACAGATTTTTAAATGCTGCATATGACTGTCTCAAAAACCTCTAGCCCAGGGGCTTCCCTGGTGGCACAGTGGTTGGGAGTCCGCCTGCTGATGCAGGGGACACGGGTTCGTGCCCCGGTCCAGGAAGATCCCACATGCCGCAGAGCGGCTGGGCCCGTGAGCCATGGCCGCTGAGCCTGCACATCTGGAGCCTGTGCTCTGCAATGAGAGAGGCCACAACAGTCAGAGGCTCGCAAAAAAAAAAAACAAAAAACCTCTAGCTCAGCTCAGAAGAGAGAAGAGTCAGTCCTTAGGTACCAGAAATGAAGCAGAGAGACTCAAACAGGAGCAAAAACCTATGCTTCTCCATGCCCCACAACCTGGAAACAGGCCCAGTGATATTCTGGGTGGGAGGTAGGATGTGGACCCACCCAGGCAACCAAGATCCCAGCATCTAGCTGTGAGAACGGAAGAGCTATCCATAAATGACCGTCCCTCCCTGTGAAAAGAGGAGGTTAGAGGAATTCCAGCTGCCAGTCCTGGGATGTGTCAAGCAGGATTGCCATCTGCCTGCAGCTCTGAATGGGAAGAAAAAGGTTTCCCATGAGAAATCAAACCCTCAAGCTGTACCACATGCATGTAAGGATTCCAAATTTGCACTGTTCATATGGTTCAGGGGATCTTAAGCCAAGAAATGAACGTAAAAACTTGCCCTGGATGGGTGAAACCTGGGGCCTCCCAGCAGAAGAAAAACAAAGCCATTCCGTGGGAATATTTTCACAACCCAGGATACACGTGACTCAGGCCTCCCACATGTGATCTGGGCCCCCAGTCTGCTCAGGCTTGGTCTCCACATGCCACTTCCATTTTCTCGTTAAAACTCTGCTAAGCATGCAGATTGCAATCTCTGAATTTCCCACTAAAAAGGACCAAGGCTCCTTGAGGAATGGCTGACTCCACACCTGGGGCAGCAAATGTACAAGATGGGACAGGAACAATTGCTCTTATCTGAAAGCAAGGATGCTAATAAAACTATGAGGTTTGTGCAAAAAAGAATCAGGAGCCACTGAGAATGGGATCTCATGGCCATAGAAGGGACAGTAAGAGCAACAACAAAGATCATAAGGTCTGTAGATTAAAACACAACAAGGTATTTAAATCCTTGAATACATAATGGTATTTTTTTTCAAAAGTTATTACAGGAATTAACTCATTATCTTGAAAACTGGTAAATAAAGGGAAAGCATCAAAGATATATCCTGCCTTCCCTATATAAACTTTTCACTGGGTATCAAGTAGCTAATGAGAGAAAATTTCCTCTTTATAGAAATATTCCAGCTAATGAATGATGAAAGAATGCTAGAAATAGAAATCAAATTTTGTACCATTAATGAGGTTATGTATTGGGGAAATGAACTTCAGTGGCTTTTGGTATCACAAAGAGAGACAAGTAGATATCATGTACTGTCTGATGGAAGTACACACCATCTGTGAAATAGCCTCTCCCCCAAACAAATCAATCAATTCAATCTAAAGGTAAAATAAGCCTCTGAATTCAACTACCAATATATAGGAAATACCAAAGACAGAAGAACAAGGTAAATAAAAATATGGGGAGGAAATCAACAAGATCCTAACTGTTGGGAATTCTATGAGGCAAATAACTAAATTTGAGAAAATAAGCAAGAAAGATAAAGAGGGAAGCTATAGATTAAAAGAGAGTTATAAGGCATAGTGATCTTTTCCAATGTAAGAATCTTATTTGAATAGTCATTCAAATAATTGATAAAAATTTTAATTATAGAACATGGCCAAGTGAGATTGTGAGGTACACAAGACTGATTCAACATTAGAAAATCAATTAATATAATCTACCACATCAACAGGCAAAAGAAGAAAAATTATACGAACAAATCAATTGATGCAGAAAAAGCATTAAAAAAAATCTATCCATGATAAAAAAAAAAAAATTCAGCATAGTAGGAGTAGAGTAGAACTTCCTCACCTTGCTAAAGAACATGTACCAAACACACACACACACAAACAAAACAAAAAGCCACTATAGCTAATATCATAGTTAATGGTGAGAAACTAGATGCTTTCTCCCTAAGATGTGAGATAAGGCAAAGATGTCTCCTCTTTCCACTCCTACTCAATATTGTATTGGAAGTGCTAACTAGCGCAATAGGAGAAGAAAAGGAAATAAAAGATATATGAATTAGGAAGAAAGAAATAAAACTGATTTGCTCACAGGTAACATAATTGTCTATGTAGAAAATCCCTAAGAATAAACAACAACAGAAAAACACACCTCTTGGAAGTAATAATTGAGCATAGCAAAGTTTCAGGATACAAGGATAATAGAAAAAGTCAATCACTTTCCTATACCAGCAATGAACAATTAGAATTTGAAGTTAAAAACACAGTGTCATTCACAGTAGCAATACAAATGGATTTATATATAAATCTAACAAAAATTTACAGGATCTATATGCAGAAAATGACAAACTATTAGGGAAAAAATAAAAGATCCTTGTTGGAAGACTCGATATTGTTAAGAGGTCTGTTCTTCCCATCTTGATTATAGATTCGATGAAATAGCAACAAAATGTCAGCAAACGGCTTCCCTGGTGGCGCAGTAGTTGAGAGTCCGCCTGCCTATGCAGGGAACACGGGTTCGTGCCCCGGTCCGAGAAGATCCCACGTGCCGCGGAGCACCTGGGCCCGTGAGCCAAGGCCGCTGAGCCTGCGCGTCCGGAGCCTGTTCTCCGCAGCGGGAGAGGCCACAACAGTGAGAGGCCCGCGTACCGCAAAAAAAAAAAAAAAAAAAAAAAAAAAATTTCAGCAAACTATAGTGTCGGGATCTAAAGTTTATAGGGAATAGCGAAAGATCTAAAATAGCCAAAACAGTATTTAACACGAAAGAGGAGGAAGAGGAAGTAGAGGAGGAGCAGCAGCAGAAGAAGAACAAAGTTGAAGGACTGATACTACTTGATTTAAATACTTACTATAGAGCTACTGTAATCAAGACAGCATGGTACTGATGAAAGAATAGACAAAATCAATGGAACAGAATAGAGAGCCTAGAAATAGCTGACACAAATATAGTCAACTGGTCTTTAATAAATTACCAAAGGGATTTAGTGGAGAAATGATAGTCTTTTTTTAACAAATGATGCTGAAACAACCGGATGTTCATTAATGAAAACTAACATGCACAAAAAATAATGAAACTAACACATACCTTACACCTTTCATAAAAATTAACACTAAGATCAAAGACCTAAAATGTAAAACTATAAAATTTCTAGAAGAAAAGATAAGAAAAATTCTAGGTGATTTGGGGTTTGGTAATGAGTTTTTAGATAGACCAAAAGCACAACCTATGAAAAAAAAACTTAGACTATATTAAAATTTAAAACTTCTGCTCTGCAAAAGACATTGTTAAGAGAGTAACAGATAAACCGTTTGCAAAACACATCTGGTAAAGGACTCAAACCCCAAACACAGGCATACCTTGGAAATATTACAAGTTCCATTCCAGACCATCCCAATAAAGCAAATATGGCAATAAAGTCAGTCACAAGAATTTTTTGGTTTCCCAGTGCACATAAAAGTTATGTAGTCTATTAAGTGTGTAACAGTGTTATGTCTAAATAGAGAATATACATACTTTAATTAAAAATACTTTCTTGCTAAAAATGTTATCATTTGAGCATTAGTGAGTCAATCCTTTTGCAATAGTGACAGCAAAGATCTTTGATCACAGATCACTGTAACAAATATAATGATGAAGAAAAAGTTTGAAATGTTGCAAGAATTACCAAATTGTCACACAGACACATGAAGTGAGCAAATGATGTTGGAAAAATGGCACCGATATACTTGCTCAGAGCCCAGTTGCCACAAACCTTCAATTCATAAAAAATGCAATATCTGTGAAGCTCAATAAAGTAAAGCACAATAAAATGAGGTATGCTTGTATACCCAAAAATACTCTTAAAATTCAGTATTAATAAAACAAACTACTTGTTTAAAAATGACTACAGAACCTGGACAGACATCTCACGAAGGAAGATATACAGATGGCAAATAAGCATATGAAAAGATGATCAACATAATTTGTCATCATAGAATTACAAATTAAAATAACAATAAGACTACACACCTATTAAAATAACTAAAATCCAAATGGTGGTGAGTATGTGGAACAACAGAAACTTTCATTCATTGTTGGTGGGAATGCAAAATGGCACAGCCACTTTGGAAGACAGTTTAACAGTTTCTTATAAAGCTAATGATAGTTACATGAGCCTGCTGGGGCTCCCATAACAGAATACCACAGACTGGATAGCTCAGACATTACAGACAATAAAGAAAAAGAGTAATAAAAAGTCTTAACTTAATTATAAAAAGAATAACTTCTCAAGAATTTATAATACTACTAACCTTGGGAAGAGCTAACAGCATAGCCTCAAAAGAATTAAAACAAAAATTAACATAATTTCCAGAAGAAAGTGAAAAATATACAATCATACTAAGAGATTGTATTACTCTCTCAGAAAATGAAGCAGACCAAAAAAAAAAAAAAAGTTAGGAATCCTGCTGAGTATACAAATCTAGGAGACATGCAGGACACTGCATCCAACAAATGGAAAATGCAACATGCATTTCAAGTATGCATGAAATGTTTTCTAAAAGAGACCACCCACTGGACCACAAAAGAAGTCTCAACACATACTCCAAAATCAATATCATGTAGACCACATTCTCTGTCAATCAGATGACAAAATCAGAAACCAATGCCAATAAAATAACTGAAAATATGCCTTATATCTAAACATTTTAAAGCATATTTCAAAAAAAATATGTGTATCACCATGTCATTTTGCCTTTTGCCATGTCAACCCACCATAGGCTTGCTGACTTTCAGTTCTAAGCTCCTCTCTCTGTTCCCAGGGAGATGAAAGGGAAACTTCTACAACTCACTCATGGTGCTGGGACCAAGGGTACAGTGGGCAGGAGAGGGGGTGGGGGTGGGATGTGGTATTGCCCACACCATCTCTCACAGCCTAAACATGCAAAACTGACATTTCCTCTCTACTGAAGCTTTCCCAGATTTATGCAAGGCCCTCCTTGGATGGTATCCTCCAAAAGACCCAAAAGGAATTGGGATCCACTCTTCTGAGAGCCCCTTACCTGCATCATTTTTGTCTGGAGAGAACAAAGCCAGAAAACACATAGCTGACCAACTGTTCTTCATTTTTCCTCAGGCCATTTTCCTGGAATCAGGTCTATCTGATTCTTCTTTCTGGCAACTGGAAACTTCTCTATGTCATGCCCTCTCTTGAAACAATTCTCTCCTTTCCCAGTGAAAAAGACTTATAGCTTAAAATTAATGTGTAAGGGCTGCAACATGATTAATAAGAATTATTAGTTTTACTAATATTACTTAGTAGAAATTTTTAAATCTCATTCATGTTTTCAAAATATATCCACATTGTACATATCCATACTGGAGAGGGACAAAAGTCTACACATGGTGATGGAGGAATGAAAGATGAGAAAGGGTAAAGGTGAGCTAATTTGCTCATGCTTTTTAGTGAGGTTTCAATAAATACTGTTGTTCTTGTTGCTGCTTCTAACAATGGTAACTCAAAATATAGACGTTTTGACATAATTTAAAGATAACCAAAATAAGAAAAATGTATTCTAAATTACCAAAGTAAGCGAAAAGACAAAGAAGACTATGGAACAAAAGACAGAAAGGAAAAGAAACATTTTTAAGTAAACAGTAGATATGAGATAAAATTAAGACCAAATTGATTTGATATGTTCATAAACGTGAGATAAACTTATTTGCTTAAAATAGAAAGAAGTTCAGAATAGGTTAATAAAGAAAACCCAACTATATGTTACAAAAAAAACATACAAAATAATATTCAGAGAAAAATTCGTAAGCCATTCATATTTATATTACTAAACAGAAGTAATAATTTTATGAGATGGATCAAGTAGTCTACTGTAGAATAGACTATTGTTTAGGTAAACATATATTTGCCAAGGTGACATCAAAAGAAATTGGAAACCTAATAAGTCAATAACCATGGAAGAATTTGCCTAAGCTAGCTAAAACCGACCTGGACCCCAAAATGCCTTATTTAGATAGTTTTATGTGGGAAATCTTGAAACCTTTCAAGGAATAAATAATTTCACTAACACTTAATCTTTTCTAGAATACAACAAAGAAAGAAATCTTCCAGATCCTTTTTTTCAAGGTCATCAAGATACTAATACTTACATTTGACTAATATGAAACAGAAATAGACCAGCCTTACATAAGAAAGCAATGTCAACATCTTAGCAAATATAATTCAGTAGTATTCAGCTAAGTACTTTCACTTAGCATCTTAGCAAATATAATTCAGTAGGAGAACACACTCTACCCAAGTTGAGTTCATTCCAGTAAGGCAAAAATGGTTCAGTGTTAGGAAATCCACTTATGTAATTCACTGTATCGGTCAGGGTTCAGTTACAAAAACTAGAATCCTCTCTAGCTCATTTAGTACAGAAAAAGATTCATCGTGGGCTGTTGAGTGGCTCACAGAAGCCCAGGCAGGACTGGAGAAACAGGCGCCAGGATGAGCTTTTCGAACAACTCCCAAAGCAGCATAGCTGACTGGGTCAGGGAGGGGCTGCTGCCCCCTCCACAATCAGAAAGCACCACCCTGCCACCGCCAAGATGGAGAAGGCCACAACCAAGAAGCTGCCTCCATTGGAAAGCCACTAGGATCAGGACGTGGTCTGACTGGGAAGACAGCTACCACCTGCAGGGTCACACCACCCTGCTGTGACCCGTTGAATGGGTGCCCTGTGTCCTGCTGGTCAGTCTTCACAATCCCAGAGACTGGATCCTGCCCTGCTCATCCCTCCACCAGCAAGGCAACGTCTCCACCACCATGATTCTCAGCAGAAACAGCAGATGCAGCAGAAGTGCAGCCTTCACATCCCTCTGTGTTGCAAATCTAAGGCCAAAGTGTGTGACATTTAAACCTAAGTCAAACAGAGAAGCCCGACTCGAAAGGGATCTCAGAATCATGCATTTGAACTTTCCTGTCTCTGCTGTGCAGGAAGACAGTCTAGGAAGGGAGAGTGGAGTCATCATATGTACCCAGCCACCCTGTGGCTTCTCAACATCCTTCTGTGCCATTCCCACAGCAGTCACACTCCAAACAACGGCACTGATCTGCCTCTCCTTTGAAATGCGACCCTCCCCACATCAAAGGAAGACACCCGCCTCTCCCTTGAAGTGAAGACCCTGGTCCCATCTGTCACTGCATCATGGCTGAGAGATGTTCTCTCCTCATCTAGCTCCATAAAAACCCAGACTCAGTATCCTGTAATAATCTAAGGGCTAAATCATAGTATTAAAACCAATAGCACACCCTAAATAAAACAGTAGGGGGAAAAAAGCAGAGGAAAGCTGGTAAACATACATAAATATAAACCATTCAATGAGAAAACATGTATGGGAAACAGTCCTAAGTTCAGCAACTGGTCATGAGGCCAATGTTGACATGAAATGGATAGATAGATGACAGATTGATAGACAGAAATAGAAAGATGTTAGGTCAGTTTATTATTAATTGTAATGTATCACAACTTGTTGAGATATAATTCACTCATTTTAACAGAACAGTTCAATGGTTTTTAGTATATTCACAGGCTTGGGCAAACATTATCACAATCACTTTTAGAACATTTTCATTATCCCCAAAAGAAATCCCATATCCATCAGCAGTCCCTGCCCATTTTGCCCTAAACTTTCCCATTCCAGCCCTAGACAACCACTACTCTATTTTCTGACTCTTTAGATTCACCCATTCTGGATGTTTCATATAAAGTGAATTATTCAATATGTGGTCTTTCTGGACTAACTTCTTTCACTTAGCATAATCTCTTCAAGATTCATCTATGCTGAGAGAGAGCTTCAAGATGGCAGAAGAATAAGACGCAGAGATCACCTTCCTCCCCACAGATACATCAGAAATACATCAACACGTGGAACAACTCCTACAGAACACCCACTGAACGCTGGCAGAAGACCTCAGACCTCCCAAAAGGCAAGAAACTCCCCATGTACCTGGGTAGGGCAAAAGAAAAAAGAATAAACAGAGACAAAAGGATAGGGACAGGACCTGCACCAGTGGGATGGAGTTGTGAAGGAGGAAATGTTCCCACACACTAGAAGCCCTTTCGTGGGCAATGACAACGAATCATCCCAAATTGAGGAGGTGGACTTTGGGAGCAAAGATATATTATTTTTTCCACTTTTTTTTCTCTTTTTGTGAGTGTGTGTGTGTATGCTTCTGTGTGAGATTTTGTCTGTATAGCTTTGCTTTCACCATCTGTCCTAGGGTTCTGTCAATCTGTTTCCTTCTTCTTTTTTTTACTTTTTAAAATTTTTTTCTTAATATTGATTTTTTATTTAATAACTTTATTTTACTTTATTTTATTTTATCCTCTTTGTTTCTTTCTTTCTATTTTTTCTCCCTTTTATTCTGAGCCATGTGGATGAAAGGCTCTTGGTGCTACAGCCTGGAGTCAGTGCTGTGCCTCTGAGGTGGGAGAGGCAACTTCAGGACACTGGTCCACAAGAGACCTCCCAGCTCCACATAATATCAAACAGCAAAAGTCTCCCAGATATCTCCACCTCAATGCCAAGACCCAGCTTCACTTGACAACCTGCAAGCTACAGTGCTGGACACCCTTTGCCAAACAACTAGCAAGACAGGAACACTGCCCCATCCATTAGCAGAGAGGATGCCTAAAATCATAATAAGGCCATAGACACCCCAAAACACACCACAAGATGCGGACCTGCCCACCAGAAAGACAAGATCCAGCCTCATCCACCAGAACACAGGCACTAGTCCTCTCCACCAGGAAGCTTACACAACCCACTGAACCAACCTTTGCCACTGGGGACAGACACCAAAACAACGGGAACTACGAACCTGAAGCCTATGAAAAGGAGACCCCAAACACAGTAAGTTAAGCAAAATGAGAAGACAGAAAAACACATAGCAGATGAAGGAGCAGGGTAAAAACCCACCAGACCTAACAAATGAAGAGGAGATAGGCAGTCTATCTGAAAAAGAATTCATAATAATGATAATAAAGATGATCCAAAATCTTGGAAATAAAATAGAGAAAATACAAGAAACGTTTAACAAGGACCTAGAAGAACTAAAGAGCAAACAAACAATGATGAACAACACAATAAATGAAATTAAAAATTCTCTAGAAGGGATCAATAGCAGAATAACTGAAGCAGAAGAATGGATAAGTGACCTGGAAGATAAAATAGTGGAAATAACTACTGCAGAGCAGAATAAAGAAAAAAGAATGAAAAGAAATTAGGACAGTCTCAGAGACTTCTGGGACAACATTAAATGCACCAACATTCGAATTATAGGGGTCCCAGAAGAAGAAGAGAAAAAGAGAGGGAGTAAGAAAATATTTGAAGAGATTATAGTTGAAAACTTCCCTAATATGGGAAAGGAAATAGTTAATCAAGTCCAGGAAGAAAAGAGAGTCCCATACAGGACAAATCCAAGGAGAAACACACCACGACACATATTGATCAAACTATCAAAAATTAAGTACAAAGAAAAAAATATTAAAAGCAGTAAGGGAAAAACAACAAATAACACACAAGGGAATCCCCATAAGGTTAACAGCTGAGCTTTCAGCAGAAACTCTGCAAGCCAGAAGGGAGTGGCAAGACATATTTAAAGTGATGAAGGAGAAGAACCTACAACCAAGATTACTCTACCTAGCAAGGATCTCATTCAGATTTGATGGAGAAATTAAAACCTTTACAGACAAGCAAAATCTAAGAGAATTCAGCACCACAAAACCAGCTTAACAAATGCTACAGGAACTTCTCGAGGCAGAAAACACAACAGAAGGAAAACACCTAAAATAACAAACCCAAAACAATTAAGAGAATGGGAATAGGAACATACATATCTATAATTACCTTAAATGTAAGTGGATTAACTGCTCCAACCAAAAGACATAGAGTGGCTGAATGGATAAAAAAAACAAGACCCATATATATGCTGTCTACAAGAGACCTGCTTCAGACCTAGGGACACATACAGACTGAAAGTGAGTGGATGGAAAAAGATATTTGATGCAAATGGAAATCAAAAGGAGCTGGAGTAGCAATTCTCATATCAGACAAAATAGACTTTAAAATAAAGACTATTACAAGAGACAAAGAAGGACACTACATAATGATCAAGGGATCGATCCAAGAAGAAGATATAACAATTATAAATATTTATGTACCCAACATAGAAGCACCTCAATACATAAGGCAGATACTAACAGCCATAAAAGGGGAAATCGACAGTAACACAATCATAGTAAGGGACTTTAACAGCCCACTTTCACCCATGGACAGATCATCCAAAATGAAAATAAATAAGGAAACACAAGTTTTAAATGATACATTAAACAAGATGGACTTAATTGATATTTATAGGACATTCCATCCAAAAACAATGGAATACACTTTCTTCTCAAGACTCATGGAATATTCTCCAGGATAGATCATATCTTGGGTCACAAATCAAGCCTTGGTAAATTTAAGAAAATTGAAGTCATATCAAGTATCTTTTCCGACCACAACGCTGTGAGACTAGATATCAATTACAGGAAAAAAATCTGTAAAAAATACAAACACATGGAGGCTAAACAATACACTACTTAATAACCAAGTGATCACTGAAGAAATCAAAGAGGAAATCGAAAAATACGTAGAAACAAATGGCAATGGAGACACGACGATCCAAAACCTATGGGATGCAGCAAAAGCAGTTCTAACAGGGAAGTTTATAGCAATACAATCCTACCTTAAGAAAGAGGAAACATCTCAAAAAAACACAACCTAACCTTGAACCTAAAGCAATTAGAGAAAGAAGAACAAAAAAACCCCAAAGTTAGCACAAGGAAAGAAATCATAAAAACCAGATCAGAAATAAATAAAAAGAAATGAAGGAAACGATAGCGAAGATGAATAAAACTAAAAGCTGGTTCTTTGAGAAGATAAACAAAATAGATAAACCATTCGCCAGACTCATCAAGAAAAAAGGGAGAAGACTCAAATCAATAGAATTAGAAATGAAAAAGGAGTAGTAACAACTGACACTGCAGAAATACAAAGGATCATGAGAGATTACTACAAGCAACTCTATGCCAATAAAATGGACAATCTGGAAGAAATGGACAAATTCTGAGAAATGCACCACCTGCTGAGACTGAACCAGGAAGAAATAGAAAATGAACAGACCAATCACAAGTACTGAAATTGAACCTGTGATTAAAAATCTTCCAACAAACGAAAGCACAGGACCAGATGGCTTCACAGGCGAATTCTATCAAACATTTAGAGAAAAGCTAACACCTATCCTTCTCAAACTCTTCCAAAACATAACAGAGGGAGGAACACTCTTAAATTCTTTCTATGAGGCCAAAATCACCCTGATACCAAAACTGGACAAAGATGTCACAAAGAAAGAAAACTACAGGCCAATATCACTGATGAACATAGATGCAAAAATCCTCAACAAAATACTAGCAAAAAGAATCCAACAGCATATTAAAAGGATCATACACCATGATCAAGTGGAGTTTATTCCAGGAATGCAAGGATTCTACGATATACGCAAATCAATCAACCTGATATACCATATTAACAAATTGAAGGAGAAAAACCATATGATCCTCTCAACAGATGCAGAGAAAGCTTTCGACAAAATTCAACACCGAGTTATGATAAAAACCCTGCAGAAAGTAGGCATAGAGGGAACTTTCCTCAACATATTAAAGGCCATATATGACAAACCCACAGCCAACATCATCCTCAATGGTGAAGAACTGAAAGCATTTCCACTAAGATCAGGAACAAGACAAGGTTGCCCACTCTCACCACTATTATTCAACATAGTTTTGGAAGTTTTTGCCCCACAATCAGAGAAGAAAAAGAAATAAAAGGAATCCAAATTGGAAAAGAAGAAGTAAAGCTGTCACTGTTTGCAGATGACATGATACTATACATAGAGAATCCTAAGGATGCTACCAGAAATGTACTAGAGCTAATCAATGAATTTGGTAAAGTAGCAGGATATAAAATTAATGCACAGAAATCTCTGGCATTCCTATGCACTAATGATGAAAAATCTGAAAGTGAAATTAAGAAAACACTCCCATTTACCATTGCAACAAAAAGAATAAAATATCTAGGAATAAATGTACCTAAGGAGACCTGTATGCAGAAAATTATAAGACACTGATGAAAGACATTAAAGGTGATACAAATAGATGGAGAGATATACATATTCTTGGATTGGAGGAATCAACATTGTGAAAATGACTCTACTACCCAAAGCAATCTACAGATTCATTGCAATCCCTATCAAACTACCACTGGCATTTTTCACAGAAATAGAACAAAAAATGTCACAATTTGTATGGAAACACAAAAGACCCTGAATAGCCAAAGCAATCTTGAGAACGAAAAATGGAGTTGGAGAAATCAGGCTCCCTGACTTCAGACTATACTACAAAGCTACAGTAAGCAAGGCAGTATGGTAGTGGCACAAAAACAGAAATATAGATCAATGTAACAGGATAGATAGCCCAGAGATAAACCCATGCACATATGGTCACCTTATCTATAAGAATATACAGTGGAGAAAAGACAGCCTCTTCAAAAAGTGGTGCTGGGAAAACTGGACAGGTACATGTAAAATATGAAATTAGAACACTCCGTAATACCATACACAAAAATAAACTTCAAATGGATTAAAGACCTAAATATAAGGCCAGACGCTATAATACTCTTAGAGGAAAGCAGGCAGAACACTCTATGACATAAATCACAGCAAGATCCTTTTTGACCTACCTCCTACAGAAATGGAAATAAAAACAAAAATAAACAAATGGGACCTAATGAAACTTCAAAGCTTTTAAACAGCAAAGGAAACCATAAACAAGACCAAAAGACACCCCTCAGAATGGGAGAAAATATTTGCAAATGAAGCAAATGACAAAAGATTCATCTCCAAAATTTACAAGCAGCTCATGTGGCTCAATATCAAAAAAAACAAACAACCCAATCCAAAAATGGGCAGAAGACCTAAATAGACATTTCTCCAAAGAAGATATACAGATTGCCAGCAAACACATGAAAGAATGTTCAACATCATTAATCATTAGAGAAATGCAAATCAAAACTACAAAGAGGTATCATCTCACAATGGTCAGAATGGCCATCATCAAAAAATCTAGAAACAATAAATGCTGGAGAGGGTGTGGAGAAAAAGGAACACTCTTGCACTGTTGGTGGGAATGTAAATTGATACAGCCACTATGGAGAACAGTATGGAGGTTCCTTAAAAAACTAAAAACAGAACTATCATATGACCCAGCAATCCCACTACTGGGCATATACCCTGAGAAAACCATAATTCAAAAAGAGTCATGTACCAAAATGTTCATTGCATCTCTATTTACAATAGCCAGGACCTGGAAGCAACCTAAGTGTCCATCAACAGATGAATGGATAAAGAAGATGTGGCACATATATACAATGGAATATTACTCAGCCATAAAGAGAAATGAAATTGAGTTATTTGTAGTGAGGTGGATGGGCCTAGAGTCTGTCATACAGAGTGAAGTTAAGTCAGAAAGAGAAAAACAAATACTGTATGCTAACACATATATATGGAATCTAAGGAAAAAAAAAATTAAAAATAAGTCATGAAGAACCTAGGGGCAAGACGGGAATAAAGACACAGACCTACTAGAGAATGGACTTGAGGATATGGGGAGGGGGAATGGTAAGCTGTGACAAAGTGAGAGAGTGGCATGGACATATATACACTACCAAACATAAAATAGATAGCTAGTGGGAAGCAGCCGCATAGCACAGGGAGATCAGCTAGGTGGTTTGTGACCACCTAGAGGGGTAGGATAGGGAGGGTGGGAGGGAGGGAGATACAAGAGGGAAGAGATATGGGAACATATGTATATGTATAATTGATTCACTTTGTTATAAAGCAGAAACTAACACACCATTGTAAAGCAATTATACTCCAATAAAGATGTTAAAAAAATAATAATAAAATAAATAAATACATGCACTAGGAAAAAAAAAAGATTCATCCATGCTGTAGCATGTATCAGTGCTTCATTAATTTTTATTTCTGAATAATACACCATCATATGAGCATGCCACATTTTACTTATCCATCCATCGGTTGAGTCACTTCCCCTTTTTGTCGCTTCTGAATAATCCTACTACTCACATTTTTGTGTGGACATGTGTTTCCTTTCTCTTGCATGTAGCCTAAGAAGTGAAATTGACTGGTCACATGTTAACTCTATGTTCAAACTTTTGAGGAACTGCTGGACTGTTTTCCAGAGCAGCTGTACCATTGTATAATCCCACTAGCAGGGAATGATGATTCCAATTTCTCTGTGTCCTCACCAACATTTGTTATTATCTGTCTTTTTGATGACAGTCATCCTTGCGGGTGTGAAGTGATAGCTCCTTGTGATTTTGATTTGCATTTCCCTGTTAGCTAATGACATTGTGCATCTTTTCATGTGTTTATTGATCACTTTTATATCTTCACTGGAGAAATATTTAGTCAGATCCTTTCCTCATTTTTTAATTGGGTTGTTTAATGTTTTTATACGAAGAAGGGAGATCACGTATACAGTAATGGAGTGGTTCTATTAACCCTTTACTCCCAATTTTATGATTCTGCAATTGTTCCTGTGGATCTGAGTTACCATCTGGTGGCATTTCCTTACTTCAGTACAATTTTGTGATCTTACTGTCAAATATGTCACATTTCTGCCGGAGACAAGTAGACAGACATCCATCCAGGGAAGACTGGGTAAATAAATCACAATCCATACTATAGAATACACTGTGGTCTCTTAAGAAACCAGAAGAATCAACGTGTGCTGATGGGGAACCATGTCCAGTACATACTGTGATGTAAAAAAAAAGTGCAGAGTGCAAAACAGTACCCACCTATGGCTTCCATTTGTGCAAAAGTACATACACACTGAGACATCCCCTAAGTGCTATGCATTGAGCTAGTAAGTGACTCCCTCTGGCCATGGCCAGACGCTTATATACCCTTCATGGGAATCACTGCTGTTTCTGGGTTTATAAGGAGCATGAAATTCCTTTATTTATCTTTTTAAACCTGATAGATAGTGACACAGAGAGCCATGTCCTGAAAGGCAGGCCTTCTCGGTGATGAGAGACCACACTGCCACAGACTGTGTGCTGAGCTCACGAGGGGCCGTTCAGAGTCTCAGCAGGAAGAAAGAGTCTTCAGATTTGTGGTCCTGATGAGAAATGACCAGTTTCTTGGGGAGACTTGGGCTTCCCTTCCCAGGACAGCTGTTTCAGTCAGAAGGATTGAACAGTAAGGTCAATAAGAAAAGAGAACCAAAGTCATTTCACTCACAGGGAAAATCTTCAAGGGTAGGGGATGGCCAGAGCTGGCCTTCCCGGTGCCTGCCAAGAGGAGAGCTCTTGCTTCTGACAGGATGCCACACCCCTCTGCAGGTCCCCACAACCCAGGCTCCCAAATCCATCTGCTCTCCTCCTGTCCCATCCCATGTGCTCCTGGGTGAAACCACTCTCCGGAGAAACGACCAGTTCATTCATTAGAGTCATTCACAACATTGTGAAAATGAGAGACTCAACTCCTCCAGGACATATATTTTACTTTAAAAAAACTCAACTCAGAAACTACACCGAGATGGTAAAATGGGCATTTGTGAGAGCACATATACACACACACTTGGAAAATACACAATGGGTCTTCCAGGTGGACTTGAGTTGTGAGAAATTCTCCAGAGGTAGAAGCCGTTGGGGTCTGAATGTCAGGAGCTGGGGAAGCCCCACACCAGAGAACAGGTGGGACGCAGTGGCTGCTGGGACACAGGGGAACACAGGCTGCCCCCAACGTCAACAACAGCAAAGGCACTTTCTTGGCTGCATCCCAGGCAGGATGCAGCCCCGGACTCAAACTGGGAAGAAAACGAATCCGGTGCCTGAGAGGGCAGGCAGACTTCAGTTAGCTGTCAATTGACACAAGGGACACAGGGAGCAAAACAGACATCCCAGCTTCTCTGCTTTTGGCCTGGGGTGGTGGGGAGAGGGGGGAGAACACGGGGGCACATGCAGGCCCTCTGCACCTCTCCCTGCTCCAAGCGGGGCCTACTCACTGCACAGTGAGGCCTGGCCCAGCCAGCAGGAGCCCAGCAGTTCTGCCCAATGCTGGGGCCCATTAGAAGGCTCACAGGCTGTCACCCCAAGCCTCGTCCCTAACGTAGCCTTTGTCAGGAGGAAGATGGCAGTGAGGTTCCCATCAGCCACGTCTGTGATTCCTCAATTTCAGAACCTGGATAGAGAGGAGGGTGGGCCCCTTGGGCACCTGACACTTCACTTTCACGACCTCCTAAAAGAGGCAGGGCCGGGTCTCCCTGGTGGCGCAGTGATTGAGAATCTGCCTGCCAATGCAGGGGACACGGATTCGAGCCCTGGTCTGGGAAGATCCCACATGCCACGGAGCAACTGGGCCCGTGAGCCACAGCTACTGAGACTGCGCGTCTGGAGCCTGTGCTCCGGAACAAGAGAGGCCGCGATAGTGAGAGGCCCGCGCATCGCGATGGAGAGTGGCCCCCGCTGACCGCAACTAGAGAAAGCCCTCGCACAGAAACGAAGACCCAATGCAGCCATAAATAAATAATAAATTAATTTTTTTTAAAAAAAGAGGCAGGGCCCATGGCCCTACTGAGCTGGCCGAGAGGTGCGCCCTGGCCACAGAGGAAGAGGCCCTTGTTCCAACCCCCGAGACACCTCCTGAGGGACAGGAAGCACTGGCCTATGTCTGCAGTTTTCAAGTGTGGCCTGGAGTTCCTGGGGGCTCCCTGAGACCTTCTCAGGGCCGGATAAAGTCAAGACTGTTTTCATAATAATAGTACGTGATATGCCCCTTTCATTCTCACATGGGTGTGCACAGGTGGGCAGTGGACATTTCCAGAGGCCACATGATGCGTTAACAAGTCCATCACTCCAGCAAGCAAGTGCATGTAAGTGAATTCTTGTGTTTTAAGATTGTTTTAGTTTTGATAGCTCATAGTAAATATTGTTAGTTACACCCACACAAACAAAACTCTCGGGGTTCTTCATGGTTTTTAAGAGTGAGCCCAAAAAGTTTGGGAGTCAGACATGCAGATGCCTCTACCTGAGCATCCTCACCTGCTCAGCGTTCACTCCTCAGGGAGATGGGTGAGTCCAATTCGACATCCCCATGGCCCCTGCTTCAACTCTCACACTCCATTCTCAACAAGAGAGACCATAAACGTCTTGAGTCAGAGCACGTCCCTCTCCCATTAAAATCCATTTAGAACAAGATTCAGATGCTGACATGGCTGAGAAGGTTCCAGGGAGGCAGGGGGTCTAACAAAGGGGTCAGCATACTCTGGTTTGGGGGAATCCGAAAAGGGAAGGTCCCATGAAGAAGATGCATTTCTTATGATCAGAGCTAAAGACTGGGGTATCTTCTCTTACAGAACCTGCTGAGCTTTTCCAGCAAATTAATTTCATCCAAAAACTATTTAAATTTTTTTATTTTATCAAGTTAAAACATGCATGTAGTATTTGGAAAAGAAGACTGAAAGCTACAAAATAATACTGAAAGAAATTGAAGAAAAGTTAAATAAATAAGATATATACCAGATTTTTGGGACAGAAGACTCAACATTGTTATCGTGATGACTCTCCCCAAACTGAAATGTGGATTCAATGCAAGATTCCAGAATTCTCCATCATGACTCCTGATTTCTTCTTGTAAGTCATCTCCAAATTCCCCACGGTCTGCAGGCAGCCCACACTGGCACAGCAAGTTCCCACGGCTCCCACCATCAGCTCCAGCTCCACTGTGGGCCTGAGGTCACCCTCTGGGGTCTTCCTTCTGGGAAGCCCTGGTCATCCTGAAGCTGCCCGTCCTGCTCCTATTTCCACAGATGCTAAGGTCTGTCCTTTACTTTCCTGAAAGTCCTTTCCCATGACACTTCCTCAGTATTCCCACTGCTTCACCAAGACCATGTCTGCCAGACTGAACCCCCCAAAGCTCTCCTTGGCATGCCTGCCCCATCTGCAGAGGGCCCACCTCACTAACTTCTGAGAACTCCGCTGTGGGTATCCTTTAAGTAAAGCACTAAGTATGGCCCCAGTGTCCCTCCGAAATCCCTGTCTTCCCAACTCCCCCGACACATGCCCTGTCCTCCAGAAAGGTTGGTGCCCCTATAGCCCAATCAGCCCACAACACACTTTTGCCCAAATTCTGGCTTGATGCAGGCAGTTCCTTCTGTCAATTTTGCATCTTTTTTCCTCTTCACTGTCCCCTTTATGCAAACCTTCCTTGGCCTTCAAGGCCTAGCTTGGATGTCAGCCTATAGGTCTTTCCATTTCTGGAATCCTGATCCAGTTGCATTCTGTAGCACATGCTTTGGAGTCAACGTTCCTTTAGTGATAACATGCATTGTGCCTTTGACATAAGATTTTCTTACATGTCACAATGGCCAAGGGAGGGAGACATTTTTTTTTGTCCCTAAGGAATAGCCCCAAGGTGGCATTTTTATTTGCAAAGAGAAATACTAAGTGCGCCACTCATGTGTTTGTACATGAAAATTAAAGAATGCTCAACGTCACTAATAATTAGAGAAATGCAAATCAAAACTACAGTGAGGTATCACCTCACACCGGTCAGAATGGCGATCATCAAAAAATCTACAAACAATAAATGCTGGAGAGGGTGTGAAGAAAAGGGAATCCTCTTGCACTGTTGGTGGGAATGTAAATTGATACAGCCACTATGGAGAACAGTATGGAGGTTCCTTAAAAAACTAAAAATAGAACTACCATACGACCCAGCAATCCCACTACTGGGCATATACCCTGAGAAAACCATAATTCAAAAAGAGTCATGTACCACAATGTTCATTGCAGCACTATTTACAATAGCTGGGACATGGAAGCAACCTAAGTGTCCATCGACAGATGAAGAAGATGTGGCACATATATACAATGGAATATTACTCAGCCATAAAAAGAAACGAAATTAAGTTATTTGTAGTGAGGTGGATGGACCTAGAGTCTGTCATACAGAGTGAAGTAAGTCAGAAAGAGAAAAACAAATTCCGTATACTAACACATATATATGGAATCTAAAAATAATGGTTCTGAAGAAACTAGGGGCAGGACAGGAATAAAGACACAAATGCAGAGAATGGACTTGAAGACACAGGGAGGGAGAAGGGTAAGCTGGGACGAAGTGAGAGAGTGGCACGGACTTATATATACTACCAAATGTAAACTAGATAGCTAGTGGGAAGCAGCTGCATAGCACAGGGAGATCAGCTCGGTGCTTTGTGACCACCTAGAGGGGTGGGATAGGGAGGGTGGGAGGGAGACGCAAGAGGGCGGAAATATGGGGATATTTGTATATGTATGGCTGATTCACTTTGTTATAAAGCAGAAACAAACACACAGTTATAAAACAGTTATACTCCAATAAAGACATTAAAAAAAGAAAAAGAAAGGCCCTGACTCAGGACGGGGATACAGAATTGAACAGGATGTAAGCTGTGGCCCAAGCTTGCTTACTTGACGATCTCCATGTAAAACCCGTATTTGGGTAACAGACCCTTCTACGAGAGCAGTTTATGACACTGCAGACAACAGGGTGAGCGACAGGAGACTTTGGGGTTCTGGTGACACCACAGCTAATCAGAGAAAAGTGAGTCTGAGAACTGCCAGCATGAATGCAAAAGTCAAAGTGAGAGCCAAGGGCTGGCTCCATCTTCAGTCAGATCAGAATGGAAAGGTCTGGGCATTTCCATGCCCAAGGCCTGTGACTTTACAGTCATCCTCAGAGTACCCTCCTGCTCTCCCTCAGGGCATTTAGTTCACTCTCACTGACCCAGAACTACTACCCTGAGAGCTGTGGTCTGCCTTTTATACCACTGTTTTCTTTCCCTGCCTTGTGTGATGGAAAGGAAGGTCCCTAGGATTTATTAGAGGTCTCTAATAGAAGGGACATTGGCTAGGTGAGTTACAGGCACTGCCTGCCATCATCCTAGCCACGGCTCTCTGAAGCAGAGTCTACCTAAATTGCGAATGAGAAACTAAGAGAATTCACATATGCATTCATAGTCAGAAAATATGAGCCCGCAATCTGTGCCTGGCAGGGCGTGAGGTGCCAGATAAACACTGGCGACTGAGAGACAGCCCTGCCGCCCTTTCAGCTGATGAGCTTATAGGTGAGAATCAATGCAGTCACCATAGAAAATGAATACAAATTGTGATCAGTCTTATTAAAGAAATAAAGAATGTGGTGAACCAGTACAATAGAGGAAAGCTAACAGATAGGGAGCCAGCTAGGCCTCTTCAGGAAAGGGCTTGGTTGCGGGGCAGGGGTGTTCTGAGCTGAGGAAGGGCTGGCAATGCGAAGGTCCCAGCCCCACCCCTGAGGTTCCCACTCAGCAGGTGGGTGGGTCCGAGAACATGCATTTCTAACCCGTTCCCTCCCGCGAACCCACTTTGAGAATCAGTTTGCCATGCCACATCAAATGCCCCTCTCCGGTCTCCTCTCCAGTTCAGGATTTCCTTCTTAAATGTCAAAAGGTGAACAGCAGTGAATGTGGACTGGAGATAAGTCATCTTCTCCCGACAGAAGCCCCCGCCCCGTGCCACTTCTACAGGTGGCTGGGCAGTGGCTTCAGTGCAGTGAAGACTGTCCCTGGGGGCAGCAGCTTCCTGGAGTGATTGTTTCATCCATCTGACATTACGGCTGACCCCAGCTTTCCAGGAACTGGCCTTTTCTCCTCACATAAAAATAGCCATTTCTCATAAACTATTTAGTGGGACTCAGTGCACAGCAGGAACCAACAGCTTCACAAACCAGGAGCTTTGCTGGTGGCTGGAGGAAGTGGCCAGAAGAGCACAACTAAGGCCAAAGTCAGGCTTCCCTCTTGTTATATTTCAGGGAAGGAGGCAGTTTAGCTCTGGGTCAGTGAGAGTGAGCTAAATACCCCGAGGGAGGGCAGGAGGGTGCTCTGAGGATGGCTGCAAAGCCACAGGCCTGGGCACAGAAATGCCCAGAGCTTTCCATTCTGATATGACTGAAGATGGAGCCAGCCCTTGGCTCTCCCTTTGACTTTTACATTCGTGCTGGAAGTTCTCAGGTTCACTTTTCTCTGATAGCCATGGTGTCACCAGAACCCCCAAAGTCTCCTGTCGCTCACCCTGTCATCTACAGTGTCATAAACTGCTCTCATAGAAGGGTCTGTTACCCAAATACGGGTTTTACATGGAGATCGTCACAAGTTCCCAGACTCACATCACCTTGTGCCTGCAAATTTCACATGCTTTTAGAAGTGCAATATCGACGTGTAAATAGTGTAGGTGGGCTATGCATGTGTGCGTGCATGTGTGTGTGCACATGTGCGTGTGTGTTCGTGTGTGTGCGCGCACGTGTGCATGTGTGTTCGTGTGTGTGCTTGTGTGTGTGCGTGCACGTGTGTGTGCATGTTTGTGTGTGTGTGTGCGTGCATGTGTTTGCGTGCATGTGTGTGCACGCATGCGTGTGTGTGTGCGACTGAGAGGACCCCAACTTGCAGGTTCAAATATACATTTTTTTTGTTTCCTTTGCTTTTAGACAGATCTTGTCTCATACTCACGTGGTGCATTAGCACCACTTTAAAATAAAAATTTTTATCAACCCCAATCATTCCCTTTCCTTTTCACCCCTCCATACCCAGGAAATAACATGACTAATACCATCTGAGACTCAAATTGTGCAGGAGTAAAAGGACTCTCAGCTCTCCATCCAAAATACATCCAAACTCCTCTATTAAGCTATCCTATTTTAGGCTTCTCCCAAGAAATCCAAATTAACCTTAGGTCATCGGTTAGTGCAAATGTCTTTGCTAGAATTTAAAAGGCTCTATAAGCCCTTAAACACGCAGGGGTGTCAGCTAAGTATTGCTCCTGCCACGACTGTGCCTTCAGTGACCTCCCACATAAAGCCGTGCCTTGTAATGGGGTGACCAGGCCTGTCCACTGTCCCATCCTAATGCCTGAGCATAAAGGGCAGCTTTGCATCTTTGTCCCAAGTCACAGCAGGGAGCAAGCACGAGGGCCATGAATCTCAGTGATGGTGAATACTGAGTGCATTGGCCAGGGATCTTCAGAGAAACAGAACCAATAAGGTATAGGCACACATACAGAAAGAGTTTTATTATAAGGAATTGGCTTATATGATCATGGAGGCTGACAAGACCCAAGATCTGCAGAGAGCTAGCTGGAGACCCAGGAGAGCTGATGCTGTAGTTCTGGTCTGAGTCCCAGGAAAAGTGATGGTGGAAGTTCCAGTCTGAATGTTGACAGGCTCAAGACCCAAGAAGAGCCAATGTTTCAGTACGAGTCTAAAGGCAAAAAAAAAAAGACTAATGTCCCAGCCCAATAATCAGGCCAGAGAAATTCTCTCTTACTTTGCCTTTTTGTTCTACCAGGCCTTCAGCTGATTGGATGAGGCCCATCCATACTGGGGAGGGCAATCTGCTTTTCTCAGCCTAGATTCAAATGTTAATCTTATCCAGAAATACCCTCCCAGAAACACCCGGAACCATGTTTGACCGAGTATATGGACACACCCTGGCCCAGTTAAATTAACACATAAAATTAACTGTATGTGAAAGGTCACAAGAGGCTTCCTTGTGCAATACCCTGGGCAGGGCTGTGCAGGCAGCTGGACGTCTGAGGGCAGCTGGTGTATTCGCTGCTGCAGACTCTGGTAAGGGAGTAAAAGGCCAAAAGCACATGACCCCAGATAGTGCCCATGGAGCTGCAGCCACACACCCATGGCCACCTCACCAGGCCCAGCTACATTTACACAGATGTCCCAGCCTGTTCACTGGAGACAGGCCAGGAGCGCTTGCATTACCAAGTGCTCCTCTGAGCTGTGCTTCCCCCTGAAAGTGACTGCACACCACGTCAGCACTCAGATCCCAGGGACCGTGGCTCAGCTTGGAGCCAGAACTCAGCTCCATCAGAGCCTGACCACACCCATTCATTTGCTGCCCTGTGCCCAGCCTTGGCCCTGGAAACATGAGGCTTGGGGGATGCTCTCTGCCACTCTGCCTGAAGGTGCTCAACCTCTTACAGAATTTGGAGCTTTTCAGGTCCAATCCCTTCCTCCCAGTCATCTCCTAGCACAGACCTCTCAGGGCCCGCCATGTATGTTGTCTGGATGAATGAGGATGTCACCTCCCCAGATTTCTTTGAGGCTCCACCCCGCATCCAGCAAAGGAGTGAAATTTACCCTGCAAAGGGGACAGTCGTAATTCAAGAGGCAGCATGGCCTTCCCAAACCTGGAAAGTTTCCTCCCAAGTGGGGATGAACTCATTGAGAAGGACACCGAGAGCCCACTTTCCCCCCGGGGGGGCCAAGCTGCTTCCTGTCATTCAGGAGGGACACCTACCCACCTGCTCAGGAGAAGGAGGCCTGTCCTCCAGCAGGGCATGAGGTCAGAACATCACCACAAAGCTGGGCCACGACCACCTGCAGGTACTGTGAAGAGCACCACTGGCCTCTGTGGCCAGACCCCAGGACATCAGGGCCACCTGCAGAGCCTGTGCCCAAGACCCGCTGAGTCTGGGCACAGCAGAGGCCCATGGGTCAGGGCAGGTGGGCTTTCTGCAGAGAAAGGACCCAACCCTGAGCCTCCACCTCATGGGACCACCACCTCACCCACGCCTCAGCTGTCAATGAATGTGAAATCTGCTTCCCTTCTGTGCTGTCCTGAGAGTTCCGCATCTACCTTCCCAGTTGCTCTTTATGTCACAGACCATGCGGATGGAAAGGAAATGGAGATTGTCAGGCTTGTCTTAGACAGGGCTGTCTTGCCTGGGCCTAGAAATGCCCCCACTCTGTCCTCCTTCCTCCCCCCATCCACCTCCCCTACCTCCATCTACCCCCCCATTTCCCTCCCCCACCTTCCCCACTTCCCCCTAATTTCCCCCTCCCCTCCCTCACTCTACCTCTCCCATACACCTCCCCAACCCTGTCCCATCTCCCCCACCCCATCTTCTCCATCCACATCCCACCCCATCACCTCCCCTATCTTCCCCTCCCATCTACTTCCCCACATTCCCCATCTCTTCTCCATACACCCCTCTCCCATTCCATCTCTCCCACATCCCCACCCCACACTATTGGGTTCTCTGCCAGCCACAGTGGCAAAACTGCTAGAGAAGAAAGGCCACACTGTGCCCACATCTTGGGATTCCTGACTGTCCCTAGGGCCAGCCTTGCTCATGCTCTGAAAATGGCACTATGGAGCCTCCTCTTCAGCCACCAGGCCCTGTGTGCTCTCTGCAGTGAAGGACCCTGGTGAGAGGGCCACCCAACCTCTGTGGTGGCCTCCAGTGGCTACCTTTGAAGGCAAGGCCTGCTTCCCCCAGCTGTCACTCCCCCAATTCTGGAACTGGCCCTTCCACATGTGTGTTCTTCTATTCCCCACGCCCCAAGCCAACCTGCAAGTTCCTCTGGGACCAGCACCTGCCCGGCTCCTGGCTGCTTTCCCAGAGCAAGGCCACGTCCCAACAGAGCCCTCCTTCCCTAGAGGCCAGGTCCATGAACTGCCCCCTCAGCTTAGCCCTGTAGCCCTGGGAGAGGAGGCCCCTCCCAGGGCAAATCCCAGGCCCTTCCCTGGAATTCAGGAGCTGCTTGAGATGATTCAAGTGGCAGTCCATCCATCTGGAAAACTCACTTGAGTTCCAGTCTTCACTAAGCAACCCCAGAGGAGGAGACCCAGAGCCAGAGGGGAGAGGCCATTTGCTCAAGATCCCACACTCAGGGAGCACAGGGCAGCTCCGGCCTCAGTTCAGGCCTCTCTGTGACTCCCCAACAAAGAAACAGATCTCCCACAGGAATTCAAACATGTGTCCCCAATTCAGGGGAACAGGGAGCCCCTCACCTGACTGGAGATGCTGAATGTGGCTGAATGGACAGACCCGCCCCGCCCAGATCACCCCAGCCGGCGCCACACGTGGGATTTGGCTTTGAGACACTGGCCATCCTGTCCCAATGCCGATGATCTGAGCTACTTATTAAAACACTAAAATAAAATCAAGACAGGTTTCCTAGCACACTTCAGAGTGGGTAACTCTATCCATCTTCCATTTGCCAGGCGTCATTCTCCAGCAGCTGGGTGGGGAAGAAAGCTTAATCTCTTTGAACCTACATAATATCCACACCCTATGACTATATAAAGGTACAGCTGGGCAAAATGTCATGAAAACTTCGATTCTAGGTAATGGGGTGTCAGATGCCTTGCATGCCTTCTCACATTTCCAGGACACGCTCCAAGGAAACCCCTAGCATGCTGACGCCACGTGCCGTGCAGAAGACACAGCAGCCAGGCCCTCGGAAAGATGAAGCATTTTCAGTCTTTATCATGGGGGCGCAGTGGTGGGGGAGATACAGAATGCCTGGAAATGTGGTGATGGATGTAACGAACTAGGAAACACTTGGGGTCTAAAAAGTTGCTTGAGAGGTGGGGATTCTTACGGATCCCTCCATTTCTTTGAATCCCTATAGAACTCTTATAAGTGTGTTTCCCCAAAGCTCTCCTTCCTCCAACCATTTGCTTTTTCTTTGTTACTTCTAGAGGCAGGCCTGACTACTGCTGCAGTTTTCACAAATCACTGTGGAGCTAAAACCAGCAGAGGGAAGACGTGCCCAGGAACAGAGGCCCTGCTGCCCTTGATGACAGTCGTGTGCTTCCTGTTCACTGAAGTTCCTTCCACACACCAGGCTCTCATGCATCCTCCTTTAAAGGAAGACGAGAAAGGGTCATGCTAGGGGTCATGCTGGGGCCCATGGCCAGTCAGCTCCCACTACTTTAGATAAGATGGTTGAATGAGTCACTTAGTGATTTAAAACAACAATAATCCTTTATTACCTCTCCTAGTTCCTGTGGGTCAGGAGTTCAAACAGGGAGCATCAAGTAGTTTGTCTCTGCCCTGTGGTGTCCGGAGCCTCTGCTGGGGACTCAAATCGGGGCAGGGACCACCTGAAAACCATTTCCTCCTAGGTCTGGTGGTCCATGCAGACCCAGAGGGACTTTCAGCTGGAACCCCCAAACGTGGCCTCTGCATGTGCCCCCAACTTCCTCTCAAGATGGCAGTGAGGCTTCTAGAGCAAGTGTCCCAAGAACAAGAGAGCCAAGAGACCAGGGCAGAAACTGTCAGGACCTTTGCTATCTGGTTTCCAAAGACACCTGGCACCACTTCCACCATGTTCTATTGATGGAAACAGTCACAAAGGCCTGCAGGGTCCAAAGAGAGGGAACACAGAGGGCTCCCTTCAGTGCAGGAGCCCATGTCTTATTGTAAGAAGGGTGTGGAGGATGGGATGTAAAGAGATGAGCATCTCTGGAAAATATCTTCCATGATGATGGGAAGGCAGGTGCTACTGAGGATCCCATCCTCTGCCGTCAGCACTGTGAAGCCACAAAGCCTATCAAGCTTTGCTTCGTTTCTTTCCATGTCTAGTTAGGAAGCCCAGCTCTGAGTCAAGAAAACAACTCTTTATATGATTTCACCCAATTAAGTAGGCTTCACCTGGGCTCTCTCTTAGGATTACTTTTGTGTTTTCTGTAAGATTCATATCCAGAATTTTTAAAATGGAAGAACAATAACCGGGCCTTCAAGGTGGCCCCTGTCAATCATTCCTGACAGTCTCTTGGCTGAGGATGGCAGCCGGTAAATTGGGATTACTGCCAAGTTACAGCAGGAGCTTTCAGGAGTGATTGCTGGCATATTGCTTTACCAAGCTCAAGGTTGATTCAGAGGAGATAGCTCATCAAGAGCTTGTCACCCACTGAGAGGCCCGTGATGACCCACAGCGGGGAGCCGCGTCTGCAGCAGGGAAGGAGCTGGCTCTGGGCTAAGCTGTTCTGTCGGCACCAGCCCATCAGCTAAAATTATTGCTTACTGTCCTTGCCGGGCGTAGATCAGGAGGGCGGGCTGGCATGACCCAAGGCCCCAGGCCCACTTCCTGTGATGCTCCGTGCACACTGGCCATGCCCAGCTGATCTGGAAAAGCCCGGCCCCAGGTGGTGAGACTTTTCTGTCCACCCACTAATTGCCCTTTTTCGTTAGCTGTATCTGGCCACAGTTCCATTCTGACACCTCCACTGAGTCCTCCAGCTCCAACGCAGGGGTCTTTCTGTACTGCTTGTCAGTTTACAGGATCAGATACACAGGCAGACAGATCACAACCACGTACAGTCTTCATGAAATTCGCCGAGGTTGGAGGCCTCGGTCTTGCATGGGGCAGACTGCACTTGGGCCACTCTGGGCCGTTCACGGAGGCATGGCTCTGGGTGCACAAACACTCAAATTATGACTCCACATTCTACAGAAGCAAGTCTGCGAAACCCAAGGCGGAGGGCCCAGTGCCAGGGAGAATTTATCATTCTTTCCGGCAGATTCTTATTTGCCTTGAAGAAGCCAACACAGGGCTGCTGCATGGAGGGACCACATGCTGTCAGGCATTAATCTGCTCTCCAGAAAACCCACCAAGGACACACTCTGTTGCAAGGGGACAGCTTTGAACTCCAGCTGCCACAGCTGGGGGAACATTTGATAGCGGAAAACGATCAGCAGCCAGAGAAGGGAGGTCATCTGGCTGAGAATATTCATGAACCTTCCCCAGGAGGCTTTAGCAGGAAAAACACTTCTATCTAATCGTCTCTCTTCCTGAATTGTCAGCTTCTGCAGGATGTTGACTAGGAGCAGAAATAAGGAGGATAGGAACGAGAGAGAGACGAGGCTGGAACCCTCCGTTCTTTTTTTGTTTGTTTATTATTGAGGTAAGGTTGAAATACAAAGTTATGTAAGTTTCAAGTGTACAACATGGTGATTCACAAATTTTAAAGTTTATACTCCATTTATAGTTATTATAAAATATTGGCTATATTCCCTGTGTTGTATAATATATCCTTGCAACTTATTTATTTTATACATAGTAGTTTGTACCTCTTAATCCCCCACCCCTATCTTGCCCTTCCCCCTTGAAACCCTCCATTCTTTAAAGGGTTTTGAACAATGACCCACAGCCACAAAGAATTCCCTGTGATTCTTCTGTCAGGAGTGACAGACCTGCATAGGTTGCAGAGAAAAGTCATCCAGGGGTGCAAGACCACGCCCAGGCTCCACCTGCCTCAGGTTCATTGAGCTCCCAGATGTGGAGTGCTAAGATGCTTGAGGGTCCAACAGCACATGCTAATGATGGTAAACAACACAGTACTGTGTCTACAAAGTGGGATTTCTTTCTTCTTTCTGGGAAAACTGCATTGTTGGCGAGATGTTGGCAGAACAACACCCTCTTGCGTGCAGTTCACTGTTTTCCGAGGGGTTACTGAAGTAAACAAGCAAGGCCTGTCCTCCACTCTCTGCAGGAGAGGACCCAGAGAGGAGGAGGGCAATGAGGGTTCTAATGCAGGACTGAACAAGTATGGAAGGAGCTCTGGGGAGAGACAATAAAATCCAGTGGGGGTGGTCCCGTCCCCATGCCAAAACCCCACAGCCCTGATCTTAGAACCCGAGGTTCATCAACAACTTATAGTTTACTGTCAGCAATGTGTTTTCTCTTACTGTATATATATTTATTGTTTCTAGCAATTTAACCTGTAGACTTGAAATAACCTGATGAAGAGCATTTTAAGAGGCAGCTTTTGGCCAGCACAAGGGCGCATCTCCTTACTCAGGCATCCTTTCCCACGCGATCTGATTTGATGACATAAAGACATCACCACTTTGGCACCAAAGGGTCTGCAGTGCAGTCGTGACACACTAGCTACCCGGGATGAGGTCAGATTTTACAGGCTGAAGCATGGTCTTCCACACAGCTGCCCTCACTGCAGTCAGCAGCTGAAAATTCAGGGGTCCCCAGGGCCCCTGACAGGCCTGCTACAGATTCAGGAGTTCCCTCGACCCCCTCACTTTTTATAATTTACTAGAACAACTGGCAGAATTCAGGAAAGCACTATACTTAAGATTACAGTTTTATTATAAAGAATGTGAATAAAGACCAGACAAAGAAAGAGATGTATGGAGCTCCCAGATGGGAAGCTTCTGTGTTCTCAGGACCTGTCCCCTCCCAGAACATGGAGGTAAGTCCAAGCTTCAGGTGAGTAGTTTCTACTGTAGTCTCAGCATGTAGACATGATTGATTGAATGGCCCTGAGGTTGAACCAGTCTCCATCCACCTCTGTTCCCAGAGGTTGGCCTGCTAGCCTGGGGCTTAAAGCCCCAGTGCTCTAATCCTATGGTTGGTCTTCCAGGTAAGACCACCCACCGCCTGAGTCACCTCATTAGCATAATCTCAGGTGTGGTCAGAGGCCCACCTCAAATAAGAAAGACACTGTGGAAATTCCAAGGATTTAGCAGGTACTTCCCAGGAACCCGGGACAAAGGTCAGCCAAATCTGCCATACAACAAATTTCAGGTTTCAAACTCAGCGTCTATAAAGTCAAACTCTTCTTTCTTGCACTCCTTTGTCCCATGATCATAGAGAAGAAAGAGCCCGACCTGGATTTCCCCTGTCACTTTTTTGAGGCTCTTCCAGCAATCCTAACACCTCTGTCTGTAATGTCACCCATGTCTCCCAGTCCATCACTGTCCACGCCTACAACCATCCTCAAGCCCATCTGTCACACGCCCTGCTCCCCAAGTCAAGGCTGCTGTTTCCTGAACACTGGCTTGAACTCACACCTCTGCCTTAGTCTGCTGGGGGTCCGATGACCAGCTGTGACCCCAACCCCTCACACAGTTATCACGTGACCTCCCCCTCAGCCCTCCTTCCTGAAAAGGGTTGCCTGTGGCCCTCTATGTCCCACCATTCTCCAAGGCTTTCTCAACTGCTTTTTCTCCACTTGGTGAATTTCTGGATCTCTCTCACCTGCCACTGAAGCAGGAGTCTTCCTCACGTACTCGGCAGCCCTTACGCAAACTCTGGAATCACCACAGGAGTCCTAAGCCTGATGCTGAACCTGGACTCTGTACCCCAACACCAAATTAAATCTCAGAGGCAGAGCTTTGGTTGAAGTAGAAAAGAATAACTTTATTGCTTTGCCAGGCAAAGGGGACCACAGTGGACTAATGCCCTCAAAACTGTGTGTCCCAACCTGGAGGGGGTAGTGAGGAGTTTTATAGTAATGGTTCAAAGAGGATCATGTGATCAGCTCATGGACATTCTTCCGATTGGTTGGCGGTAAGGCAATTGGGAGTCAGCATCATCAATCTTCTGTTTCCTACCAGTCTGGGGTCTACATGCTTGTGGACAACATACAGTTAACTTCTCCCATCTGGTGGAGATTTCAGCATCTGAAAAACAGCTCAAAGATACTGTTATGTGCGTCTCTTGAGGAGGAACCAGGACCCTGCCCCAAGGCTGCACTACTGTTTCTTAACTGTCCCTCCCATGTCTCCACATCCCCTCCCTTCCCTGATTAGCAACTGTTGGAACCTGCCCTTTGGAACTCAGGGAAGGTTATGGAGGCTGAATGAAGCCTATTTCCTGAAAACAAGAAACGGGGAGCAGAGAAAGACTTTTGTGCCCAGGAGGCCCTCAGGGTCCTGCTCAGTTTCAAGCCCCATGTGCAACCTCAGATTGGACTTCTATCTCGGGCTTTTTCTGTAAGAGCAGAGGTGTACTTTCTCATACACTGGCTGCCTCAGTTCCCAGGGAGGTAACTTCCACCTTGATAGAGCCTGTGAGTGACTCTCAGTACATTGCGGCTGGTTTTGTTACTGAGTCCAAGTTTGCTCTGCTTGCCACACGACAGGCCAATAAATTGGAGGACAAGGTGTTGAGGCAAGGAATAAAAACTTTATTTGGAAAGCCAGAAGACTGAGAAAATGGCAGACTAGTGTCCTCAAAAAACCATCTTATCTGGGTCAGACGCCAGTTTCTTTTACAGAACAGAAAGAGGGAGGAGGTAAGGAAGTAAAGTAAGCCATTAGTTTTGCAAAATATCTCCTGGCTAGGCCAGCATAGGGGTGGGGATGTGTTAATTTCTTCTTTTCTGCAGCCATTCACAGGTGAGCAGGGTCAGAATGTCTCCCTGTGAGCTGAACAAAGGCACTTTAACATTCAGGCAGTAGGCAGGGTTCCCTGAGGCAGGCCATTATGTATGCTTACTGCTATAGATAGCATCCTTCTAGTGGTTACAGTAACAAAAGCAACAAAAACAAAGGTTAAAGTAAAAGAAACAGATCCAATATGGAGTCAGATTCTGTTCTTCCCCATTGCAGTTTTACTTTGTAGACAATCTCATCTTTTTTTCTGAGAAAACTCCTGGTCTTTTTGGAACCCCGTTAATATTTCTACATAAAAGTAAATGCAAAGTAGCCAAATTTATGGTCACCACCAAAAATAAAATAAAATAAAAGCTTGATTTTGCCTCTAAGATTTGACATAAGGTTTGGGTTATGTGTCATTTTCATGTCTTCATTTATGAAGGTATTGATTAATCCATTCTCAACTGGCTGTGGTTCTGCCATATGTCACGGTTAAACATTTCCACCTGACAAGGGAGCAAAACTCCAGAACATTAATAAAACCACCAGAGGATCTGACTAAACAAAACTAGGACATAATTGTAAGTACTAAACAAAACTAGGACATAATTGTGAGTTCCCTCAGCACTTTCTTCTAATGGCACCAAGCACCCCACTGTGTGAACCCACGCCTCATTACCTAGGCTGGGATAAAAGGACAGGCACAGTAAAGGCAATGCCTGAGTTCACTCAATATTCATTTTGCTGGATGTTTAAGCTGCTTTTATTTTTTTGTACTTAACTTGTCCTCTAGAAACATCTTTTTAACCTATTTTGTACCATGAATCTGAAACCCAGCAGGACCCTGTGGGCACCCTCCTAAATACTAATCTTTTCCATGTCCCCCATTTCCTGTGTGCAGGAAATGGCTTCGCTCAGCCTCCTTGACCTTCCCTGAGTTCCAAAGGGCAGATTCAAACAGTTGCTAATCAGGGAACAGAGGGAATGCAGAAACAAAGGAGGAGCATTCAAGAAACAATAGTGCAGTGATGGGACAAAGTCCTGGTTCCTCCTGAAGGAATATACATGACAATACCTTTGAGTTCTTCTGCAGGAACTAAGACCCCAACCCAGGTGGAGGATGTTAACTTCAAACTGAGCACAAGATTCCTGGAATACCACTCTGTTACCTCATCACCAAACAATCAGAAGAAAGTTACACACCCTGTGGCCCTCACCCCAAATTTTGCCTTATATAAACTTCTCCCTGAAAACCATAAGGGAGTTTGGGGTATTTTCAGCATGAGCTACCCATTCTCCTTGCTTGGCCCTATAATAAACCTTTCTCTGCTCCAAACTCTGACGTTTCACTTGTTTGGCTTCCCTGCACTTCAGGCACACAAACCTGCATTTGGTAACAAATCTTTGACGTGAAATAAAGAAAAGATGTGCCAACATCTCAGGTTTGTTGCCATCAACCAGAAATGAGATATTGCTTTATAAATTCTCTATCAAATCTTTGCATCATGGCCCGCTCTGCTTCCAGGACACCCATCATATGTAGGTATTAGTGACACCACCCTGCCTGGGAAAACCTGCATATGCCCTGTGAGGCCGAACACAGTGGAACTCCAGTTGAGGCTCGCGGGGAAATGGCACAGGATCACAAAAGCCATGACGCTTTCTGGAAAAGGTGACACTCAAAATATATGTACTTCCGGGGCTTCCCTGGTGGCGCAGTAGTTAAGAGTCCGCCTGCGATGCAGGGGACACGGGTTCGTGCCCCAGTCTGGGAAGATCCCGCGTGCCGTGGAGTGGCCGGTCCCGTGAGCCATGGCCGCTGAGCCTGCATGTCCAGAGCCTGTGCTCCGCAACAGGAGAGGCCACAGTGGTGAGAGGTCCGTGTACCACACACACACACACACACACACACACACACACACAAATATATATATATATGTACTTCCTTCCAGTACTTCCCTCCAGAAAACTGTTCTCTAGAAACTGATACTTAACTGATTATAATTGCAAAGCATTGCACACTCCAGCAATGCATTATTTTTTTAATTGAAAATTATGTAGATACCCCTCTGTTTCATCCCTTATTGTCCAAAGCAGCTCTAAAATATGCCAGAAGGGAATATCCTGAGCCTAAATGTATTTCCAGTAGCAATCAGGGACATTGCAGGAGCACTAGAGCCTTCTCATTGAAATAACAAATCCCCGTTTTGTAATCTTAGAGTCCCAGAAGGCATGGGGTGGGTGACAAGCCTGGGACATCCCTGGAAATTCTCCTCTTTGCCCTTCACATCTTTCCAAAAATAATGAGAATATCCCAGGTCATCTCAACTCACTCTGATTCTTAGTGGTGACTTCTATACTCTCTGTATTGCTTTAATACAATGCAGAGATTTAAGAATCAGGCCGCACCCTGAGGTATCACCATAATTAAAGTATCGAATGCATAGGAAGAAGATCTGAGCTTTGTTTTCAGTTACAGGATACATTTGAAAGAATATTCAGAATTTGAGTTATAACTCATTCTGCCTCTCAACCTGTGATGTGTGGAATGTGCCCTGGAATCTGAGATCCACCTCTCTGAGCCTCCATTTCCTGATCAGTTAAATGAGTTTAATGAGAATGCCTACTGCATGGGTCAGTTGTGAAAACAAGGGAGATAAATATAAAAACCGTAACTCCAAGTAAAGATAAGGAAACAATAACTATTGATAAAGGCAATATTTATCCTTGAACGCTGATTTCCCCCAACAAAAGGACTGGCCTTCTCTGTTCACATTATTTGGGCAGCGGACCCCAAACTTACCCAAGCAGACATTGGAATAGATGAGGTGGGAGTGGAGCCAGGGAACGCATGGGCTCTGGGGTCAAAAGTACAGGTGTGGATGAGGCACAAGTATGCTTGGTCTCCAATGCGGGGATCCTCAGGTCTTGTTGCCCAAAGAGTCAGGAGTGGGACTGCCCTCTCCATCAGCTCTGCTTCCACTGGAGCCCCCAGATGTGGGGACTGGACTGTCAAAATGTCAGCCAGCCCATAAATGAGTTTTTACTTTACAAAAATCCTTTCTCACCTGGAGCATAGCCATGTGGCAAGGCTCAGTGTGATACTGTGATTATAATTAGAAATATATTCGTGGTCTTTGTCTCGGCCCCCTTTTCTAGCACTGGGTTCTGAGAGCAATAAAGATATTGTTGTTATGTTAATGAGGTGACTTTGGAAAGCCCCTAGGTCGCCTAAGGATGCCGCTGGTCTAGGGGGTGGGAGGAGGGGCAACCAAGTGATTAGAGGATTGGAACTTTCAGTCCCACCCTCTGACTTGGGAGGGCAGAGAGGCTAGTTGGAGGCTGAGCTCAATCACCATTGGCCAGTGATTTACTCAATCATGCCTGTGTAATGAAGCCTCCATAAAAACCCAAAAGGAGTTTCCAAGAGTTTCCCAGTTGCTGAACACCAGGAGATTTGGGGAGAGTGACGCACTCCGAGAGTGCATGGAAACTCCACACCCTTTCCCACACATTTCTGAGTTGTAACCTTTTATAATAAATCAGTAAGCTAGTAATCTAGTCATTCCAGCAAACTAATCAAACTCTAAGAATGGGTCTTGGGTTGGTGCTAAAGCCCAAGTGACAACGTGAACTTGAAACTGGCGTCTGGGGAGAAGCGGGGGGCAGTCTTGCAGGACTGAGCCCTTAACGTGCGGAATCTGATGCTATCTCTGGGTCAACAGTGTCAGAATTGAGTAGAATTGTAGGGTTCCCATCTGGTCTCAGAGAACCACTTGGTTGGGTGGGGAACCTCCTCCCTCACATTGGAATTGGGTGACTCAGCTGTGAACACCACCTTGTCAGAGCCTGGTGTCCATGCATCCATCCATCCCATACAGGGACATGTACCTCTGTGTAGCCAGCTCCAGGGTCTCTCCTGTGCCTCGCTCCTGTGTTCTGACTTTCAATTGCCTTGTTCACTAGGCAACCTATAGACAACCAGAGGCTGGTCACTGTTGTCACCCTTCTTAGCCATTGTGACCTGAGATCCAGCAGTCTTTGTGACCGCCTTGGAGGTCATGACCTTCCAGACAGGTCAGGAACACTCTGTTAGTTCACTGACCACCCTCTTAAGGCACGGCCTTTTTTATTGATGCACACTGGGAAAGAGTTTAAAAGAATATTGACACAGAAGACACTGCCATGAACCTTTCCCAGGGACTTGACCCCTTGCAACTTCCCAGGCTTACCTTGTGCTCTCAGAGCATGATGCAACCCATGGGAAACCGAGTCACATGCAAGTCACAAGAGGCTCCCTCACTACTCAGCCAGCACATAGGTCTCTGCACAAGTTAATATGGCCACAGTGCCTTGCTTCCCAAGAAGAAGCAAGCAGGTGGAACAAACTATGAGAGTGAAAACAGGCAGAACCTTGTCGAGTGTTTTCACGCAGAGAAGGCAGGGCTGGAGCGTTAAGACACCAGCATAAACAGAAGCCTGCAGCCATCAAGACTCACGCATGCACCCAGCACTCTCTCCCTTGGGGCTCCTGCGGGGTAGGGGGGAGAAGGAGAGCAGGAGCAGAGTGGGGGGTTTGAACCAGGTCTCAGTTACTCACACAGGTCTGGCCAACAGGTAGCTGCTGCTGTGATGCCACCCGCCCCAGAGCAGCAGAGACACTTGACTGGGTGTCTGGCGGAAAAGCAGGAAGAGGCGAAGAGAGGAGATGTTAATCAGCTTAAAGAGAAGGGTAGTCAAATCCAAGGTCTTCCCGCATCATCTTTTCCAATACTCCAGAACCCCAGGGTTGCTAATATTTCAGGAGTCTGCATTTGATTTCCCCCTTTGTTTTAAAGCCAACATCAAAGTACTGAAATTGACCTTCAACTCCTCCTGGAATAGGGCTCACGCCACCCGCATTCAGATGCAGAGCCAGGCTAAGAATTGAAAACAGTACCCTGCCGTCTGCTCCAGCCCAGCCCCTGCACACCAGGCTCAGTGAGACACCGTCCCCAGAACTGTGGTCTGGGAGACTCCTCTGGTTTCACAAGTACGCCCTCTTGTAGTCACAGGCTCTTTGGATTAGTATTGTGAACAAATTGAAAATGGCACATGAAATAGTTCTGTGCCTTTCAGAAAGAGGGGGGTCTCTAATGAGCTTTTGAAAGGAAGCATGGCACTGCCCAGTGGAGAGACACCCAGTGACCACCCAAGCTTTGCACACCACGCTCTGCACTGAAGCCTGGATGTGAATCTCTAATTCCACCCAGTGTCAAGTTACTTCTCTGAGTCGGACTGCCTCCTGATGACCCGGGGAGCCCAGGCAGAGGGAGAGGGTGCCTGCAAGAAGCAAAGGTGGCACCGGGTTTCTCACTATGGTCCCACTTATTTCCCCCTCCCCCAAGTCCAGTGTCCCCGGCTGCGAGCCTGCCACTCTCTTGACTCTCATTCATCTGGGAAGCCCATCCTCAGCTCCCACTTGGAGCACAGTAAAGAGGACACTTGCCAAGTGCTTCAGCAGCCTTGGACATGAAAGGCCTGTGCAGATGTGAAATAGGGCACAGAGTCTGACAAAAGAACATGTTCTTACTGAGGCTCATTACGTGAATTGCATTATTCAGGGGCCCAAAGCAGCTTTGGCAAAGCGCATCCCTCTTTCCGTATTTGGCCGGGAACATGGGTTAACAGAACAAATGCTACTATGTTGAAATACATGGGATGCTCTTTTACTTTGTAAAAGAGTCTACCTTTGGTCGTGCGTTCTGAAGCTGATATTTAATCCTCTTAAGTGTCAATGTCAGAAAATTTTAAACTGAAATGAGGGTGGTGGAAATTAAGTGATACTGCCCCTGACGCCTCACAGTTGGAGGCAAGTGTGTTATATCAGTTTAGGAGCAAGGGGGACTTTGTGACCAATACTGATCCTGTGACTAACCCACCAGGCTCATGCTAGAGAAGGAAAAGGAGAAGCCCAGGCTGGAGCAGAATGCGTGCAGAGGGCTCTGCGCACTGCCTGACTAGAAGCACCTTCTTGTTTCAGGATGTCCTATGGGTAGCTTGGCTGGTGGGTAGAACTTTACAGCCAAGGAATATGGAGTTCTGTGCATTCTTAGACACATGTTTGGACCATCTGAGTCCTCGTGACCTGCACTTTGGAAGTCCACTTTTTTAGATGGAGCTACTGAAGGAAATTCACAAACACAATTTTCCCAAGGCAAAAATGTAGCCTGGGGGCTTCCCTAGTGGCGCAGTGGTTGAGAGTCCGCCTGCCGATGCAGGGGATGTGGGTTCGTGCCCCGGTCCGAGAGGATCCCACGGGCCGCGGAGCGGCTGGGCCCGTGAGCCATGGCCTCTGGGCCTGCGCGTCCGGAGTCTGTGCTCCGCGACGGGAGAGGCCACAGTAGTGAGAGGCCCGTGTACCGCAAAAAAAAAAAAAAAATGTAGCCTGATAGAAAGGGACTGGATGGGAGGAGGGTGACCTAGCAGATAACCCTGGGTTTGGGCGTGAGAGGTGAGGTCAGGTCTTGGCATATAAACTTCAGCCAGGGCCAGCTAGTTCTAGGGCCAGTGTAGACAAGGCGGCTGTGGACTGCAGCCCTGCTTATCTGTCCCAAGACATGACCCACATCTACGACATAGTGTGACAACATGACCATAAGTTTTTAGCCCTTTATCAACACATGAAGAGACTTGGCTGCAGATCAAAAGTGAAAAACCGGAGGTGGGTGGAGCAGAGAGACAGGTGCCTCCCCTCCCCTCTCCTGTGAGGAGGTCCAGGATCTGGGCTGTGACCCCCACTCTCATGAACGCATTATGCAGGGGCAGCGAGGACCTTGTGAAGCTGTTGTCTAGTCATGGATCTCCATGCTTGATGAGTGTTTGTTTCTGGATAAATAGGCATCAAACAGAGTTTGGAAACATTCCTAATTCACCTTTGAAAGAGATACATGAAGGTCTCTCCCGAAAGACAGCATCGCACACTGAATGCAGTAACAAAGCCTGGCCCATCCAGAGTGAGATTCAGACTTTAAAGTGAAACCCACTGTATCCATCTGCCTAAGTAGGAATGTGTGATCCCACTGCGGGCTGGAAATAGCAACACTTCTTAGAAAGCAGGGCAAGGGGATGGGCAGAGCACCAGTGAAGGAGACACAGCCTGCTGCCCACACTCCCCAGCGTAGGGAACCCAGACCTCTGAAAAGGACCAGACTGCTCGAGGCCCAGCATTCAAGGGCAGATGGAAGTCCTCGGGGGCTGTAGGTGCAGAGGGACGTGATGGAATACAGTGTGACTGGGACCGGCAGAAATGGGTCAATACGAATTTCTTCATGACTTGGAATATCACATTTGTGGAGCAGAGATTCTCAAGCCCAGCTGACAGCAGGATTCCCTGGAGGGGCACTAGCTCTGCCCTTCTCACCTGCACAGTGATTTCAGGGGAAGAGAACACCTGTCAGTGAATAAGCAGGCTGAACTCTCATCACTCATGTCCCAACCCAGAGGAAGCAGATGACCGACATTGCCCACTCTCCAAGCCCCGGCCTTTATCTTCCTCAGATGAGTCACTATAACCTAGCAAGTGGCTCTCCATCCCCACATGCCCTCCCACGTCCTCAAGGGCCTGCGCATAACAGCTTGGCCTGTCCTCCTGTGACACGTGGGTGTGGACAATGGCTGGAGGTCACCTCTGACCAGCCTGCTTCTGCCCTGCCTCTGTGGAGGACCCTGTGTGGGCCTGCCCATCGCCCACTGCACATCAACCTCAGACTCATATTAAAGACCCACCTGAGAACAATTCCACAGGGTACAAAGCCTCTGCTCTGTGCTCAGGAAGCATTTAATCCAACATCTATACCTCTGCTCTGTACTTTCTGGCCCACACGCTAACTGCCATACAACCAGTGGGTAGGCAACAGCCGTCACCATTTGAGCGTATCCTGTGTGCCAGGTCGAGACACGGTGATCATACATGAGCTCGAGCCACCCAGCGACTCCAGAGGAAGTGTGCACGCCCCCGCCTCCCCGACAGCTGACCAGCAGAGGGACAGAGGAGGGAAGACCTGCTGGCATACTGGGAAACAGCCTCCAAGTCTGGTCCGCTGATGCCACACCAGCATTCTATCATTTGCCCTTGGAGCCACTGTGCAGCTGGTGTCATGGTCCTGGTATCACAGTAGGGGGCCTTTACGGGCCGGCACCATCTCATCTGAGGGAATGGACTGTTCGGGAGCCTTGCAAATCCCTCATTTGGCCGGGCTGCCTTTGCACACCTCCAAGGGTGAAAGAGGCATCCAGTGGCCAACACCAGGGGTGGGCTTTGTAGTTGGATTGATCCAAGTGATAAATTAAATGCTCTGTGGTCATGATACCTAGCTTAGACTCAAGAGGCTGGGATTCAAATCCTGACTGAGGATATACGACCTAAGCCTCAGCTTACTCATCCAATACAAATGAGACAGGGCCTGCATGTCCCCTGACACTCTGGGGAGGCTCCAATGGGGAAACACTCCAAACACAGAGGATGGTAATGACCCTGAAGCTTGGGGTCACCTCTCCCTCCTGTGCTTTCGCTCCCAGCCCCTCTCCTGCCCCGCTGCTAACTTCCTCCTGCTACCTGACCAGGGTTTCCCAGAAGCCTCCAGCCCAGGCAGATTCTTGCACTTGGAAACTTCCCTTTCCAACCCTTTCTTTAATCTGAGTGTCTGTACTGAGTCTCAGCCCCTGAAAGTGACTCTAGAGACTATTTACACTGAGGTGTCCATGACTGATGGCAGAGGACCAGGGTCATCACATGGGTTGACCCTGCAGTCACAGCTGAGAAAACTGAGGCCCACTTCACATGCCCAGTTGGAACCTCACCCAGTCTAGAATCTACCCCTCACCACTCACAGTTCCAGAGACATTTTCCCTACGTGCCTAGTATATCCTCCCACTGAAACCATCTCAGGTGGAGAAAGGAACATGCCCTCTTGGGGAATGCATCTTGTACAGGCTCTCCAGGTCCAGGGCAGCCAATGAAGCCCCTTTGGGGGGACTCTCAAATCTCAATCTCCCATTCCGCCACAGATTGTCTTGCTGGAGCATCTGCATCCCTTTCCCCAACCTCCCGTCCAAATACAAGGGGGTCTTCGGAAACCTGTGCCTCTTTCCCACACCAGAGTCTTCTCCTAACCCCCCACAGTCTCCAGGCAGGGGCGGCAGCCAGACTCAGATCTCCACACGCGGGTTCCCCTCCAGCTGGAAACAACGTGCTGGGCACCCTCGGAGAGCAGCAAGCCCAGAGGTCTGGGTACTTGGTAGTGGCACTGGCTTCATGCCAAGCCTCCTACTCAGACGATGTGGACTTGGGGCTCTCGGGCTAGTCTGCTCCCAAAGCCTTTGCTTTGCAAACTGAGTCTTTCCATTTGCAAGCATGTGGTCTGCATGTGTTTGCAAGCAGGGGTGTCTGCATGGAACCTGCTGATCAAACACATCTTAAGGCTTTTTTTTTTTTAACTGGAAGCTGTCATTAATAATCCTATTTTTATCTTTATAAGGCTTTGGCCCTGAGGTATCAGGCTTCCATATTATCACATTTCAGTAAGCTTCCAGCACTCACTTGTCATGATGTTTAATCTTCGCGCTTGACATGATGTTTAATCTTCTCACATCAAAGGAAAGGACTAGGCTACATTTGTTGCCATTGTTGCCGGTGCCCAAATCCATCTGCTCTGGACAGAGAAGCCTGCTGCACTCAGACAGAGGAATTCCACCCCTTCCCACCTCAAGGCTCTAGGACACTTCAAAGCTCTTTCCTACATTTTTAAAAAGGAAAAAAAAAAAATAAATGAATAAAAAGTAAGGGGGAGGGAAGATCAAGGGTAAAGTTTTTTGTTTGTTTGTTTGTTTGTTTTCCAAGATGGTCCATGCTATTAAAATTGTGGAAGTCGATTCAATTGCCTTGGGGTGTCTACCCGTGAATGTGTCCATCCCATTTCACTCCTATAATAAAAGCAGAACATGTTATATTAATGTAACCTCTTTACTCCAAGGGGCTCAGAATAACCTTGGAACTTTAAAAGGATAGGAAGTTGTGGTCATTCCATTAGGAAACACGGGGCTCAGAACCGGTGTAGGGGAGCCAGGCCTCGCTCCTGGTTACCCTACTTGGTGGCAGCTAATGTCGCTGCCACCCTTCCACCCCCTGCAACAACCCGCCTAGGCTTCAGGGGTCTGGGTCTGTGTGCTCCCCCACACTTCTCAGTTTCTGCCTCTCTCTGCCGCTCCCTTCTCATGCAACTGTGAGTCCAGGGCCTCCCATATCCAAGGCCAGCTGGAAGATTCTCCCGCCTCTGTCCACATGCCCTCAGAGCACTAGCCATTGTCTACCCTGGATCTTCTTCCTTTGCATCATCAACATACAGCCATGTGTCCCTCTGAAAATGAGACGTTAACGCCTCAGTATGCATCCCATTCATCAAGATGTAACAGGTGTGAAACACGTGGGCCAAGAGACACACCCACCACTTTCTCCAAATAGTCAGGGAAACAGTAATGAAGCCGGATCATGGCTCTCACAGCTTCTCCCCTACTCTGAGAACAGAGAGATCTGATCCGGGACACCTTGGCCTGCCTGATGAGTGAAGGAAGAGTGACACTGCTGGATCCTAGGCTCAGAGGGGCCATGCTGAGAGCATGACAAGTGTTCCCTACAGTCAGGACTGGGTCTGTGCCCCCCACCAAGGAAATTTACATGGTGAGAGATAGAGGGTCCATCTTCCATGCTGGGGGAAGGGGAGGGGCACAGGGGCCTGCAATCCCATAGGTTAGCTGCACCACAGGGACTGTAGGAGTCACCTGAAACCAGCCTGCATAGAGCCGCATCCACGCATAGCTCATCCACGAGGCCCAGAGATGGGAGTGCAGAGAACCCCAAACCCCAGCAAGGGGCGGCCACCTCACAGGAAGACCCTTGTGTCCGTCCTCTCTCCAGCCACACTTACCCTAGAGATTCAGGAACTCTCTAGCGAGCTCGGGGGCTGGGGAGGGTGGGGAAGGTGCCCACTGCCACTCCACACTGACACAGCCCGGCCAGGATCGGAGGAGATGCTACATCAAGTTTACAGTCCATCAATCTTAGGTCACACCTGCTCAGTTTTTAAAATCCAGATCAATTGTTCTTGTGGACAAAAGTGACTGAGGACCGTTTATGACCTAAGAGGATGCAGGTGGGGGGAAGGGACAGAGACATTTTCCTCCTGGAGGGGAGGCTCCCTGCTCTGGAAGAACCTTTAAATGGGCAGTGGAGAGCGTATAAGCTACATCTTCATCACAGTTTGTTTGGCACAGAAGTTACATTTATTTCAGGTATGAGCACCAGAAAATACCTGCTCATAGCTGAAGCTTGGTTAATGCTTGTGGAAGGAACAGGTATATTCACATAAAAACAAAATTTCTAGGTTAGGTCATCCACAAAACACCACCCCAGGGTGGGCAGTTCAGGGATGTCAGGGCCCTGACTTGCTCCCTTGGTCTCCTCCCAAGGGAACAGTCCCCTTATCTTCCTTCACAGGCAAAGAAAAATGCCCTTATGAGGCAGGAGGGCTTCATTCCCCCCTAAGGTAATAATAATAACAGCTGGGCCTCCCTCTGCTGCGGCTCTGGGTTCATCCTACACCCCAAACATCAGATACCATACACCTCCGCCCCGGGGCCAGGACCCATTTCACAGCAAGAACGTGGGTCAGGGATGTGAGAATGTGTTTACAGCTCTGTTCTCTATGATAAAAATATCAGAAATAATCATGACATGGAACAAATCCACTAAAATCTGTGCTTAGTCCTGAGATTTCGCTGTCACTGCAAATGCCCTTAGGACAGAGCTGCAATAACTCTAGTTCTGTTTCTTTGTTTTTTGTTTTTTTTTTACCACCGAGTTATCATTGTTTATTTCAAATGACTGTTTAAACACAAGGTCATGTATGACCGTGGGAGTCACACATCTCACGCAAAGGGAATGGAAATGATTCTGAACCATTATAAGCTTCCTCTTAAAAGAAACGTGTGTTGGGTCAACCGTGTCACCAGAGTCCTCCAAATCAACTTCCACGTAGAAGATGATCTTGACTAAAGCATAAGTAGTATTGCATGTCAATTTGACATAGATATTATTACAACTCAACAGCAAACAGAGCCATTGTTTGGAACAAGCATGTTTTTCCGGGGAGCAGTGTCTAATCACCACACTGTTTTGAATCCTAGTGCATGGTGATAATAAACAGCCAACAGACAGTTGGATTCCCTGAGACATTGAGAGTCCTCCTTGCCTAGAGGAAGCACCTCCCCTTAGTGGGCCATAGCCCCAGCTCACCCAAGCACAGGACAAAGGAAGGTTTGGACCCAGTAGTGTAACCAGGCGGTAGGCACCCACTTTGTCCCTGGGTCTTCCCTTCCACCCTCACCGTCCTTTTCAGGATCATGTCCCAAGCAACCTTCTGCACCCAAGTCACCATCTTGGGTATGCTTCTGTGGGAAACTAAACCAGGACAAGTGGCTTTTCTCATGCTGATGTCCACAGATCCTTTGTCTGAAGATGTCTTCACGAAGACCAACAGATACTGTTGACATTTATAACCTTTAGAAATTATTAAAAGCACATTTTGCTAACATATGATCCAGTAATTCTACTTCTGGGTGTTTATCCAAAAAAATTGAAAGCAGGGTCTCAAAGAGCTATCTGTACACCCAGTGTACATAGCAGCATTATTCACAGTAGCCAAAAGGTGGAAACAACCCAAATATCCATTAAAAGACAAACAGATAAACAAAATGTGATATATCCATACAATGGAATATTATTCAGCTTTAAAAAGGCAGGAAATCTGACATGCTCCAACATGGATGAAGCTTGGGGACATTATGCTAAGGAAAGAAACCAGAAACAGGACAAATTCTGCTTATATGAGAGACCTAGAGTAGTCAAATTTATAGAGACAAAAAGTTGAATGGTGGGTGCCAGGGGCTGGAGAGAGGAGAGAAGGAGGATTTAGTGGGTTTTGTTTTTGTTTTAATTGAAGTATAACAATTAATTTACAATGTCGTGTTAGTTTCAGGTGTACAGCACAGTGATTCTGTTATATTTACATATATATACACGCATATATATGTGTGTGTGTGTGTATATATATATATATATATATATATATATACATTCTTTTTCAAATTATTTTCCCTTATAGATTATTACAAATTGCTGAGTATCATTTCCTGTGCTATATAGTACATCAGGATTTAGTGTTTAACTGCGACACATTCTTTTTTTTTTTTTGCAGTACGCGGGCCTCTCACTGTTGTGGCCTCTCCCGTTGCGGAGCGCAGGCTCAGCGGCCATAGCTCACAGGCCCAGCCGCTCCGCGGCATGTGGGATCTTCCCGGACCGGGGCACGAACCCGTGTCCCCTGCATCGGCAGGCGGACTCTCAACCACTGCGCCACTAGGGAATCCCCAACGACACATTTTTGTTTTCCAAGATGAAAAGAGTTCCAGAGATGAATAGTGGTCATCACCAATATTGCATGTATACATTACATGAATGTACTTAGTGCCACTGAACGGTATACATAAGATGGTAAATTTTATGATATGTATATTTTATCACTTTTTTTTTAAGTTAAAAAAAAACTGGATTAGAAGGAAAAAAAGAGAAAGCACATTCTGACTCATCTGCTATAAGTGTGCCCCTCTGGCCATTTTCCATGTGAGTCGTGTTTAGGTTGAAACTTCAGTTAGTACCATAAAGTCCCACTCTTATCATCACCCTCAACAAAAGGGTGCAGAGGCAAACTTAACATGGCAGTTACATGTCAATGCCAACCAGAGGCCAAAAGATGCTACTGGTGAAGGACATGAACAAATGCTTCCCCACAGTTCAAAGCCAAGGTGGGGGATGCATGTCATCTGTAGTCCAGTGTCTTATTTGGGTCCCCTCAAAACCCTCTGAGACACCAGTCTGGATGCTGAGGAAAGTGGGGAAGTGGGGAAGGAGAGACCGGAAGGCCAGAGGCCGTGAAGCAGATGTGAAAGCCCTGGACGATGGGGCTGCATCCTGCTGGGGACCCTCTGAGAAACTGCTCAGAGTGGTGGAAGCCTCGACCACAGTTGGGTGACTCACAACTGGGTGGGCTCAGGGCAGGTGTGCATGATCAAGGTCAATCATATTAAACAGACTCTGTGTGAGACCGAGAGTGCAGGGAGTATCTGCTTCCCTTTAAACAGGCTCCCTGCATGAGCACACAGCATGGGGTGGAGAGTTGGTACCTCTCTGTCTCTGCCTCTCTGTCTCTCTCCAGGGTGCTGTAGATCAGGCACTTTCTGAGAGCAGGACTGAGTGCTGGAGGAGGTAGGGGGAAGGTGCCCTCTCAAGCAGGCCCACTCACCGTTATGGGCTGAAGGGTGTCCCCAAAAATCCATGTGATCCTAACCCCCAGTATCTCAGAATGTGACTCTATTTGGAGACAGGGCCTTTACAGAGGTGGTTAGTGTAAAATGAGGTCATTAGGCTGGGCCCTATTCCAACACATCTGGTGTCCTTACGAGAGAGAGCAAGAGATTAGGACGCAGACACGCACAGAGGGAAGACCTTGTGAGGACACAGGGGGAGACGGCCGTCTGCAAGCCAACGAGAGCCCTCGGGAGAAACCAGCCCTGCTCGCACCTTGATCTTGGACTTCCAGACTTGAGGACTGTGAGAAAATACATTTCTGTTATTTAAGCCACCCCATCTGTGGTGCTTTGTTATGATGGCCCAACATACCCACCTTCCCAGCTTGGTAGAAACAGGAAAACCTGCTCCTAAGAAGAAGGCAGCACAAACCTCTCACTTCCCAGACCCCTGCCTGGGAACACCCACCCCTAGGGTTTCCATCAGACTCTCACTCTTCTCTGAAGCCCACTAAGTGACGACCATACTCTGCCCACCTATCACCAAGACCTGCAGCCTCTGGAAGGCCCACCTCAGCAAGTTCAGGACACCAAATTCTACCTTAGACTTTGAGAGAGGCTGCAGAGAGTCAGTTCTGAGTTACCAGAACAGACCTACCACCTGACATGGACCTCCATCCTGTGAAGAGGCTGCCCTGCAGGCTGGGGTCCTTCCTTCCCTCCTGATGAGTCGCCCACCTGGATGAGTTGTCAGCTGCCGAGCATCACCCCCATCTTGAAGAATGACTGCCCCTGCTCTGAAGTCAGCCGCCTACCACGTGTGAGCCTGGAGGACCCCAGCCAAAGAAGTCAGGTTTATACCATCCAGCATCATGTCCCCAACAGCAAAGTGAGGCAGGAAGACATCACCTCGAGTGGATGAAAACACTAAATTCAGGGTACTCTGTGACCCTCCAGGGTCACCATTTTTACTCCTGACTCCTCACAGCCTTATGAAAAGAAGTTTCAGAATAAGACACAAACTGAGGTCTGGGTCCAGAACTCCACCCAGGGCAGTTACTGTGCATCCAATGCTGGAGATTCCACACAAAGGAGCTTGGGGTTCAGAAAGTGCTGAGGCTGTGGGGCTCCATGGAGCCCCGGCATTTGTAGAAGCACACATTCTAGAACTAGGAGAAGCTGGAGACTTTGTCCTAGAGATGGAGCACCATGTCCAGGGCCAGGCTGAGACCCCAGGTTTCTGAGAACCAAGACCTCCACAACTGAACGGCTATTCTCTTCCACTGTCTTCAGGGGCATAATGGCTACCACAGGACACTCGGGCTCAAAGAGATGCAAAGAACCTTATGGATCATTCTGGAACCTTCTCCAAAGTCTCAGCACCAACTGAGTAGAAGCAAAACCCATTGCCTCAAGATCCTGGCCTGTCTGCACGCCCCACCCTTCAGCCCCCATACCTGGCTCACCAAGCCCTTGTGCAGGGGGGACAAGCCTCAGAGCCTAGATAATGCCCAGGAGGTGCCCTCCCCTTGCAAGGAGCTCCCTCAAGGCGTGAGAAGCAGAACCTCAGAAGTGAAGGAATGTTCCCTACGTACAGGACCCGAAATCACAGACTTGCTACTAACAGTCACACCCCACAGAAACCTTTAGGGGATTTTAAGTTTCTCCATTTAATATTAAACCTGTTTGTTTCAGCAACTCAAACCAATCTAAAATCTAATATGCAGAAACTGCAGAAACCAGAAGAAGATGTAAACGACCTGGGCCAAGACTCAGGCCTCAGCAGCCTGCCACACCTCCTGTAAGGAGCATCCACTCCCACCGCAGTCAGCACTGGCTGCCTGGACAAAGGCAGGCTCTTTTCTGGAGGCTCCAAATGTCGCCACCTCTGCTCTACAGTGCTTCCTACAGCACTGCAGGAAGTGCGAGCGTGCAGTGTTCCCAGACCCAGGCCCAGCTGCCTGCCCCCACCGGGCTCTGCCAAGACCAGGCCAAGCGTGGGGCTTCTTTCCCACCCGGAATCCACTGTAGGCTGAGAGCTTCCCATGTGGGATTTCTCATTCCCCAGGACGGAATCCAGGCTTCGTCCCACACCAGGTACCTTTCCTGCCACCTCCCGAGTCCCAGCGGCGGCCAGTCTCTGTCACCATACCTCCTGGAAATCAGTGCCACTGATCCTGTGGGCGACACTGTACACAACCTCTGCTTCGACTTTCCCTGGTATGCCCCAACCCCTTGTGGCTCTGGTGTGTTGAAGAGCCTGGGCAGAGACTGAAGGATGAGAGACACAGCATTTGTTTTGATAAAAGACAATCAGCTGAGCTAGAAAGGGAGCCCCAGATCCAGTCTTTGGCCTGTTGTGTGTGTGTCTGTGCGGGTGTCTGTGCATGTATGTCTGTGTGTATCTGAGTGTGCATGTGTGTGCATATATGTGTGGCTGTGCATATGTGTGTCTATATATGTGTTTGTGCATGTGTCTCTGTGTGTGCATGTATATAGTGCCTGTGTGCCTGTGCATATCTGAGTGTGCATGCGTGTATCTACATTGGTGTGTGCTTGTTCACATGTCTGTGTGTGCATGTGTGTCTGTGTGCGTGTGTGTGGCATGCACACGCAGTTAGCAGGTTGGAAGCAGCCCATGTCAGTTCAGGGAGCACTGACAGATGTGTTAGGAAACCTTCTCAGAGCCCGACCACAGCCAAAGTTCCTGGTGTTCCGCCTCCCTTTCAGCCACTCTTTGCTACTTAGAAAGGCTCATCTGGACACATATTTTTAATCCACCATGACTGGGAAACTTTCCCACAACAGTTTTCGAGGTTTTAGTGCTCCGGGAATTGTGTTTTCTCCTCCTCCATCCCTTCCACTTATTTCTTTCCTGTATTTCTTTCTCAGCTTCTCAAAAAGGCAGACCTGGATGGGGAGGGACCCCTTCTGAGTGATGATCTCCCATCAGAAGACCCATCTGTAATCCCGCAGGGCGGAGGGGAAGGGGCCATGTGTCTGCATGGTTGACACTGGGCAAGAGCAAACATTGACAGTTTGGTATCAGCCAGTGGTTCTCAGACTTGAGTGTGCGTCAGAATCCCCTAGTGGGCCCACTCTGGAATTCCTCACTCAGTTAGGAGGAGGGGGACTGGGGATTTGGATTTCTAGCACATTCCCCAGTGATGCTGCCACTTCTCCTAGGACTGCACTCTGAGAACCACCAGTCAAGGTCAGCCAGAGACCCCTCCACTTGGCCCCCATGGTGCTGGGCTCCAGTCTACACTCCAAGCATGAGAACTAAATCAAATGAGGCTTTAGAAGGACTCTACTCTTCATAGGTGCTCAGTAGACAGCATGGTGGGAACAGCTGGGGCTGATACCCCCAAGGCAGAAGAAAAATCCTGTGGGGGCCAGGGAAGAAAAGTAAGCTTGGCCTAGAAGATACCACCCCTCCCAAAGCCACCCCTATGCCAGGAGAGGAGCACATCAACCAAGTGTCATCCCAGAGCTGCTGTGTGGCAAATCAAGGCAAGGGTTACTTACATACCAAACATACAGGCCTGTATTTTGGACTAAGCATTGGAAATGTGCCTGCAATTGAACAAAACTTTTTTAAAAAAGAGAAAAGGTTTCTGCTTGTGGCTGGCCTCTTGGGAGTTTGCCCCAGACCCCAAAGACTGTAATTTGTGTCTACTTTGGTGGGCAGTCTGAGGCCTGGAAGAGGAGAGACACGTGTTCTTGCAGTTGGAGTGTCTGGCGGGGCAGCCTCAGGTCCACCCACGGCCCACAGCCCTGCCAGCAGACACTGGGCTGGAGGAGAGGCGGGCCAGGCGAGGAATCACTGGGGGACTGAGGTCTTCTGCACTATTCGACTTGTAGGTCAGGGGAGGGGAGCCCAGCCCAAACCCCAACCCCTAAGGTGATGTTCAAACTTCACCTGACTCAGGATTGCCGAGGGCTTATTAAAGCACGCCCCACGGCTGCAGTTTCTACCCAGCAGATAGATGATGGTGGAGCCTGAGGTCCTGAAGTTCTAAACAGTTCCCAAGAGCCAATGTGGCTGGTCCAGGGCCCACACTTAGAGGAGACCTGGTCTAACCTACTGGCATCACCAGCTACTTTTCAGCTGTCCAGGGAAGGGCTGCCAGTCGCTCAGGTAACTGTTCAGGGTGGCAAAGAATAGGAGTTCTGGGGTTTCCGGCCAGCCGCCACCCTGCTCTTAGCCTGTGTGGAGCAGATAGGAAGGCGAGTGGGGCAGGGGGTGGGGTCTGGGCTGGAAGGAGCCCCTACAGACCCTCCCAGCCGGATGTCAGGTTCCCAACTTGGACAGCCCTCCTCTTCCCACAGTCTCAGAGCCCGACACACACACACACACACACACACACACACACACACACATGCTGCTTACCCCCAACCTCTTGCTGGCTCAACCTCTGTTCCACCTCCCTTTGGCTAGATGACTTTTGCCTCTTAAAAATTACATGTGTGCATTTGGGGAGATGGAGGGAAGCATGTTTTGGAGGGTGTACCTGTATCAATGGGTACAGGTGCCCAGTCTGCTGGGCACCACCCCCATGCCCCCAGCATGAAATAAACCCACATATAATCTAGGAAAAGTAAATATTCCAATAAGGAAGATTCAGGCTTGGTTCCCTGTGAGGAGTCTTGTGCCCACAAAGCATCAGAAAAGAGAAAACCCACGTCTCCCTGGCACACATTCCGAGCAAATGCCCCCTTGAGTAAAGCATTCCCAGGACGCCAGTGGCCCTGAGTTCAGACCCACTGGGACCCTGGAAAGGAGTCCATCATGCCTCAGCTGCCCCATCTGCCAGGGTCTCCTCTCCTCCAGGCCGTGAAATCTGGAAGCTGTGGTCCAGACAGGTCAAAACAAACCTGCCCCCAAACCAAGTGGCTCTGGTCAAAGTGGGGATGCGTGTGACCCCACACTAGTGCAAAAGCTCCTGTGGAAACTGTATGCTCTCTTGCCTGGCTACTCACCTAGGAGATCAACAGAAGTCCAGGGACATGGCCTCCAAGCCCACCTTCCTGAGCCAGGCAGGCACTTCCTCCCGCACCTGCTCTATGCTGGCTTTACAGGAACCAGAGGCCCAGCCCCTTTGTAAGGACAAAGATGGCCATCCCACACACCCGTGCACATGTGCACAGACATACACACAGGCACACACATGCATACACACACGCACACTTGCACACATCAGGGAGAAATTATCCCCTGGCCGCATGAGGCCAGGAAACACAGCTCGAATGCACTGGCAAGCTGTCAGGATCACCTGCGATGACTTAGACTGAGCCCTGGCTCCCATGCATGGCACTTGATGTGACCGGGCCTCACTTTCCCCATAACCACTGTAAAAACAGAAGTTTCAGAAATAAACAGACCAATTATTCCTCCTGCAAGAATGATTCTCGGGGACTTTCATTGGAGAATAACCCAGATGGCTGAACATTCCAGGATACACCCTCCGAAACATGCTTCCCTCCCTCTCCCCAAATGCACAGGAGGAGAGGGAGTTGGCTGCAGCTTGCCCCAGCCCCCCAGGGATCCCTCCCACTGACAGGCCTCTGAGGATCTGGAAGGAAACCTCAGTCTCTGGGAGATGCATCCGAAAGCCAGTTATTTTGATCCCACCCTGAATTTGAAAGAAAGACCCCATGGTCTGCTGCAGACACCACCTCAGGCTGGCCCAGGAAGGAAGGGAACCCAGGTATCACAAACTCAACTGTCCAAGGCCTGCAGAGTAACCTCCCAGAGAGCAGCACAGACAGGCACAGAGCCCCAGAGCAAGGGCCCCCAGAGCCAAATGAGACAGCTAACCCTGCACCTGGCTGTGGGCCAGCCCAGCAGGCAGGGCCCTCACATTTGGGTACAGGTGTGGTGTGAGGGCCAGACCACCTGGGCCAGAGACCCAGCCCAGGCACTGACCAGAGATCAATCTCTTCACTGGCAGAAGGTCATCAAAGAATCCACTTGTGAGTGTGATATGAAAATATGGCAAAGCATGCAGGAGCCTAACCCAAGCCCCTTGCCCTCCCCTTCCCTGGTCATTGAGCTCTGATTCTGTTCTGGGCAGCAAGCATTTCTCAGCCTCACTCACGACTTGGTTTGGCCCCTGACTAAGTCATGGCTAATGTGATAAAAACCAAAGTGTTTTGGGGAACTTCTAGAAAGTCTACCTAAAAAAGAGGGGGTTCACCTTGTTCCTCTCTTTCTCCTTCCTGCTGCCTAAAATGTAAATGAAATGGCTGGTGCACTGGAAGCCATCTTGGACAATGAGGTAACAAAGGAGCAGAGCCATGAGTAGCAAAAAGACAGGAATATGTGCCAGATGAACCCTAGTCTGTGAACCCCACTGAGGAGAGGCCATGGAAGGTGATGAATTTGAAGTGGGGTGACAAAGACAAGGATTTGGGAGTCCTGTCAGTCCACTCCCTCACCCTCATTGCCTACCTTCTCCTTTCCTCCAAAACCCCAGCAGTGCAGGATGTTACTCCTCCCAAACCCTCCTTATTGCAGCCTGAGCCTGCTCTGTCTAGACCTCCCTCCCCCTCAACTGTGCCAGTGAAACCTCACTCCATCCTCAAGCCACAACTGTGCTGCCATCCCTGATATCCCATAGTCACTCTTTTTATTAGAAAAGAGTGGTTCTTACCTGCTCAGGGTTAATTCCTCTACTGTAGTCTTGATGCAGACGCCCCTGCTGCCCACTTTACCATGTCACCCAGGGTCTCACCACCTGTTTGTCTCTTCCACTTTCTGTGCTTTCAGTCTCTCATGCCCTTACCTCCTCACCCTCTCTGTCACCTGCCCCAACCCGGCCCCCAGTCCCCCAAACACCTCCCAGACTCAGTCATTTGCACACTAGCACAAAACACATCTTTCCCTTGCCAGCCACATGCTCTCTGTGGTTCCAGAGTCATCTCTACTCTGAACAGTAGGACACAAAAACCACTGACCCCCCCCAAAAAAAACACACACTCACACACACCACTCCAGCTGTCCAACTCCATGGCCAGTGCTCACCTGTGGTTGTCACATCCAATGACCTTGATCTGAATCCATGGAAATTCACATTCCCTGGCATTCAACACTGGCACCACTGTTTCCTTCTCAAAATTCCTTTCCCCTTGGCTTTCATGAAGTCATCCTCCTTATCCTTCCTTTTAGTCCCCTTGGCGTCTTTCTCTGCTTCCTCCTTAAAATGGAGACATTCCCCCAGCTGCCTGGTCCTTTGTCCTCTATGTGCTCTCTGGTTGGTATTAGCAATCCCTCTGACTCTCATGAAGTCTAGATGTGAATCTCCAACCCAGACCTCCCCCCAGCCCCAGTCCTGCTTATCCCCCTCTCCACTAAATACCACCAGCATGGCAAACACCTGTCCGACACCCAACTCATCAACTCTCTTGAAAATCTAATTATTTCCAGAATTCCCAATGTTAATGAATGACATTAGCATCCCTCCCACCAACAAACCAAGTTAGGATAGGAATCAGTTTCTTTCTTTCCCTTATTCTTGGCCTCTTCCATCTTCCCAGCTTCATCAATCCTCAGTGCCTCTCTATTTTCTAAAATCCTGTCATAATCCTATAAAGTGCTCCTCACTTGAGCAATTAATAATACATAGTGAAAATAAGTTGTGTTTCAAATATTTGCTAAGGGGCTTCCCTGGTGGCGCAGTGGTTGAGAGTCTGCCTGCCGATGCAAGGGGCACGGGTTCGTGCCCCAGTCCGGGAAGATCCCACATGCCACGGAGCGGCTGGGCCCGTGAGCCATGGCCGCTGAGCCTGCGCATCCAGAGCCTGTGCTCCGCAATGGGAGAGGCCACAGCAGTGAGAGGCCCGCGTACCGAAAAAAAAAAAAAAAATTTGCTAAGAACCCTGTGTTTTATAATTTGAAATATATTACCTCATAGTAACTGGATAATGCAAGATAACTGGAGTTCTGATTTAGTCCACAAAATTTTATTTAGTGTGTCGTATACCCAGAGTATAATTAAACCATGCTTTATGGCTATTTATAACATGGTGTTTGAGGAGATGTGAATTCTCAACTGCAAAGATTTTAGGAACTCCTATTGTTTTGCCCATTAGAGACAAGAGTTGCCGAGTGCTTTATCCAGGGAAGGTACCCCTGAGTGTGTTACACATAGAGCATAACTTGTTAACATTCCATACTCTCCTCCTGAGAAATAGCATTTGTCCCTGGTCAGTCATACCCCAGTAGAAAAGCACTCACCTTCATAACATGTTGAATTTAGATGTATTTGGCTGCAAGGGACAGGACACACAACTCAAAGGCGCATGAATAATGAGGAAGAATCCAGCAATGGTCCACTGGCTCAATAGCAGTGTAATTGACCTTTTATAAAACATGTATTTTATTTTCATCGATTTTCTCAATTATCTTTCTGTCTTCAATTTAATTGATTTCTTCACTTATGTTTATTACTTTATTTCTACTTCTTATTTGCATTCCACTTGCTCTTCCTTTTCCAGTTTCTTCAGGGTAAAGCAGAGGTCATCAGTTTGACACTCTTTTCTTATGTTAGTTTCCTAAGATTCTGTAACAACTGCATACTTAGTGGCTAAAGAAGTACAAATCGCAGTCTCACAATTCTAGAGGCCAGAAGTCTGGAATGTGTCTCACTGGGTTAAAATCAAGGTGTTGGCAGGCTTGCCTTCCTGTTGGAAGCTCTGGGAGATGATCAGCCTTTCCCAGCTTCCAGAGGGCACTGACATCCTTTGACTCGTGGCCCACTTCCTCCATCTTCAAAACCAGTGATGTCAGGTCGTCTTCCCCAGTCCAGAAGAAGTCCAGTCTTCTGGACTATGTCTCTTTATATAGTCTTTCAGATGGTTGCTATAGGGATTACAATAAACATACCAATTGTTTAGTCTACTTAGAATTAATACTTTACCACTTCAGGTAGAATGTGGGAATTTACCACCATAAATGTCTCTTTTACTCTCCTCACCTTATCTTGTTGTTGTCATGTATTATATCTATGTACATTGAAAATGCCCATTAGACATTATTAAAGATTTTGCTTTTAGCCATCATACATATTTTAGGGAACTTAGGAGGAGAAAGATCATCTATTGCATTGACTCATATATTTATGTTTGTTGTTGCTCTTCTCTTATTTCTGAAGTTTTAACTGAAAACTTGACTTTAACATTCATTTTAGAGCAGTGGGTCTCAACTGGGTGCTATTTTACCTCCAAAGGGCTGTATCTGGAGGCATATTCTATTGTCAGAACTGGAGGAAGGTAGCATCTACTGGCATCTAGTATGTAGACTCCAGGGATGCTGCCAAACATCCTACAATGCACAAAACAGCCCCCACAACAAAGAATTTTCAAACCTGAAAATTCAAATGGGTCATGCTTGTCTTAGAGCAAGTCAGCTGGTAACAAATTCTCTTAGTCTGTCTTCATCTGAGAATGTCTTTACTAGGCCTTTATTTCTGAAAGATACTTTTGCTAGTTATGTCAATCTGAGCTGACAGTACTTTTCTTTCAGTACTTTAAAAAAGACAGTACTTCCACTGTCTTCTGGTCTGATAAAAATATTTTAATCTTTCTAACAGTTTTCTCCCCCATATATAATGTATTATTTTTCTCTGGTTTCTCTCAAAATTTTTGTCTTTTCAAGTTTTTCAAGTTTGATTTTAATGTGTCTAGTGGGTTTCCTTAAATTTATCCTGTCTGGAGTTCACTAAATTTCTTGAATCTGTAACTTCATGTCTTTCACCAAAATTTGGAAGTTTTGCCCATTGTTTCACCAAATTTTTTTTCCCCATGGGACACTTTTTCTCCTCTCTATTTAAGACTCTGTTGACATGAATGGTGGACCTTTGATCTTGTTCCACAGAGGCTCTGATGATTTTTTCAACATTTTTCTTTCATTTATAAAGCATAATTTCCATTGATCTATCTTTATGTCAACTCCTCTGTCATCGCCATCCTTCTATTGAGCCCACCTAGTGAATTATTTTCATTTCTGTTACTGTATTTTTCAGGTCTAAACTTTCCATTTTGTTCTCTTTTTTAATAACTTCTATTTCTCTCCTGAGACTTCCTGTCTTTCCATTTGTTCCAAGAGCGTTTGCTCTTACTTCTTGGAACATATTATAATGGCTGCTTTAAATTCTCTGATTCAAACGTGTGGTCATTTAGAGTTGACAGACATTCATCATCCTTTCCACTGAAATTCTGTTAAGCTGTCCTGTTTTTTCACATGTTGAGTAATTTGGGGTTACATACTGGGCATTTTGAATTTTGTTATGAGGCTATGGGCCATATTTAAATCTTCTGGAGATGTTGAGGTTTTGTTTTTTGCTTTGCCAGGTAATCGATGCAGGTGTTTCAGAATGTGTGTTCCAACATGCTTTCTATGAGCTATGGTTCTCATGTCAGTTCAGTTTTTGAAGACTTTGCAATGATATTCAGGTCTATTTTGCATCTCCACAACTCACTGGCAAGTTTGAATCCTGGGGGATTGTCTACTCCATAGTTTACAAAACTTTGGCATGTTGTTTTGGGTCAATTCCATGCACACTCGGGGGGGTGGGTGAGGCCAAGAGTTCATATACAAGTTGGGGCATCACTTTCTTGAGCTCCCCTCTCTCATTCTCATTGTCGGTCTCTGGCTCCCAGGCATCTGACTTCCTGGCCCTCTGAGACAGCCAGGGATTTTGTTTTCCTGTCTGCCATGCACTTACTTCAAGTGTCTGTCTATAGGAGGACAGAAAGAGGAAAGAAACATAATGAAGATTTTGCCCACACTCTTCAGACATTCTCTGAAGAGAGAAATGTTCCCCCTCTCGGAGTTTTAGATGCCCTCCCAGATCCCACTCCACAGTTGACATGGGATTGCAGCCACAGAAGTGGGATCCATTGAGGTATGGGGTTCCTTCCTCTCTTTCTCTCTCTCTCTCTCTCTCTCTCTCCTCCTTTCCACTCCTCAGACCAGAATGACAGTCTTCTTTGGAGCTCTGTTTGTCCTTGCCTGGAGCACCATTCCAGGATCCATATTGGCTTGAAGTCCAGACTGGGAGATACAGAAGAAAAAAAGAAAGAAAGAAAAGGAATTCACCACCAGATCAATCATACTTAGAACCATTTGGTTCCCCTCCCCCAATATGCCTGCTAATATTTGCTTTTCAGAATCATTGGATAGCTGCTCTGTGCATTCTGTTCAGCATTTTGATTTCATCCACTGGGAGGAAAGGAGTGGAGTGTGTTTTCTCCATCTTACCTGGAACCAGAACTGTCCAATGGCTAACTTTTGACTGAAAGTTTTTAAAGTACTAATTTGAGAAAAGACCTTAGAGAAAATATATGATGTTCTTCATGCAAATAATTGAAAAGGAAAAAAAAATCTCATAATATTATTTCTATACCACAGAATCACGTATGGAATGTTAGAGCTGAAAGGAACTTACCTTCGCCCTATTGGTCCCTCATCAATTCTTTTTCTCCTTGCTTTCTCAGCTACGAGGTGCTTGGGGTGTGTGTGTGTGTGTGTGTGTGTGTGTGTGTGTGTGTGCGTGCGTGCGTGCACACGCACCTGTGTGTGTGTGGTGTAATCTGTATCTTACTGGTCCATCTCAGCAACACCCTTGATACCACCCCAGTCACAAATGTGTTTTATTCTATTGCAGAAAAGCCTATTAATGGCATCTCTTCTCCCCACCCCACTGCTGTATCATCTTCTTAGCCAGTCTTCCAACTTCCCTCCCTATGTGTTATCCACACTGTCATCAATGCTTTATCTGCAACAAAAATATGGTCATGTATTAAAAGTCCTCTGATTATAACTCCTACTTGCTTCTAAATCTTAGAAATGATCATATCCCTTTTTAAAGAACAAAATAATGTTCTTTCATCTCTAGTGTTGCCTCAGATTATATTGTATCATTCTTGTTGTTCTTATTTTTGTATGTTCAAAAACAAACTTATGTGTAAGCACAATATTCTTATACTCTTATTTAACTATAAAGCAAATCCAACTTCATATTAATACAAATAAAACTACAAAACCAACATCACATTAAAATCATATATTTAATGTGAATGGTGCTGTTTCATTCTAACTGAATGATGGAGAGGAAAACATCGCCTTCGGTTCAATTCTATATTTAATGTTTAGCATTTTTAAAATAATAACAACACCAAGAATTCTTGTTTGATGTTAATGGCATATTAAAGAGTAATAAGCATCCTAATAAGTGGTTTATTAGTTCAGGATAATCTTATAGTTAATCAAAAATGCCAGTAAGCAATCCTCAAATCACTTTTGATCAAATGTCTGGATAAATTAGTCACATTGTCTTATTCACTTGAAAGTACAACAGCCATTGTTCCATTACTTAAATATGTGCTGGATTTCTAATATAAACCATTCTGCAAGAAGAACGGAAAAATTCTTCAGTCTTTACTCCAACACTTACTGCCAATAAACTGTGATGATACAGTAGGTAACAGGACAGGCTGTGCAAAGGACATCTTTCACAGTGTGACTATTGTTTTGACAAACAGATTCCACATTCTTTTGATGACACCAAGGTGATAATCCCATGTTCACTGCAATGACTTGGTCTCCACATACCCGTTCTCCATTCAAACTCCTGTGAAACTTTTCATGACCTCATCGTGACATACTTGGCATGAACGCTATTCTCAACACAAAACGTCGGTGGCACAAATTCTAGTGAGTATGATCTGAGTCAAGTTCATCCAAGGTAGCTCTCCATCTGATCCAGAATATACCTGTGATATCTTATGCTTAAATATCATCATAACCAGAAAGTGCTCATGGATTTCTGAGAATAGATCCACAGGCCTCCAATATTTGGCAAAGCTCAAACACAGATTTACAGGATAAATTCTAGACCCTTAAGTGTGGCACGCACAATCCATCTCAATTCCAGATGGTATATCTATTACTGTTCTCATCTCCTTCACCTTCCTGAGTGCTCTGCAGCTCCTAACACACGGCCTTTTCACTGGCCACCAAATGCCAGTTCCTTTGTAGATGCTCTTTATTTAAACGTTCATCACCTCCTTTGCCCAAACACATCCACTGGCCCACTGAAATGCCACAAGCTCAGTGACACTTTCCAATCTCTCTCCACAGCACTGGTTATGCTACCCTGATGTCCAAATTGCCATCTGAGCATCCAGCATGAGGTGCTATGCCAATCTCGTCACCGGCCTTTCCTTTCTCTAGAATGCCAACCATTTTAAAGATGAGGCTGGATCTTGCTCAGTTTTTGTTTTCACGGTGCTTGGTACAGTCTCTATAAGTGGTAGAAAATATAAAAGTAAGATAAATGAAAAAAATGAATGAGTACATGAAAACGTTTGAATTGGAGTACGCAAATGGAGGATTGAGGTCCGGATTACATTTCTTAGTTGTTAGGACATTAAGCAGGTTCCTCAACATATGTAAGCCTCAGCTACAAAAATAAGAATGGCAATACCAGACTTACCTACCTCACAGTGTTGCTGTGAGATGCAAAACCAACTTGAAATACTGCACATGAAAGCATTTCTAAAGCTAACTTTAAAATATTAAAGAAAAGAAAAAAGCAATTTTCAACTTTTTTTTTTCAGATTGAATCAGATAATTTTCTAGCTAAAAATCCTAATTCATCTGTAGCATTCTATTGGTGTACCTTTATATTAAGTCGTGTTCTATGTAAGGCACAAGTAGTTTTTAATTTCAATTGGTGTAATTTTGGATAAGACCCAAGAGCACCCATAGCCAGATGGTGTTAAGTACAAAAAGTACTCTGGCCACAGATAATGAGTGAAGCCAGTAGTGTCAACTGAGAGATCAATTTGTGAAAGACATTGTTGGACTCAGATGTGACTTTCAAACCTAGCTCTGCCATGTTTACTGTGCAGCTTTGGACACAACTAATTTCTCTAAGCCTCAGCATTCTCATCTGTATCAGCCTCACTGGGCTCTTGGGACAATTACACGAGACAACATATATTGTCTGTTTCACTTAAATGATGTGTAAAATATGGGAGGATAACCTCATTTAATCAGCAGAGATCTGTCTTCTAGAACACATAACTTTGAAAAGCCAGTGAGAGGGGGAAAGACCCCCAAGGGACAGGGCTTCTACAAGTGTGTGGTCAACTGAAAAATATGTCCAACATAAAAGTTGAGAATTATATTTATTTGGCAGACAAAACTCAGGACTTCAAGCCTGGGAGGCAGCCTTTCAGATAGCTCTGAGGAACTCTGCCTCAAAGAGGTCAGGGAGGGGCTTCCCTGGTGGTGCAGTGGTTGATAGTCCGCCTGCCGATGCAGGGGACACGGGTTCGTGCCCTGGTCCGCGAAGATCCCACATGCCACGGAGCGGCTGAGCCCGTGAGCCATGGCCGCTGAGCCTGAGCGTCCGGAGCCTGTGCTCCGCAACGGGAGAGGCCACGACAGTGAGAGGCCCGCGTACCGCAAAAAAAAAAAAAAAAAAAAAGAGGTCAGGGAGGAGCCAGGATATATAGGAGTTTTTGCAACAAAACCAGGTAGTAGAACATCAAAATATTACTGGTAATTAAAGAAAATGAGATATCTCGAGTTAAGGAATTTAGCACTTTTTTATGTAGGGGAAGATGCAAAAGACTGGGCTCACTGAGATCATTCCTTTGATAAGCACCTCAGCTATCTGGGGCCAGTATCCTGTGCTTTCTCACCCTGAGTCTCCTCAGGGTGCACTGTCGGGGGTGGCTGCAGCGTCTGACTGCTTGATGGCGGGCATCCTGTTTCCATCCCGAGTTTCCTCAAACAAACCACTGGAACTGTCCCTTCTCCCTTAGAGGCCCGGCTATCCCGGAAAGGTGTCAAGGAGCCAGCATCTGCCCTCCAGCCCCCAGCTGGCGGGTCTGAAAGCAGCCTTGAGGATCAAAGAAGTTCTGGAATGATACAAGACTTAGAGATCAAGGAGACTCACCTGTTCTTTCAGAGGATCTGGAAGAATGCCCCGTTCAGGGAGACTCAGAGCCTGCCTGTGAATTTAACCAAAGGGAGTTTCAATTACAAGATGAATGATACAAACTGATGGTTTATGCACATGGCCAAGGAGCTGGAGAGAAGGGACCAGGGCCTCCCGATGACCACAGCTCTTCAATGCGTGCTTGGGAGGCAGCCAAGGGGAGCCCCAGGTAGGTGGGGACGCAGTGCCAAGGTCACTGTGAGATGTGACCACAACCTGGTGAGACTGTGGAAAGCTTAGAGGAAGGTGGCAGAGTAAGACAGGGAGGAGGGGGAAAAGGGAGAGAGCAAAGGCAGAAAAGACAGCAACATCCTTTGGATAGAGAACAATGCTTTATAAATCGTTATAAATTGCATGTCTTAATGGGCTCCATCCTGTCGTCTCTCAGAAGGCAAGGCCAGCTCTGGGAAAGCTGCTGACAACATGCACAGAAATAAGCCCATCTCTTTGTACTGCATGGATACACCCTTTAAAATGGGGGATGGGGGATCTCGTGTCTACTTATTCCCAAGGAGGGCCAGACTCGACAGCTTTTCAAAGCCCTATTGCTGTCTGTTACTATCACAGAGGCTGTGATTTCCTCTTTTCTTGGACCACCATGCTCAGATGACAGGGGAAACAGTGAGTTGATAAAAGAAGTTGCCTCTCTGTGAGCCAGGCAAGGGATATTTATTTTGTTTTGACCCAGATATATTTGTAGTCATATCATGCTTGGTTCCAATATCTCTAGGATCATTCCAACCTCAGCTGAGCTTGTTTAAAGACAGCCCCAGGCAGTCTCTCCCACAGACCTCTGGTGAGATGACTTTACCAATATCAGGGCCCCAGAGTTGTGCTTCACTTCCCTGAAAGCTAAGGCTCTTATTCTCGCCTCACATCCCACGGGGGCTGCTGCAGTACCAAGCTACAAAGCTATTCTCCCAGCAGGAGGATGGACGGAAGGGAGAAGCTAAAGCGTGTACCTTTCATAGAGCAATCCTTCTCACAGGACAGCTGTGAAATGTGCCTTAGTGGGTCTCTGGTCATGTGGAATAACTCCAGACTCTGTCCCCTTGAAAGGAGGAAAGCACAGACGTGGGTTGGACCCCAATCCCGCTCCTGCCCTCCATCTAGAGATTTTCGGTAACTTCCAGTCAGCTACAATTTCCAGTTTGGCTGTAGGGTGCATTTTAATGCATTCATTGGATGAAAAGCTCAAGTAAATCACTGAGCCTATTGACATGAAAGACATAATTTATCTTTTCTAAAGTGAATCAGATCTGGCTTCAAGCCAGCAGTTATCAAATGGGAAGGCCAGCATCAGTCCCGTCTGCGGCCCCATTCCTGATCCTGGGTTGTTCGGTGCTAACGCTGTCCAGGAAAACAGGGGAAAGTCCACACCCCATTTCCCTGAGAAGCAAGTCTGAGTTGGCCTGCCTCCCAGCACTCCGTTAAACAAATCCTGCTTGGGGTCCTTTCCCTGCTTTTTGGCAGCTCCCCTTTCTGTTCAGCCCCAAAGCACAATAAGCTGTTAGGTGCTCCCCAAGCAAGGAAGACCCAAGTGTGGGACACAGTCACCTCCATCCTCTTGTGGGGAAGACACATTACCTGTTCATTCTCTTCAAGGGAGAACCCAAGCAGCAGAAACAACTAGATTCCCAAAAAGTAATCCCATCAGACTCACCCACTTGATTCCATGGGGCTTTGACAATCTACAGTTAATCTACAAATTAATTCTTTTTAGGGTAAATAAAATTGCTCTTGGATTTTCCAAGAATGGTGACACTTAAGTGACCCATTCCTAACATGATCAATTTCTTGTTTCTCTCTCCTGAAGCAAACCTCTCAGGGTCACTTTCCCCACCATACACTGAAGATGTGGACCAGAAACATCCCAAGGGTGTGTGCAAGGCTGGTTTCCAGGATTCTTTGATGATTAGGGAAAGTGGCTTTAGCTGACTGAAGGTCGAGTCTTTGAAAATAAAAAGCCCATGTACACACTGCTATATATATATATTATTTTTTACTATTTTTTTCAATTGGAATAAAATTGCTTTGCAATGTTGTGTTAGATTCTGCTGTACAATGAAGTAATCAGTTATATGTATACCTATATCCCCTCCTGGACCTCCCTCCTACCACACCCCATCCCATCCATCTAGGTCGTCAGAGAGCACAGAGCTGAGCTCCCCGTGCTATACAGCAGGTTCCCAGTAGCTATCTATTTTACACATGGTAGTGTATTTAGGTCAAACCTAATCTTCCAATTTGTCCCACCCTTCCCTTCTCCCCCACCCCGTGTCCATATGTCCATTCTCTACATCTACGTCTTTATTCCTGCCCTACAAATAGTTTCATCTGCACCATTTTTCTAGGTTCCACATGTATGCGTTAATATATGGTATTTGTTTTTCTCTTTCTGACTTACTTCATTCTGTATGACAGACTCTAGGTCAATCCACATCTCTACAAATGACCCAATTTCATTCCTTTTTATGGGTCAGTAATAGTCCATTGTAAATATGTACTACATCTTCTTTATCCATTCATCTATCATTGGACATTTAGGTTCTTTCCATGTTCTGACTATTATAAATAGTGCCGCAATGAACACTGGGGACCATGTGTCCTTTTGAATTATGGTGTAACCAACAAGGACCTACTGTATAGCACAGGGAACTCTGCTCAATATTATGTAACAACCTAATTGGGAAAAGAATTTGAAAAAGAATAGATGCATGTATATGTATAACTGAATCACTTTGTTCTACAACTGAAACTAACACAACATTGTGAATCAACTATGCTCCAATATAAAATAGAAAGTTAAAAAATAAATAAATAGCTCCTACAAAAAAATAAACAAAACACACGTATACCTACTCCAGACCAGAGTCTGACTCCTTATGACCAAGCTGTAGAAGGAAGGCTCAGAATACATGGCAAAAGCTCTGTACAGAAGGTTAAAAAAAAAAAAAAAAAGGATGATCGTTACCATTTTTAGTGGTGAGACTGAGAGTTTAGTCATTTCTTTCTGCAAATTCCCATCCCCAACCAGAGCTAATTTAAAGGAAATGCAAGTAGTCTAACTCCCGTGCCAAGAGAGAATGGTTCCTGTGCTGTTTAAATACTATGCTAGTATTCCTGTGGGATATTTTTCACAAACTCCTAGATGAAGCATGACTAATCTCTAACAATTTGGTTGAGTAAGTTTTTCCTGGTCCTTTCAAATATCTCGGACTAAGAGAAGCCTTCTGGCCAAACCACTCTGTGCACCTCTGATCCAATAGGAAGTGTGCATGCATGTGGCCAGGCAGGTACCCTCACAGGCTGGTGGTGACCTGATTTGACATCCTCTGGATGTGTCTCTACATTAGATATTTAGACATTTAATAAATCACACGGAACAGTAGGTTGAGTCATCACCATCCAATTGGAGTCCTTCAAGTACAGGGTATTCATTAGTCATCAGTGTGATCTCACCCACATTTCTGTAATGAATAGCACGTATCTTTCCCAAGAAAAATAATGGGTGTAAGGTGGTTCTGGTAGGTTTGTGTTTAGATCCACATCATGGAAGTCAGCCCATTTACAATGGGAAGCCCATTCTGACTAGTGAAGCTGAGAGCACTGATCCAAGAGAACAACCTCATCTAAGATTTAAGAACACTGATTTCATTTCCAAAAACTTTACCACATTTTTGGTTCAAAAGCAATTGTGTTCGTGAATCAGTTATATGCTTTTTAAAAACTTCAATTCAAGTTTAATTCACTGTTTTTAACTTAGTGTTTTTCCCACTAAACATAATATTAAGTATATTCATTTTTTTCTCAAGAGAGAACAAAATCAAACACAAAATTTTAAGTCCTGAGTCTTGATGAAGTAGGCTGGGTCCCTTTCTTACAAGTGGTCCTTAACATTCCCAGGTGCCCTGCCCCTGCTGAGAAACACCCTGGTACCGTCACCGTTTAGATTCCAAGGCTGCTGTTGATCTGTGCTCCATCATTCACCAGTAGTCTTGAGTCGTCTGTTAGCAGCTTAGGGAGTCTCAGGTTGACAGCAGGGTCAAAAAAGAACCTATGAGGTCAGAGCGACCCTTCCCTATTCCTTCAGGGTGTGTTGTTCTGCTCTGCCCAGCAGGAAAGGAAGAACTGGCTGGAGGTTTTATGACAAAAAGCCGGGGGACTGTTCAGTATCCTGCTGCAGTGCGGCTGCTCTCAAGTATACAGCTCCCCCGTTGCCATGGCTTTCCCACTCATCCATCAAACATCTCAAAAGGCAGAAACGTGCTCCCCCAAAATGCAGGATGTCAAAAAAAACTTTTAAAGTCATTCAAGAGGGAGGTGTAGTTGCATTACCTAAGCCAATGTTTTAGATTATCTTGATGCTTTTGAAGACTATGCTTGGGTTAATCACCCTCCCGATCTGGTTTCACTCCGAGTTCCAATGCAAGTATTGTCTGTGATCTTGACCAAAGCCAGTGTAGAATCACACCCTCGAGCGAGTGCGCACACACACATACACTCACACATGCATGGGAATTAAGAGGGGAAAGGAATGTGATTCTTCACCCTGACTTCCTGTATTCCACTTGGAGGTTTTCTCCTTTGGCTCTTAGTGAGGTTTCCAGACCATCAGGGCATTCAAACAGTCAACACATGTAGATCAGAGGGTTCAGAAAGCTGGATGGGCAGCTCCTTCCCTGTGTCACTTCAGAAGGCATGTCACTCAGACATGGATTCATTCAGAGGCTGTAAAGTACCTGAAGCCCCATTGGGTGCTGGAGCTATGATGGTCAATAAGACAGAGCCCTCGCCTTAAAAATCTTTCAAACTAGTTGGAAAGATAAGTAAACACCCAATTTTCATGTAGTATGATGATTGCTAAAAGAAGGGTATCAACAAGCAGGTTGCCGGATGAATTACACCAGGCACCCTCTCCAGGTTCCCTGGAGATGAGCTTCTGGCTCCCCCTCCCCTCAGCCCCCTAAACCTCCCCCAGGGAAACAGCACCTACGCTCAGACTACCGGGTGTGGAAACTCGGGCTCTTTCTGCTTTCCTGGCAAAGCTGCTCTCACTTGCCCTATAAAACAGGAGAGCAACAGGGCTGGTGGGCTGTCCTGAGAGCACATCCAGTGTGTCCTGTAGCGCCCACCCAGGCACAGCTCTGCCCAGGAGCAGCAAGGAAGGGACCCATGCATCTACGTTTGTGTCCCCGAGCACTGGGTGTGACATTCCAGGATGTGACCAACCCTGCCTGGATCAGAAGCAGTGGTGTCTGTGCTGAAACCACCAGGCTGATGAAGAGCTAATTAGGTAAGGGGGAAAGCAGGCCAGGTGAGACCACCCCAGGCTGGCGGGCTTGGAGAGGAGCCAGGATGGGCAGGTTGGGGACCGTGAACTAGTTCAGCAGCCAAACTCAGCCTGGGAGGGGAACAGAGAATGACAAGAATGGAACCATAGGCAAGATTGTGGAGTATATCAATGAGGTGCCAGGCACCGTCCCAGGCTCTAAGCTACAGAAATGAAGTGCCAGGTAGATCCGTACGTTCATAGAACACCCTAGTCCCAGGGGGTGTGAGAGCGGGCAGTGGAGTGACTGACAAGAAACTCGTTCAGCTTGCCATAGGCGATGAGCAGAAATTTTAAACAAAGAAAGTAGTTGAGAGTAGGCTGAGAGCTGAACGGCAGGAAGGAGTCAGCCACACAAACGTGAGGAGAGGAGGATTCCAGGTGCAGCCGACACCTAGAGCCAAGGACATATCCAGAAAGACCAGCAGGAAGGGATGAATTGCAAAATCACTGAGCACCTGCCCGCACAGGGCAGCATGCATGCACTCTCTGTTATTATTGATAGTATTATTACCTTAGTTATTTACCTATTGAGTACATTTATTAATTATTCACTGAATACAGCATAACTACAAAAACTGATATACATTATCAGTTAGGATGTGACTCTCTGAATAACGATCATTTAGCTCATGACCTTTATTCTTAAATACTAAGGGGCCCCATTATTATTACTTTGGGGGAGGGGCTTCATTATTTTTAAATCAAATATTATGCTTAAATTTCTCTACCTTGGTCTTTCTTCCCTCACCCCGTGAAATGAGGAGCTAGCCCTGACCTGCTTCCCGGGCCCTCAGCCCCTGCCTTGCCCCCTCTTCTGTTGTCACGACTGATGACTGTTCTTCAGGAAACCAAGGGAAGTCTTCCACATGTCATCCATGGGTGGATTCTAATCTTGAAAACAGAAAGGCAACTAACAAGATGATGACTGTCTGCATACTGAGCACGGCCCGGCCAAGGGGCTGGAATCTGTCTCTGCAAGTTCTACCTGTCAAATCCACGTCTAGTATATCGGTTGCCCCAAACCACACCTTAACATTTTTTATTCCTCCTATCTTTTCTGGTGGTCTAATTCACTTTCATAGAGCCCAAAGAAGAGCGGAAGGAACTCTGGGGCTCTGGAGCTCGAACTGGCTCAGGACATTCCACAGAAATGGCCTCTGCATGCGGGTGAGGTTCCAGATAAGTTCTGGGGGATGGTGGGAGTGAGTGCAGGGTCCAGACGTCTGCCTGTTTTGTCCACAGTATGGCTGATTGGCTTGACCACAAGTTCTTGGTTCTCCTCATGGAGCTGGCTTACTGATGGAGAAGCCAGCTTCAGACTGAGCAGCTTCTTGAGAGAGTCAGAACCAGCCAGGGCTCAGGAATAGCCTGTGCCCTGGGGATGTTGCCAGCCTGCCCTCTCCAGCCTGGAGCTGAGCTCTGGGAGGGTGTCAGCTAGGCATAGAGCCACTGTAGGAGGGGCTTGCACTCCTGGGACAGAGGAAGATCCTGATATCTGCGAATGGTCCAGGGATGGAGTTGTCCCCAGGTAGAGGGAGACCACGTGTCCTTGAAGGGCTTGGAGAGAGCTGCAACTCTCTGCTCCTTCTGTTCACAGCTTACGGTTGCATCAGCTTCAGAAACCAGGGAGAGCTGTAACAAGCAGGGGATGGCATCTGAACATGTCCAAGAAGCTGTAAGGAAGACGAGAGAGGGTGCTGTGTGGCCTGGCATGGAGTATGGGTCCCACACAGGCCACAGTCATGGACTGCTCTCCCCGGGTTCAGGGTCAGCTCTCAGAGCCGTGGAGACCCTGAGCACACAGACTTCGAGGGGAATGGGAAAGCAGACCGCCTGGCCTCATGCTTTGTTGAGGAGCACCTCATGAGCTGCTGAGATTCCATGAAACCACAAGACCCAGACAAACAATGATGACAGAAATGAACTATAATTAGGTGAGTGTCAAGGATAGTGCTCTAAGTGGGCTCCCTTATCTATGTGATGGATAAGGAGAGGGGAGGAGAAGGGGAGCCTGACAATTTTACCCTGAAAGATGCCCTACTTTGTGGACCATATCACGAGCATAACAACTCCCCCACCCTCCTCAGGACAGGAACTTCTTCAGTGCCAGCCCCCAGGAAATATGCTTTACCTTTGAGTACCCATGAGAAGGCACTATTAGTATTCTTGTTGTGCCCATGACCAGACTGAGTGTAAAAGGTTAAGAAGAGCTAGGATTTGAACCCAGAGCCCAGGCTCTCAAACTCCTCCCTGAACCATCTCAGGGCTGCCCTTCTTGGGCAGCTCCATTGCCCCCAGAAAGCAGCTCAGAGTGGATGGGTGTTGTTTGTTGGAATTCAGACACTGAATGAGGTCCCCCTAGGACCTGGATGCTTTCTCTTTGGGGGTGCTGTGCAGCTGGGGGGCCTTGGAGCAGAGGCAAGTCCCACATCCAGGTGGGTTCCCCATGGGAGCAGAGGGCCGGCCAAGGGGGCAGTGTGGGGATGTCAGGTGGAAAGTGCAGGCTCAGGCAGTGTGGATGGTGGAAATGAAGGGCAGATCTGATCTCTGAGAGACAGAGGGAACTCAGGAACAGGGTTCCAGGACCTGGACTCCAGAATCCCCTGAAGAAGATGGGAAGGGAACTACGTGTATCTACAGCAACCAATTTCCTTTCAGAGTGAACGTGGCTCAGCCTTTGTTCCTTGGTTCTGATGGAGTGACTCACAGACACCATGCTCCACGTTGCAGGTGTAGAATCTTCCTCCAGCCATGCACCTGAGGACTCCAGCTACCCTAGAAGTCCTTTCCCCAAAGCCATTCATCCCTCTGGCAAATAACAAGCCAGAAAATAGGATTCAAATTACGAGCAAACTGAACCACTGATTTCAGAAATGGGATCTTGAAGCCTTATTTCCCTTTGTCATAAAGCCCCAGCCTAGGCTGCATCCACGTTCACTCCCCTCCTTGGCCTCCCAGGTCGGGCTGCCACAGAAGTGGTAACACTCCAGTCTTTTCTGTGACTCCCATGCCTGACTGGATGGAGCCCTGTATGGCTACATTTTTTCACCCAATAAAAGTTTAAGCACAAATTTCAATTTTGTTACACCTACGCCTGCTCAAATTGGGCAGTCTGACTTCCATAACATCAGAAGAGGAGCCCAGCTGAGATTAATGAAGCATCTGGTCTACCCATCTGTCTTTTTTTTTTTTAACATTTATTTATTATTTATTTATTTTATTCATTTTTTTGGCTGCACCGGGTCTTAGTTGCAGCACGCGGGGTCTTTCGTTACAGCACACGGGCTCTTCATTGTGGTGCGCAGGTTTCTCTCTAGTTGTGGCATGTGGATTTTCTCTCTCTGGTTGTGGCGTGCAGGCTCCAGGGCACGTGGGTTCTGTAGCTTGCGGTATGTGGGTTCTAGCTGAGGTGCGCGAGCTCAGTAGTTGTGGCACGTGGGCTCAGTTGCCCCACGGCATGTGGGAATCCCAATTTCCTGACCAGGGATCAAACCTGCATCCCCGCATTGTAAGGCGGATTCTTTACCACTGGACCACTAGGGAAGTCCCACCATCTGTGTCTTCTTTAACTGGGAAATTGAAGGAGAAATCAGAATGAAAGCTCTCCAAATAACCAGAGTCATCCGTGTTGGCATAACAGGAGGGAGATGAGTGCTGGGAGTGTGACCTAAGGGGCATCGGGGCCAACGTCTGGGTCATGCCAACTGGGGATGGGCTTTGAGGTAATTTCCAGACTGAGCTATAGGGTTGGCTAGGCTACATGAGGTAGCCAGGCATGAGGCCCTTCCTCTGTCAGCTCTGTGTGTGCCTCCCAGCTCACAGTCAGTTGAAAAAGATGCTTTCTCCAATAAACCCAGCCCTTCTATCCTTTGAAAATCCTGTGTGGGCCCCCAGAACTAAGACCCAAATACATTGGCTATAACACTGGCCCTGTTAGTGATACTCCTTTAATACATAACAGTGATTCCATGGAATGAATCTCTGCTCTCCAAAGCTGAGATAGTCTCCTTGGCATGGAAATCCTTCAAGCAAACCGAGAGAAAAACCTATGCCTATTAAAGGAGACCTCCTTAGCCTCACAGGCTTCAGTCAAGGAGAAACTCACTAACACCTAGGTAAGTTTCTAGAACAATTTAGGTCAGTAGATTAAACAGTTCTTTGAAATAGGACCATTTGCAAATTGACTGGGAAAGCCTGTGATGTAGGAGAGGTAATTTGCATGCTGTAGACCAAGAGTTAGAAATTTGAGTTCAGTTCCCTACTGTGACACTTCTGGACTTGAGTCATAACCTTAAGAACAACTTAGTTGACCTAAGTCTCAGTTTTCTCATGTGTCAAATGGGAAGAACAGTAATTACTTATAGTGGTTGTTGCAGGGATATGCCCAGAACAGCCCCTGACTGTTTTTACCTCCAACTTGGACTAAACAGAATGCAATGAGCAGTGAACAAAGTATTTTTGAGATGTTTCACTTGTAAGAACTTGTCTTTGATTACTTCAAAGAGTGGAGATAGACACTAATTCTGTTAGCTGAGGTCAGCACTAGAAGAACTAGATGCCTCCTTTAGCTGGGGCCCATTCAGCTGTCTCCCGCCTATTGCCTGATGGGCAGCTTACGTTTATGACCTGAGCTTCAGGATCAGGCTACTGGTGCTTGAGTAGGGATTCTCAGTGCTGCTGTTTCTTTGTCTACTGCTGTGCAGCAGGACACCACAAACATGGCTTCTGGGCTCACGGAGTTGCAGCTCGGGACCTGGCACAAGGCAGTCTCTACTCCACATGGGGCCCTTCTCCCTTCCCTCTGCCTGGTGGCAACCCCAGGAGCTCACCATCTTTCCCAAGGCCCCACAGAGAGGACTGTGACCTGCTCTGTCCAGGGGCCTGGTGAGCATGTGACCTCTGTTTAACCCTTCACCACAACCAGCCCTGATGGAGACACACTCACATGTACACACACACACATACACAGATGCACATGAGTGCACACCCTGTACACACAGGCACACACATCCATTCACACATGGGTACGGCATGGGGAAATACATGCATGACAGGTAGAGGCACATACACTTGAACCTGGCTGCCCTCCATCCCAGCAGCCAGCCACAGAGAGATGGGGCTTGCTCAAAACAGCCCTTGCTCCTGCCCTTCCCCAACAGTGCTAGTGCTATTGGACCAGCTGAAGGAGTCCAAATTGCCCAGCACCAGTTGAGAGAGGTCATGCGGTCCCTGGGAAGGTCAGCCAGCCCCCCTGCTGCTCCCACCACCACGCGCAGATGCCTGGGCACTTTCTCGTGCAGAGCTTAGTCACGCCTGTTCCATTTCTGGAAAGGATGCTGTGTCCCCAGCACCTTGCCAAGTATTTTACACACCTTCCCTCACTTAATTCTCACAGCAACCCAGGAGGGGGCCTGTCAACAGCATGCTACTCCTGCCTGCTCCTTGAACAGCACAGGCAGCCTTCGCCCCTTTGGAGCCCCGGACACTAATAGCCCCAAATGGAGGCCGCGTGCCATGGCCACGTTCTGGCCATGCGGCACGGTGTCCATCTCTGCAGGTGCAGCAGGGGCCATGGGCAGCTGGTCACCCCATCTTCAGCAGCTCCTGTCCTTCCCCAGGGAGTGCCTTCTTGGGCCCCACCCTACTACCAAAGCAGAAAAGGATGCTGCCAGCTGCTGCTGCCTACTTTCTAGGAACATTTCAAGAAATCCTTCCCGTCAGTTCATGTGACTGCCTGAGATGTAGTGGACTCGTCTAGTAGCTGCCCCCCTGCCCCGACCCTGGTCTCAGTTTCGGAGGATGTGTGCCTCAGTATTCTACAAAACTTCTACCTCCAGAAAGTGTTTCAGACAATAAACCCAAGCCCTATCGTTGCGATCTCCATAATCAAGTACAGGTATCTCCTGGTTGTCGACAGTGCATTTTGCGCCACTTTGTTTTTACGGTAGACCTATGTTAGTACCTGTTTTCACGAAAGGAAAAAAATCTGGAGAGGATTTTCACTTTTATGAAAAAAGGCAAAAAGCGAAAATAAGAAATAGCGTTCAGTGTTTGTTTGCAGAAACCGTTACAGGGCACAGCCAAACTCCTTCCCCAGAAACCACACTCAGCTTCTCAGCATGAAGCCTCCACAGCTTTCAACTGTATCTGTGAGCATCTGTGTTTTATCTCAAATTGATTTTTTTCATCCAATAGCAAATGTGTCCTAAGGTAATTACTTCTTTGTTTTATGATGCCATTTTGGCTTACAAAAGTTCTGTTAGGAACGCTCTACTTTCAGGTAGCTGGGAAACCTGTGCTGAGGTATCCAGTGTACTCCCTGCTTTCTGAGCCTGAGGACCCAAAACATTCTAAGAGCCACTGAGGTCAGCACCCACCTGTGGCTCTTCCCTTGGGTGTGCCCATGGGGCAGACATGAGTGAGCAACCTATGAGAATCTCATGTTTTCTTAATCCCAAGAGATGGAAATTTCTTAATGCATTCCTGTTGTGAAATAAAGAATGTCAGGCACCCCTAGTTAGTATCACACCAGTCATTGCTGCCAAAATTCTTATTCAGTACGAAGAACCATAGTCAAAATACTCCTTGTCCCTCTAAATATTGTATGTGAATATTTTTACTAAATGAACATACTCTATAGGAGGGAAACACAGTAAGAAGAAAAATGCAATCAAAAATGAAGTCTCACTTAAAATCCATCCTAACCAGATTCCTCAAAAAATTAAAAATGGAATTACCATATGACCCAGCAATTCTACGTTTGGGTATATACACAAACAAACTGAAAACAGGGTCTCGAAGAGATATTTGGGCATTCATGTTCGCAGCATTCACAACAGCCAAGAGATGGAAACTACCCAAGTGTCCCTTGACCAGATGAATGGATAAACAAAATGAGGTCTACCCACACAGTGGGATATCATCAAGCCTTAAAAAAGGAGGAAATTCTGACACATGCCACAGCATGGATGAAGCTCGAGGCCATTCTGCTAAGTGAAAAAAGCCAGACACAAAAAGACAAATACTGTATGGTTTCACTTATATGAGGTACCTAGAATAAGTAGGCAAAGTGATAGAGACAGAAAGAATGGTGGTTACTAAGAGGAAGGGGAATGGGGAGTTAGTGTTTGATGGGGACAGAGTTTCAGTTTTGCAAGATGAAAAAGCTCTGGAGAATGGTTGTACAAGGACATGTACTTAATGCCACTGAACTGTTCACTTAAAAACAGCTAAGATGGTAAATTTTATGTTATGTGTATTTTACCGCAATTAAAAAAATATTTCTCCAGGTAAGGAAAAAAAAAATCCATTATAACCAACACATCAGCTGTAATTTACTGGCTGAAGGTACTAAATGCTGCTTTCTTTTTGCAAGATTTGCCCACACATGAAACATCTTCAGGGAGAATGGCAGTAATTAGCCCCAGGATCAAAAGAGTGAGTATGAGACTGAGTTCTGGAATTTCCAGTTTAGCCACCAGCACTTGGATTTTCTAACAGCCCACAATGAGGAATGCAGCCAGAGATAAATAAATGAACCATGAGGTAGAAATCATAAATACCAACCCAACTCAGCAGCATGACTCACAATAGCCCCAAAATGGAAACAACCCAAGTGTCCATCAACAGTTGAATGGGTAAGCAAAATGGGGTATATCCGTACAATAGAATACTGCAACAAAAAGCAATTACTTTAAAAGAAAAAAAAAAAAAAGCCCTTACAAATGCTGCAACATGGATGAACCTTAAAAACATTATACTAAGCAAAAGAAGCCAGACACAAAAAGCCAGGCATTATATGATTCTGGTTATATGAAATGTCCATAAAAGGCAAATCCCTAGAGACAGAAAGCAGATAAGTGGTTGCCTGGGGCTGGGGAAGGGGAAAAACAGAAATTACCTGCAAAAGGGCATGAGGTGACAGGATGCTCTAAAACTGGGTGGTGATGATGTTTGCACAACTCTGTAAATTTACTAAAAATCATTGAATTGTACACTTTATCGTATGTAAATTATACCTCAATAAATCTGTTCCTAAAACTTTTATGTTAAAAAGTACATATCAACAGAGACACAGTCAATGAATACTTTGTCTCTCAGGGTGAGAGTACAAGGCAGACTTTTAAATTGGAACAAAGAATGTGCACTCTGCTGCCTGTCTGTCTGCTATCTAATGCCGTGTGTGCCCCACTAATCATCCACCCTGAATACCAGACTCTCAGGCTTTCCTCTGAGAGTTCAAGCCTGAGTGCTGTGAACTCATGCTGGTAAAAGATGGCTCAAGACATCTCATAGGCAGTCAGGACAGTTGACAGGACATGTCAACTATCCTTACATTAGATTCTATCTTCCGAGAGAAATATTACCTGGGTCTTATTACCAAATTATCATGGTACCCCAAGAAATGAATCCACCCAAATAATATGTAATAGTATTCCCTTGGCTTCTATGGGGTGACTGTATACAGCTCATTCATTTTTAAGATGCATTTTTTTAAGATTAAGTATTTCTATGTCTTTTGCAAAATCAAAGTTGAAGAAATTGTTACCCAAGTTGCCTTAAGTAAATTCCACCTAGAATTAACATTTTCTTCTGTGCATGAAGTTCTATTCTCCAGCTGTTAGATAACAAGAAATGATAGATTCATTCATTAAGATAAAAGTCTATGAATTTCTTTCCTTGCCAGGACTGTCAGAGCTGATTCTAATCAGGCCACTAAAGGATGTCCAAAGAAATAAAAACTAATTCCTCCCTACTCCTTGTAATAGGACTTGTTCTGTTTTTATTATTCAAGTTTATAAGAGTCTTTAACTTTGCAAGATGCCAAATTCTTTTGGGGTATTTGAAACATGCATTTCTGCTCCAATTATTGACGGATATTTCCCATCATCAGGCATTTATGATGTAAACAGTATCATAGCAGGCCATAAAAGTGGTTAGCTTTGGAAACTTGGAATGAAGTAAAAGCAAGGACACGTGGCAGAAGGTGCATTCTGAGAAGTCTCCATCTCCATGTCCGGACTGAAGGGAGAAGCCCTTCCTGGTTACAGAAGTTCCAAATTCATGAAAGGAATGAAAGTCATTTCACCATGAGGTGTTTCACTTTCAAAGGAATAAAGGAAGAACAGGACAAATGCACATCTTTTTCAAGGCAATGGTGTTTAAAAACTTCTCTGCACATATGCCAGGTTTCCCCCAGAGCCCTGGGGGGTCAGCTGATGGAGGGGGGGAGTGGCAAAGGTAAGAATCCCAGAAAGACTCCAGGTGGTTCCCCTAGGACCAGCATCCCCAAACAGCAATCCAGCAGGGCAGCCGGCTTGCATCTGTTGTGTTATTGGGCTTCGACATGGTATTTTGTTTGAAGAAATGGTCCGGTCCTTAAAATAGAAAAACTACTATTATAAAACATTTACAATCCAACTGGGGAAGTGTGATGTGTAGAAGGCAGGTCACTGTGCCCTTCCCTCCATCCACCATGACCAAGCAGCCAACATCTCAGATCAGGGCAGAACTCAAGACCATCTCCTGACCTCCCCCTGGAGAAAGCTTCCAGCATAGGTACACTTGGTCAAGTGGTCACTAAAGTGATACTGAGGACTTGGGCCAGTCTCTGACCAGAGAAATAACAGTGAAAGGTATCATCTGTCAAGTGTCAAGTGAATGTAAAGAACTTATGGAAAGAGAGTGAGAGGAGAGAAGTGGGAGCAGCTGAGAGGCTCCATGACATCCTGCCTCCAAAAAGGACATTCGAGGACATGCTATTTCTGGGCTCTCCAACAGCTGAACTTTCAGGAAGAATTGTCTTATCTGCTGTCTCCCCCGGTCCAGCACTCCTGTCTTCCCCATCATCCAGTGCGTACACCCACCTTCCCTCCAAGAGCGCTCCTGACCAGGGCTCCGTGTTAACAGACCCAATCTTATGTGTCTCATCTTACTTATCCTTGCCTGAATTACATAAGGTCAACCACACACACCTTGAAGGCTTTCCTCTCTTGGATTTTAACTACACTCCCTGAGTTTTCCTCCTTCCAGGGGTCCTTCCTCTTCGGTACCCAGGATGTTTGTCTAACTCCTTTGAACTGGTTCAGCTGTTCACAGACCCTAAATGGTGTTGTTCCTTGGGGAAAATTTCCCTTTACACATGCTCTTTTGGGGATCACATTCATTCACATTCCTATGACTTGAAATGCCATCCACATACTGACAAACTCAAATTCACATCTTCCGTCCAGACTTCACCCCAAGCTCTGACTCATACGCTCAAATGCCAACTAGAAATCTGCACCCAGGTGCTTAATTGCCCGCCACCCAAACTGGACCTGTGCCGTGCCCTCCATCACTGACTCTGAGCTGGACAAGGGAGTGGCTTTGACCAACAGTATGTATAGGAAGGAAATTGGCAGCACCTGCCTTGGCATTTTTGGGACCCCTGAGCTACCACGTAAGCAGTCTACCCTCCTGGAGAGACCATGTGTAGTGTCCCTGAGATGTCATGGAAAAAGAGAGAGGTCCAGCCACTCAGTGTCTCAGCTGAGTTCAGCCTCCAACAGTCCCTTCAAAGGTACCAGATATGTGACTAAAGCCATCTTGGATGTCCCAGTCCTAGCTGCCAGCAGATTGTAGCCACATGAGAGACCCCAATAAGAATCACCACCAAGGAACCATTCAGGTCAGCCCAGTCAGTCCGCAGAATTGTTGCTCTTTTATGTCAATAGGTTTGGGGTATTTTTTAATGCAGCAATAAATAACCCAAAAGATACCCACAGGTCTCTTGATTTTCCTCTCCAAACCTGGTCCAAAGCCCTCATCCCCACCTCAGTCAATGAAACTGAGGTCTTCCCAGCTGATCTCACCTCAAACCTAGATTCCTCCCTCTCTTACATCCTCCATCTCTGTGCCCACACAGATAGACCCCCTGAAACATGTCTGCACTGCCACTACCTGGCCCAGGTGGCCATCACCTCCCCTGAAATAAGGCAGGCTTTCTTAATTGGTCTTCCCTTACTGCTCTTTCCTTTGCCCAATCAATTCTCCACACAACAGCTAATGGTTTTCTTAACATTTCAATCAGATGGGGTCCTCCCTATTTGAAATCCTCCAGTGGCTTTTCTTGGACTTAACGAAAACCCAGGGGAATTCCCTGGCAGTCCAGTTGTTAGGACTCTGTGTTTCCACTGCAGGGGGCATGGGTTCGATCCCTGGTCAGGAATTAAGATCTTGCGAGCCATGCAGTGCAGCCAAAAAAAAAAGAAAAAAAAACCCAAGTTCTTTGTCATAACCTCTACATTCCCACATCATGGGGCCACTACTGGCCCTCCCACCTCACCTGTACCACTGACCTGTTCCCTCATGTCTCTCCTTCCACCTCAGCTAATCCTCCTGCTAGGAGTGTCCCACCCACTTCTCACAAGACCTGTCAACTCAGTGTCAGTGGGCCTCCTCAGACAGGCTGCCCTGACCCCTGCAGCAATAACAAAGTCCCCGCCTCCATCCCCCGGCATGATTTTCTCAGCCCTTGGATCAGGTCCTTCTTAATGCTTGTTAAATTACAATCTTTTTTTATGGTGCTATTGTTTATTCTAAAGGATCTTCTCCACATAATCTGTGGTCCACCGTGGAGGGCACCAGTGTGTCTATGCAAGTGACAACTGTAGGCCCAGTGTTTGCCTGGTTCTTGGCATTCAGTAGGCACTCGGCGTTTGCTGAATGAACACATGGGCATGAGACCTTATTGGTGCATGTTGAGAGTGGATAAAAACTATGAAACATTGGGATCTCTGGTTAGACACCAGGTAAGGGCCTTGGCGTTGACTCTTGTCATACCGGGAAGGCATAATAAGGCTTTAAGAAATGGAGGGTTGCCACCTAAGCTTCAGGGAGCAGCAGTGAAACGAGATACATCCCACATCCAAATATTCTGACAGCCTCAGTTCTACATCTGGAATTCAAGGTCAAAGACAGAGAAAGGGCCAAAAGACAAGCCAGCCGCTGTCTGCTATTTTCAAAAATTACAAGTTTAACACTTCCAAGAAGTGCTGAAGACTTTTCACAAATACAAGCACGTGCTTCAGTCAAAGTAGTTGACGACTTGCTCAAACACCAAAGGCTCAGGGACTCGTTTCTACAGGACAAAGACGAAGTGTTGTATCAAAGGGGACTAGGTGAAAAGGCATCCGTGAAGTAGGTATTCTCTTTACCTAAGACTTCCTCTTACATGAAATAGATGTTTTCCTTACATAAGACTTTTACTTAAAGAGCTCTTTGTGGTCACTTATTAAAAACTGGAAAGGAAAAGCAGGTCCATGAAATGTGTCTGCTTCACAAGTCCATGGATGTGTGATCTCGGGCATGAACTTTCTCCAAGCCTCCACATTCTCAGGTCTGGTGCAGGTTAGGGGAGCTCTTGGAAAAAAAAAAACAAAACCAACGTCCTCAACTTATCGTGATGACAAGATCAGATAACTAGGTGAAAGTCGCCATTAGAAAGAGCTGTGTGTGTGTATATGAAACAGGGTCTCAGCTGAGACCAAACTGAGATTTGCACTCTTGCGATGCCTTCATCAGATGGCGGACAGGTTTCAGTACGCACGATCTGGTTTATTGCCAGATAAGGAGGAAAAAGGATTTTGTGACAAGGACCTGTGGGACTTATCAATATTGTCATTTCAGTCTCCTGAAACACTAACCATGACTATTAAACATTACTGGTTTACTGGAGTAAACATTAACCATATTACTTCTAAATACAGAGAGTCAAAGAGCTACTGCACTCATTGTATGCGTTGTTTGTGGTGTGCGTACTTTCTAAGGCTTGAATCTGTAAAACATTTCTTTCTGTTGAAGGGTCCAAATACCTGCTATATGAAATCCCACATGACGAAGGGACAAGTGTGGTGGATAAAGTAACCCCTACCCCACCCGGTGCCATCCAGAACTGCTCCACGCTGGGCCGAGGTGTGCAGGGAACCCTGGACCTGAATAGTTTGCTTAGGGACACCGGGAGTCAGCAGCTGGGGCTGCACCCTGGAGCACAAGGGACTGGAAACACTAGTGAGGGGACACTTCACAGCAGCTCAGAGGTCTTCATTCGACAGAGAACTACATAGAGCAGGGTAGGGAGAAGGGCCCTGGGAGGCCCATAGATTTCTGGAATTAGTGTCATGGTGACCTCTGTTGAGCCGACATCTGACAGGCCTGCAGATACAGGAGTTGCATGTTATTTTTATTTCGTAAGCGTAAAGAAAGCTGCTTTTGGAAAGAAAACATTTATTAACCTGGATCTGAGCCAATCCAAGATCAATACATGCTACAACACTACCCGATTCCAGATGACCTGTCAGCCTGTCAGGCTTGTGTCATTGCCTCAATAATAACATTGAACAATAAAAAGAGGTCACTGTTACACAGTCCGTAACACGACCCCTCAGCCTGCAGCCCAGCACCCAGGCCCCTCCCTCTGCTCCTGAGCCCAGGACAGGTCCAGTAGGCAGCTTACTACACCTCAGATTCCTCTGCTCTCCCAGACCTGCCCAACCATCTCCAGCCTTGAACCCATGTCTCCAGAAGTATTTGGTCCTTTAGATTCTCAATGCTTGCTGTTGACATAAAATTATTGTATGTCTATAAAACTGAGTATGTTTAGGTGTAAACAAGATCTTGTTTCCTGAGGGGCTCCATGGCAATAGAAATACTTATGGTTCTATGCCAGTGATGGTTCCCTGTTGCTTTGCTACAATTTCAGTTCTATCTGTTCATCCAGTGACCAGCTCATGAAGAAACAGAAATAGGAGACCTGGCTTACTGTCTCTTCTCAGATGTCATCCTAGCATTTGAGTACAGGAAGGATAGATAATCATTACAGCGCTTCTATGAAACTATGACGATATTTCATCTGACTTGGCTCAGAATTTTGCTGTTTCACTACTGAACTGTCTTTGGTTACTTGGACACATCGAAGATTGGTGGAAATAATTGATGGGAAAACAACTGCAATTGTCACCCAAACAAAGCCCCCCGTGCTGGCTGCTCTAAAAGCTGGAAACCCAAGTGCGAGCGAATCAAGAACTTGATTTTTGACTAAACACAGGCATCAGCCTCAAATGGAAACTGACCAGGGTCTTGCAAAAATCATGCATGATCTTAAGCCAGATTTCAAGGCAAATGAGTTCCAGAAAGGATCTTGAGGCCAGAAGGCATCCCAAGGGGTCCTCTGCACTTCTAGGTAAAGGCTGAGGATGTCTTCCAAATGAAATCAATTCTCCAAGAGATTAGTCTATGGATAGAGCTGCTAGTAAGTAAGTATTTCTAAGATTTTCCTGTAATAGCTTTCATTGTGAAACAAAGTAGTTCAGCCTGCAATTGTTGGTGTTTTATATACACCCACACACAAAAATGCTTTAATGTTACTGCTATCCCTCATTCTGCTCACTTTTTTTATTTGCTGTGCTGGATGAATTACTAATTTTCAATTAATAAGACCTCCCCTAGATCCTCAATAAAGCCTGGAAGAATCTTATGGTAGTAAATACTTCAAGTATAAAAGAGGCTGAACTCTTCCTCAAAAAAAGGAAAGACATGGTGAAGACAGGAGCACGTCTTGGTCTCTGCCCTTGAACCCCAGGATTTAATCAGAACTTGCTCCTGCCCTCAGCAGCCCTGTGACATGCTACCTCTGCCTGCCATGCTCTCTCCCACCCTACCCCAGTCACCCCCTCACCAGAACAGATGTCACTCTCCCATGAGGTGGCCCTACATCTCCCTCCCCGTGCCTCTTGTCTGTTCACCTCTTGCAGAGACAGATAACTCAAGTCTCAGATTTCCAATGATAGGTTAATTTATGCAATTTCATTTTTTTTCTTAAAGATGAATTTTAACCATATTTTTTGCAAGCTGTCCTGGGGACCATTTGCACATAAGAGCTCCATTTTTAGACGGTCTCATTGTCCCCTAAACTTGAAAACACAGCTTCTTACAATCCTTCCCGTAGAATCGCATGGGACACGGCCCAGAGCCCTGGTCCACTCTGAGCATCCCAAACTGATTCACCCACACAGTAGCTCTGCAATGAAGTCCCCAGGAAGCTCTATAGGTATGATTATGGGCTGTGGGATAGCACTCGGGGGGGAAATATTTTACATATAAAACCAAATGGGGGGCTTCCCTGGTGACGCAGTGGTTGGGAGTACGCCTGCCGATGCAGGGGACGCGGGTTCGTGCCCCGGTCCGGAAGGATTCCACATGCTGTGCAGCGGCTGGGCCCGTGGGCCATGGCTGCTGGGACTGCGCGTCCGGAGCCTGTGCTCCGCAGCGGGAGAGGCCGCAGTGGTGAGAGGCCCGCGTACCGCCAAAAAAAACAAAAAAACAAAAAAAAAAACAAATGGGATTTAATTTTAGAATTTTATGGGAATTTTTATGTTGAAAAAATATCAGTCCAAATATATGTCCTGACTTAGGACTCGGAAACTGAGGTATTGTGTTGAAGGCATACAACCCTTTGGAAGCGCTGTTATCATTACGGGCGTGGTAGATCTTCCTTACTCCACCATAAGCCCCCCGTGGCTGACATGCTTTTCTAACCATCTCTCTCTTCCCGTGTGAGGTAGAGATAACGCTGGGTGTCCATCTAACCCTTTCATCCTGCACACTGCTTGACTCTAACGCCCAGCCTCTTTAGCAGTTAGATGGGCCATGGGATGCTTCCGGCAAATGGAAGGTGGGCAGAAGTCAGTGCATCACCTTCAAGCTGAAATCTCCCACGGGAACCTCTATACTACTTCGCTCTCACCTGCTTCCTGGATTCAGAGATTCTTACGGAGAACTCCAAAGCCCTCAAAGGTGTCAGAGCTACCTGATAGAAGGTGCATGACTGTTGGGCACAGCACCCCTGCCTCAGTCCTCAGCCACCCCTCAGAGGACGTGAGGAAGAAATTCCCCTTTACTGCAGAACACCATTGGGTTTGGGGTTTGGGGTGAACGCTAACCACACTGACTGATACACTGTGCCATCTGCCTGCGTTTGAGAGGGCCTCAAAAGACCCATGTTGAATGAATGAATGAAGTCACCAAGAGAGTTGAGAACTGAATGGCTCTGTGCCACACATATGGGTCCATATGAGAAAATCACATAAATTAAGAGTTTCAAATATCAAGCCCAGTTCCTTGGCCATCAAGGGACCCAGTGGCAGTGCCAGTAGGACTGGCTTCCACTGATCCCTATAACAGAGATCTGAAGATGCTTAGCCTTAAGCAAAAAGGACTTGAGTGGTATGGAAGATGCCCAGTTCTGGGCTCACTCCTCCAGACAGTCAAGAAGAGATGTGCTAATGAGGACACAGATGCACCTGTTGTCTGACGAAGGCCAGCCTCCAAGGTCCTCCAATGTAGCTCCAAGTTCAGGCAGGGCCTCTTTTTTTTTTTTTTTTGTGGTACGCGGGCCTCTCACTGTTGTGGCCTCTCCCGTTGTGGAGCACAGGCTCCAGACATGCAGGCCCAGTGGCCATGGCTCACGGGCCCAGCCGCTCCGCGGCATGTGGGATCCTCCCCGACTGGGGCACGAACCCGCGCCCCCTGCATTGGCAGGCGGACTCCCAACCACTGCGCCACCAGGAAAGCAGGGCCTCTTGATGAAGCCTTTCTCAGCCAAGATGTGGACCTCAGCTTGCCCTAGCTGGCAAAACTCCACAACTGCTAACACATGCTGTCCTCACCTCACCTCCAGCCCAGCCAGCCTAACCTTTAGATGGCAAACTTAGGGAGAGGTTACACACACAGCATGCAGGCCCAGCTTGGTGGGGAGGAGGGGCAGAGAACCGGGAATCCCAGCAGATCCCTTGTGACTGGCATTATAGGAAGTGATTCCAGGGATAGATGGGTAGCATCTAGACTGAACTGAGTCATTGGAGGGAGCGGTTGAGCGTCCATGCATATGGGCTGTTGGGGGTCTTAGAGGTCATCTTTTAGCTGAGAGGGGAAGCTCATAAACAGACCACTGGGACACGATGTGACCAAGCGCTATTAGGCATGTGCACCTGTGCGATCAGAGCATAGAGAAAAGAGCACACTTAAGTCTGTCTGCAGGTGAAAGGGAGGCTCCCTGACAAGGCCTGTTGAGTGCCCTTGGTGTCCTGCCCACCTCGCACTGGACATCCGTGCCCTGGTACAGACCACCGGTACCTGCCTGAGGCTCTCCAAGGTGGGCTCAGCCCATTGCTGGGATGAGCCAGAGAGCTTGCAAGTTGACTACCTGCCTGCCTGGGGAGCAGAGTTCAGCCCATGGTGGGGGCAGAGGGGAGATCAAAGGGTAAACACCCCACTCCTTAGTTCCCTCGCCTCCCAGAGGGGACACTGGCCTGAGGTCCCCAGGGCTGAGCCCCAGATGTCCACAGTGGTGACAACTCCCTCCCCACCACTGCCAGTATCTCCAGAAATAACCTCCAAAAGGAAACCCCACACTCGGTCCTGGCCTCAGGAACCCAAATTGTCCATCAGGTAAAGCCCAGAAAACGAGCCAGAGAATGTCAGATGTGGCAGGTGTCCCCTGCGAGTGATCCCCGCATGTGAATAACATCCCAGCCTTGAGAACTGGCTCAGCCCTTCTCCACGGCCAGGCTGTAATGTGAGAGAAGTAGGCAAACAGATTGTCCCAAGACACTGGTAACATGTCTACCCACAAAGACGTGTACAAGAAGGAACATGACAACTTTGCATTGTTATTACTTACTGCCCCAACTGGAAGGAACTCAGGTGTCCGCCGGCAGGAGAACTGTGGAGTGTCTGCACAATGGAATACAACTCAGCAATAATAGGGAACCAACTACTGATACATCCAAAGAAATCTCAAAAACACCCCAAACAAAAGAGGCTTTGCACAGAAGCATATACACTCCATAGATTCCATTCTATGAAGTTCTAGAAGAGGCAATGCTAAACTAGGGGTATAAAAGCCAGACAGTGGCTGCCACTGGGATGAGGGGCAGGGATTCACTGAAAGGCATGAGAGAACTTTCTAGGGTAATGGGAGTGTTCCATATCTTGATAGGGTTTGGATTACACAGGGGGATCATCAAATTTTATTAAGATCTGTACGTTTCACTGAATGTCTCTTACCCCTCCAAGAGAAAAAGTGAACAAAGATTGAACTCTAGTTAATAATGTGTGTGAAGTGTTTACTGATATCAGAAATTTCCTGTGCAATGCACGAAAAATATGAAATGGGTGGGTGAGTGACAATGGGACAGAGAGAAGGAGAGATGGGTGATGAAGCCAATGCCGCAAAAGGTGAACCCTGAAATCAAGATGTGGGAAGATGGGTGTTCACTGTACCGTTGAATCAACTTTTCTGCATGTTTGAAAGTTTTCATAATAAAATGTTAGGCAGGAAATGGACCACATTGCCATGTTGGGAGCAGGACCTGGCCCACAGGGACAAGAGTACTGAATGGTCTAAGGTGGAGAGACTTGATCACACTGATGTTGAGAAAGGTTAACAAAGAACCAGACTGGCATCATGCAACGTGGTTGAAAGCACAACTGTCACCATAGTCTAGGCATGCCTTGAGCCGAGGAGGACACGTGTGACTTCAAGAGACACACAGAATGCAGGGGTGCCAAGGCCTGGGGGTGAGTGCCCCAGGAGATGGGGGGGCAAGGATCAGGGTGACATCTGCTTCATGGTTACTGGTGGATATGGACCAAGCTTCTGACCTGTAGATGGGAGAGCTCTGGGTGTCTACAGGACAGGTGCCCTGCCCCTGCATCCTCCCCTCCTTGTGAGTGGCTGTCCCCTAGAAGACAAGAGGGAGGTACATGCAAGAACTTAGGATACCAAAAGCTGAGAGCCCAGAAGATGTCTTTTCCCTGTAACACGGTAATAGGGAAGAACAAATCTGACTCCATATTAGATCTGTTTCTTTCACTTTTAACCTTTGTATTCTATTTTTTGCTACAAGTTAATCACTAAAGGGATGTTGTCTAGAAGCTTAAATTATACATAATGGCCCATCTTTGGGAGCCCTGCCTCCCATGTAATGAGTTTTATACTAAGATACCTTTGTTTAGCTTACAGGAAACATCCTGACCAGCGCCACCTATGAATGGCTGCAGGAAGGAAGAAATTAACACATCTCCTCTGGAGTCTGGCCAGAACCAGGAGATATTTGACTTTACCCACTCTCCTTTTAGTATAAAAGAAGCCGGAATTCTAACTGAGAGAAAGGTGGTTCTTTGGGACACTAGTCCACCATCTTCCTGGTCTGCTGGCTTTCCAAATGAAGTCACTATTCCTTGCCCCAATAACCGGTCTCTCAATTCATTGGTCTGTCATGCAGCAAGCAGGAAGTGCTTGGACTCAGTAGCAAGACCAGGAGTGGCCCAAGGAGACAGAGCTGGGGAGAGGTACAGTGGTCTTAGCCTGCAGATGGGAGCCCTCCCAGCCAGGAACCCCTCCTGCCTCTGCCAGCAGCCCCCACTTCCCCTTAGACCAGCTTCGGCTGAGACCCCCTGCAGGGCCCTTTCACACTGTCTGACTCCCTTTTCTGCTGTCAAGGAGCCCATGTGGGTGCAATGCTGTCTGTCCTAGCTGGACTCAGGCTATTTCAGAGGTGTAAGAACACCCTACCAGGCCCTGTTCACACCAAGAGGAGAACCTGCCACCTGCCCCCAGATGTACAGGCTTCCAAGCCCAGTGCAGTGGGTGAAAGAGGAAAGGAAAACTCACCTCATCATTTGCAGATAAAGGTGTTCCCAGGATACTGGGTGCAGTTTTGGATATTCTGGGCTCCTTGTGTGATGTCTCCCATTCACTGGCACAGGGAGACTGTGTGAATCAACTCTAAAATGTAAAAAAGAATCCCCAAAGAAGTATGTGTGGGTAGAACAAACCCACTTAGAAGATACCGGTGCTTAAAAGCCTGCAGGCTGGTATGATTGTCCAAAGTGGTGTTTCACTTCTTTAAAGAGAAGTGTTTTTCTGGCTCTCCATGCGGAGGGCACCTGTTCCTGTGACCACAGCAATGCCCCAAGGGTATTGTGGTGAAATACCTCCTGAACATGGGCTGTCCCAAGTGACCCACCCTGCAGCCCCAGGCCTGGATAACTGAAGAGAATGTGCTAGAAGGAGCCATCAGGCCAGCCAACACAACAACCTGAACCTGGGGACTGGATATGGACAGGATTTAGGAAGCACTCACCTTTAAAAGGAGAAGAGCAGTGGCCTCCCCCAGGGCCCTGTAGAAGGCCCGTGGGCTCTGTGGGAAGATGGCCATGGCTCAGAGGCCCACGGATATTCCCATTCTCCTCCAAGGAAGCAATACAGCCTAGAGCTTGGGCGCCTGGCCTCTGATATCGAACACTGAGTCCAGATTCTGCTGCACCCCCTTCCCAGCCCTATGTGCCTGCCTCAGTTAACTCATATGTGTGGTGGCAATGATGTGGCCTCTCCAGGTGATGGTGAAGGCTCAGTGGACATTGTACTGATAAGGTGTATTGCACAGCCCTGCTCATGCAAGCTCTCACCATAAGGAACAGCCCAAGAAATCACAAAGCCCAAAGGAACCAGCCAGAGTCAAGTCTTTGGCACTATCCAAGCCCAGGACATTTCAGGCTTCATAACCGCCTGTGCTATTTCCACACACTCCCTGCTCTGCTGCCTCTTTTTTTTGGCCATGCTGCACAGGGCTTGTGGGATTATAGTTCTCTGACCAGGGATTGAACCTGGGCCCTCAGCAGTGAGAGTGCAGAGTCCTAACCACTGCCCCGGTCTGCTGCCCTTGAAGGAAGTCCTGAAGCCGCTGAGGTCCTCCTTGGCAGAAAAAAAAACTCATTACAATATTAATAGCTTCTATAAATAAGCAAGTGCTACACAACCAAGGGGACTTTGGAGAAGGTGTTGAAAAGAATGCAATGTTTGAATTTCACAAACATGAGGTTGAGCTAAAGAAGCCAGACCCAATCTTACAAAGTTCCAGGACAGACGAAAGCAAGCAAGTGGTGGTATCAGAGGTCAGGATGATGACTGTCTGTGACTGTGGTCACTGGAGGGGCACAGGGGGCGTCTGGGGCTAGTAATGTTGTTTTTTGAGCTGATTACACACGTAGGTCACCTGATGAAAGTTTGCCATCACCATACAAAGTGTGCCCTTTTCTATATGGGCATTACATTTCAATAAAGAGTTCCCCAAAATGCAATGACTCATACATTCTAACCTGGGAAAGATCAGAGAATGAAACCAGCATGTTGCAAACAATTAAGAATAATATAATCAGCAGGCTGGTGCTGGAACTGTGATGTGAGTTGTTAACCACTTACACACTCTGTCCTGGCCCCCAGTGCCCCATGGCCTCATAAGACAGGCTGGGACCTGGGACCCTTCCCTGCGGTGCTGCAACTCTTGCACCTGGACACACCTCTCCTCCAGCAACAAAATACAAGGAAACTATATGGGACAAAAAATAACTGTGTGCATTAGCAGTCAGAGCAAATTCTGGACAAAAGATACAAAGAGACCAGAAAACCCAACTGCCACTTTTGAAGAGCCTGGATCAAAAGCAGGGTACTGCGCATGCCTCCTGCACACAACACCACCTAAGGGGTGGGCAGACCACCTAAGCCACTCTTCTTCCTGCCCAACCCCTTGACCCACCCCTACCCTCACCCTATATAAGGAACAAGCTCTCCCGCCCCCCCCCCCACCTCAGGGATCGAGCAAGCAAGGGAACCTGTTGTTCGTTCTGGCTCCCCCCTGCTGCATCAGGGACCTCAGTAAAGCCTTGCCTGAATTTCTTGTCTGGACTCTCATCAATTTCTACTGAAGAAGGAGGCCAAGAACCCTGGTCGGTAACACTGGTCCCCAGCCCTTCCTCTGGACACACACTGCTTTCCCTCCTCACCACCACTCAGTCAAAGAGGGGGACACCTGGCACACCTGGATGGGGGTGGGCATCAAACACACATGTCCCTCAGCCCTGGTCATCATCCATCCCACGTGGCTGCAGCCCCCCCCTTTCTGGAGCAAGCTTCATGAAATAGATAAAACGATTAAAATCTAGGTTTTTTTTTTTTTTTTTAATAAACAAACAATACACATCAATCTATTAACTGTGGCTGCCACCGGGGTCTGACCAGGAAAGATAAGGGAGGAATGTTGACTTCTTCAATTTGAAAAAATAAAAAAGGAAAGGAAAGAGAAAAAGAGGGGTGTTTTTTTGAAGAGGGGGTTAGGTTTTTCCTTTATTTTTCAAATTAAAGAAGACACAAATCATTATTTTAAATTCTACACACAGTGGATATTTTTTAATATGTTTAAATGGTAACACATCAGTCTAAGCGAGTCCTGAGAAATAGCCTTGCAGACAGTGAGCCTGAAACTTCTCTCTTGGATTTTGAAGACTCTCTTGGGGTCAAGGTCTGGACGCCGCACGATTTCATAATTAAGCACATCTTATGCTAACATGGCTCTTTCATTGTCTCAGAATGTTGTGTAAATGTTTTGTCATGTTTGTGTACACTTACAGGGTCTTCCCCTTCCCCTTGATTGTCAGATCTTGAGGCCAGGTTCGGGGAGACTCCCTTTCCCAGAGGTCCTACTCCTTAATATTCTCACACCCTGCAAAAGTGTGCAGGATGGAGAGTCCGGACAAAGTTCTGGCCTCTTTATGGAAACCATCACAGGAGCACTGTGACAGATTTACAAATTTTGTTGTTCAGAGATGCCACCCCGAGTATGCATATGTCTGCATATGTGCATATCCATCCCACATGCTCCCCTCCCACTGAGGGGAGATCTTTGTCCTCTACCCTTGAACCAGGGCGGTACATGTGTGGAGAGCATGGTGGAAGGGATGCTGCGTGATTCTCAAGGTGAGGTCATAAGTAGCACATGGCTTCTTCCGGCCTCTCTGAAGACTCACTCGGCCACCATGCAGTGAGGAAGCCCAACTAGCTGACATGGCGAGAACTGAGCCCACACCAATTGTCAGACTTATGAGTGAATGACCACGCAGATCATCCAGCCTCCAGCCTTCAAGTCTCCCAGGTGAAGCAGAGACAAGCTGTTCCCACTGTCTCCAAGTTCCTGACTCACAGAACCCATGGGCATAACCAGTGGTTGGTTTTCACCACTAAATTTTCAGGTAGTTCATCACCACCCCAATTACCAACAGCTCTTGCTCATACAGGGGAGGTAGCAGAGAGGCAGCGTTCTCAAGCTTGAAAAGACCCCTTTGTGACATCAACTGGTCTGACACCAGCACCACTACTGCCCCACGTCCCCAGCATGTCCTGTTGGCCAGCAACACTGTGAACAGCATGTGGAAAATCAGACGAAATTCAGGCAGTTCTCGTAGCTCTTGAGTGCTACAATGTGAGGGGACTGTTCTGCCCGCCTCAGTGCTCACAAGCAAACTAACAGTGAAGTACAACTCTCTCCACACAGAGGAGGACGAAGACCAAGAGAGCCCGGCCATCCAGCTGACAGACACCACTCCCCGGGGGGAGGCTGGCCTCTGGCCCCCAGCGTCAGCATGGCCCTCCCGCCAAGAGCTGGTCCACTTCCTTTACTGACCCTCTGCTGCCTGCAGCCCTCTCCCTGCTCTGGCCCACCAGGCTACCAGGCCGGGAGCAGCTGTTTCAGGGCCATCAGCAGTAATGGTGACTCCATAAGGCACACCTGGTGCCCATCCTGCTTCCAGGCACCTCCCTCGACAGACCTGCCTGCAACTGGGGCCCAGCCAAGGTGGGCTCAGTAATCTCTCTCCCTGAAGGCCCCCAGGAAGGGCTTCTTGTAGGAGCAGACATCTACACTGTCTACACTGGGTAAACAGCAGGAGGACAGGCGTCCTCTCCCAGAGCTGATCCTAGAGCTGCAGCCCATGGCCTCCAGATCCCACAGCAAATCCTGTGGGAACTCAAATGACCATGAGCTGCCTGAGTCACCCAGCACCCCACAGTTTAGCTCAGCCCACACCCATCGAGCCTCAGCACTCAGGCACAGGCTGGTCCTCAGGGAAGGTCAGGGATGTGGGTAGGGTGATGGGGGTGCAGGCCTTGGTCTGCATCCGGACCACCTGGTCTGAATCCGGACATCCCCACTCACCTTGTGACCTAGGAAATGTAACCTCATGAAGCCTCACTTCTCTGTAAAAGGCAGGCAAGATGCCCATCTGTGCCACGGAGCTGCTCCAGCACCACAGCCCCTGTAAGGTTAAAGGTGACAGTTCATGTGGACCTCCCATCCGTGCCTGACGCAGAATGGGCCTCCAGTCCCGGTTTCTGGGAGAGGCAGCAATGGGTGGCATGAGGCCTGCCCTGCCCCAGCAAGGACGCTGAGTGCAGTCTTCCCAGAGACAGGTGTCTCCCAGGCCGCTGACTTTTGCTCCACCTGGCCAGGCTCCTGCCACCCACCCTCAGGAGGACCCCCAGCTACCTAGTCGGACAGGGACCTTCGATGACCCCTGACATGAAGGCACTTTCCCGGTTTCTCCTGACCTCCTCAAGCTGCAGGAGGGGCTGTGAGGTAGCTGCAGTGGTCTGGGAGCCCAGAGACCTGGTTCTGACTTCAGAACCTTCTGGAAGCCTTCGCATCCCAGCTCAGCCATTCTGTGCCTATACATTTCCTGCCTGGACGGGATGGTGCCTGAGAAGCTGCCAGCACAGAGCAGGTACCTAGACACACCTCACAGCACCCTGGGCTCTTAGGCATTCCCGTCCCTGACGGCCTGACGGAGCTGATGGTGTGATACACTTAGCCTCTTTCCCTGCAGGCACGGTCAGTCCCAGCCACTAATGTCAAGCCTGGGGCCCATGGCCTGAGTCTGTCTCTCTGAGGACCGGGTCTCTCCAGAAGGGCAGTGCCAGCCCAGGGTGGTGCATCTGTGCGGGTTTTCTTGGGGGCCCACTTTTGGGGAAGAAGAGTGGAGGCCCATCGCCCTGAAGTTTGGGGTGTGCCCTCTGGCTTTCCTGCATAAATTCCCAGCCAACAGAGGAGGTGGTAGGCCAATCTGCTCCGTTCGTAGAGGAGATGGCCTTTTATCAGCAATTCAAGTTTGCACATGAGCATGTGAAATGGACTTTCCCTATTTTAATCATACAGGTTTTTGAGGAATTTTTGTTTCCTTCCTGCATTCTGCTTTTTCCTTTTGCAGCTTTTCTTTGTCCTCTTTCCTTTCAAAACAGGACTCCTTAACCCTGGAAACCATGGAAGTGCTTCTGTGTTGACGGCCTTTGGAAATTGCACACACGAGGTGCATCGCGTGCATGTGTGCACGTGTGTGTGCATCTCCTCATAACAGAGTCCACGGTTTTCAGCAGCTCCTCAAAGGGGCCCTGACCTCACACAAGCCGCCCCATTATGGCTGAGTGCTTACTTGGCTATCACTGTCTCTGGAGCCACCCTTTCATGTTCTGTGCTTTTCCATGGGAAATGGGCGGCCTGTTCCCTAAAAAGAATGACAATGTCCACCTCCTTCCCTTCCAAGTTAGCCTTCCCCACCCTTTCTCGACCCTTTGGGGCCTTCTGTCCTGGTTCAGCCGAGCCCCTGAAGGCTAAGGGGTCCAACAGGAATGGGCCAGCTGCTTCAGGCCCCAACATACAGCCCAGACAGGGGCTGGGTACCAAGTTGTTCATGGTATTTTCAGGACCATTCAGTGAGACTTGATGGAGTGGCCAACTTTCCATTATTGGCCACCGAGGGGTGCTGATGAGACCAGGTGCCAGTGAGTCATGGATCCGGCCCCAAAGGACTCCACTCTGCACAGAAAGCCCTCACAGACCCCATGGAAAGCGGCATGACAAGCGACAGCGAATGCATGGGGGCCCAAGAGGACAGCCAGTGGGCTGGCGTTTACTCCTGCAGTGAACTTCTGGACACGGTGGGAAACGATGTTCTCAAACTACCCAGGGTGGTGAAGGACCAGTGTTTTCTGTTCTTTAATTCCAGCGTATTGCAGATTGGCACTTTTGTGAAATGCATTGCTAGAACAATGACCAAGGGCTTAACCGCAGCCCCTACATCTCATCGCTGTAAAAGTTTGTACTTACTGTTGAGTTCTGTGTTTACCTCTTAGTGGAGCAGTAACAGCTCACAGCTCTGCATCCATCCACAAACCAGGCTTTGTAGCCCCCTGGTGCGAAACACGCCCCCCAGGCTGCCCCGAGAATGAAGGAGTTGGGTGTTCCTCTTCACTCGAGAGGCTGGATCAGTCCAAGTGCTGAATTCCTGGGGCTGTTAAGCTCGGGCACTTCAGCCTGCTGTGAGCTCAAAACGAGCAAGCTGTGGCAGTTCTATAAAAAGGCCCTGGGCGGATAGATACCAATGCAGGCAGCTGAAGGGGCTGGACACAGCAGATGGGCAAGACCCACAGTGTGTGTGCAGGCCCCGTGATGTCTGCTCCTACAAGGAGCCCTTCCTGGGGGCCTCTCTGGGGGCCTTCAGGGAGAGAGATTACTGAGGTGTTTTGGAGGAAAAATAGGTGGGCAATAGGTGGAGAGGGAGGGAGGGGTATTTCAGGAGGCCAGCACATGGCAAAAGCAGGTAGGTACAAAATGTACGGGGTGGGGGATCCCCCCGTGTGATGCAAGAGGGGGCTCTGGACCACACAATCCCTTGCAGGCTGTGAGTGAGCGGCCAGCTGGCCCTCTGCTTCATCCTGTAGTAGGAAAGCGCCACTGCAGTCAGCCCTTCCTGTCCTCTCTCTGCTGGGGGCTGCCTGGCAGGTGACATTTAAACACACATCCCTGCCCTTCTGGGGGTTTCCAGCCTGCAGCGGTGGCTGTGATTTCCCCTCCTCATTCAAAGGTGAGGGCTCTGAGGGTCAACTACCAGGTGACCAGCAGATGCCGGCTGAGGTCTGAGCCCCACCCTGCCCTGTCCTTGAGCTGCCTCTTCCATCACCATGGATCCCCGCAATCAATTCCCTTACAAAATGGCTGGGAAAACAACAAAATCACGTTGGCGTTGGAAGTGGAGCCAGACATCTGATCACACATTTAACACCCGCTCATGCGTGTCTTTGCAGATGCCGCATCGTTCAGGCTGGCCGGACAGGTGATGGTGGTGGGTGAGGTAGGCATGGCCGCAAGCCCTCCATAGGCCATAGGAAAACTTCGCCCTACACCCTGCAGCTCGAAGACTCTCTGAAGAGGCCCTAGGAGTCATTTAAGGTGACTGGCGTGCCTTCAGGGAAGCACCGCCACCCTGCTGGACGGCACAAGATTGGAGTTTTCCCACGAAAGGAGTCCATGCTTTAGGGGCGTGTTCCTGCCCACGTGCCTCTCCTTTCTGTGACCCAGCCAATGCTTCTGAGAGATGTGCAGAGCCTAACTGCCCCTCACCTGCCTCCCCATGTAGTGCAATTCAGATCAGGCAGATTCCAGAGCTTCCCAGCCCATCAGCTTGGCAGAGGCTGGGCTGGAACCCCACGGCTGCTAAAAATGGCTGCTTCACCCATCCCAGCTGAAAGAGGCACAGGCTAACATTCTTGTCATAGTTGGAAGTGGTCCAGGGCTAACTCTCTCTGCAGCTGCTTTCCATTGCAGCCTCCCGGCTCCACCCAGGCCTGGGCGAATTCCTCACACCCAAATCAAAACCAGTCTCTGCTACAGACAGGAGTGTGGGGCGGGGGTGAGGTGGCCAACTACAGCGCAGTGCCCAGCAGCCCTGCAGACCACGGGGAAGGGGGCTTGGTGTGGAGCATGCATTCCACCCTCATAAAGTGACTGTCACGTACCCTGGCTGCCCAGATGGGAAGCCTGAGGCTCAGAGTGATTGCGGCCTGATGCACCTCATTCACTCAAGTCCCTGCACGTCTGACACCAGGATGCAATTCTTTCCACGTGGAAATGTCTTCCTCCTGAGAAAAGCACACAAGTCAGTGTGGTGTCTGCCCCTCCCCACTGAGTGTAGGTCCTTGTGCCTCCCCCTGGAGTCTCTGCTGCTCCCTCCCCGGGTGTGTGGTACCTTCCAAGGCTGCACGCCAAAAGCCTCGCAGCATCCGCCTTGTTCACGGACTCTGGCTCCGAAGCTGCAGCTCACCTCAGGAGACACTTGACCGTCCTGAGGCCGCCATGCTGGAAGGAAGCCCAAACCACACAGAGGGTCTCCACTCAGCACATGCATCTGTGGGAGAAGCACATCCAGGTGACCCAAGCCCCAGCTATCCAGTCACCCCCATGGAGTGAGTCTTCCCACAGGCCCAGCCTGAAATCCTGACCTCCGAATCCATGGACAAAGTGAAGTGGAGCTTCTTTGGTGCCTCTAAGCATTGGGTAGATGGTGATTCAGCATCAGGTCGCTGGACCTGTGAGTGTCTGGTCTCCAGCAGACACTCCATGGTGCATGGTGCATGGTCCATCGCGCACCACTCCATGCTCTCCACAGTTAAGCCTGAGTGCTTGGTACGTAAAGAACAGCCAGAATCGTGATTCTGCAACCCTCCCCTCAAGGAGGCCGCAGTCAAGAAGATGGGAAAGAAACAAACCCTACAAATAACCTGTCACCCACCAGACCCCCAGCCCTGAGTGCAGGGAGAGATGCACACTCATTCCCACACTCCTGCAGCCCACGGCCAGGGCAGGGCTCTGGGAACCTCGGCAGCCAGGTGAGGCCTTGGGCCAGTTAGTAAGCTCACCAGCCCAAATCCCAGGCCCAGGCCCGTGGTTGGTGTCCTGACACTGCTGAGATGGGGACAGAGATGCTGTTAGCCAGGAACTGGAGGCAGGCCCAGGGCAGCAGAGGGCAGTCTGAAAATGGGGGTGCCCTGGACTCTAGAACCAGAGCACAGTTACTCCCGGAGCTGCTGTAAACATTGTAAAGCAGAGGAGAATCCCTGTGAAGCTCAAACCGTGCCACCCAGGGAAATGGACAGTGGCCAATCTGCTCTTCATGGGGAAATCACGATGTCGTCTTCAGGCAGCTCGGCTCTTTGCAGGGTTTGTCCTGGGCTTTGTGCCCAGGCAGATTTTGGAGGCCTGTCAGGAGGCCAGGCAGCACTGTGGCCATGCAGCCTGGGGCAGGGGACCCAGGGGCTGCAGACACTCCCTCCTCCCACCGTCTCAGGCCAAGGGTGCACCTGAGCTCTGCTCTTTGATGTCCTGTCTCTGCAGACAAGCCCTCTCAGCTCTCAGGGAGACTGTTAGAAGTGATTCTTAATTTGCCTTTTATCAGAGACCAGAGGAAAGAGTTGAAAGCAGGAGTCGGGGGTTTTCAAAAGAACCTGCAAGACTGGGGAGGGGAGGCAAAGCAGCCTCAAGCCTTGAAAGGAAGCAGACAAACGTCTACAGTCTCCCCAGCTCTAGAGACCACGTGTTCCCTGGCCTATGATGTGGGAGTCGGGGGTCCTCAGAAAAGCTCAGCTTTGTGTTGGCACAGTGCTAGGGTGTTTCCTTTAGGGTTGGGTTGTGGTTTCATTTGGAGCCTATCCAAAATCTAATTATCAAAACTAAAGGGGCAGGTGCTCTTGGGCTGCATCAAATCACAGCGGGTGGAGCCGCCTACCACACTGAATCTTCTCACCCCCCAGACGTCCTGGCGTGTGCAACCTCCTGGGCATTTCAGGTGAGGCAGGGATGCCTCCAAATGAATGAAAATGCAAAATGAGGCAGAAAGCCAGGTGTAGAATAGCCCCCAGCGATCCTGGCCTCCCTAAACAAGCAGGGCCTGGGCTCCCACCTCAATGCCATTTCTCAGGTAGCAGCTGCCCCCTCCAGACCAGAGAAGCCCCACACTCATGGGACCAGCTGCTTCTCCTGCGTTATTTGCCAGGAAGCTGCCTTTCTGTGCTGATTTGCTAAGAGGGAAGCATCTCAGCAGCCACTGGGATCATGGCAAAGCCCCTGGGCCAGCAGACAACCAGCCTCCTGCAGCTGACAAAATGTGAGGACGAAGCAGAGCTCTGTGGGTGGGTGAGCCATGGTTTGATACCCCCACTGTGGGCACCTGAGGCCAGGCGCCTGCCAGGTGCTGGGGAGATGTGACAATGACCTCATCTTGCCCTCAGGGAGCCATGACCCATGGGGGCTAAAGGACACCTCTGCCAGCAGCCTAGATGCCTTCTTAAATTGTGATAAAACATGTATAACATAAAATTTACCATTTTAACCATTATCCACTGTACAGTTCAGTGGCACTATGTATATTCACGTTGTTGTGCAACCATCACCATCATCTATCTCCAGAGCTCTTTCATCTTCCCAAACTGAAGCTCCATCCCCATTAAGCACTAACTCTGCATTCTCCCCTCCCTTCAGCCCTTGGCAACCACCATTCTACTTTCTGTTTCTGTAAATCTGACTAGTCTTATATAAATGGACTCGCACAATATGTGTCATTTTGTGACTGGCTTATCTCACTAAGCAGAATGTCCTCAAGATTCAGCCATATTGTAGCATTGTCAGAATTTCCTTCCTTATGGTTGAATAATATTTCATTGTATGCTGTTTTAAATGTACCTGCTCAGGCGTGGTAAGACACACAGCCATGGAAATGATTGTCCTGAAGGAAGAAGTTTTTATACTCACAGATCCCTAGAAACAGGAGGCAGGGCATGCCATGCAGGGCCACACAGGGAAGCACCAGAGTCAGGGAGGAAGCAGAGGAGGACATGTGGTTTCTCTGGGAAGAAACAGGTGAGGCAGAGTGAGCAGGCTTAGCATTGGCTAGTTTGAATAATTTCAGCAGACTCTGGCGCATCGAGGCTGTCCTTAGTTACCTGCAATCTGGACCTGGTGTTATTAGGGCAGGTGGAAAATAACCTGAGTAAGAGAGCCAGATAGAGGAGGGGGTGGGTTGTGGGCTCTGGATGGGTTGGTTTGCATGTGAAAGATGTGCTCACAAGTCAGTTACTATCTCTAGGCACTGGCCGGCCCTGGGAGGGACAGTCTCTCCAGGGTCAGGAAGATGTCAAAGCACAAGCATGACAAAAAATAAAACAACATGATTAATACACATGTATTTACCACATTTTGTTTGTCCATTCATCCACCAATGGACACTGGGTTGTTTCCACCTTTTAGCTATTGTGAATAAAGCTGCTGTGAACATTAGCAAACAAGTGTCTATTTGAGTTCCAGGCAGCCTAGGTATTTTTAAAGTGCAGTTGGAACCTAAATTTCTTTTTCAGAAATGAGGAGGAAGGTAGCACCAAAATCAGGAGTTGGAACACAAAACAATCTCAACTAGATGAATATGTTTAGTGCTGAGTCCTCACCCCAGCCCACTTCTTCAGCATCCCTCGTCAAGAGAAGTATGAACATCTTTTTCTAGCCTGGTAGTCACCTGCCAGCTGTCTTCTCTTCCCTGCAGCAGAAAACGACCCAAGTCCAGTGGCACGGTTCCAACCAGTGGTCAGGTAAGTGCCCCAGAGCCCTTTGCCAACACATACAATTATTCAAAAACCCAAAACATTGAGAATCTGTGGCCTCAGAGTCCTGGACGGGTGCCTGGGTCACACTCACGGCTGCAGATCACATGGGACATGCCATGGATTGGAAACATCATGGGAAAGCCCTCGCTCACATCCACTGTGAGTCTTTTCTTCACACTGCAGTCCTTGACTGCAAGAAGAGTAACTAATTGGCCTTAGATCACGAAGCCCGCCATCTACCTTCGCAGCTTCATGGGAACAATCCCAGACACCAGTGTCCCTTTTAAGGCCAGGTCTCTTCAAGACACCACTAAGCATTCACCTGCCCCCCTCCCCGCCCCCTGTGAAGACAATGTCAGATGCCAAAGGGAAGTGGGAGTCAGAGTGGTGGGGCCAACATGAGACTCTCTGCCCTCTGCCTCAGCCCACAGTTCGGGGCCTTCTGCAGCTCTATGCCCCTGTAGATTTGGGAAGCTGAGAAAGTGTTTCCCCAGCCAGAAGAAAGCCCTTTGCTATTCTCGTCTGACTTGTCCATCGTTTGTCTTCTGAGGGCAGATGGTGACACAAAGAGGGCCTAGGGACACACAGCATCGGTCATCTGCTGACGTCAGACAGTTTGGGTTAACAGCCATCCCTTTAAGCAATTCAGCAACACATTGTTTAACTTGTTCTGAACATACTGGGGCAAAATCCACTGTGGTTCTCTCGGGGCACCTGTTCCCAAGCGTCACACCCCTGGCTGAATAAGGTCTGGTTAGAATACAGATTCCTGGACATTGTGAGTTGGGGTCTGGGAGGTTGTACTGCTCAGAGTGTCCAGCCGGACTGGGGAAAGCTCCAGGTTTGTTATAAAATGCATCTTCCTATTTGGGGGCATGTTAAGATCATTACAATGAACACCCAGAAATAATCGTGTAGAACATTTACTGCGAGCTCATTGTTTGCCAGGCCTGGGGCTGGGCATGATACCTGCCTGTGTCTTTTGAACTTGGAAGGATGCACTAACCCTGACCAATTGTGAAAACATGTGTTTAAGGCCAGAGACTTTCCTGGCCTTAAGATGGAGTAGGAGAGACAAGCCTTAATGGCATGTGTCACAGGTTCTGCAAATATCGTTGAATTTAAAAATCTAGGTCACAAAGAATTCAACCAACCAATGACAGTGTAGGCAACCGGGGACCATGTTGCCATATAAAACACCTCCAGGGTTTCTGAGAGGAGTCACTTGGACATAGATTATTTCCTGAGCCACGTGATGACAGAACCTTTAAGCCACACACAACCAAAACGGGAAGAAAGTGCGAAACTTGCTAATGCCCGGGTGCTTGTCAAATGGCGAGCGACAGTGGTCACAGCAGAACTAGGGGCACATTTCATGCAAAAGTACAATGAGGAAGAGCACAGGATGCGCTGTGATGCATCTGTGGCCCCACAAGCTCATTTCTCAGGCCTCATCCTCTGGGGGCAGGAGGAGGGGCTGGAGGGAGTCCTCTGGACACTGGTCATGGAGAGCCAAGGCTGTGGAAATACACTGTGTGCACAGGGGGGGTGCCCAAAGAGATAAGGAGCTTGCAAGGAACTTGGTGAGATTAACTTGGTGCTTGAAGTAAACAGTAGGAGAAACCACAGGAGTGTGGTCTGACCTTTTAGAGATGCAGCGGGAGTGGTAATCCACCGGGCCACAGGGGCAACCTCCTGTTTCAGGCAGCAAATGCTGGACAGACACAGTGCCCTGAATCATCAGGACAGGCATCGTGGCCTCGGGCCCCTTTATGTCTCCCCATGCCAAGGAGGCCAGCTAGGGACAGCCCAGAACACCACAGTGGGGAGCAGCAGGGAAAGGGACCAGATGACAGGGACCCCCAGCGCCGCCACCACCAGGGCCCTCCGGAAGGGCATTCTGTGGCACACCATCCCACATCTCCCAGGCCCAGATCCTCTTAGGCGTCAAGCATCCCCTGGGCTAGGCAGCACCTCCAGCCCAAAGTACATTGAGCCCAGTGCCCACCTTATTCAGAGGTCACACTGACAGGAGGGGCTTGTGGGACACATCCACTCGTCCATTCTGCTCTGCTCAGACCTGGCCCACTTCCCCATCAAAGGCCCTCAGAGACTCTGGTTGGTGCCATGAACCTTGCAGGAGCCTGAAGGGGGTGAGCAGTGCTTCCATGCTGACAGTCACACATCCCCTGGCATCTGGCCAAAATGTAGATACTGGAGTGGGGGCTGGAGTGTGGCCTAAGACTCTGCATTTCTAACAGACGACGCCAGTGCTGCAGTCCAGGGACCCCACTTGAGTAGCTGGGCCCTGGGATTTGGTGAGGGGTCTGTGGGCTAGGGGCACATCTAAAAGCCCAGGTCTGTTTAGCACCCTGTGGCAGACCCCCCTGTCCGTACTCCTGCATCACTGCCCCACGAACACCAGCACCCAGCCTTCCTTTCTCTAAGGTGATCGCCAGCATCCCAGTGACCTTCCCCGGGCTCAAAGAGCCATTCATGTTGCTGCATCATCAGAAGCTAGAGTCCCAAGGACATAAACAGCCACCAGCTTTCCAAGAAAAGAAAATGCCATCTGAATAACTTTTATGATCAGTTTTTCAGATTGTACATTGCACTCTCAGATTGTTTTAAAAAAAAAAAGAGCCAACACTCACAACTGTGCAATGATGACTGTCTGCTAAGCTGAAGAGGAAAGCCCCATCTGATTCAGAATCTGCACGCCAACTGACACACGCAAATCACTAGCAGTTCAGGGCAGAGGTCAACAGGAAGCCCTTCCTCCCACCCCGCTCCTCAGACCGCTAACTGTGACTCGTGTGAACTTCTCAGGAGGCTCAGATAAAATGAGAAAGAGAAAGGATGTGGTCACTGCTTCGGAGATTAGAGAGGAAAACAAACTGAATGACAATTAAGCATTCAGACTGTTTCCTCAAGGCCGGAAAAAAGGATCTCCTGAGTGGGCGCTGGACCAGAACTCGCAATCCCGCGTGGTTGGGCACTTCGGGATCCCCGGAGCCAGATGGCTTTCTCTTCTCTCTGGCATGTCTACATCCCTCCAGTAGTCCATTGAAATGCCCCTTTTTCTCCTTTCCCAGGGCTTGCCACCAAGCACAGAAAGCAGAGGAAGGGAGAACGCGCCTATTCAGAGAAATTGGACTCATCTGAGGGACTCGGGTCTTGGTACCGCTCTCAAGTATATTTCTAGCTCCTTGGTGTCAATCGCCTAATACTGACACTGCAGAGCGAAACAACCTTGATTCATCCACCTGCTCAGCAAATATTTATTGAGCACCTACTACGGGCTAAACCCTGATCCAGGTGGTAAAGATTCACTGGTGACTAAGATAGAAAATGTCTCTTCTCTCTTAGAGCTCACCTACCTGGAAACAGGAGCATGGCTGCATGATGGATTTCAGGGAGGGATGCATGCTTTGAAAAATAATAAAGGAGAAGGGACGTGGGAGAGGGGAAGCAGGAGCACCATGTGATGTAAGCAGCACTTTCCTGAGGGGCACCATCCACATGGGCATACAGGAGCTCCCAGGGTTGTCCTAAGCAGGATCCTGAACCAGGAAAGGGGCCAGGTGTGGGGAGAGCTTGCTGGGCAAAGGGAAGAGCAAGTGTGCTGGGAGGACACCGCCCACAGGAGAGGGGCCAAGTGTCCAGGGTCGCAGACACCTACAGGGACCTGTGTCCTGCTGGGAGTCCCCACTGACTGAACCCTAAAATGAAGACAAAGGTAGGAGAGCAGTCTGACAGTTCCGTACACATCAGCCTCCAGGGCACAGTGCAGGGCAGAGTCGAAGAGCATGGTCCTGGAGAAGCCAGGTCCCCAGCATAGCACAAAACAGTCTCAGGGATGAGCCCCCCAGAGACCGAAGGGCAGAGGCTGCAGGGGAGCCCTCCCCAAGGAGATGGCCCACCCCTCCATCCCCAGCACTGGCCCCTGCAAACACCAGGCTGCATGCTGGCCGTGCCTAGAAGGACCCGGCCGGGAAGGACAGGACCTGCTCACAGTCAAGAGGACAAAGTGAGCAGATTGAAGTATGAACATGGCCAAACCTCTCTCCGCCTGCACATAAGTTCAATACATTAAAGTATTTTGGAACAAGTAAACAGATATGAACTTGTGTGCATATATAGAGGGTTCCATATCTTTAAATCCAAAGCAATCTTTAAAAAAAGAAAAATAAAGAAAGCTGCAGAGTTTGTTTCTTTTTATTCTCATGCAAAGTTCAAGCTGAGAAAGACCTTTTGGAAAGGAGCAGTTGCATAAGTGTGGGATTGGCTGTACTTGATTATAGATAAATTAATGACAGTGAGTGGAGGAAACCTAGTGTATATTGAACACCTACCCCTGATCCCATCTTAAAGAATCAACTGAAGCCCTTTGTTATTTTTATTTAAGCCTTCCTTGATTTTCCCTCACTTCCATCCCAGCATGGGTCCCCCACCCATGTGGCCAACAGTATTATCACCTGGGTCCCAATCTTCTGTTTTGATGTCTGGCTTCCCCCACACAACTGAGCTCTCACAGGTCTTCATCCTCAGAATCCGAGGCCCTGGCCAGGAGCAAGGCACAAATGGATGTTTGCTGAGCAAGTGAATGAATGACAGCACAGCATCAGTGAGTCCCCTGGGAGGTGAACTTCACAGCCACCCTGAACTCCGGCTCTTATTATCATCTCCATGTTTATGGAGGAATAAGCTGGGGCCCAGGAAGCTCAGGTCACTTTGCCAGGGCCCAACATCTGGTTCATTAGTGACAAAAACAGGATTTAGACTCAGCTCTGCTAAATCCACAGTCTACGTCTTTGGATCAAATGACCACCTGTATCTTTGACAGAAACCTAGAGTGAATCTTAAAAAGAACTTTAAGGTCCAGAAGGAACCTCGGGAAGTGGTTGTCTCATCATTTGGTGCTGACAAAATCTCTCTCTTTTACAGGTGACCAAGAGTCACAGATGCCGAAGTTTTTACTTGACTGGTAAACAGTGAGACCCAGATGTTATTCTGTCTCTGTCACTCACAACTCTGTGTCTTCATCTTCTTCATTCGGTCAACATTTACCAAGTGCCTGTCATGAACTATGTACTGGGGTTGCACAGATGAAAAGGTGTGGCTGCCTGTCTCCAAAAGCTCACTGGTCAGCCAGGAGATGGGCATACAAGCCAGCAATTATAATAAAGCCTGTAGGGGACCATAATGGAATTTTGTGCAACATCTATGCAAAGCACCAAGGATCACAGAGAAAAGGAGATGCATGTCTGTGGGAAGATCAGTGGGTAGAAAGCTTTGCAGAGGAGTGGGTCCTTGGGCTATTTAGCAAAACATTGTGCTCATGGCCTAAAATGTCCCTTCCAACACTGATGGAGGAGGAATTACGGTGCCATGGTAACACAAAAGGAAGCCTGGAGTGTAACCTCCCTGAGGCTTTGCACTTCGAGGCCACAACCAACGATCATCAGAGGGTGATGAAGCCAGCCCATGGATTTCAAATCCCCAATCATTCCCCATGTGACCTGGGGAAGGAACCTCATCTTTCTACTCTCAAGCTTTTCCGTGTGTGGAATGGAGTCTCGGGGGTGGGGCCCTCACTGCAAACAGTGAAACCAAGAACCAGCTCCTGAAACAGGAGGAGACCAATGAAGATGTCCACAATGGGGGTGGTCTCATGAGGACACAGTCCCTAGCCTGGCCACCTTGAACTCTGGCCATAGCATGCTGACCCCAGGGGCCACATGTTATTCCATCAGAGGCTGACACACTAAGCCTGGCAGAGAATAAGGGGTACAAGACACAGAGGGATCAGGTCTTCCACAAGGATGGGGCTGATGGAAAGGAGAGTCCTGCATCTGGTGGAGGGCCTGGCTTCACTGTAGCTCAGCCAACAGACGTGAGGTGGGGGACAGCAGACCCCCTAGAGACAAGCTGGAGATGGGTATCCATGTCCCCCTCACCTTTTCCAACCCCAATGCACAGGGAGCTGGTATCTTTCACCATGAGCCTGCACAGGCACCTAGGCTGGAGCTCAGAGAAGCCATCAGGGACCCTCGGGAGCTGAAGGTGAGCTGTACCCCACACCAACTGCAGGTGCAAGTGGTCCCAACTTCGCTGCTGCTGCCCAATTACCCATAGGAGACGGCAGAGGTGAATCAAGCTTTCAGATGTTATTAAAGGCTCAAAGATTTTTAAAAGTTAGTCATCCCAAAAGAGATGCTTCAGGGGGACCTGACTTAATCTAATGAAAGCCCTTGAGAGAAGGACTAGGACCCCACCCCCACCCCCGCTGAAGTGAGAGGCCCTCTCTTCACGCTGGCTTTGGAGAAGGGAGCCGGCCTGTTGTGCAAGGGGTTATGGAAGGGCCACAGGGTAAGGGCCTGGGAGCACCATCGGGAGCTGAGAACAGCCCCTGCTGGGCGCCAGGAAGAACATGGGAACCTCCATCCTGTGGTCACATGGAATGAGCTCTGCCACCAACCTGAATGAGTCGGGAGCAGACTCCTCTCCAGTCCAGCCCCCAGATGAGACTGCAGCCCAGCCAACACCTTGAAACCCTGAGCAGAAGACCCAGATAAGTCCTTCCTGGACCTCTGACCCTCAGAGACTGTGAGGTAATAAATGGGTGTTGGTTTCTGCATCATTTGCTATGTGGGAATAGAAAGCTATGCACGGGGGCACGGTGGTCAGTGTAGTTCCAGCCTCGCTAAGTTGACCCAACTCCAGCACCACACCTGGGCCCTTCTGTCCTTGCAACTCTGGAAAGCCTTGGGTCCCAGCAGAGACCGTCAGACCAGCACTCCCTCTGGAAGGTGCAGGGACTCAGGAGATGCCCTGGACACAACCTGCCCAGCCCACCCTTGGCCAGCCCTGCCATTTGACTGCTCCACAGTCACCTGGGTGGTCCCCGGCCTCGCCATGCCCTAGGAAGTAGAGAATCAGCACTGACATTCTTGCATCCCCCTGGCCTATCTGCATGTTACCACCACATCTGAGAGGGTAGCCAGGGCTCTGGGGGCAGAACTCCTCCCTGCTCTGGGTGAGTAAGGAACTGCCTGGTCTCATGGGTCTTCATGTCCCCTTCATCATAGTCACAAACGTCTCACTTACACAAAGTAAGGCAGACTATCTGCTAAACCACAGAAGTGCTGGTGGTTTTTTTCTGAACACAAACAAAATAAGATGTTGGCACTTTCAATTTCTCACCTTGAAGGTATTGACAACCCACGAATGCTGAGCTCACTCGTGGGATCTTGGCCAGGGAATGTGGGCCTGATCATTGTCCTAGGTTGTCTGAGTAGATCACCAGTGACAACATCAGCGATGAACATCACCCCAAAAGGGGCCATATCAGGAATTACTAAGCACTTCACCACCTCAAAAAAATAGACCCCCCCAAAAGAACTTTTAAGGCATATTTTGTACTAGAGTTTGTCTTTCTATATCCATCTACATTAACTTATCCTTACTGATGTAAGAAATTCACCTTTCCAGTTTTAGGCGATAAGAAAACTGCTTCAAAAGGCAATTTCATCTAAGTTAAAATTCCATGTACATTCCACACATGTAATTGTGTCATTATTCTGTACATGAATGAATAGGCATATAATTTGTACTAATAGTAAACAAGGGCCACCCCCCTCACTACAAACGCTGGTTGGGAAGGCACCAGAAGGCTCTTCTGCCAGGACCCACACAGACTCAACTCTCCTCCTGTCCAAGAGTGCAACTTCCCACAGGGGTCCCAACAACTTCCATACATGGATTCTTAGGGCAGTCTGGCAAGGTCTACGGACCCCCTTCATGGAATATTGTTTTTAAATTAATAAAATGCACAGGATTACAAAGGAAGCCAATTAGAGTGAACTAGAATTATTAAAAAAAATTTTAATTTGAAATGTTCTTCATGAAGACACTAAATAACGAATTAGTGCTTTGTCTATAAACTACAACCTGGAGGTATTGATAAGCATAAAGGGAATGTTAAGGTGTCTATAACAATTGTCCAAAAAGGACATGAGCTGGGATTCTGCCAGTGGGGGGTCAGAGGTCCTGTCAATACAGTGGACAGAAATGCTGAAGTGAGAGGCTAGTGAAACTAAAGACACAGTGTTTCCTCATCCATTTTCACAACCCTCTGAATGTTATCCATCAGCTGCCTAAAGGTCTGTGGACCCAGGATTAAGAAATCCCAGTGTGACCTTTTCAACTGCCAGGCTGTGTGACAAGTCTTTTTGACGGACCCAGCCATCACAGTAGTGTCAGAGGGAAAATTCACAAAGCTCCCATCTCAACCTAGGTCATAAAACAAGGACCGATATCCCGTCCCAAGTCTCTGACAGTCTCTCCGCAAGGCTGCCAGCTCATGACAATTAAAATCCTGGGTCCCTCTGTGAATCCACCTCCCAGCACCCCATCCTTTCTACATGGAACCAGAGAAAGAAAACATGGACAGAACGTGGCCCAGAGCCAGGTAAATCACTCTCCTTGTTTCAAAAACCCCAAGGACAGCAGAATTGTCTGAAAACAAATTCCCATGAAAGGATTCAGTGGGGGTGGAGGGGCTTTTCCTGTGATTCTGCCTTCAACCTAAACTTTCTAGACAGGCACACAGAGCAGCCATGTAACATATACTTTCCCTGTAAATAATCGCTGTTTTCAAAAGAGAAGATCATTTTCCTGTTGCTGTGAGCACATCTGACAACCAACAAGGCAAGCTGTGCATTTGCCAGTACGGAGCACCTGTGCATTATTTTCTTGATATTGGAGCCCGGAATCCCGCTTATACAGGACCTTGGAGCTGCAGGACTTAGAGCTCCATTCCCTCCACATCTGTCTTCCCAGAAGGACAGACACAATGATTTTCGAGATCAGCAGTGATGTGGGTTATGATCTGCCATGGAAGGAAAGTCGGCCCACACTCTCTCCAAAGGCTAAACAGGAATGGAGAATAAAGAATTACAAGCTGCTTTTGCCACGTTTCCATAAGCAACACAGGATTTGTCAGCTTGAATGGTTGGAGCCTCTGGCCCAGGTCCCCTGAGTCATGCCTGGGGAGGACTATTTATAGAGCAGATGCTTTGTTTGTATACTTGCCTGTTTCCTGGGCCGAGGCCTTCCTCCACCTGCATGGTAAAATCTGCTCATCAAAACAGCAGAATCAATTCTTCCTTTCCAACTTTCCCTGAAAACACAAAGAAGAGGAAAGGGTGAACACAAAAGATGTTTTAACTGAAGGATTCTTTCCTCTCCAACAATAAAGTTATCCAAATGTTGCTTCCTTAAGCCCCAGAAGGAAAAAAAATTCTGGAGCCCTTTTGTATAATTATTAGGGACAAAGTGCTCAGACTCCACACCCTGCTGTCCCCAAGGCCTCTGGTTTCTCAAGCCTTCCTGGGGTGCTATGTGGGTTGTGAGAACTTACCAGAGCGCACCACTGCAGCTGAGCGGGCTCTGCCCTCATCTGCTGCGCACATTGGGCATTTAAAGAGATACCTCTGCTGATACACAGGAGTTGAAAGTCACAGGATTACAGGGTCAAGGAGGTTCCCCCCAGCTCTCATATAAACACACTCTTCTCTCCCCTTCTCCTATATGCTGAAGCTGTGGCAGTGAGCAGTCTTCAGCCCTGCCTGCCCACAAGCAGGTATCAGCATCTGTGTGGGACCTAGAGGCGTAAGGAGACAAGGAAGACCTTCCAGTTCCCTCTTTAAAGAGTTGCGATCTCATGAGAGAGAGAGAGAGAGAGAGAGAGAGAGAGAGAGAGAGAGAGAGAGACAGCCCCGAAAGGAAGCAAGAGGAGGGAGACGGCTGTGAGGGTGCTGGGCAGCCGGCATAGCCGCCACCTGGAAGGCGGCTAAGGAGAAAACCTGCCGAGGGCAGGGCCAGGCAGCTGCCCCAGGGGACACCTCCCTTGGGGACCCCTGGGGGACTGGATGTGCACAGGGAACAAGGCTGAGTGGGCACCAAAAGGCAAGAGCAGTATCAAACAGACAACCACAGACTGATGAAACGGGAGCCGGGAGCTGGGAGCCTGAATCACTAGGTTGAGGGACAATTGAGAAGCACTTCACATTTGAAATTACGACAACATGGTCTTAGGAAGATGAACTGGGAGAGCAGATGCGGAGAGGAAGTAGGTTGTTCCATTTATATCCAGTTAAGTAACAGTATATACAATACATAGATAGACAGAGGTACAGATATAGGTATGGACATATATCATAGATAGGTATCAAATCATATATCATATACCATCAGAAAAGAGGATCTCTCATAGGAAAGTCTTGAACTAGGACCCAAATGCAACAGACTCAGATATTTGCACAATAAAAATTAAATACATTTCCAAGGACAAAAGTATTTAAAGTACCAATACTGGAACTTTCTCAGGTAAAAGAATTCAGCTATTAATATGTTGTTTTATAGATAACTAGCAATATTCTTCAAACCATCAACCTGGACTTTTTGGCAAAGCCAGAGAACAGAGCTGCATCAGGTGCTGGGCCTGGCAGCTGTCTGGGGCACCTGCCCTGAGAATGTTCGCTGCACCGGGAGCTCCGAAGACTTCCTGTAAACAGCTCCCGGACAAAAGACAAATGCTCCAGGGTTGCTCCAGGAGCCGGCAGGAGACAAATTCTCCAGGGTTGACAGAAAGGCAGGTCCTTTCTGTCTAAACAGTGTCCTGCCCGCTGACACTCACCGGGCCTCCGACCACAGAGGGAGGGTGTGACCACCAGCCCCTGCTGCTTGACAAACTGCTCCCTGGACAAAAGGACTTGAGCTGGAGGCCACACTGCCCCAGCCTTCTCCCGAGACAGCAGGAAGGGGAGGCCCGAGTTTACCAAGATCCAGCATCCCACTGAGCGTGGGGTTTATTTCTCTACAAGACTATCCAGACTGTTTTTGTTTCCCTACTTTTCAACCATATTTAGTATATAATCTGTGAATGCAAATTGACGTGGCTTAGCCCTGACCCAGGGTTTCAGGCAGTATGATTTCCAGAACTTCTGTAGTGGGACCTCTGTAGCAAATGAAGATTCCTGCCTCATCCCACTACACACACACACACACACACACACACACACACACACACACACACCACATATCACACACACACACACACACACACACCACATATCACATACACACATTCACACACAACATACACACACAACACACACATACAATACATACATACACACACACCACACACATCACATACATATCACATACAGACATACACACATATCACATACACACATGTACACACATATCACAAACATACACACAGACCACACACATACACACACACATATCACATACAAACACACACCACATACACACATACACACATAAACATACATATACACACACCACATACACACACATATATCACATACACACACATATACACACACCACACACATACACACATACAGATACACACACATATCACATAGACACAAACCGCACACATATCACACACACACACACACCAGATACACACATATCACATATACACACACCATACACACACACACAACACATACACACACACACCACACACATACACACATACACACATATACACACACCACACACATACACACATCACATACACAGACTACACACATACACACATACACATACATAGCACATACACACACAACACATACACATATCACATACACATATACACACACCACACATATACACACATATCACAAACATACACACACCACACACATACACACCACATACATACACACATATCACATATAAACACACACCACATACACAAATACACACACATAACACACATATCACATATAAACACACACCACATACACAAATACACACACATACACCCACATAACATACACACATAAACACACATATACACACACCACATACATACACACACATACACACACATATACACACACCACACACATACAGACACATACACACACATATACACACACCACACACATAGACACATACACACACATATCACACACATATACACACACCACACACATACACACATACAGACACACTACATACACACACATACAGACACACCACTACACACACAAACACACAAACATATACACACACCACACACATCCACACATATCACATACACACACACACCACTACACACAAATATCACACACACACACCACTACACACACATATCACTTACACACATCTACACACACCACACACATACAGACACACCACATACATACACACACATCACATACACACATCACGTACACACACATACACATACACCAAACACATGCACACATATCACATACACACATATGCACACATATACACATACACACATACACACACATACACACATACACACACCATACACATACACACATATCACATACACACACCATATACACATATCACATATATACACACACACACATACACACACCACATACATATACACATACCCACACATATCACATACACACCACATATATACATATATCACATACACACTTATACATACATACACATATATCCACACACATACACACATATCACATACACACATGCACACATATATACACATACACCACACACATACACACACCACATACATATCTCATACACACATATACATACACACACACCACAGGTATACACACACATTTCACATACATACACACACCACATACATACACACACATACACACAGACACCACGCACATACACATACACACACTACATACTTACACACACCACATACATACACACACTCACATACACACACTCCACATACATACACACACTCACATACACACACTCCACATACATACACACACTCACATACACACACTCCACATACATACACACATACACACATACATATAACATACACACATGACATACATACACACGTACATATACACACACCATGCACACACATATCACATACATACACACACCACACAATATACACACATATCACATGCACACATAAACATCACACATACACACATGCAGACACACCACATACATACACACGGATATCACATACACACCGCATACATACACACATACACACACATATCTCATACACACACATATACACATACACACACCACATACGTTCACACCTACACACACATATCACATACACACTGCATACATACACACATATCTCATACACACACATCACACACATATGCACATACAGACATACCACATACATAGACACATACACACACATATCACATACACACACCACACACATACAAACACCACACATACACACACACACCACACATTCACACCACACACATATACATGCCACATATATACACACACAACACTTACACACACAGCACATTGAGCACCAGCGAAGGCTCTGCAGGCCTTGGGACAGCCCTGGACAGCCCCACCAGGCCCTGCACTGACCCCTTCTCACAGGACAAAAACCCAAGTCAAGGGAGAGGCTGATAGTGTGGGTGATGTGAAAACTCCCCAAGACAAGACTCTCCCTCCACCTGACCCCTCAAAAGGTTCATTCATCACATGGGTGTCTCAGAAGGATGGACCAGTTCTCCCCTCTGGGGAATGAGCTAGTAGTCACCCACCCTGTGGAAGCGCAGGGGCTTCCCTCGTCTTCAGGTAAGAATGGGATGCAGAGGGGGACCCAAGGAGGCAAGCAGCAGCCATCTCTGCCCTGGTCCAGGAGCTGGGGTTGGGGTGGGGTGGCAACGTGTCCAGTTTCCCCAGAGCACTGCCAACAGGTGCACCCTCCTGCTATTCTGGAAGGAAACTACAACTTTCCTCTGAGAGGAACTCCACAGCTACAAGGCAACCTCCCGGAGGCAGCTTCTTCCACCCACAAATAGGGCACATGTCTCACCTTGTCCAAGTCTTCTTTTAGATCTTTCAGTAAATGTTCTTAGCATTCTACATATAGGTGAGGTAGTGTGCCAGGGCTGTCATAACAAAGTACCACAGCTTAGGTGGCTTAACTAACAGAAATGTATTGTCTCCCAGTTCTGGAGACCAGAAGTCCAAAATCAAGGTGTCAGCAGGCTTAGTTCCGTCTGAGGTCATGATGGGGGGGATCTGTTCCAGGCCTGTCTCCCAGCTTCTGGTGGTTTGCTGGCGACCTTTGGTGTTCTTTGGCTTGTAGAAGCATCACCCTGATCTCGGTCTTCATCTGCATATGGTGTCCTCCATGTGTGTGTCTGTCTCCAAATTTCCTTTTTTTATATGGTTACCAGTCATGTTGGAGTAGGGGCCACCTTACTCCAACATAAATACAACTGTAATAACTATACTTCCAAATAAGGTCACATTCTGAGGTACTGGGGGTTAGGACTTCAACATCTGGATTTGGGGACGGGACCACAATTCAATTCATAACAATGTGTATCTTTTTATGTATATTACACAATATTGTCAGTTTTCAATAATGATATGAATAGAATATTTCCTTAAAAATTACATTATCCTTTTGCTGGCTTTTAGAAAATGAATTAGGTTTTGTAAAGTTATCTTGGGTCCAGCTACTCAATTAAATTATATGAGTTCAAATTAGTGTGATTTACTATCTTGGATTTTTTATATGCAAATAATTACAATGTGTCTCTCCCTTTTAAATATTTCTACTTATTTTTTCCCTGTTTTTGCTGAGATCTTATAAACAGTGTTGAATATCTGTATTTGTGGTAGCCATACAAGTATTTTTTCTGACAATAATGGAAATGCTTCCAGAACATCATCATTAAATATTATATCATTAAATTTATGATACTTCATCATTAAATATATGTCTAATTTACACACATTTTTATTCTGTTCAACTTGACTCTCAAGTTTGTTTCCACCTTTGTAGAATAGCATACAAAACTTTTTTAATCCCATGAAAAAATATGATAAATAATGTGGGAATGGGCCTTCCCTTTAAGGTTGCATGAGTGTTAAAACCTGTGAAAGGACAGTGCCTTTCATAGAGGCAGAACTTTTGACTATATTTTCCATTTATTCTATCATTTTTGGTACATTCAGAATTCCTCTGATTCAGTTTGATGGAATTTGTTTTCTGAAAGTCATCAATCCTATCTGGATTTCCAAATTTATTTATATAAAATTGATACTTTAGCCTCTCATATTTGAGCTCTCTCTACCTCTAGCGCTATGTCAGCTCTCTTTCCTCCCTAATCATATTTGCAAGAGCTTTCTGTGCCTGTGTAAATGTTGGAGAGAACAAACAGGTCTCGGATTTCATGGATCTTACCTACTGGGTGTGTTTCTCACTTATTTACTGTTTCAAATATGACTGCATTTGTTTTTCTTCCTTCTTTCCTTTTGTTTAGGTTTGCGTTGTTGGCCTTTTTCTAGATTCTTGGGTTAGTACTTGGTTAAAATTCTTTAAATCATATGTTTCTTATCCCATGATTGTAGTTTCTAAATTTCCCTCCAATTGCCACTCTGACTCTATACACTCAGCTCTGCTATATGGTTCTCCCCTTTCTGTTCACTTCTAGATACACTGAATTTAGCTTTGCTTTCCTCTGCTGTACAAATCCAACTCTCTGGGGGATAACTAAGCCAGGACTGCAGCTCCTGTGGTCATCCTTCTCTTGCTTAGATAAGTTTCAATTCAAACCGATACTCACAGAAGACGAAATCATGACCACAAAGAGCGTTCAGGATGGGACCAGAGCTTGGCCATTGTCTAGGGTGTTCACTCAGCTCTGAGACACACAGGGCAGAGCCCAGCAGTCCTTGCAGCAGCTCCCAGCCCTCAGTGTATAGCCAGATGGGCGTCTGTCAGGCTGCCATGGGGCAAACAGTTTAAAGCCCCAACAAGAGCCATGCAGGTAGAGCAGGAGATGGTGAGAGCTAGGTATGGGGGCAGCTTCCCCCAGCTTGCTCAGCCTCTCCTCTCTGAGGGCTGGTGAGAGCTAAAGGGAAACTACAGCTGGTTTTCTGGCCTGGTTTTCTGGCCCCAGGGAATGCCCTCTGGTCCTGATAGCATTGTTATCATCTCTGAGCTGTTCGGTGTTGTTTAGGGCTGCTGGTCAGTTTACAGAGCACTGCCCATAATCTGGTATTCAGAAGTGTACTACAAACGCATACAATGTGAGATTGATTTAGGAGCTAAACCATATTCTATGGGAAATGCAATCAGACGCTTCTCGCTTCCCCACTGCTCTTTGCATTCTAACACCTCCTAAACTCCACAATTTATGACCCTTTCTCCTTCATCTCTCTCATTTATCATAGCAGTCAGCCTGCAGTCTTTACTTTTGCTCTGCGAAAGAGATCCTGGGTGGCTATCGTATGTCTTAATGCCCAGACTACCCTGTAGGTCTGAGAGCCACCCAGAGCATAACCTTTGGGCCCAGTTCCCTCACCCACCCCAGCCCATCTGTCTTGCAAGCCCCAGCAGCCTATCAAATTTTACAGCCAGGTTTTCACTCTGCTTAGTATCTGTTGGCTCACGTTGCTGAACGATTTTACACAGCTGTACAGCCAGACTAGAAGGCCACAGCTTCATATCTATTTGCAATAAATTTGGCTTCTTTAAGTGTTCTCTTGTGTTGCTCCATCAGGATTTCTCAAACTGCCTGGGCCTGCCTACAAATTCAGCAGACAATCTTAATGGAAGGCCCAGAGCCATAGGCCCTACAACTGTATTTGCAAACACTGGTGCTGGAAATGCTTAAGCCAACCTGGCCAAAGAAACTTGAGACTTCTTTGTTGCAACAGGTGGGATGACACCCATAGCTGTCAGAAAACTAGTTATGGGTAATTCATGGGCTGGGTCTGGTGGCACCTGGACCTCTTAAATGTAAGGACATCTGGCAGCTGCTGGAGCCAGTTTTTGCCCAGGTTGCTGCAGCACACCCTTCAAGGAAGGTCAGACCCCACACTCCCCTACCCTGTCAGGAAGCTGGCAGAGCAGGCCAAACCCTGGACCTCGTGAACAGCCAACTGCTGGAGGTCCAAGGTACCCTGAGTCTGCCCAGGAGGAAAGCGCCGCTACCCAAGGCACACAGAGAAATGCATTGCATTTGCACACCCATGTTCATAGCATCATTGTTCACGACAGCCAAGAGGTGGAAGCAACCCAAGTATCCACCAATGGATGAATGGGTAGATGAAATGTGGTATGTAGAGAGAGTGGAGTACTAATCAGCCTTTAGAAAGGAAGGAAATTCTGCCACATGCTCCAACATGGATGAAACTTCAGGACATTCTGTTAAGTGATTCTATCACAAATACTATGTAATTCCACTTATATGAGGTCCCTGGAAGAGTCAAAGTCATAGAAAAGTAGAATGGGGTGCCAGGGCCTGGGGAGAGGGTATAATGGGGAGTTGGTGTTTAATAGGGGCAGTTTCAGTTTGGGAAGATGAATAAGTTCTGGAGATCTGCTTCACAACAATGTGAACGTACTGAACACTACTGAACCATGCACTTAAAGATGGCTAAGATGGTAAAATTTATGTTATGTTTTTCACTACAATTTTTTTAATTTATTTTGGCTGCATGAGGTCTTAGTTGCAGGCACACGGCATCTTCATTGAGGCATGCAGGATCTTTTCGTTGCAGCACTCGGGCTTCTCTCTAGTTGTGGCGTGTGGGTTTTTCTCCCCTCTAGTTGAGACGTGCGAGCTCAGTAGCTGTGGCGCACGGGCTTAGTTTCCCTGCGGCATGTGGGATCTTAGTTCCCCGACCAGGGATCGAACCCGAGTCCCCTGCATTGGAAGGTGGATTCTTTACCACTGGATCACCAGGGAAGTCCCTACAATTTTTTTTTTAAAATAGGAAAAATGCAGAGGACTTCCCTCGCAGTCCAGTGGTTAAGACTTCGCCTTCCAGTGCAGGGGGTGCAGGTTCGATCCCTGGTTGGGGAGCTAAGATCCCACATGCCTCGTGGCCAAAAAACAAAAATGTAAAACAAAAGTAATATTGTAACAAATTCGATAAAGACTTTAGAAAATGGTCCACATCAAAAAAAAATCGTTTAAAAAAGGAAAAATGCATTACAAATTCATCGCGTATGTAAGATCTGCCTTCAACAGTGCTTGGGGTTCCCCGGGTCTTGGAATGAAAACTGCATATTCCAAGAACCTCATCTTGGTAAAAACAAGTACAGTGTGGAATTCAGCACCCCAAACACGCCTCAGCTACTGTGTTAAACTGTCTGTCCTTAAACTTCCAGTTGGTGGTGGTCCCACAGTGCTGGTCACGGGGTTCAGGTGTGGACTTCACCTCTGACGGGCTGTGGGGTTGAGGCTTTCAGTGCAGGTCTCTGCAGCTGTCCCCCCAAACGATGGGGCTAGAACAGTGAATCACAAGCTGCATCTCAGCCCCATCTCTCATGGGCACATGATGATGAAAATACTTGTAAGAAGCTCGAGGCTTCTGATGAGGGGCACCAAAATCAGGAGAGACAACACCGTCTTTCAGGTGCAGGCATTCATCCTAGTGGCCCTGAGAGGTGGTGAGCGCCCTTGGTTACCTCCTTTCCTCTAAGCAAACAGCTCCAGTGGCTGGCAGGGGTCTGTCAGGGAACCAGAGCCACAGTGACTGCATAGAAAGCATGAGAAATAGCAGTGTTAGCAGGGCAGCCCTCATCACCAATGACTGTTGTGGCTCTGGCGTTATGAGGGTGACCAGATCAAAACTGGCAGCAGACCTAGACCAAGGGGCATGGTCAGCTTCCTCTTTTTATTTTGCATCTTGGGAGGGTCCCTAGAGACACAGAGACCTGGGTTTGAATCTCAGTCCTGGCCTTTGGTTATCTATTGCTGGGCAACAAACCACCCCAAAATGTAGTGTCTTAAACAACCACCACATTTATTTTGCTCGCAAATCTGCAACTTGGGCAGCATTCAGCAGGAATAGCTTGGTGTGGCCTAGAGGCTGCAAGCCTCTGAAGGACCACTCACTTAACAGTGAGCAGTGGATGCTGGCTGTCACGAAGCTGGGACCTCTGGAATTGTGGCCTTTCCTGTGGCAGCTGGGCCTCCTCCCAACATGGCAGCTGGGATCCAAGAATAGGGATCCTGAGAGAGAGTCAAGAAGAAGCTGCATTGCCTTTTCTGATCTAGCCTTAAATCCACACACCATCCTTTCCACCACTGAATACAGTCCACATTCAAAATAAGGAGCTTGAATCCACCTCTGGATGGCAAGAGTGTCCCAGAATTTGCCACTACTCTTGGAGAATGACTCATTGCTGACTGTAGTCTAGTCTGCCTGTGCCTTAGTTTACCTGTTGTGAGGATTATACAGTCAGTGTAGATGAATCTCCTAGCACGATGCTTTTCCGTCAGTGGATGTTTATTATCAATCATGCAACTCCACAGACAAAGGGTTAAATAACATTATCATTTTGCAAAATGCAGAGTCCTTAAGTACATTAAGCTAATTAGGGAAAAACATAAAACTAGAAAATCATCCCTTAACCCAGTTTAAGGAGTCTCCTTGACTTCTCTGAAGGCAGACAAAGGCTTTTGTTGTTTCTGTTGAGAGAACTGTTGCCAAGAGGAATCCCAGAAAAGAGTTGCAGGAGGATCGCTGCGAGCTAGAGAGAGAGGGTCCTGACGCCAGAGCTGAGGGAGGGAGGAAGTCAGCTGGAAGATATTGGGAAATGCAGATGGAGCTAATGAAAGTGCTCAGGAATCAATAACATTTTGCAACCCAGTGCGTTTTGTTAATGATTTGCACACCAGACAATGGCCCCAATGCCCATGAGAATTTGGGGAGGGCCAGACAGTGAGATACAGCCCTTAATTTACAGACCAGGAATCTAGGACAGAAGCAGCATCTGGTCTGGGCACTTCAGCTCAGGCCCCACCGGCTCTGTCCACCCGTTCTTGTCTCACAATGCCCATCGTTTCTTCTCACAGGCCAGTGGGAGAGCTTTTCTGGGGACCACCCGGAAAGAGCAGGCTTCCCGCCTGCTAGAATCTGCAAACTTGCAGCATGGCCCTGGAAAAACACCTAGAGACAGTACAGAACCATGTTCCAGACACACCAGATGGGGAATTTCTGCCCCGTGCTCCCGGGGGTCCACCTTCCGAAGGGGTGCAGCCTTGCCACCTCTGGATGCAGAGAAGAACCCGGGAGGCCGGGGTTTCCTGGTGGTGGCACCACCCAGTGACTCATCCCCCGTGTCCTGGTGTCCCCTGAGGGCACCTCTGCTCTTGTCAGCCACCGCCCAGTCACCATGGCTGAAGGCCGGTCTTGGAGGGGAGCCAGCCACTTGCACCGAAGTGGAGCGAACCTGGCCAGAGTGTGACCAAGTCCTTTTGACTTGGCTGTGTGAAAAGTCTCAGGTGTCCCCAAAAGCATTCCCATGGCATTTCCCTGGGCAGGGTCTCCTGCCCTTGGAGGCCTCGTGAGTCCAAGTCTCCAGCCCATCCTGTAGGCTGTGCGTGTTCTCTCTGGGAGGGATAATAATAAATTAACAGCTCCCTTTTGTGATGGGTTTAAACCATCTGATTGGCTAGTGGGAAAGAGTGTATCTTCACAGAGGGTCATTACACTGTCCCATCCCAGATGCTCTTCTTACAGTGATCTCACCACCCACCCATCCAGGGGGGAGCCCACATCCAGCCCCCAGACCCGGGCAGACCTCCAGGATGGCCTCCATCCATAGAGTTCAGCAAACAGGACCGTGTGTGCTTTCTGAGGCTTTCTCCTGGCTCACTCTCAGATGCTTGCTCTGCAAAGCCAGCGGCCTTGCTGTGAGGAAGCACAGGACACACAGAGGGATGTGGAAGGGATTCCTGGGCCCTGACAATGGCCAAGTGTCTGGTTCAGACCAGCACCAACTTGCTGGCTATGGGTGTGCCATCTCGGAGCTGAAGCCCCCCAGCTGCTGCTGCAGAACCAGGGAAAGCTCCGTTCTCTGAGAAAACAGAGGCCAAAGGAGCAGAGGTTTCCTGCCCCAGAAACTCCAGGGGAAGGGGCCCACAGGGACCTCCTCATGACTTGGTCCCTGTGCTAGGCAGCTTCTGGAATGGCCCCCAGTGATTCCTACACCCTAGGATTCCTACCCCCTCCCTGTGCGTGTGTACATATGTATATGTGTATCTGTATGCAAGTATGCCTGTGTGTTGTGTGCAAGCATGTGTGGGGGGGTTTTGAGTGTGTGTTTACATGGAAGCATATGTGTATATGTGTATGTCTTAGTGTGTGTGCAGGTATGTACTGTGGGTTTTGAATATATGTGCATGCACATGTGTGTGAGTGTGCAAGTATTTGGGTAGTTGACTGTACATGTATGTGTGTGCATATGTGTTTTTAAATGTGTGTGTGTGAGTATGCATGTGTGTTTGCACATATGTGATTGTATGTGTATTGTGTTGCCGTGTGTGTGTGTGTGTGTGTACATGGGGATATGTGTGCCAGCTGGACCTAGTGCTCTACTTCTAATGAATGGAATATGACAAATATGACAGGACACCATTTCCAAGTTTAACCTACCAAGGCCTTTGACTTCAGCCTTGCTCTCTACCCCCTCTGGCCCTCCCAGTTTACTGCTTTGATGAAGCAAGCTGTCACAAATGAGAGGCCCCATGTGGCAAGGAACTGAGACCACAGCCTGCGAGGAACCAGATCCTGCCAACAACCATGTGAGTGATGTTGGAGGACGGTCCTTCCCTAGTTAAGACTTGGGATGACCAGAGCCCCAGCAACACCTGTGTTGCAGCCTGTGAGACCCTGAAGCAGGGCCCCAGGTAAGCTGTGTCTAGATCCAGACCAACAGAAACTGAGATAGTAACTGTTATTGTTTTAAGACACAAAGTTTTGGATTAATGTATTATATGGCAATAGATAATCAAGACAGATTTTAGTACCAGTATTGTGCTGCTGCAACCAACACCTAAAAATGTGAAAGTGGGTTCAGAAACTGGGCAGTGGGTGAAAGCTGGAGGGATTTTGAGAAAAATGATGGAGAAAGCCTAAACTGCTTTGAACAGACTGTTAACACATATCTGGGCTTTGAAGACACTTCCAGTGAGAGCTCCAAAGGACAGGGACACACTATAGGAAATTGTGGGGAATGGGGAATACTTGCTACGCAACAACAGAAAGCTTAGCAACACTGTCACCGGCAGTTATATGGAAGGTGGAACTTGTACCTAATGAACTGTGTGGTCTAGCTCAGGAGATTTCCAAGCAAAATGTTAAACATGTTTCCTGGTTTCTTCTTGCTTCTTATAGTAAAATATGAGAGGAGAGAGATAAATTGGGAGAAAAATTATTAAACCAAAAGGAACCAAGACTTGATGATTTTGAAAATTCTCAGCTTCTTCTGGTGGTAAAAGATGTTAAAATTAAGAAAAGCTTTCTGAGCAATCTTCAAAAGTGATCTAGAAATAAAGTCAATAGTGAGACTGTACAATCTTTTTGTTAAGACCTCAGAATGATCAAAGCATCAGAGTACTACTGAGACTCACAAAGGACCCTTTCAAGAGACTAAGTGTGTATCTCACATTTCCTCTCAACTGAACAATAGGGTCTCTAGAAAGTTGGAAGCATTGACCCTCATCTCTTTCAGCAGAAGCCCAAGGCAGAGAAGGGCTTATCTTAAAGAGATTTGGTGGTGGCTTTTGTCTAATGGAGATTGCCCCAATGAGATTCACAGAAGACCCAAAAAGTGTTTGAGAAAATTACATCAGCAAAAACACTTTCAGCTTGAACTAAAAGGGACAGAGATGGTACAAAATGAAAAGAGGATTTGGGGCCCCCCAACCCCAATTATACTGGTAGGAAGCAGCCTGAGAGATGCTCAGAGGCAAACACCCTTCATCTTTGATGAAAAAGTAAGAATGACTAAGAGGACAGAACCAAGAGCAAAGAGAGTGCTGCCAAGAGCACAGAGAATTTTTCCCCAGGCCTTGAGACCTAATCAAGGAACTTCTCACCTTTGCCCAGATGGATTTCAGAATTGCTATAGACAAGTGCCTCCCATTTTCCCCCTTTTGGAACAAAAATGTCTATACCACTTGCCCTATGCCTGTCCCTCCAATGTGCACAGCGTGTGTAGGGGCAGATAACTTGTCTTTTTAGTTCATGGGTCTGCAGATCCAGAGGAGCTGGACTTAAACAACAACACTGGAAGAACCTCACCCACCCCTGAACCTCACTTAGATGATGAGGTTCTTGACTTTGAGCTATGTGATGAGACTTTTGAGGACCTTGGAGGAGAAACATGAATCATTGTGGTCCAGAGGGCAGATTGGAGTAGGCAGCTTCTGAAATGGTTCCTTGGTGATCCCCACATCCTGGTATTCACACTCTTGAATAATCCTCTCCCAATGTGTGGGGACTGGACCGGGTGAGTTGCTTCCAATGAACAGAATACAGGATGCCACCTCCAAGATTGGGCCATAAAAGACTGTGACTTCTATCTTGCTTGAACTCACTCCTCTTGGCTTGCTTGGTTTAATGAAGCAAGCTGTTGTGTTGGAGAAATCCTCATGGCAGGAAATCAATCCTCTGACTAACAGATCAAAATGAATTGAATCCTGCCTGCAAAGACAAAGATCCTCCCAACTTCAAGCTTTACAATGACTACAGTTCAGCCAACACCTTAAGAGTCTCTGAAGCAGGGGCTCAGCTACATCTTCCCCACCATCATTGGTGCCAGATCCTTGACCTACAGAAACCATGCAGTAATAAATGTTGCTGCTACAAACCACTGCATTTGGGGTAATTAGTTAAGCAGTCATAGGTGATTATGATATCTTCCTTGTCAGGGAACAGGGAAATAATGAGTGTGAGGGAAGACCATGGACCAATGTCATCTGTGGCCCTCAGGAATCAGCATCACTATGAAGACTTTTTTTTTTTTTTTTTTTTTTTTTTGTGGTACGCGGGCCTCTCACTGTTGTGGCCTCTCCCGTTGCGGAGCACAGGCTCCGGACGCGCAGGCTCAGCAGCCATGGGTCACGGGCCTACTCACTCCACGGCATGTGGGATCTTCCTGGAACGGGGTACAAACCCATGTCCCCTGCATCGGCAGGTGGACTCTCAACCACTGAGCCACCAGGGAAGCCCGACTTTTTTTTTAATTACTGAAATATATTTGACATATAACATTGTATAAATTTAAGGTGCAGAACATGTTGATACATTTATAGATTGAAATGTGATTGCTGTAGCAATAATTAGCACCTCTACCACAGCACATAATTATCCTTTCTTTTCAATAGTTGGAATCATTGAGCTCTAGTCTCTTGGCAAGTTTGATGATTATGGTACAATACCATTATCTATATTCACTATAAAGTTCATTAGCTCTCTAGAGCTTATTTACTACTCTTTGCAAATTTGTACCCTTAAACAGAATCTGTCCTATTACCCCCACCCCCATCCACAGGTAACCACCATTTTACTCTCTATTTTTATGAGTTTGGCTTTTTTAGATTCCACATATAAGTGATATCATATAGTACTTGTCTTTCTCTGTCTGACTTATCTCTCTTAGCATAATGTTCTAAAGTTCCATCCATGTTGCTGCAAATGGAAAGATCTCCTTCTTTCTCATGGCTGAATAAAATTCCATTGTGTGTATATAACACGTCTTCTTTAGCCACTCACCTGTTGATGGGCACTTAGGTTGTTTCCACATCTTGGCTATTGTGAATAATGCTGTAATAAACATGGGAGTGCATATATCTATTCAATATCTTGTTTTCATTTCCTTTGGGTGTATAATCACAAGCAGAATTGCTGGATCATATGAAAGGTCTATCTTTAATCTTTAAGGAACCTCCGTATTGTTTTAGGAACCTCCATATTGTTTTAGGAAGGCTTATTTAAAATGAAGATCAAGGGCCAACCCAGACCTAACCAGCCAGAATTTCCAGGATGGACCCAGGTAATTCTCATGCATATTCTTACTTGAGAATGAGAGTATGAGTAATGACTTCTTATTCCCCCATAGCTCCCTAAAAGAGTTCCCTTAATGTGACACCTCTGATCCATGCCTGTATTTTCAGGTCCCCCAAACTGCCACCACCATCACTACAGATCTGGGGCCCCATGGCAGCGAAGTGTCACCTGCCTACACACTGGCTTCTTGACCAGACTGAACTTGTGGCTCTAGCTCCCCAGCAGGACTGTAGATGCTAATGCTGGACCAGGGGTGTGTAGGGAGTAGTTGCGTCTTAGAGAGAAAAGAGGCAGAGAATCCTCTCCCTCTCCTGTCCCATGACTGCAGACCATTCTGAATGGCCCTGTTTTTGGTCCTCGAGAGGGAGCAGGCAGTGGTGCTAGTGGTGACGCTGTGGCTGGTGTGGCTGGCGCCCCGGTGTTTGCTCTCAGTCATAGCTGTCTCCAGCCCCTTCCCTCGTCCTGTTTCCTGGCTTGCACTCCCTGCAAAGTGCTCTCACAGAACTTTGGCTGCAGGCTGTGTTTTCCAGATTAAGACAGCACCCTAAAAAAGGTGAATTGAGGTTTGGGGGCTGACCAGGCCCACATACTGGGGAAGCAACATTTATCTGGGGTGGGGAGAAAGGCTGCCGAAGGGTCTCCACCCACTCCAGACCTCCAGAAGTGGCCCCAGCAGGAGCCAAGGCCCTTTGTTCCCTAGATGCGGTTGAAGCAACTTTCTAAGAGCATGGTTGGTCCTCAAGCAACAGGCAGACATGGATGGCTACACATGGGGGACACACAAAGGGGGAGCCCCCATAACCAGAGGAAGAGGAGCAGTGGGGCACACCCAGGGAGCTCTCGATGTTCCCCAAGGGCCAGCTTGTCTGCCCTCCACGCAGTGTGGCCTCCCAGGAGCTGAGCACCGCAGGACCTCTGTCACATGTGAGCTCAGACGGGCAGCTCTGATGGATTGAGAAGGTCCAGGGCTCGATGACTCTGTTTACTTAACACTGGACATTTCCTTAAAAGAACAGTGTGGACACTTGCCAGTATTAATTGAGCCTATGTGCAAGCATTTTTGCACATGTGTGTGTGTGTGTATAGATACAAATGCATGTATGCATGTGTACATGTGCATATATGTGTATAAGTGTGTGTGTACACACGTGTATGTGTTCTGTGTGGATCAGACCATTGAATCTTTACACACAAGACTCCCAATTTATGGATGAGGTATTCTGTGGAGGTAAGCCTCCTCACCCAAAGCCATGGGGATGGTGATGCAGTTTGGGGGTGACCCAGTTCTGGGTTCGGATCCCTGGTCTGCCACTGCCCGACCACATGGCTTGGTGAAGTCACTTCCCAGCTCCATCTGTCCCTTGTCCCTCTTCTGTAATGTGGGGCTATACTGCTCACTTCGAAGGTCCTGTGGCACATCCCTGGGCTCTCCTGTGGGATGAGGCAGGGAGGACTGGCCTCAGTGTCCAGCAGAGAACAAGTGTACAGAGAAAGTGGGGCTCCCCTTCCCTCTTGAATGCATGGGCTTTTCATCCATGCCTACTCTATGCCCAGCATTACATTGCTGCCCAAGTCTGGCTTCCTGAAGCAGAGCTGAAGTGCAGGCACATGCGCATGTGATTTCTTAAGGATGTGCTCTGAGGGGAGCGGGAAGGCAGGGAGCACAGGGGGGAAGGAGGCCAAGCCAGGGACAAGTTCAGGCAAAGCTCCAGCCTCAGCCTGCTCCATCTCACAGAGCTCTGGAGCATTAGTCGCACCCAAGATTTCGCTGTATGGCAGGCAGCTGGGCTTGCAGAGTCATGAACCTGCCAGTCCTGGGCTGCAGGTCACCTAGGGGATGGAATCCTGCAGTCAGTTCCATCTGTCTGCAAAGGGACATGGGTGTGATTGCATGGTGTGGACCTCGAGGGGAGCCCAACAGCCTGTTTTAGGAAGCCATCCAGGGGACACTGAGGCCGGCTCCCTGTTGAGAAATGTTTCCTTAGGAGAAGACAGGTAAAGACCAAAGGAATCTGGAATCCCAGGTGACCCCAAGGAGCAAACTTCCCTGGTGACCCATGTTGCTGCCTCTGCACTGCCCCACATGAGGGAAGGAAAGCTGTACTAGTCTAGTGGGGGTTCCTTTTGTTACAGCAGCTCAGTCTGTATCCTGATACACGTGGTGAGGAAGATTTTATTAGCAGTGTGGCTAGAGGAAAGGGAAGGGACAGAGTAGAGGAGAAAAACTTTAAACAACCGCTGTGATATGTTGTGTTCCTCCAAAATGATTTGTTAATGCTCTAACCCCAGGACCTGTGAATTGATCTCATTTGGAAATAGGGTCTTTGAAGTTGAGCAAGTGAAGATGAGGTCATTAGGGTGGGCCCTAATCCAGTATGACCGTGTCCTTATGAAAAAAGGGAACATTCGGACACAGTGACAGACCCCCATACAGGGAGATGTCATGTGAATGTGAAGAAAGAGATCAGGAGGATGCATCTACAAGCCAAGGATCACAGAAGATCATCAACAAACCCCCAGAGTTGGAACAGATTTCTCCCTCACAGCCCGGGAGGAACGAGCCCTGCTGCCACCGTGACCCAGACTTCCAGCCTCCAGAACTGAGACAGTAAGTTTCTCCTGTTTAAGCTGTCCAGAGTGTGGTATGTTGTTACAGCAGCTGCAGGACACTCACACACCCAACAAGTAATGAATATGCTTCAAGAAGCAGCAGCTAAGCCCTAACATTTGTGCATAGGCCCAGGGCCCCCAGAGAACAGTGGGGAGGCATTGCCTCACACCCCTCCCACACTGGCTCCCTCTCAGTCTGGCACTCCATCTCCACAGGAAGGAGTGTGGGGAAATAACTTGTCTACACTGGGGACAACCCACTTCCAAAAGTCTCCTATCCAACACTTTTCCCCTTGATTTTTCACCCCTGGATCATTTTATAGGAAATATAATCCACATGACATTGAGTCACTGGGCCTGAGCTCAGCACAAAGTTGTTTGCAAGAAATATTTTATGTCCACCACGGGCCTCTTTTTTCAGAAAAAAGAAGTCATTTTCAGCCAAGAATAAACAAACTTGGCACCATGCGGGTTAGTTCTGTACAAATCCCTTGACAGCCTGCTAGCTTCATAGTCCTGGGCCAGACTTCATTTCCAGACTCTTTCCTATTGAGACAAGATGAACTTGCCTTGGACCACCTACCCACAGGACCCTGCCAGCCACCCTCTGGGCCCTGCTCACTTCCCTCCTCCCTGCCTTGTTGATTTGGCATACACGGCCTGGAGCAGTATCCTAGGACATGAAACCCAGGCACACTCGTTTAATTATGCAGGATGATGGGGCCCATTCATACAATTATACAGAGTGATGGGGGCCCATCTTACAATCATACAACCATACGGAGTGATGGGGCCCAATCATACAAACATACAGAGTGATGGGGGCCCAATCATACAACCATACAGGGTGATGTGGGTCCAATCATATAATCATACAGGGTGATGAGGGCCCATCATACAAGCATACATGGTGATGGGGCCCAATCATACAATTATACAGGGTGATGGAGCCCAATCACAAAACAGGGTGAAGAACATGAGCTGTAGAAACTTCGGGGTGCCACTTAGTCTCTTTAAACCTGAGTCCACATTTGTAAGGTGGGACTGCTGCTGCCCCCAATACAGTTGTTGTAAGAATTCCACAATGCACGGCATGGAGCACAGGTTCAATAACAGATAAGTAACATTACTACCATGAGATCGCAAGGAAATACACCAATGAGAGCACAAGAGGTGTGGCTTCTACATGTTTTTCAGTCCCTAGAACCTAGTGCTGCTTCTGGCATGGAAATCTCACTTCCTATCTTTTGAATTTAAAAAGCAAAGAATGAATGGATGAGAGTACAGGAGCACCAGCCCCTAAATATTAAGCAACAATCCCAGTTACTTACGCTTGTACTACCTCTGTTAAAATGTTATTCCTTTGACATTAATCAGATAGAGTTTTATCTTCCTGTCAAAATGCAACAGGGAATTTTTCATTTTCTTTCATTTTAACATGAATGTCCAGGTGTGGGGACCCTGCTTTCCAGGAGCTTCCAACCCACTGGGATGGGCAAGAAAATAAATAAATGAAAACAGTGATTTCAGGTGAGTCTACAGTGGCAGGTTTTATTTTCCAAAGATGGCTCACCACCAAACACCGTCTTTCTGCAGTATGGCCTGTGGGCCCCCAGCTGGGGGTCTAATCCTCCTCACTGGCACCTGGGCTGGCCTTGTGACAGGCTGGGACCTGGGACCCTTTGCTGCAATTCTTGCACCTGAACAAACGTCTCCTCCAGCAACAAAATACAAAGAAACTATAAGGGACTAAAAATAAGTGGGTGCATAATCAGCTGGGGCAAATTCTGGACAACAATGTACAAAAAGACCAAAAAAAAAAAAAAAATCCCAACCGCCACTTCTGAAGAGCTGGGAGCAAAAGCAAAGTACTGCACATGCCCCCAGCACTCAGCACCACCAAAGGGGTGGGCAAACCACCTAAGCCAGCCGTCCTGCCCGACCCCTGGACACCCCCTACGCTCACCCCATAAAAAGAACCAGCTCACTTTCCCCCACCAAGGGAGCAAGCGAGCAAGGGAACCTGTAACTTGTTCTGGCTCCCCCCTGCTGCAGCAGGGCCCCCAATAAATCCTTGCCTGAATTTCTTGTCTGGCCTCTAGTCAATTTCTATTGATTGGGGAAGGTCTAGAACCCTGGTTGGTATTAGCCTCAGTGACCTGCTCATCCAAGTAGAAGCTCTGAATCTTCCAAGGCGAGGTCATAAGAAGGCTTGCCACTGCCCAGGACTTGGGATGCTGGCTCTTGGGACCCGGCCGCAATGTTGTGAGAAGCCAAAGCCACGTGGAGAGGCCACGTGTGGGAGCTCCAACCAAGAGCACCTGGGAGCTGACAGCTGACCGCCAACACCTTCCCCAGGCTCGTGGTCAAAGGCACCATCCCGACATCCCCTCCATGGAGCCCTCAGGTGACTCCAGGTCTGGTCATCATCTGATTACAATCGCATCAAAAACTCCAAACAAAGGCTGCTGGGCCAGTCAGCCCACAGCAGCGTGGGAGAGAGTAACCATTTGCTGTTTTAAGCCACTAAACTTGTGGGTGCATTTTTAGGTAGCAGTGAAGGCAAGAAATAGGTAGTGAAGAAGGCAACCAACAGCAGAAAGAGACAGAGAGGTGCAACAGGACTCAGACCTGGTGGGAGGAGGGAAGGGCCCCTAAAAAGGCAAACTGTGAGCTTGGATGAGAGTGACAGAAAGCTAGGCACGCAGAGGGTGGGGGAAGAGTGTGGAACTGGTAGCAGGAGCCTGGCCCTGGCCTGCCGTATGGTGGAGAGTGGACAGAACAGAGGGGCCGGGATGGGGGTTTACTGGGAAGGCACCTAAGTGCAATGTGTGAAGCGGGAAGTGGCATGGCCCTGACTCTGTCCAGAGCATTGTCCACTCCAGCTGGGCTGTCTGGTGTGCAAAGGATCGTCAGGGAGGTGAGGAAGGAACATGGACATGTAGGGGCCAGACTGGGGAGTGTCCAGGCCTCTTCCCCTGGCTGACATGTATTCCTCGAATTGGCTGCTCTCGAGCCCACGCCTCCCAGAAACAGCCTCTGGGTGGGGGCAGTGTGCACCAGAACCCCACAGCCTGGGGACGGAGGCCTGCGGGCTGGGTGGCTTCACCCCTGGGTGCCCTTCACCGATCCTTGACAAATGCGTCCTGGGAGGAAAGACAGAAATTGTGCTCCTACAGTAACATCCCAGAATATAGTTCCAGCTTCTTTAAGAGAAATGGAATCACTCTGCGGTGAAACTCTTCCACAGATCATGAAAGGTATAAACATTTCAGGAACATTCAGCTGGAGCCCTCACTGCAGACCTGCAAAACTGCTCCTGGCTGACTCCAGAACCTTGTAGCTTGAGGAGGTTTCTCACATTTGCGCTCAAGAGGAGCTTATCTCCTTAAATAAAATGCTCGGAGGCCTGTTTCTAGAATAGCAGCTTTCAGACTTCTCTCTGACACTGGAGAGAGATGCGTGTGACCTGACAGCCCATGCACACTGACAGATGAGCCCCACCAAGGGACAGATGAGCCCCACCGAGGGTCAGACAACCCATGCAGAAGACTCCCTCTGCTCTGCTCTTCACCCACGAGAAAACAAAAATGTAAACGATGGTTACAAACCATTCGGGTCTCTCAAGCTAAATTTTAGAAGCCCTGGTCCAGAAGCCCCCCAGGATATAGACTGAGAAAGGAGCCCTCCTGCCTTCAGCATGACAGCCCCGACCTCGTCCCAGATGCTGAGCCCTGGCCTGCTCGTCACTGTCTGAGGGGACGAGGGTCCCCTTTGTTTGGACCCGGGCAGAATAAGAAGATGGAGATGTTCCTCTTCCAGTGCACAAGCTAGTGCCGTCCAACAGAAGAGTGGATTTCCCACTGCCGGTGCCACCTCACAGGCAGGACCCCGCTTGGACCCTGGGCCACCTTCATCCCCCCAAACAAGCCATGTTACTCCTAATTCTGCCTTTCATGATTCAACCCTTCCCTGGGGAGTTTTGCCATGTGAAAATGAGCATTTCACCCAACACAGTCCACTTAGAAATTACAGAGGAATGCCAAAGACACGTTTCCAATGTGGAAATGAGGGCTAAATTTTTCCACAAAAGCTAACTACATCCTTGATTTATAGGCAGTGCTTTCCCACAGAATCTTCCCTGGGGACAATTCAGCAAATGCATGTCAGCTGAATGTTTTCCAGATCTTCTTCTGCAATATTCAATGTTCTGTTGCTCCCAAGATGTCTTTGAAAAATAGTCAAAAAGCAATGGACGTCCTTGCCACCAAAACATATACAAGAATGATTTTTTAATTTCAAAAAAAAATATCTCTCTGAAAATTCTGTTTCATTTGGCAAAGAGGGAAAAATCTTTTTAGCTACAGAATACACACATGCATGTTAAATTTCTCAAATACTTCTTTCCCAATTGTTTGGCTTACATATTTTCTTTTACAAAACTGACCTACTTTCACAATTATTAGCATAATAAGGTTTCAATTCACTAATGGCTGTAGACTTTCATTTCACCAAGTTTAATGTAGACATTAAAGAAAAATGAGCCCAGAGAATCAAGACATTTGAGATTACCGGAAATCTATTAAAGAGCATAAACACTGAGCCCAGGTCCTCTGCCCCAGCAGGGATAAAATGAAGAGTCATTGAATGAATCTGCTGTTTCCCACATTGGTCCTCTGAAGAGTCGGCACCTAAGAAGGGGAGATGCAGACCATGCAGGTGGAGAACTCAGGGAGGTCAGGAGACAGGGAGGTGAGGGTAGACCAAGGGATGCGCTGCAGCCCTGAGATGCTCGCTTCGACCACAGTGGGACCATTCTCCTCTTCAAACACAGCAACTCCCATGCAAACGGGAGCTAAAACTTATGTAAACTGTAAAGTCCATTGTGCAATGAAGGGGACCAGCCTGCCCCTCTCAAGAGCAGAGTCGCCACATTCAACCAATGTTCATGGTATGAGTTAGGAATTGTCATAGCCTATACCAGAAGCAAGTTCTCACCAATGCTTTTGATCCAGAAAGACTTGGCAGAAAAAGCCTCGCCTGCAAGCCACTGCTGACGAAAGCTCGTGGCAGGGTTCCCAGAGGGAGCTCTTTCCCAGTCCCGGAGAGCCTGACAAGATCTACAGTCCCTGCCTCTGTCCTTCCCGTGAAGTTCTCACGAAGTCAGCAACAGCCACACAGCCTCTTCTCACCCTTTCCAGTCCTGTCCTCAACCCAAAAGGGCAGAGACATGGAAAGCTGCTGTCCTGTGTTTGCTGGATCAGTGAGCTCCTTGTCCTGCCCAAGGCACCAGCAAAAGAGGGAGCCTGGTGGGGGCCACAGAGCCATCCATCCTGAGCCTGGAAACAGAGCCTAATCATGCAGCCTGGGGTTCACTAATGAGAAAACAGTCTCCAGAAAATAAATCAAAAAGGTAAAATGAATAGTAAAGGTGAAAAATCATCTAAATGTACAGTAAGAGAGTGGTTGGGTTAATTACGGTACATCAATCTAATGACATAATAACAATTGTAAGATGCCACAATTCAAAATAAGCAGGAAGACCATGAACTTGGAAAAGCATGTAGAATATTGCAAGTAGAAAATAATACAAAATGATATTATTCTATGATTATAAATTCTATTTTAATTTTCTTTATATTTCAACAGGTGATTGATACATGGTAGTTCAAAATGCAAAAGATATACAAGGATACATGGAATAGGCAGAGAGCTTCCCCTGTTGCCTTGGCAACTGTTTGTGCCCATACACTATGAGCATCCTGCCTGGTTTATGTGGTACATACCAATCAATGATGAGGATGAACCATGGAGTAGGTAGTCACCATACAGGGACATTTGAGTTATTTCCAGTGTTTCGCTTTCCATACATTGATGTCATTTTGCACAAGTCTCTCTGCAGTAACTAGAGGTAGAATTGCATTTGTTATTTTGATAGAGAATGTCAATTTCACTTCTCAGATGGTGCACCAATTTAAACTCCCACCAGCCCTATATGAGAACGTCATATTTCCCCACACCAAGGTTATCACATTTTTTTTTATCTCTGGAACTTCAGTGTAGTTCAATGTTTTAATGTTACCGTTTCATTGAACTTTGTATTGAGGCATAACACACATGCTGAAGACTGAAGAAAGTGAATGTACAGAATCTAACATACTTGCTTCTTTCCAGGTACTACCCACATCCCACCCAGCTCAAGTTGACCCACTCACATGGTATCAGTGCTTCTGAAATGTTCTAGAACCATGTCATTGGCTACCATGTGGACCTTCCATGACTTGAATGAAGATAAGCCCCAAGACCCTTCACTTGCCCAGGCCACCCACATATTCAAAGTAATTTGACAATGGAGAAACGTCATGTTTTCTCTTCAATTTGACAAAGTAAGGCTCTAAGTTTACACCTGCTGACTCTTCACATCCCTCCTCCCGCCTAGCATGTGTCATCAGCTTTTTGTGTTGTAACTTTATAGACTTTTACGCAGTGGCCCCCAAATCATATAAACATCAGGCCTGCAAAACCTGGACTCACCCACTTCTCCTATCCAGGAAGCACAAACTAGCATTCTGTATGGATACCAAACTCACAATAATCCACATACATGTCACAGTTTGTAGATGTCCACTAGGTCAGCCCAGAACCAAAATCACTCCTCAGCATGCAACAAAATCAGGGAAAGGAAGTCTGTGGGAAAACAGGGCCAATTCTAGCCTGTATTTAGTCAGCCAAGACTTAGGCAATGAGCAGAGTGGCCATCCACAGGGGTAAACCCATGAAGTCTCACTGAAAGCCCTCACTAGTCTCCACTGCCCACCAGCTCTGAGGGCAGGGCGAGTGGGAGGGGCAGGACGAACCGGACCTCCAATCTGGTTAATCCAGGTGGTGGCCTCACTTCCAGTACACAGACAATCAGGCCTGGAGCCTGCACAAGCGGCGACCCCACGCTTGCCCACACCTGGCACCTGGGCAGCCACCATTGCCATGGGGACCTCAGGGCAGAGCTCCCCTCCAGCCAGCCAGCTTGCTCAGTCCCATGGGACTGTCCTAACACCAAAGCATGGCCTAAGAGCAATGACATTTTCAGGGTTTTCCCAAGAAAGTCTAGTCAGCCTCGCCTGGGGAAATTACAGAGCCATCCCTGGGATGCACTGAGTACAAACAGCTTTGCATTTTCTGCCCCTGATCGCTGACCACACACATTTTACCACTTCCTGCTCCCTCCAGCATCACAGTAAGAGCCTCTTTCGTTTCAGTGACAATAAAGGAAGTTAGAAACAGGGCAGAGGGGCAGCCCAGCACTCTCAACACTCTCAGATTCCATTTCCAACCTTCACACCTGAAAAATGCTAGAGAACTTTTCATGTGCAGTTTAGAGCATGGAACAGTCAACCATCAGAATATTCATGGCCTTTAGCCCAAGGCCCAGAGCTATGGGGAGATAGAAATATACTCAGCGTCTCCTAAGGGGGTTACTGAAGAATTTCTAGAATTCTAAGACTTCTGATTCCCTTTCAAATGACATGAAACCATTGCACCATTGGAGATGCTCTAAAGTTAGCAAATGTGAAGAGTCAGCGTAAAATGCAAATGATGAATATTGTCTCTCAGTTTGTCCCCAGTGGAAAGATTGCTTTCTAAAGGTCACATTTCTGACAAGGAGTAGCTCTCTGTTTTCTAACCAGAGACGTATCCAATGAATTCAATTTGATTTTTTTAAGTTTCCAAGTCCATTTAATGTGTAAATGTTACAGAGCAACTGTGGTCCATTGTAAATTGTGCTGTAGGAGTCAAAATGGATTATTTCTGAAGTTGAGAATATTTGTAAATGACGAGCAGCCAGGTGGATATGTGTGGAGAAGGAGCCAGAGATGGATACTTACAACCTCTATGGCAACTCCCCCGGCACTCTGAGGGTCACTCCTGAGACTCTGGAGAGTGACATGGGCATATCAGGGACCTTCCAGCTGAGAAAGAAAGTGGTGAAAAGAAATGTGCATGAACAAACAAATGTGAGAGAAAAGTGGGAGGTCCTTGCATCCAGCTCTGAGTGAAGAAGGAAGACAGGAGTCCACAGGGAAGGGAGTGAAGGTCTCGACCCCAGAGCCTGTGGTTTACCTGGAAAGGATGCACAGACCTAGTGAGGCTTGGGTGGAATTTGAAGAAGGGTTGGAAAAGATGGTGCTGGAGGATGTTACGTAACAAGGCAACTTGTATCCAAAGCTCCACATATGGGGACACATGAATCTTGTGGATAAGACAGTGATTCCGGTCATTTAAAGTGGGCAGAGTGGAGCCAATTACATCTTAGAGCACAAGAAGGGTAGGGCCATATCAAATGCAGTGAAGGGCAACTCCTATCTCAACCCAGTTCCCAATGGCTGAGCAGACACCACCCTACAGGGTCGGTATTGTCCACTGTCACTGGAGGGTGGAAATGGGAGGGAAAGTGTGGGTTTGAGAACATGACTATTGACTTCCATCGGGAGTGTGTGGGATAAGGGGGTGATATGGAGGGTGTCTAAGACATGTTTAGAACCTGAGGGTAGGAGGATGGGCCTGAGAAACACAAGTTATTAACACACTCAGCTACAGATGTTCCAAGAATCCAGAGCATATCCCTGGGAGCCAGCTGGCAGTTTCTTTGTAGACCCACACAAAAGCAGTTAATTGCCCGGTTTACCAAACGTAAAACCCATGGTGATGACTGTGTTTAGGGGGACATCCTCGACCTTGTCCATTCAATTGGTCATTAATTAAGAAAACATCGACTTTTTTGACAGGCACTGCTACACATGTACAACACAGCCCATAACATTAAAGAGTCTCCCATTAGAAGATAAAAATCATGCAAATGGAAGTCAGTAGACAGTAAGGAATTTTCCCTATTCCAATTTGCATCCACAATTCGAAAGCTGGCTTTTCTCTTTACCAGGAGTGTCCATCTAGACCAGAGCACCGTGGCTCAGTGTGGTCTGTAGAGGAGTAGTACTGGGAGCCTGTGAGACATGCAAACCCTTGGGCCCCACCCCGACCTGCTGAGTCAGCATCCTCATTCCTGCAAGATCCCCATTAGTCATGAAAGATGCTTGTCCCACGGAGACACCCATGCTTCCCCTGCCTGGAAGAGAACAGGAAGCTAGCTGGGGTGCTTCAGTCCCAGGTGTCCCCTTTCCCAGGTCCCTGACAGCAAGGCATGAGCAGAGACCTGCTCCCAAGTCCAGTCCAGCTCTTGCCGCCACAGGACCCTCACGCTGAGCTCCAAGCGTGGCCACAGCTGCCCACCTAGGCTGTTGCTGGTCATCCAGGCACCTCACAGGATGGCAAGGAAAGTTCTCCTTTCAGAACCTTCTCTGGAGCTTTTCCCCAACAATGGGCTCCATTAGCCCACCCTTGGGTCAAAGTAGCTAATGAGCTTTCCCCATGCATCTCCTGACAGGCCTCTCCTGAGCCCCAAGACCCCCACTCGCCCAGGCTCCAAAGGGCAGCTGTGCTCCGGCTCAGCAGCCCGCTTCTGGGTGCCCTTTTGCATTTGCTGTGGGAGCAGAGACGACTAGTAATGCAAACTGATGACCCGTCTCTAAGCAATGGGCATCTGGCAGTCACAGGCAGCTGAGTGGTTACCCGCAGGTGTGCTGAGCTCCTGGGCATCACCTGGGCAAACAGGAAAGAGGAGATCACCAGCTAAGTTCCATGGGGGCCCAGATCCAAGTGATGGGCACTGCATGGCGTGCAGCATGCACAGTTCACGTCCCGTGGCTGGGGTGCTGTAGACGGCTCCCAGGGCTCTGCTGAATTTGAAGAAGGCAACTTAAAGTAAAACATGTCACCTCAAAATAATTTTCTCCAAATTTGGGCCTTTGACCATAGCTCCCCATCCCCAAAGAGACCAAGGATTCAGATTAAGCTCTTTGATTTCCCCTCACTTTCCTCAATAATACAGTCCAGTATTGTTTAAATTAGTGATGATTTTTGACGAGGGCTTTAAAATGCACTCAATTATTCTAAAGTGCCAAATGTAAAACTTTCAAGTCTTTGGAGTCAAATTAAACTTTATTCACCTTAATTACAAGACTGTGAGCCACCCGTGTGCATTTGGAGGTGGGGGGATGAGAACATTTCAGAGCTGCTCATGCGCTGTGTCCTGGAAACTAAGCAAACCAGCAAACTCTGCAGGTGCCTCCTTGTCCGTGTGGATTTTGTTCCCAAATGCTGAGATCCATGATGAGCTGTGTTGTAGCTAAGTAGGGACTTTATAAGCCTGATTTGGGTGGGCCCGAGGATACCAGGGTCTTCTCTCATAGTCCCACTGCAGTCACCAATCCTGGTGCAGATGAATTTAGGGACACCTACCAGTTGCATCGCACCATCACCTACATCAGTGGTTCCCAAAGTGTGTTCCCTGGGCAACAGCATCATTTGGGGACATGTAGAAATGCAAATTCCTGAGCCCCTACTCAGACCTGCTGAATCAGGGTCTCCTGGACTAAGGTCCAGATATCTGAGTTTTAACAAACTTCCAAATAGTTGCAAGCCTTGCTAAAGTGTAAAGACCACCAGCCTCCATCATCCCATTTCATCCTCCATATACTTTTGTGATTCAGGTGTCTTTTACCCCAGAGAGAATAAAATGAGGCTTAGAGTCAGGGTTCTCCAGAGAAACAGAGTCAACAGGGCATGTATAGAGAGAAAAAGAGACTTATTATAAGGAATTAGTCCACAGGATGGTGGAGGCTGGTGAGTCCAAACTGTGCAGGGCAAGGCAGCAGGCTGGAGACCCAGGAAGAGCCAATGGTTCCAGCAGGCTGGAGACCCAGGAAGAGCCAATGGTGCAGAAGAAATCCAAAGGCCATCTGCTAGAGAATTCTCTCTTGCTTCAGGGAGACTGGTCTTTTTATTCTTCGACTGATTGGATGAGGCCCACCCACATTGGGGAGGGCAATCTGCTTTATTCAGTCCACTGATTTAAATGTTTGTCTCATTCAAAACCCTCTCACAGAAACCCTAGGTTAATGTTTGCTCGAGTATCTAGGCACCCCATCACCCAGCTGGGTTGACACTCAAAATTAACCATCACAGCTGTCCATGTACCCAGCCATGCTGCCCATGACATCTCTAGCTGTTCAAGCGGTCCCCTTTCTTCTTGGGGTGACAAAAAAGGCACAGCTTTGTACAAAGGTCCCGAGCTGTGCTGGAGGACAAATCAAACCACAGCCCTCTCTGCCATGTGCCAAAGGTAGGGTCCTGCTCTCTTCAGCCCCAGAATCCCATCCTGAGGAAGGGGAGAACACAGGGGTCCAGACTGGAGCCAGGGGCTGATTTGCCTCTTATTTGCATAAATTTTCATGTCACCTCCCAGTGCGTCCACCCTAGTTGAAGTAAAGAACCCTGAAATGCAGCTTAAGATTAGACTGGAGGCCCTGCCTGAGGCCTGGGTTGAGCAGGTTGATTACATCACCCCTCGGGAGGAAGGCCAGGGGCCAACGTTCCACTGGATGGCCGCCTGTGCACAGATCACCCCTCACTCTCCGTAACCACAATAAAGGGGTTCTGGGCACCCCTTTCTTCTCCAGAGCTCACACATGAGACAGCAAAGAAAGTCTGAGGTTCGTCACTAGAGGCTGTCACTTGGTTACCCCCACCAAACAAAGTGCATCCAGCCAGCAGCCCCGTGCCCTGATAAGGGTGGGCAGTGGCCGGAGCACAGGCTGCCATGAGCCCTGAGCACTCCAGACCTGCATACACTCCCACGAAGGCATCCCTCCTGCCTGGCAACAGAGTCCCCTCCTCAAGTCCTTTCCCACACCCTCTCTGCACACAGACTTTCCTCCCTGGGTAAACAGCACACCCAGCCCTGTCACAGGAGGCAGAAAAATGATGGTAGGGAATTCTCTCCCTAGTGACAACTCTCTCTCCTAGTGACAACTCACCTTCTTCCCTGCCAAGAACCAAAAAGGAAATGGAAATCGGTGCATCTACAGTTATTTCTAATGGTTAATTTTCTACCCTAAACTCATACCAGATCTGCACCCAGATGTCCCTTGCACTCCAGCTCATGCAGCTTTCATCTCCCACCCCCTGGATCCTCGCAGGTGTCCTGTCTGCTTGCACAATCCTGTTTGGTGTGTTTTTTGGGCTGGCTGCCTGGAAGCAGGGGGCAGGTGGCGATAAGAACATTAAGCCCGCCTCTCAGAGTTGAGTGCCCACTCCTTTCTCTCTCCACATCATCCCCATCCCATCCAAATTCTCCAACCCCCCTCCAAAGCTTTGTTCTTGGGCTTTCACTCCCTTAATTCTCTGAATCAAAAAGAAGTTTGCCCATTTTCATCTTTCACCCATATTTCATACCATTTTATCCTCTTCATCTCATCCATGCTCTCATCTATTCAGTTTTCTGCTTGTCCTTCCTTTTTTTTTTTAAAAAAAAAAAAAAGGCTCACCCACTCAGCCATAAAAAGAAACAAAATTGAATTATTTGTAGTGAGGTGGATGGACCTAGAGTCTGTCATACACAGTGAAGTAAGTCAGAAAGAGAAAAACAAATACCGTATGTTAACACATATATATGGAATCTAAAAAAAAAAAAAAAAATTGTTCTGAAGAACCTAGGGACAGGACAGGAATAAAGATGCAGACATAGAGAATGGACTTGAGGACACAGGCAGGGGGAAGGGTAAGCTGAGACGAAGTGAGAGAGTGGCATGGACATATATACGCTACCAAATGTAAAATTGATAGCTAGTGAGAAGCAGCCACATAGCACAGAGAGATCAGCTCAGTGCCTTGTGACCACCTAGAGGGGTGGGATAAAGAGGGTGGGAGGGAGACACAAGAGGGAGGAGATATGGAGATATATGTATATGTAAGGCTGATTCACTTTGTTATACAGCAGAAACTAACACACCATTGTAGAGGAATTATACTCCAATAAAGATGTTAAAAAAGTAAACATCCAACCACCCTTCTCTTACTTACTCACTCCCTTAGTTTTTCAACATAGTTTCTCTCTCCATTAAATCAGGCCACCACCTGTACCATCATCCACTGATACAACTATTTTCCTTTTTTTTTGACCATTTTGACTATAAATTTCTGCTCAAGAAACTGACCAAAGATCACCTCCAACTCCATCTGACTATGGCCCTGTAGACCTCCTTGACTATTTTTCTAGTGTTGTTCTCATGTACAGCACTGACCAATTAACTCTGTCAGACCCCAACTCTGACATCCCAGTCTCCCTTGTTTTAATGATCAATATGACTGCCTTAATAACATCTGCTAGGATGAGAATTAATCATCTTTCAGTCAGTATTCTGTGACAGGTATTATATCTCTATCTTTCCACTTGGAGTCTAAGAAAGGAGTAAATCTCTTTCTAGTTTTAGACACAAATTTCATTTTATTCTTCAACTCAAAATCCCCAGTGATGCCCATTTGACCCCAGGATAGAGTTCCAAACTCCCAGGGCTCAGATCTGCTGGCCACTTCATCCTAAGTGTGGCCCACTACTCTCCAACATGAATGTTGACTAAGTACTAACCTATTGTCATTCATTTGTATTTTTAGTCTCTTTCATAAGTGCATCTTGTCACCTCAATGAGCTTGAAGATCCTAGTGTCCAGAGCCGTATTCTCATTTACAGCATATGCTGCACAGTGTGGAGCACACAGGGAAATCTCAGTGTGCCCTGTTGAGTGAGATACTGGATTTATAAATATTTGATAAGCCTGGGCTGACTTCAGAGGATGACACAAGAGGATTCATAAAATACTGCCATTCATTATGGCAGTATTCTCCCGAAATATTTGATTTGATTGATAGAACCACAAGACCAAAGAGAAATTAATGATCCAGAAGAACCATCAAGAGTGTAGATGCTCCCTTCTCTGGACAGGAAAGAAGCCATCTCAGTAAAGCTGTTGCCTAGGCAAAAGAGAAGTCAAAACCAGAAAAGTATTTAACAGTAACCACAGTTTAAGGTCAGTCTTCCCTCCTTGTACTTTATCAAATTCTGCCCTGCCCAGTGACAGGAAACTTCTGGAGAGCTTTGAATTCTTTACAAAAGCCTTAAAAATGGATTTGGTCTTCTTAAACTCCTAGGATCCGAATTTTATCCTTTTTCATTTTCTGCTTTCTTCACTGTAGATAAAAATATCTAATTTTTTAGGAGAATGTTTCTTAGACTTCCCACAAACACTGCCTGTGTGCTGGATTATTTGAGATATGTTTTCTGCAGCTGCTTTTGATGGTTAAATGTCATATAGGTCTTCAGTCCCATAGTATTTTGTAGTGAAAAATCTATGACCTTTTGAGATACTGAAAGAGATTTGGTGCTGTAGTAATTTGAAGAAGCTTACAAAAATCTTGGTAGGATGGATGGATGGATGGATACATGGAAAGATGAGAGGGAGGATCTGTAGATGGGGGTGGGTGGATTGATGGTGGCTGGAAGGAGGAATAGGTAGATGTATGACTAGGTGGGTGGGTGGATGGATGGATGGATGGATAGGTGAATGGATGGATGAATTGATGGATGAGTGGATGAGTAGATGGATAGATAAAATGCAGGATGAGTAGATGAATGGGTGGATGAATGGATGAATAGATGAGGAAGGCAGAAAAAAGACAAGGAGTGATGGGGGAAGGAAAGAGGAGAGGAGAGGAAAGGAGAAGAAGTCAGATAAGCTGGTCACATTCACAGTTAATCTTGGTCTATCTTGGTTGATCAGCCCATCCCAACCAGTACAGTCTCCATGCAGTCAGCAATATTTCTCTCCTGCTATCAGCACAATTGAGTCAGCCTTGACTCAGTTCTTAGAGTTGCTATTTTGAGAACTCATTAGCGGTTTGAATTTACAAATCCTGTGGTTTTACACCTAGCTACAGAGGTCAATATTTATAGCATGGTAACAATGTCACACACTCATGGAATTTCTCTCAGCCAAACCTCAAATCCCAGATAAATATGTGACTAACATTGAATACATTCTGCAGGTTCAAACAATACAAATGAAGACAAAGTGTAGACCAGTAGGTCTCCAGTCGAAAAAAAAATTAAGTAGAATCTTACTTGAAAGCAATTTTGCAACATAGCGTTTTTAAAATGTTTATATATGTTGACCTTGTAATCCCCTTTCTAGGAATATATCCTAAGGAAATCATCAGGAATACTAAGATTTATATTGTAAAAAAATGTTCACCTCAGAATTTGTCATAGTAACGTATATTGGAAACAATCCAAATATCCAATGTTAGGAGAATTATTATATAAATTATGGCACATAAAATAATGGAGTATAATACAGTTATAGTCTATTTACAAAGGAATCTGATGTCATCAGTAGGTGCTTACAATACAATCTAGCATTTAAAAGAGAAAACATCAAAAAATATATACATAGTAATTATATAAGAGAAATTACCATATTGAAATTTGAAAAATGCCAACAATAAGAATCTTAACTGGTTATATCTCAGTAGAATTGTGAATACTTTTTACTACTTTTCCTTTTTCTATATTTCCCAGTTTTCTACAAAGACAGATTTTTTATTATTATTTTTATGAAGTTCACAGTACATCACTTAATAAAAGAAGAGCTTATGATGAAAAGGCAAGAGTCTTGCACCCCATACCCGCCCTCCTCCCAGAGGAGAACCATGGAAGAGTTCTGGTTTTCAGTCATCTGTGATTGCCTGTGGCTTATGCATCTGTTTTCATAAGTCATCAGCTTTGGGTAATGCGGGTTGGGTTTCCAGTTGAACAATGAGGTTTGTAACTTATACTACCTTTAACTATTCTGCCTCTACTATTGCTAACTTATACTACCCTCTTGGCCCAATGTCTGGTACTTACACTTAGTATTTTAGTTATTTTATTTGTTGCCTCTGGAACCCAAAGACTATTCCTAAATACGTATTTCTATTTCCATCAGAGCTTCCAAAAGCAACTCCTGGCATCTTACTTTATAAGATGAGAATAACAACTCTCCCACCCTCTTTTCCATCCTTCTTTTTTCACTACTTTTTACTTGGACATTGTCCATGTTATTAACATTTACCATTTTACTTTAGTGAAAAACAAGTAACCACTTCGGTATTTATTATTTCTAACAATTAAAAACCAACCAAGTGTTGTCTGTATTATTGTAACTATAAAACATTGTGCAGTTCTGCGCCAAGCAGTGCCAACTTCAGATGGACGTCCTTCTCTGCAGAACCCATTTCACACACTGCAGGCTGGGGACAATATTCCTAGCATTGAGGTCAAGTTCTCATTTCTTATAGCTCTTTATGGCTTCATCTCATGCCATTTTTTTGCTTATCTCATATTTGTGCCACAACTTTCTCTGGGAGCCTCCTGTTTTTCTCCTTGTGATAACTGCCTTGATTATTGTCGCAAAATTGTTCCAGGTTCAGAATCACAATGTCTCATCTATTGGACCCTTTTTTTCCTGGACATCTCTTTCCAAGGCCTTGTCATTCAGGGATCCTTCAACTAATCTTTGCTCAGGAGGTGTGCGCAGCTGGGGCTGTGCCCTGGGTGGAAAGGCGGCTCCTCTCAGAGGAGCTCTGCAGAGGGCAGGGGGCCTAGGGTATTCTCATTCTACAAATGGGGAGGAATGCTTGTTCCCCAGGACATTTTGGGCTCCAGGAGCACTCACCTTCCTTTGCTCCCGAGGCCCTTCTCAGCGTCTTCCCAGGAAGCACAGAGGGCTGAGACCAAGGTCATGTGAGCTCACACTTGACCTCTCTCTCTACCTGGCACATCCAGCAAAGTCAGCAGGACCCAGGAGTATCCAGCAGCCCCGCTCCTGTCAGGCTTTGCACCCGTGTCTCCACTGGTCACCACCTGAGGCCACCTGGAAGGGGATGGCCTTGGGCAGGGCAGCAACAGTAGCAGAGGTGATTCTGTGGTCATGACAGCTGAAGGCCCTCTGCTGACCACCTTTCCTGCAGCTGGGACAACAAGTCCTTCCCTGAAGGGAGCCTAGGAGCACATCCCAGGGTCACCACAGCTTCCAGTACCTGTCACATCATCACAGTCACAGTAAAGTCTTCCAGGCTATCTTCATTCGTCACTTTATTTACCAAGTGAGAATAGGCCTGAAGAAACATCGTCGCCCAAAGAGCAACTTTGTCGTGGGCCTCAAAGAGAGATATGAGGAAATGCCCCTGCAGTGGAATCGCTTTGGGAAGTGTATGGGTCCCAGGTCTAAACCACAGTCCCAGCAGTCCCAGCTCTAACCCGCCAGGCATCCACTCTGTGGAGGCGGCAGCACAGGGGCCCCTGGAGCAGACAGAGCAGGAGGGCCAAGGGCTCCCCAAAGGGAATCCTTTGTTCAGAAGGCACACGGCCCTCAGAGGTGGCACAAATCAGAATTCAAACTTGAATCAGTCCATGCAGAGTAAGGGCGAGACCACAGAAGATTCCGCGTCTGCTCTACCTGGGATAAATTTCCACAGTGGCCAGGTCCCTTCGTGGGGAGAGAGGGAGGTGGCGGGGAAAGGCTGCCAGCTCCCTGGGGGTGAGCTCCTGCCCAGGAAGGCACCTCCACCAGGGGTGGCAGGAGGGGATGTCACAGTGTCTGTCTGGGTGTTCTGTAAGAGGCTGAGCAGAGCCAGCTCGGTGTGAATTAATGGAATCGCATGGAGTTAGAAGTAGGAGGAAGCAGCATTTTATCATCCTGTCAAAAAATAATAATGTTCTTGAAGCTTCTGTGAGTCTTGGTGAACAGAAAAGCATACATCCTCCTTTTCTCTACAGAGCGACAGCTAGATCCAGCACACCAAGTAGGTGGGGAATTCCATCTCAGGAGTCACCGGTCTCCCCCTATCCTGCCCCAGAGTTTGCCTGAGTCTCTGAGTTTCATCCAGGGCCAATCCGTGGAGAAGCCCATCAGAGGACACCGGTAGCCATGTCCCGACATATGTGGGCCCCCAGGCCCTCTTGCCGGGTCCACTGCTCTGCCGGGCTGGACAGCCCCTCTATGGACCTGGAGGCCTAAGGTGGAGCACCCATGCCCACCAGATCCCCAGGCATCACCAAGGGACAGGGCACAGGCCTCCTGACCAGGGACACACAGACAACCCTCCCTGATGTCCAGTGTCAAGGAGAGACCCCCGAGTGCTGCCCCCCTGCCTGTCTGTGAGTATAAGCAAGTGTGTAGGAGGAAGGAAATCACAAAGGCAGAAGTATGTTTAACTCCGTCATGAAATCCCCAGGTCAGGTCAGGTAAAAAAGATTTATTTTTGATGCAGGGAAATAATGCATAAAGGCATTCATACCATGTGTGTCTGCCTTTTGTGCGGAATGAACGCATTATCCCCATGACTGGGACCACAGAGCCATTCTTCGGTGCCTGAGAAGGGAAGCCTGGCCCAGCTCCTGTGGAAGGACAGCAGTCCGAGCCATCCCTTAGGCCCGCAGATCCAGGGGCCCCTGGAGGGCCCCAGCCTGGGTCTTGGTTCACGTGCATGGATCAGTGGGGCCAGCTGACCATTCAAGACGAGCTCATACTCTAGAGAGGTCAGCTCAAGAAACTCTTCTAAGGGAGAAGCAGACACTGACCAGCAGCCCCCAGGGACTCCTCTCTCCCCTGGCTCTCAGCCTGAGCCAGAGCTCCTACAGAACTTTTAGAACAGAATGTCAGCATTTCACTTTGTCTAGAGGGCTCTAAAGCACCAGGATCTGGCCTTAATCAAACAGCACAGAAGATCCACCCCTGGCATTCTCCGGACACCATCCTGTTCCTGCCAAAAGCACAGTGAGAAGCCTGCCCTCACCCCCCACCGTCCGGTGGGTTCTGTCCCCCAGGCTTCCTGGGCCCCGTCCAGCTGCCAACAGATAGACTATACCCAGAAGAGGACAAACCGTCTCACCCAAAGATTTATTATGCAATGACAGTAAAATTTACTACATGCAAAAGACTTTTCTTAAAAAACAAGTATCGTGGGAAACACTGAATATTATGTTACTGCCTATGCTGTATGTTCAAATACTTAATTCTCCTGGACATAAGTGCCAGGAAAGTAAGTAACTTGTCTCTCCTGAAGAACTGCTCTGCCATTTTTTTCTTAAATTCAGAACTGGCACTTTTAAAAACTTCTCACTGCTGAGAAATTGGAGTTAAATATTAACTCAGTTCCAGTCTCTACTTTATCTCAGGTTCCTGATGTATTCATTTCACTTCCTCACTTTTCTACTAAAGTTACCCAATTTCCTTGATTTTATTTTAACCTCTTGTGTGAGCTGCCAAGGCACATGCCATCCCTTTGAAAGCAGGAGAGAAATTAAAAGTAAATAAGCGAAGAGGCACTTGCAAATAAGCAAGCGCAGGGCATGGCATTTGTGTCCCATCGTATAAGCAGGCCTAATGGACAGCCAATATCAGGAGATACGGAAGAACTCCTGGGCCATCTAGTCTAAGTGTCCACTAGCCGTCCAGGGAAGCATTTGGTTTCCGGATCTGGGAGTGGAAGCAGTTAATAGTAGGGAATACCAAGTATTCTGACTATCGCTCTGTAGAAACCACCCCAAATCTAGTGTCTTAAAACAACCACAGTCATTTTCTGATTTCTCAGTTTGGGAGGGATCAGCTGAGCAGCTCTGGCATAGGCCCTCAGCAGCTGTAGCCAGGCGGGGGCTAGAGTGTCTGGGGGCTGGCCAGGCCCTCATCATGTGGTCTCAGGCCTCCACCTGTGCTCACTCCCACCGGCTGTGTTGTGTTTCCTTACAACATGGCGGCACAAGATGGTAGGATTTCCTGCATGTTGGCTCAGGGCTCCAGTCCTCAAAATGAGCCTGGATTCAAGGGGAGAGGATGGAGACTTCACCCCTCGATGGGAGGGGTGCCACAGAACAGATGGACATATCTTAAAACTGCCACACCCACACCCTGGCATGCAAAGTTCTGCTGGCCCCAACTGGAGCCATTTCATCTCTCCTGCTGCCCAGGGAGCATCTGCTGCCCAGGGAATGTGCCTCTATGGAAAGGCAGAGCCGGAGAAGAAAAATGTGCCTCACAGAGCCCTCTCGGAGCCCTGCCAGCCCCTCGCCCTCAGGCCAAACATATGCCAGGCTGCTGGCTGGAATCTCTGTGCCAGAGAGAAAGGGGCTGCCCATGGCACCGCTGCCCCCTCCTTTGCCAGGAGCATGTTTAGCTTTTGCTTTCCTGAGAACAATGGAAAACTAGAATCTAATTAGCCTCTGGCTCTGAGGCTAAGAGGACAGCACAATATGTGCTTTCTCATTGGAAAAAAAAAAAGCACAGGAGCCAATTTTCTACTCTCAGACTCATGCCTTTTGCTGCACATGCTGGAAATAATACCCTCAGAAGCTATGCTGGTTTGTGAGGACCTTGACACTGTGGGCTGGATGAAAGTGAATGAAGGGATTTGGGTACCCTGTGGGCCACAGAGTGGACACCATACCGAAGAAACGAGTGCACACCTCCTTGGGGGCATGGCTGAGCAGTTGCAAGAAGGTCCGCGCCTTCTTTGAGTGTTGCCAAGGCTTCTGTTCTGGGCTCTGTCTATGCCGGACATCCCCGGGGCCTCTCTCTCGGCCTCCCAGGCCCTGTGCCCCAGACAGCCCAGGTCCAGTTACACTCATCCCATGCTGGAGCCAGCTTGCCTGCCCACACAGGCCACTCCCAGCATGTCCCAACGCTGAGGCCTGAAGCAAAGGTCTCAGCTTCTGCAGCTCAGAATCCCACAGCCAATGGAAAACGCAGGAGCAATGCAAGGAGGGAGGCGACACTTCCGCACCTCCCAGCCATCTCTGCCACCTCTGGGGGACACCACGTGCTGATACAACTGCCATGTCAACTCTCTAAGACCTCCCAGGAAGGTTGGAGGGAGGAGAACACAGGAGATTTGGGCCACGAGCCTTAAGCCACACTCGAGCCAACGGCAGCTGCGCCCTGGGTCGCAGGGCGGATGGTGAGCGTGTGCTATGACGGGCTGCCTCCTTCACTCTGCTTTTCTTAGGGTTCCTCTGCGCAGGCACTGCACACACAGAGTCCACGCACACGCGAACCACGTGCAGCTCCCGCTGTGTCGCCATGTGGTGCCGAGGACCATTTCTGAGTAGAGTTTCTTTCTTTCGGGTCCTTCTCTTATGCCGCACAGGGATGACACTACTCAGCCTCTGGGAGCCACGCGTGGTTCCAGGCACTGAGCAGGCAGCCCGTGAGATCATGGCCCCTGCAGAGCAATGGGCTATTCCTGTCCCCAGCCCATGGATGAGGAGACTGAACAGAGAAGTAACTCCAGGTCTTCGAGTCAGCCGACGCCTGCCCTGCCACCAGCCCGGCTGGCTGCAGGACCATGGCTGAATTCTGTCTTCGTGGGATGTGGCTGTTACTTTTTATTGAGCACACAGACTCTCTCCAGGGCTATCAGCACAGCAAAGCAGAGCTTTCAGGGGGCACAAACGTCACAGGACAGAGAAGGTTTGGATTCAGACGGACAAGGATGTACACAGAGTCCGCCTAAGGGAGCTTTGCCATGTTTACCGTGCTGAAGAGTACAATACTGCCGCATTTGAATGGAAGGGTGTGTCCCCACACACATCCTTCAGGACATCTGGGCTGGAGGCAGGGCTCTGTCCCGGACCCCTACACTGCGGCTCCCTGTGGATCCCTGGTGGCGGGCAAGCAGGGGTCAGCCGGCCTCACCTGCCACCCAGGATGCCAGAAGCCAGTGCCTCGCAAATAAGCCCTCACTCCAGCCAACGTTGTCACCAGCAGCTGGTGCCTTTGTGCCAGAGTTCCCTGGTGTCCTGTGACCCACAAAAACCCCTGACACCCTGCATCCCTCCCTCAGCCTCTGAGAAGGGTGCCCATGCTGAGGTAGCAAGAACACCACTGCACAGAAGTGGCCAAGCTGCCCACCAGCCCTACGCAAACCTGCTTATCACTCAAGCCACCCCATTCCCAGAGGCAGAATGAAGGACAGGGAAGGAGCTTTCTTTGCTGGCCTTTCCTTTTCCTTAAAATTTCCAGGGACACACAGCCCTTTCCAGTGGTGTAGGCAACGCCTCAGCAGGAAAGGTCTGCATGCAAACCCAATGTATTCTGTGACATTACAAGCTGAGGGTTTGAAGTCTCTCAGAGGAATTGAAAATGACTTATCAAAGTAGCAGAACAACGTTTTCCTTGTTGATAACTTTTCTTTATTTCTTTTTCAATTTGGTAAACTACAGTCCCACTAACTGCCCTATACTTAAAATTCAACCCTACTTGCCTCCATAGACCATTTTCAAATATATTTCATATACATGAGATTAAGTTTTGCATGAGATGCCATTAGGAATGCACCGAGCAAGCACCCCTTCATCATCTGGACTGATGTGGACTGAATGTTTGTGTCCCCCCAAAATCCATATGTTGAAGCCCTAACTGCCAGTGGGATGATGTTTTGGAGGTGGGGCCTTTGGGAAGTGATTAGAGTTATATGAGGCCATGAGGGTGGGGCCCCCATGTTGGGATTAGTGTCCTTATAGGAAGAGAAAGAGACCAGAGCTTGCTCTCTCTGCTACATGAAGACACAGTGAGAAGCTGGCTGTCTGTAAGCCAGGAAGAGGGCTCTCTCCCAAACCCAAACATTCTGGCACTCTCTTCTTGGACATCCAGCCTCCAGAACTGTGAGAAATGAATGTTTGTTGTGTAAGTCTACAATGAAGACTAAGACAGGACTTGAGGCCCAATCAAGGGACCGCATCCTATCATTTATTGTGCTCCCCCCAGCAATGCCTCGATTGCCTTCCTGTGGGGACAGTGCATATTTCCATGGTTTCAGAGCAGGCAGACAGTCTACGCAGATGCCTTCAGAAGCGTTCATTTCTAAAGAGTTCACTTTGAGACAGTACCCTTACGGCTCCTCCAGATACTCCTGGACGTCTCCTCCACTCTCCAAGGAGCTGGGCGGGTACACATCTCATGGTCACTAACCCAGGCAGAATAATTGGTGGACCAGCTAAATTCACCTGTGTGGAAACATTCCTGCTGCATCTGACATTGTGTAAAAACACATACAGGAAATGACAGTTTTATACTGCCCTACACATTCTGAACAGAAAGCAAAAATAATGCCTGTATGTCCCAGAAACCCTACAAGGAAGAAGTGATTAAAATTCCATCACTAAAATCAATTGAGAGGAAAGGGTCTGAGAAGCCTCCTTGCAGGGCTCGTGCTCTGCACCAGCGCTAACACCGGGCCCTGCTCAGTGAGGTTTAGGGGGAAACCTCTGGGTTCTGTATCGCCAAGACCCATCCATGCATGACAAAGATGCCCTGTCTCCTTAACCATTAGCAACTGAGAGCATGTGCTTTCACACCGTGTCCCTTGCAATACACACTTCATTGTTGCCACGTGTGCCTTGGCGCTAAGCAAGGGTTGGGATGGGGGATTTAAAGGACACAAGGCTCTCAACATCAGCCTTTGTGTGATGAAGTTTCAAGCCAGCATGGCCCCACGCCTGACCCTGCCCTCAGGACCACTCCAGGCACGGTGAGTGCGGGTGTCACATCCCTGCTCTTTTTGTTTGTTTTTTGTTTTTTGTTTTTTGTTTTTTGCGTACGTGGGCCTCTCACTGTTGTGGCCTCTCCCGTTGCGGAGCATAGGCTCCGGACGCACAGGCTCAGCAGCCTTGGCTCACGGGCCCAGCTGCTCCGCGGCATGTGGGATCTTCCCGGACCGGGCCCCTGCATCGGCAGGCGGACTCTCAACCACTGCGCCACCAGGGAAGCCCCCTGCTCTTTTTAAGAACATAGCCAGGTCTCTGAGACCAACCTTCCAGGACCCCTTTGCAACACAGAGTGCACATTCAAAACCGCTAAAATAACTTTTTAAAGCACAAGGTTGCCAGCTTCCCGCTCACCCACCCTCAATGATTCTGATGTAGGTGTTCTGGGATGGGGCCTGGGCATTTCTTAATAACCTCTCCAGGTGATACAAATGTATAGGCAGAAGTGAGAAGCAAAACAGCAAAAGTAGTTAAGCTTAGCTTAAACTTAGTAGGAGGGGCAGTTAATTGAATTTGATAACGTGGTAATGACTCAAAGGATGGAGGGAAAAATGTACCTCAGATGCACCTCAGAGACAGCACCTCAGCTGTAGCTCTCACATGGGGTGCACAGGGACACCCCTGGGACGGGTTTCCTCCCTCTGACTCCCCGGGGAACCCCACTCACACCTACGTCTACATTTGCCAGCCGGAGGCCTCCATCCTCCGCCCCCGGGAGACCTTCCCACCCAGTGACCTGCCAGCATCCCACGGCCACAGTCACCCGTGCTGAGAGGCCCCAGGACTGTGGACTTCCAGTGCACCTGGGCGGGTGCGAGAGAGACCCCTCAATCTCTGTGTCCCTATTGCCCGTCTTTCCATCTTAACATCTGTATCTGGGCAGAATCTCAGATTAGAGGAAATTGGCAATAGTATAAAGAGCTACCATAGCACCTTCAAGCGGGTTTCCCAGATGTGAGAGCTACCACTCTATCCTTCCTTCCTCCTCTCTCCCTCCCTTCTTCCCCCTCTTTACCCTCTCTCCTTCTCTCCCTGTCTCTCCATCTCTCTGTCTCTGTCATTCTCCCTCACTCTCTCCCTCCATAACACACACACACACACACACACACACACAATTATTTTTATGAATCATGAGAGTCAGTTGTAGGGGTGATGCCCTTTGCCCCTATATACTGTGTATTTCCTTAAAAGGCAGGGGTAACCACAGTACAATCACAAAACTCTGGAAATTAACCCGATGCAATGTTAAGTATCTAATCTGCAGACCTCACTCAGATTTTGCCAGTTGTTTCAACAATGCCGTTTATAGCAAAGAACAAAGCAGAGTGTGGGTTGCGCTCAGCGGGCAATCTCTCTGGCATGTCCTCAGAATTTCTGCCTTAGGATGACTTGAGAAATACGGCCAGGCTTTCTGTAAACTGTCCTCAGTGCGGTTTGTCTGTTTCCTCATGGTGAGCTAGAGTAAGCTATGCCTTTGGGGCAGGAAGATTTCAGAAGTGAGGCTGGAGTGCAAACCCAAGGACCGCACCCTTGCACCACCACCACACCCCGAGGCTTCAAGGCACGTGGGAAGCCCTGAGGTCATTCCTGCTGCATCTTTCTTTCCGTGGTGCCCGTGGCCGAGCCTTTCCCAAGACTTTGGGGATAGGCCGTGTGCTCTCTCATGGTTAAACCCTTCGCATCATGCAGGGAGGACCACGCACCCCTCCAACGCGCTGTTTTGTCCATCCATCACCAGTCAGCAAGAGGAAACAGCCATCGGGGAGTGTGGGACGTCCCGCCTCGGGGGTGAGCCACAGTGCCCACCGTCCGCGGGCCTGCTTGCCTCCCCAGCAGTCATCTGTGGCTTCTTGGCTATGAAGTGTATTTAATTTAGCCTGGTACATAAATTAACATCCACACAGCCTGCAGCAAAGGCCTCCCGTCGTGGGCTCCGGCTGGAACTGCATCAGCCCAAGTCGGGGGCGGCCGGGTGTGTGCCAAGCTGGACACTTAAGGGGCCGGGGCTTCTGCACCCGCCGGGCTGGGCCCACGATTGTTATGTAAACACAGAGCCCAGCGCGGGGTGGCTGGCCCATCTGCTCCGAGGCACACTTCGTGCTGCCGCGTGCACTAATCATTTTCCATCCTCTTAGGTGAAAACTTGGACAATGTAAGGGCTCTCAATCTCCCTTTCATTTGCAAACGAGTCATTTCAGCTAAGCGTGGCCCCCTATTCTTCTCCCACATTTGTGTTTGTGAAAAGAACCGTCTCAAATTTCTGCAGCAGGAGCAGCTGCTGCGAGGCCTCTTTTCACTCAGCCAGGTCCCCCACCCAGCCCTCTGCCCCCTCCCCCCTCAGCCCTTTTGTCTCTGGCAGAGCCAGCTCCCCCTCTGACCCCTGGCCAACTCGGAGCCTCCTCCTTTGTCAGCCTCCCCAGACAAGTTTCACCCTAAATCAAGCATTGTTTGGGCTCCTGAGGCCAGCACGTGCCCATATCCCCTAATCTTTTAATTTCACCCCAGGAAACAGCAGCTGTTAGTGATACCCAGCTGTCGCGGGGCCTGCCGCCGGCCCTGGAACAATGACGGAGGAGGAGGGAGGCTGCAGCCTGCAGTAATATGTACATCTCCCCTCGCTTTCTTCTTAGGGGTGGTGTTTTTTCTTTTTGCAACAGTTGGCAGCACGTGCTGTGAAATGCCAGGAAAGCCCCCCTCCCAGCACCGTTTTTGTCTAAACCCGTTCACTGCCGCACTCTTTGGTTTGCACTTGGGCTCTGGAGGACCAAACCTTCTGTGTCAGAGATCCCCGGCGTGTGCCATGGTCCCTTTGCTGCAAAAAATGATCATCTGATAAATTACAGGGCAAGACCCAGAGGGGGAGACAGAGGCTGCACCCTCACAGCGCATGAGCCACGCTGGCATCCTCGGCAGGCGTTGGGGGGCGGCAGCTCAGTTGCATTAATGCTTTTCAGGAGTCACGGCAATAAGTCTGATGTGGGGCAAGTGTTCCCCACACACATGTGACCGGAAGACACGATGGTTCCCTGGAAATATATACCACTGAGGCCGACCAAAGCGAGCCCAGGACTCTGAAGGCAGGGCGGTGAGGGTGTCCAAAAAGGCATTTCTGGGGCACCCCATCTCTGCACACTTGATTTTGTGGAGGCCTTTCTCTGGACACATCTGCACCCCAGGAGCCTGAGCACTGAGGAATGAGGATTCAGGAGACCAGCCACTGCCCTGAGCTACCAGGTCACCTCCCTGGTGCCCAGCTTGTGAAAGTGGGCGTCAGAGGGACTCTCCACAGCAGCACTGCCCCATCAAACTTCCTGCGACCACAAAAATGTTCTCTCTCGGCACGGTCCAAGACAGCCATTGAACATGGAGAAGCTGAATTTTCAATTTATTTCAAATAACTTCAGTGCGAGTGTCCACGTGTGGCTGGTGGTTGCTGTGTGGGGCAGCAGAGCTCTGAACTGTGGGTTCTCAAACACTCTGTTGCGTCATGTGAGCAGCAGAGCGTACAGATGCCTGGTCCTATTTCCTGGGTGTTCAATCTCATTCTCAAGGGTGCAGTCTAAGTACGGGGATCTTTAAAGCTCCCCAGGGGGATAAGAGAGAGAACAAAGTGGGAGGCCCCCGCCTTAGACCGTCTTGCAGCCAGAGTCTGGGCTCTGCAGAGGACGGTGCATTTGGAAGGCACCTGCCTAATTTAGCCATAAACAGAGCTCTCTGAAATACAGAGGGTTTTACAAAGAATTACCCAATTTGTAGGCTCCTCACAATAGGCTGCAGCTCCCCATCTCCCTGGTCACTGACTTCTGACCTTGCTCTACCTGCCATGGTCGAGGTTTCAGGGCTGTCCCGGCTCCAAAGTTTCAAACAAACCTGTCAGTGCAGAGCAAACAAATGCCCAGAGGTGACTAGTGCAACCACAGGCTGGTGTGGGCCCCTTCCACCCACTGGATCTCACCTGGTGGGGAATTGAAAGACGCCGGCAGAAACCCGACCCTGGCCAGAGCATATGGTGAGCTGCACACCTGCCTGACGTGGCACCTGCTGGGCCTCCCAGGGCTGTGGGGCAGCGGGCTCAGGTGCCCCAGGCCACCGGCAAGCGTCCGACTCATTTGCATACTCGACGTGACCACATGCCTGGATGCCGGGCGACTCTGGCACAGCATGCCACTGCTTTTAAGTCTGGAGAAAGCCATGCACTCAAACCACAAAGCCAGCCGGCAGCCGTGCACGTGCTCCCATTTCACCACGAGAACCTCTGCCCACAAAGTGAATGTCATGGATTAGGACGCTGTAGAGGTCGGAACTTGGCCATTGAAAGGGCAGTGGCCGGTGAGTCATCTCCTCGACTTTTGTCCTGCAGCCCCCCTACGGTGGAGGCCGAATCTCCCCTGGGAGAGCTGGGCACAGCCAACGTTCGTGTAACTCGGGACGGGGTCCCAGTAGCTTCTGTTCTTTGATATCTCCTTTTCAGATAAGAAACCCCTCTATTTTGGATCCATCTGTACAGCTAAGCCAAAGGGACAATAGCCACGTGTTGGTAAATTATTACCTGACACTTGTTTCTGAGGGCGGTGATTGCATAACACGGTTAAGCTCTCAACTACCCCCGCAGAAGAAGTGAGCTCTCTTACTGCCATGTGAGCCCTTCTTGCCCTTTTGTGCCCTCAACTGCACCAGCAGATAATAAGAAGGCCAAGTGGAAAGGGCCATTTCTGATGGCTCTTCTTCCTGTAGGACCTGGCCCTCAACCCAGAAAGAGTTAAAAGTCGATGTAGCCTGGGGGCACTCAAGTCATCCGGGCACCTTGCCCTGCCGCCTCTCCTCTCAGGAACTGAGGGCCAAGCCTCTAACCCACCTCAGGCACCCGGGCCATCTGTCACAGGCACGAAGACAACCATGTGCTTGATTGAGGTGGGGCTTGAAAAGACACAGAAGCCAGGATGTGTGGCAACCCGGCCGGGTCCCCAGTGGAAGGGGGAGGTGCCCCATAAAATATTTCGCCAGACCAGTGGCTGCAGTGAAGTCTGGGAGGGGTGACCTGCCACCTCCGCCGGCTCTTCAAGTCAGAGAGATTGAGGCTTTCCTCCTCGGCCCTCCGCCAGCAGGGGAGGAAAGGTAACAGGCAGGCACGTTGTAAGGCCATTAGCAAAGAACAATGGGAAACTGAAAGGGTAACCTAGTGAATAGAAGAATGAAAGTTGGCTTGTGCCAGCAGCAGCGGGGTGAGCTCATTATTCCAGACAGCAGATGGAGGGTGGCCTGGTTGCAGGGCAGAACTCCCGGCTGCCGGGCGGAGGAGGCAGGAGCTGACAGTGGGCGCCCAGGACCCCTCCCATCATCGCTCCCAGAGCACAAGTGGTGAAGGAGAAAGCTGTATTCTCATCATGTTGGTTTCAAGGCAACCCCCTGCACACCCTCGCCTGCCCCGAGAGCCTTCACTGACCCTGGTATCTTCACTCAGCTAAGACTGCCTGACACCAGCCAGCAGGCCACCCCCGCCCTGAGCAATCTAACCACGGGGGAGGAAGTGCCCAAGGAAAGGCAGTCTCACATCCTTCAGCCCAAAGTTTTGTTTTCAGCTTTACACAGGTGGCTTTCACTCAAACAAGTCATTTTTACGTACAGATGGATGCTGAGCCTGCTGAGACCCCAGGGGGAGATATTGTCTAAGGAACATGACATGGTGGTATGCACACGAGGATGTGCACACAAGGGACGAGCACGCTGGCTGCGTACTTTCATTCCCGGTGACATCTGCAGAACTACGGAAGGGGTACCTAGTGGCCCTGGATCTCCCTTCCACAGAAATGTGCACCTTAAACCTGGCCACATGGAAAGGCTGCCTTGGTTTTGGATGGTAGATAGTCCAAAGGAGGAGCCTGAGATGTCCTCTCCTCCTTGCTTGCCTGTTCTCAAATCTCAATCCTCCTTTTAGCTCCTGCTACCGGATGGCCCAGAGGAATCGTTTGCTTCTTAGAATTGCAGTGCTCAGGTTTGCACCACTGAGTTTCCACTCTGCTAATAGCCTCTTCAGCCAAAATTGAGCACAGACCTGGCGTCAGCTCTCTACTACGTCTGGACAACCAAAATCCTTTTCGGGGTGGGGTTTGCACTTCAGCTCCTGAGCAGGCAAGACTCCAGATGTTGGATCAGCTTCCTCAGTCTCTGTGCTGGATAAATATCATTTCAAGAAAACATTTCTGTGAACTTTCCCATCTTAATTCAGCCTATTGCTTAAAAAGCAGTCATCCTGAATAAACATGCGTACTAAACACACACCAAGGGCTGCATAAAGAATGCAAGTACAATTGACAGTTTTTCTAGATTAAGGGTTAACGACTACGACTTTTTCCAGGGGGATCCTCGTAACCCATCCATCCAATAAAGCTTGTCATGTGCCACATGGCAATACACCCACAAATGTTGGTGGCAGCTTCCTGACAAACGCAATGCTGGCATCAGCTTGCTGCTGTTCCCTCAATGTCTTAATTCCTCCAGCAAAGCAACACGGAGCAGTGTCCTCTGTGCACCTTATGTCTGTATTAAGGTGACTTCAAGAGTTGCTGTAGACAGCAGGCAGAATCTATGTGAATTCTGCAATGCTGGTTACCCATCAAATTCTGCCCAAAATGGTTTCATCTAGATTTCTCCTTCTTAACACTGAGTATTAAAGTAGCACAGATTCTTTGAAAAAAAATTAACAGCCGTAGAAGAATATTTAAAAAAAAAAAAATCAATCTCCTGAAGATGATAAGAACCTTTCCAATTTGGAGAAATTCTCTTTTACATCACCTGTGTAAGTTTCCTAGTGTTGCTGTTACAAAGTACCTCACACTGTGTGGCTTACACAAGAGAAATGTATTTTCTCAAAGTTCAGGAGTCTGGAAGTCAAGACCAAGGTGTTGGCACGATTGATTTCTTCTGAAGCTGTAAGGGAGTTCCAGGCTGTTCCCCCAGCTCCTGGTACTTTGCCAGCAATCCTTGTCATTCCTTGGCCTGTAGATTCATCACCCCAATATCTGCCTCCATCTTCACACGGCATCTCCTTGTGTGCATGTCCAAATTCCCCTTTTTGAATAAAGATACGAGTCATATTAGGTTGGGGGCCACCCTAATAACCTCATTTTATCTTGATGGCCTCCATAAAGACCCTCTGTCTAAGTGAGATCCCATTCTAGGTACTGGGGGTCAGGACTCCAACATATGAATTTAGGAGGGACACAAATTGACCCCCATCGGTCTGTCCCTGTGGTTGTGTCTAGATAAGGGGTGAAGCGGTCAATTCAAACAGGAATACTTCTTGTCTGAAGGCATACCCTCAAAGCCAAAGAGTTCTGGGTGAGTCTGGCCTCCAGGTGCTATCCTGGGAGCTGCCTCCCCCCACCAAGGGCAGAGGAGGTGGGGACCAAATGCTGGGTCGTCCCCCACCCACCCACTCTCTACCATGGGGGAGAGTATGGCTCACACCTCCCAGACCCAGGAGCCACTGGAGACTCTGATTCTTGCATACCTGCACACCTGCACACCACCTTCTGCCTCACCTGCAGCCTCTCCCGGCTGCTCCGCTCTCTCTCCCAGGGATCTCCCTTTGGGTTTCCTGAGCACTCCAAGCTTTCTCCTCCCAGAGGCTCCACAGTCATTTCTCGGCCCCGGCCCATCCCAAGATGGTGCCCTCTCATTTTTTCAGGGAAGCTGAAAGCAGGTTTCCCCTGGCCTCTAACAGCCAGCACACATCCGCCATCCCTCACCCTGCATTACTTTCCCCAGTGTATCTGTCATCTCATCTTACATTGTTCCCTGACCAGCTTCCTGAAGGCAGAGGATGTAGGCACCTTGGTACTGTTACCTCCAGGGTCTAGGGTGATGCCCAGCACAGGCTAACAAGCCAGGCTGAAGGAAGGGACCCATGGGATTGTTGCCCCACCCCTCCCCGTACACTTCTTTTCTGTTGGTAAATGTCATTGGATGAGATACTTTTAATCATTCTGACTTCTCCTCATGAACTTATAAAGGCCCTAAGCAGTCCTACCAGATGGCTGGTCCCTTTCCAAGCACATGTCTCCTTGGGACCCCACCCCCAGTTTCAAAAGACCTCTGACTTCAGGCTCTAGCTCCAAGTGTCCCACAGGGCCTCTTCCTGCAACCTTTCCTTGGCTGAGTTGCTACTTCGATGTTCTTTGTCTACACAGGTGATGCTGTTGGTGTCCCAGGCATGGGTCTCTGCACACATTGCTCTACAGCACACCAAGAGCACCTGGCTGCAAGCACCTGGAACTCTCCACCCAGGCTCTCCTTAAGCCTCAGCTCAGTTCAGCTAAGGATGCCAGGAAGGTAAAGCCTTGCTCAGAGTAGCACTGGGACAAGACAAGATGCTCGGAAGAGGAAAGGGATGGGAAAGGAGTTATGAGCTAATTATTGCTCACAGAAGGAAACCAATAAAGGGTTTCAGTGAAAAAGGAGACTAAAGTATTATATAAAGGGATTCTCTTTTGCACATGTGTCCAAGCAGTTGTCATACAATCCCCTCCAGACCACCATCCCCACCACCATCCCCATCATCATCACCACCGTCATCATTATCACATCATCATGACCACTGTCATCACTACCACCATTATCATTATCACCACCACCATCATCATCACCATCACCACCACCATCGCTATGACCATCACCACCACCGCCACCATCACTGTCACCATCATCATCACCACTATCCTTACCACCAATTTCATTGTATCTTATCTTTAAAATGACCATGCCAGGCGTCATTTTAAGTGCTTTATCTAAATTAGCTCACCTAATCCTCCTTACAGCTTTCCAATGCACATACTAGTATCTGCATTTTACAGGTATGGAATCTGGAGCACAGAGGGTACATTGACTTATTCAAGGTCACACTAGCGGGAACTGGCAGCCAGGATTTGAACCAAAGCAGTCACACTCTGGGATCTGTGCCTTTAAGGGATATTCAGATGGGCATTGCTTTCAATAGCAAAAGCCTGAAAACAATCCAAATAATTCCTACAATGGAATACTATGCAGCAGTGGAAATGATTGGGCGACAGGTCTATGCCTCAACGTGCATGAGCAGAAAAAAGCAAATCACAGGATTTATACAATATGATTTTATTTGTAAAAGTTTCAAAAACTGGCAAAATTTAGCAATCTATTGCTGAGCAAGACTTCCATAAACAGTAAAACTTTAAACAAAATGAGATAACGATTAACAGAATTCAGGTCAGTGGTTTCTGAAGCTAAAGTGAGAAAAGGAGTGTGCATCACATTCTACCATTAGTCTGGGCCCGCCCCCCCCAGGCGTATGGTGTTTTTCATTATTGTTCTTTCTAGTGTACATATAAATTAGACTCGTATGTATAGTATATTTCAGATTTATTGTACACTTCTTAATCTCCAACTTGAAAAAAGAAAGTATGATGAGGAGTTTCTAGACCCTTGATTCCGGCCATGGAATCTTTCCAGTAGGAAACCCCCTTCTCAAAATGTGTTCTGTGCTCACAAGGGTGTCACAAACCCAGAGCTTTTCCCTCAAGTCAGCCCCTGAGATGACTCTCCAACCCCAGATGCCTCTGGTAAAATGTCTGTAAGCTGACGCTCAACCATGGACCTCAGATATCACTTCTCATTATTTTTGTTTAAATTAGCTTAAAGGTAACTCTAGGCCCCGTCTGTCTGAGGGTGTAGGAAACCCAATCTCAGACTCATTGGGCCTCAGACAACCCCAAGACCTGGGTGACCCCTTCCACCAGGACCATGGGTTGTCACAGGTAATGGCAGACGCCCTGCAGCCCCCGCTCAAGACGCAGGGCCAGTCGGCATCCTCCCTGGTGACGTCACACAGCCCTGCCTCCGGGCCCTGCGTAGAGGGCAGCTTCTCCCTCGAGGATGCCCTGTCACTGAGCGCGGCTTCCACGAAAGCCCGAGAAGGTTGATCTGGGCCCCAGAGCTCTGCTGAGAGGGGAAAGCAGTATGGGGACCTCAGAGAGACAAGCACAGCTTGACATTGTGACAAATGAGCCACCCCTTCTCTGACCCCATACACTTCTGGCTCCCGTGCAGACACGTTCTAAGAGCTCAGTGGCAGCACCTATCCCAAAGTTGGCACGTAGGTGGGCGATGTTTCTACTAAATGCATCAGGTGCAGAGTCACCTCTAACCCATGACCTTCCCCGTCCTTGCTGCCCTTGCAGGTGCACCCACCCTCCCCCACCCTCCCTCCAGATCATCGAGGGGATGATCCACCTGCCCCACTGGCCCCGGGGCTCTCCAAGCTCTCCTTCCCTGAGAGCAGCCACAGCCTGTCCCCGGGTCCCCCTCACCTCCCACCTGAGGTGCCTCCCCCTCTGAGTCCACTATCATCAGCTACTGACCGTTTCAGGCGCTCTTGGCTGAGAGGAATGATGGGGGAGGGGGGTGCGCTGGCAGCCTGAGCGCTGAGATTTCAGCCCTAGCCTCCCTGCCCCCAACCTGCCTGCCCCAGGCAAGGGGCCATCTGCTGCTGCAGCCGTGGAGTGGCAGCTGGGCCGCTTTCAGCAGAGGCCCTGAGGAGGGGGCTAATCTAGGGGTGACTTTTGACCTCACCACCATCCTAAGGCCTGGAGAGAGTACACACTCACACACGCACATGCACACACACACACACACACCACACACACACACACACACAGACTGCGTGCCGGCAAAACCCAGGTCTGGCTTTCAAGTCTAGTTACGTCAACTGGGTCTGTTTATTTTTGCAGCTCTGTAATTCTTTACCAGTCGTTTGAAATCCAAAAAGCTCTGAGAACTGAAAATTGCTTTGTAACTCATTTGCAGACAAGGTTCAACCTGAGCCGGTGGATGTGAGGCTTGATTGCCCTGCTGAGTTTCACTACAACGTATTAAGGCATTTGCTCTTAGGATGCTGCCAGCACTTCACTGAGGTGGTATGTAGTTCATGGCATGTGCACAGCTGAAAAACTGGTTCCGAACCCCAGCCCACATGCGCAGGGAAGGGGCCCAGCACCCAGGAAGGCCGGGGTCGCAGTGCAGCCTCACTGCCTTGCCAACTTGCTGGGCGTGCTTGTCACTGGTCAGGCGAGGGGAGCAGAAAACCCACCTAGGAACTGGGACCCAGGTACAAGTCAAGTCATATTTGCTCCAACCTGTCTTTCAAACAAGAGAAGGGGATGTGTCCACAGGCTGGACAGAAGACCCTAGAAGACACAGATGGAGGCCTCCAAATGCCGCTGGGTCTTGTGAAACCTGCTGACTCGCTGCATGGCTGCCAAGGGCCCCTGGGGGCCTGAATTCCTCATCGCAGCCCTTTGATGACCCTCCAGATGCACGCACACAAACACACATATACATGCACATGCATACAGTCATACATGCCAACACGTGTGCACACACACAGGTCCACACCTTTACATGCTCATGCACACACACGCACATGCACAGAGGCACACACACATATCTTTCATATCAGATTTCCCCAGGGCAGCTGTCTGCTGGATTCCGCAGTAACCAGTGGTAGCCTGCACTCAGATTGCTCAACTTAGAATCCTCCGGAAAATGGACATGACGAGACTGTAAATGAACAAGATTTCCCAATTGTTCACCAAACCTGCCAGAATTTATACAACCAAAGGGAAGGTATTCGGCAAAGGGGTCTCCTGGGAGGGCCCTGTGCTTACTTCCGAGATTCTTTCCCAAACGGTGTTGGAACCCTCTCCTGGAACTGTTCTCAAAGCTGGTTGTGGAGTCAGCAGAGAAACCCAGCTCCTCCCATACCTGCTACGAGGAGACTGAAGCAGTCACCCAGGTTGGGTGGTTGTTTAAGACCAGCCTGCTCCTTATGGCACATGAAGGCCCTCACCTCTAAGAGAGGGACCCCGGACCAAACAGGAGGTGCTCTGGGTGTTCTTATGTTTTCCTTCTGAAGCATTGGAAAGAACCCAAGGGTTCAACAGGCCGCTGGGTGCTCACTGGACGGTGCCAGCTCACCTTTCCCATTTCCCGTCCTGCCATCTTACCTCCCTGTGTCAACACACATTCCAAACACCACTGAAAAGTCCCAGGGAACCACATGTGTCAGCCCTGGCTTGGGGTCTGCCCCCCTCAGAGCCCAGGGGCCCACAAGCCCCCCTTAGATTCAGCAATAAGCCTTCCATGCAAACCCCTGATGTGGCTGGGCAAGCCACAGTCAGAGCTGGCCTGGACATCGGGTCGGGGCCCCTGCAGGGCAGGGCAAGCAAGGTCAGAGCAGGCCTGCTGCAGGTGCAGGCTGCCTTTCCAGCAGGGAGGCTCGCCAGAGGGAGGCTGGGCTGCACGTCCATTTCCAGCATCGGTTTGCATGTGGATGATCTGATCAATCTGCTCCTTTCATAACAAGTATTTGTAATAATCCCTTTACTCTTCTGAAGTTAAATAACTGGATAATATAATGTATCTACAACAACATAAGCCATAGATGACAGATAGACTATAAAATGACAATGTCAATATAAAAGAAAACTGAAGAAAAGTAATGTATAATCTATTTCAATAGTAAATGTTTAGGCACAGCTGCCTGAGATAACATGATCAAGTCCTCCAATACTTGCATCAAATATAAAATTTCTGGGCCGCAGCAGGTGCGATGCAGCCTGACAGCGGGTGTTGCTTCAGTGATTCAGCCCCCTGGATGGTGGCATCGCCATTGGTGCCGTGGTTTTCTGAAATTATAAAGATTGACAAAGCTCTGAGCGACATGGAGTCGAGATCTTTCCTGAATGTATATGGTAGCTGCATTTCCAGGAAGTTTGGGCCCTGCCCACAAAACACCAGTAGTCCCAAGGATCGTTTCAACAAAACACACCCCTTGGAGACCCACTGCAGATTCTTCCTCCTAGTGAGTACCAACACCAGAGAGAACAATCAGCCTGAGGCAAGGGGGTTGTGCAAAGCCCAGCCCTTGCACGGTGTGCATCCCCCGGTGATGGATAAGGCTCTGTCCTCCAAGGATCAAAGCCTGAGTGGCTAAGGGAGGGCCTTCTATGGACGCTCTGAGTTGCCTTTGTCAGCACCTGGACCAGTGTGGCAAGAAGACCCATCCACAAGATGTCAGCCCTGCTAGGTGTGTGGGGTGTCCTGAAGCCACCTGGTAGCCTCTGCCTCTGATACACTGGCCCTGCCACAACCAGCTCTGTGGGCCCAGACCAGCTCAGGTTCACAGGGAGGTCCCTCATACATTAGCAAAGAATCTGTAAATTACCCATCAGTCCCAGGTCCACATATTCTACAGGTTTGCACTTTAGCTGACAGGGCTCTGAATCTGGAAGTCTCCTCCTCCCCCTGAGAGCCTGAGTCTCCCCCTGACCCACAGACTTCACATCCCTCCTGGACATCTCTTTATACCTTACACCAGAACTGGAGGGGTGGGGGGGCGGGGCGCACAAAGCAGCCGTCCAAACCAGCCTGCAGGTAACGGGACACTCCTGCCATTGCCAGGTCATGGGACGTGGACCACTTTTCCAACCTCCGTGAGACATACCTCCCTGGTGGGAAATGGAGCGGAGACAATCCCCAGCTCACAGGGCTGCTGTGACGACGGAACGCAGCAAGGCCTGGGGAGCACTCACAGCCTTCAACACATAGGAGCTGATGTCACCTCCATTCACAGGCGATGGCCAGGCTGAGCAGAGCCGGGTGACCAAGCCCAGATCTGGCAAATGGCAGTCAGTCTAGTTGCGGTCAGATGGAAGTCTCTGCCTCCGGCTCGTCGTGTTCCCTTGAGCTGCGACTTCCAAAGTGAATCTGTGTCCCGCAGGCTGCACTGGACCCACGCATGTGGGCAGACATGTCAGAGGGGCGGCACCCTTCCCAGGCCTTCCCCATCAGCCACCCTTGAACTGAGGACGTCCTGAAGAAGCACAATGGACAAGAACCGAGATTTCTGCTTGACCATCCTCTAGCTGTTGTCCGTGGACCTCATCCATCCATCTCATCCGTGACAGTCAGACCACAATGACAGAGTCACCTCCCCCAGGGACTGCTAACCAGATGCCCCGACTATCCTCACTTGCCTGCCCACGTGACTCAGCAGTGAGCATCTTCCTTTTAGGAGCACCTTCAAGTTCCCAAATTTAGTCATGTAGACCCGACGAGGTCTCCCCACCCCACTGAGAAGAAACCAATTCACGTGTGCCAGTGGCCTCTGCAGTGTGGCACAACCAACTGCAGAGAAACAAGAAGCACTGTTGGTCCTCATGTCCAGCAAGTGAAGATGGCCGACGTAAGGATGGAGGCACACCTCCAGCACCTGTATCCTGTGAGAAGTCGGTGTCTTTGAGAGTCGGCATTCAAAACTGGACTTACTGGCATCTCTAACCTTATCTAAATCACTTTCCTGCTCTGTGATCAGTATGTGGACAGACACACCACATTCCGGGCATAACACGGGTTTCCTACCAAACAGAAGATAAGCTAATGAACCAGAGAGATCGTCCACCCTCGACCTGCTGGTGACTTTAGTATTTGCAGCAGAAACGTTAGGCTTAGTGGAGACTACAGATGCACATTTAAATCCAACAAAGTGAATCAGAACTGGTTATAAAACTTCTCTGGGAGTGTCTTCTGGTCTACTGGCTGAAGCGTTTGGCCAGGGCTTGCTGGTTCGGACAGCTGGTCCAATCCCTGCGGACAACAGTCCTGAACTTGAGCAAGCAAATCCATCTCCCTCTGCCTTTAAAGGAGTCTAAGAATGTCACACACACTCATGATTGGGGGAAGGGAGGCGGGCTGTGAAGGGGAGGTGCCAGGTGACCCAGCTGACAGGAAGCTCAGGCCTCCGTGGGCCTCCTCAAGCTGGAAGGCTACCACCACATCACAGATGCCGCTTAAGGGCTCACCTGAGCTCACCTGTGGAGGGCGGGCCTTTCCCAGGTCTCCACAGCAGGGAGCCAGTGCTGGCAGAGGAGGGGGCGGTCCTGCCCCAGCTCCTTCTGGCTCCTGTCCTGGGCGAGAGTGGGCAAACAGGTTCTGCAGGTGGCAGCTGAGCACGGGCAAGCTGGAACACATCGTCCCTCCGGTGTCCTGGACGGCTGCCTTCACCTCCAGCTCGGTGTGTGATCAGAAGCTGACAAATGTGTACGTGGGTGTCAAATCCTTCATGCGTCCCCAAGCGTGACCTGGAGTATACCGGGGGAGGAGGAAAGTCAGCCTCTGTGGAGGTTAAACTCAGCTGAGTTTTCAGAGCAAAATGAGGAGAGGCTCGGAGAGAAAGGCCAGAGGCTTTGTGTGGTTCTTGGGACAGCAACATCTGGGAACCCGTAACTTGGCCCCGCAAAGAAGGGGTCTGGGCAGGTTGGACATGGCACCTGCCAGCAGGGCCCCCAATAATTAGATTTTGGAGAGAAGACCACCTTGCCCAGTTCTTCTCCATAGTTTTCTATGGCAGTGGTTCCAACTCTAGGAGAGGATTTTAATGCAGATGCCCCAGCCCTGGGCCAACCAGAATCTCTACAGGGAGACCCCAGGAATCTGTGTTTATCAGAGGTTCCCTGGGTGATTCTGAAGCCACAGGTCCACAGAGCCCCAGAGTTCCAGCCCACCCACTCCACGGCACTGGCATAACAAAGCCTGAGGAGTCCTTAAAAATCCCAGTCATCTGGTGAATTTTATCCCTGGTCATTTACCCTTAACATTCAACCGAGTCCTGGAGCAGAACTCAATGAAGGCAAATTTACCATTGCTTCCTGGCGCCCATTCCATCACCCTTTATTGCGTGTTTATACCTTTATGATGCCCTTGCACGGGCTGGCCCTGCATGCACCTGTCTCACACACTCACTTGTGCAGGATTCCCAGGCCCTATCAGTGGAGCCAACACCAGCAAGCCACTCACACTTGGACACAGGGCTCAATGGGGGGCCCTCTTGAATTCAACTGTGTGTCACCCCCCACCCCATCTGGAGAGCAGGTTTCTGGGGAAGGGGCTTAGTCTCCATGTGCACAGCGCAGCATCCTGGGCCCTGCGGCATCTTGTTCTTGTTCTTTGCCCCTTCTCAGGCTACCATAGGACACTGCAGCAGCCCCACCCTCCAACAGAGCCCTGGGACAAAGCCTGCAACTCTTCTCCAGTGGACTGCTCCTAAAAGCCACTTTCACCTCTCTCCCTCCTCCAGCAGGGAAGATAGGAACTAACAGTGGTTGAAATTCACTGCGCTCAGGCTTGCACATACATTCTCCCATTTGTGTCTCAGAACATCCTATGAAGGAGGTGATGTTATCATCTCAATGATATGCTGGTTTGCCCAAGGTCACCCAGCTAGTGGCAGCAGAGTGCAGATCCAGGCTCCAGGCTGCCTGATGCTTTAACCAGAGGGCCATGGACTTGGGCGGGGCAGTGGTGGGTGGGGTGGTGGGGAGGGAGATGCTCTTGTCTGGGAAACTGACATCTCCCCAGGGCCATGTGCCATGGGCAGGCACCAAGGCTACCCACCACACTTATGGAGGCCGGGGTGGGGCCGGGCCAAGCCAGCCACCTCCCAGGAGGATGAAGTTCACACAGAGCCCAACCCCCATCAGCCCTGGAGCCCCAAGGAAGCCTGCTCACCTTACTCCCCCTCTGGCTCCACCCTGCCTACCAGTAGGTCAGAACATTCTGGGGGCAGTGATGGGGACCCCAAGACATACCAGAGCTGCCCAGATGGCCTGTGGAAGCCCCAGGAGGGTGAGTGGAGAGTGTGGCATCAAAGCCCCATTGTTCTGGGGATTCTTGGGCCCGTTTGGAGTGCGGGGAGTCCCTGGGCCCTTTGTCTTGACATCCCAGCTGATCTCAGGCCCTTTCATAAGTGTCCTTTCGCCTTGAGAATCCTGTCCACATTCTGTTGCTCTTCCCGAGCCCTCAGGGTTCAAACCTGTGGCAGTTCTGCAGGTGACATCTGTACTTTAACAGATGTAGCGTCCCAAGGTCAAGCCATGACCTCCCACCAGGCTGTGTGAGTACCACCCCCAGAGCTAAAGGTGTTGGGGGTTTGCTGTGCGGGGACAGCCCGGTGTCACAACCTTAGACAGCTTCACAAGCGGCCTGGCGGGAGAGAACCGAGGGGAGGGCCTCCGTTGGCCGCTTCCCTCCGACAAGCCGTGTGGCAGCAGCATCAGGCAACGGACAGGGGAGTTGCCTGTCCAGCCAGCCTGGCACAGCTCTGGGTCTAACCTGGTCCTAATAGCCCCCCACATACTACCCACTTAGCCCACAGAGCAGCAACACTGCTCCCCACCTGGCTTGTTACAACCTGGCCACGGGTCGCAGCAGGCCACGAGCACGGGGGCACCACCCAGCTGTTCTCCCACCTGTGAGATGGGTCACACTCACACCAAGCAGGCCTGGTAGAGCACATGTGGACTGCACCCCATGCACCCCAGCAGGTGGGGAAACAGGCTGTGAGTGATGTCAGCGCCCAGGCAGCACCTCCAAGGCTGGTTTATGTGCAGTGAGCGATTGATTGGCTCTGGGGGAGGCTTACAGGTGGCCTGCCCACCCAGCGTCAGCGGACGGTCTTCCAGGGGCCGTCAGCGCAGGGGACAGATGACCCTGCTGCGTTGTGCAACACATGTGCTCCTGGCCTCCCTCTCGGGATGGCCGTGTGCTGCCCGGAATCCCTTCTGAAGCTGACAACAGCCTGTGACCATTTGTCCATAAACACGGTGAAGAGCCCGCAGAGGGGCTGATGGCACAGGAGTCGCATTTCACAACAGTGTCTTCTGCATTTCCAATTAACTGAGGAGGTGGCTGCCCATGGGAAGGGGGTGGAGCAGAGGAGATGCTGTTTTTCCCCCTGTTCTCGGTGTTGTTTGTCAGCATTTGGTCCTGGGAAGAAGCCACTTCTCGGGCAGGCACGGTCCCTCCTCCGAGATCTCATTTCATCTCGGCTGCTCTCCCCAACCTCAAATCTCAGCCTTCCAGGCCCCCGCCCGGCCCTGCCCCGGGCAGGAGTCCAGAGGCACTCAAGGGTTGTCCCCAAGCCCAGCAGAGACGCCCTGCTGCTGAGCCGGCTTCTCAGATGTGCCAAAGGATTTGAGACGCTGTGCCAGGTGATCAGCCTCAGTCTCGGCGCAAGGAGGTGGTAACTAGGGATCACGACAGGGAGAGGCCCCTCCAGGACTGCGGGTTGTTACATGATGTGCAGCCAGCCAGAGCAGGGGATGGGCAGAGACTTCTTGTCCCCCAGCTGAGCCAAGAGAGGCAGAGGGACCCGGAGCAGCCACACCCTCCCTCTGTTCAGGCGAGGGAACCACACCAAAAAGTAGGAACACTTTACTCCGTGCCGCGCACACGTCCCAGAGAGGTGGTCTGTGCTCTGTGCTCACACGTTTGCACATGACCGCTCGCTGCAGGGCTCTGTCAATCACACGTCCACCTGGGGTGTGTTCCCATTCCCGGTTCTGATTTTCTATCTGTGGAATGCCGCATACAGAGCTTCCTGGGCACCAAGGGTGTGGCCTCACCACAGTGGCAGCTGCTTGCAGACCACAAAATGAATGCAAGATCTTTCCTCTGCAGCTGGAAGGCCGGGACCAGGCTGCCCTGGAGAGGGTTTGGGCCCTGAGAAACCAGCCTTCCTCCTGCGGCCACCTCGGTGCATGGGCAGGGTACACTGGTCCCGCTAAGGGAGAAAAGTACCACCCCTTAGACATCTCCCTTAGAACACACTTTACTTAACGGTGTACTTCAAACCCAAATATACTTAATGCTGTATACTAAATGCTGCAGGGAGCTTTAAAAGGCAATACAGAGAGAGGCTGTCTCCTGCTCTGCCACTTCCTCCTGGGCTGAATTTCTGACACTTGAAGGTTCCTGTCTGCAGGAACTGCAATAGTACCTCTCTGCAAGGTGAGAATGGAAGGTACTGGGGCTTGATCTCCAACACAAAAGAAACTGTGTTTATAAAGAAGACAAGACTTTGCAGATGCACAATGCAACCTAATGGATATTCCTTTAGCGGGGATAATTCCATTAAAGAATAACCCAATGTGATTTGCCTAAAGTCCGTGAGATGAGTAAAGGAGTTAAGGGGGCTCACAGGCGTCTTTGTGAAGGGAAATGTAACTGCATTGAAATTCTGTGACTTTCACCCTCAGCTTCTCCTCCTTGAGAAGTTTCTCCTTGCCTTCACAACACCTGGAGTTCACCCAGCTGCGGTGACACAGAGCAACCTTCTTTCATCTCCCGGTGCAAGCCTGTCTCAGTATGGAGGGCCAGGGAGGGCAGGGAAGGAGAGGGGCTGTACCCCACATCCCATCCCCTGCTGTGAGGAACCCAGAGGGTTTGAAAGAGGAGCCACTGGTGGGAGTGAGTGAGGGCACCATGCCAACAGGACAAGGAACTCAGCCGGGAGCCTGCTAGGACCCTTCAGGAGGGAGAGGATGGCAGCCCATAGAGGGGCTCCTGTCCTCAGGAGGTTGCCACATACACGGGACTGCAGGTCACAGTTGGGGGAGCCCTGTGTAAGCACACAGCGCCCCCCTGCACCCAGCCTGTGGGAAGCCCTGGCTCACATCTAGCCCAGCCCAAGGTCTGGGCCAAGGTCAGGGTAACTCTATGACAAAGGCCAAGCCTTCTGCACAGCATTTTCATGGAGCTGGACCAAGTTCCACATGGGCACAGGGCCAGGGGTCCTGGGAAACTCCAGAGTGATCAGTGGGGCTTTGACTGTCAGATATTTGGAGAAGTGGAGACAGACCTACTAAGACAAGCACAAAAGACTCAGATGCCACAGCCTGAAGGGAGGAGACTCACGTGGACACAGCAAGACCAGCCAGGGTTACCTCGGCCCCTTGGTCAAGTGGCCTTGGCACAGAGCACTCCCAGGAGAAGGTGATCCTCCAGGTAGACCAGAGCCTGGACTGGCTCCAAGGCACAGTGTCAATTCATTCAATTCACCTAATTCCAAGAAGGACGCGCCTAACTCTTCCAGGAGGAAGTGGTTCTTCATCTGCCGCCACGGCACGGAAGCTTTCCTGCTCCTGAGCTCCTTAATTAGAACCTGGCTGCCGGGCCCTGGTCCCTCCCTGCATCTCCAGACGTGGGCTGACTGGGTCACCAGATGTCAGCATCAGTAGTTCAGGGAGAGGCTTGGTACGGACGCTGATGAAGTTGAGTCTGAGGTCATCGTGGTCTGTGCAGCGTGAGGCAGCCTTGGCTGGGCTATGGAACCCGCGGGGAAGGCGTCTGCTGGTGGTGGTCCACCGGGGCACAGGAGGCTCATGCTGCGGAGGGAAGAAGCACAGGGTATGAAGTTCACTCCCTCTTTCTTGAAAATGTCCCTAGCAGATGTTTGACCTCGACCCCCAGGTTTCCCCATTTTCCGAGATCTTCCCCAGCCTGCATCCACCAGCATCTCGGCGTCACCGGGATTGGAGGGAGGTGGTGGTGAGGAGTGTGGTGGGCTGGGCCTGCTGAGCACTGAGGACCTCCAGACGAGCCGCAGGGCTTCGGGCCAGAAGCTTCACAACAGTGTCTCAGCTGCCACAGCGGCAAACTTGCGGCGCAGACAGCCACGTGGCCCCACACACGTTGCTGAGGGTCAAATCAGAAAGGGCAGTGTGGCCACCTGGGGTCGTCGTGCCCCAGCCCACCCTCATGCCCTCTCCTAATGTGGGGCTCAGATCCTGCCCTTGTCGTAAGGAGGGACGAGTTTCAGGCCCCACAAAACCTGATGACAAGCCACTGCCCGTCGACCACACCCAGGGCCACAGCTGCAAAGATAAAGGGAAAGCACAACAAGCGGCCCGAGATTTGTGAGACAGAGTAGCTGCCCGTATACAGCCTGGCGACCTCTTAAACACTCCCCTAAAAAGGGAAATCTCACAAGTTATTTGTTAGCATTTGTTGTTTTATTTCTCACAGTTCATAAAAATGTTGTCATGTTCTTTTACTATGAAAATATGATCAAATTAATTATTTTTAAATGTGCCTTACGGGTCAGGCACCTGTCGGGAAACACATGGCAACGTAAAGGGCTGAGGAGAGAGGGGCTGATGAAGGGACACGTGCAGAGCGGAGCTGGTGAGCAGCCAGCAGGGAGGGTGCAGTGTGCACCCTCCAAACAGCAGGAATGACCGGAGAGTAGAGGACAGGAGGGACTGGAGGACAAGGGATAAGGGACTGGGGGTGGGGAGGGAATGGGGAGAGAAACAAGCTACTGCTAAACCCCAAAGGGGCAGGGAGATGACGGGGAGGATAAATTCCTGGCCCCTGTCTCCTTTCTATGGAGGAGGCCCCAGGCAATGCTGCTTAGAGCACCAGCCTCTCCCGGCACAGAGAAGGGCAAGGAGAGATTCTGATTCTGACTCACCAGACCCCTCTGGAGCGCTAGGTGTCATGCTTCCGCGCTGCACAGTCACTGCGCTGCACTCCGGGTGGCTCAACGTGGGATGTGGAGCATGAAGGATGGCCGCAAAGTCTTTACGCTCCTCCCAGTGGGAAGGGCAGCCGATTTCCCCTCCCTGGGATCCGAGGTCGCTCCCATGACTTGCTCCTCAAGGGGTTGCAGCCAAAGAGACCCTCTGGTACATCTGGGACTAGATCGCAGGGCTTGCAGCTTCCACCTCCTCTCTTGGAACCTTCTCAGTCTGGTAAAGTCCATGGAGGATGTCCAAGGACCCTGCAAGGACCACATGGGGGCGCTCTGGTCAGGCACCCCCATCAAGGCCCTGGGCATGTGAGAGATGCAGTCTTGGATGCCCCAGACCAGCCCACCCACCAGATGGGTATCACAGAGTGACCTCTATCAGCCCTGGGAGGAGCAGGGGGCTGGATAAGCCACACCCTGCCCCGATTCCTGACCCGCAACATCAGGACATACAATGAAAATGATTGTTGTTCTAAACCTCCAAATGCAGGGTAGCGGGTATGTGGCAATAGATCACCAGGACAGAAACCTCTATCTCACTTTCAACCACCTCCACAAACTTGTCCCCATACACCAGCCACACCAAGCATAGTCAGGGAAGCGACAGTGACACCATCCATGCATAGGGCCAGTGCTCACCCGTGCTGTACCCAGGGACATGTGGCCTTTTGAAAGCAAAGCTACCTACTGCCGTGACAAGTCAGGTGTGCAGATGCACGTCTTACACATCCACATGCACCCAAGACTCCAGTCAGGCCAATTTGCTTGAGCACCGAGGCATTATTAACAAAGACATAAATGTAACTAATTTCAGTTGAATTGCAGCAAACACCTAGAGAGATTTTAACAGGTCCCAAGTGCTGCTTCTTCTTTGCCTGTGGGGACCCATTTCTCACTGTAGCAAGATGCTCTGTCTTCATCACTGTGCACTGTGAGGATGATCAAAACCTCGCCAGCCTCAGCCTTGGTCCTGAGAGCATGAGGTTCTTTCTAACAAGCAGAAATGCCCCAAAGGTGATAAAGCAAATTCAAAGGAACAAAAGAGTGACACTCGGGGGCGTCCCTGGTGGCGCAGTGGTTGAGAGTCCGCCTGCCGATGCAGGGGACCCGGGTTCGTACCCCGATCCGGGAAGATCCCACATGCCGCGGAGTGGCTGGGCCCGTGAGCCGTGGCCGCTGAGCCTGCGTGTCTGGAGGCTTTGTTCCGCAACGGGAGAGGCCGCAGCAGTGAGAGGTCCGCCTACCGCAAAAAAAAAAAAAAAAAAAAAAAAAAAAGAGTGACACTCGGCACACTTAGAGAGGCTCTCATGGAAAGGAACAGGCGATCTGGCCCTTGCCTGGCTCTGATTTGCCAACCAGGGATCAGGACAAGCTGCTTGGCCTCAGTATCTTCACCTGGAAAACAGGTTCAAGGACCAGGGCAGAAACTGCACCAGCGCACATGCTGTGCTCTGAGCTTGGCTCTGCCCTCAGGGAATTGCGGGGCTGCATCAGGGCAAAAGAGCCCCTCACCGCCACACTCATCAGAGTCTGTGACGTCAACTTCATACTCCACCTCCAAGAGGGAACCCCCAAATGCAGCATTCCGAAATGGGGCCTGTGCTCCCCACGTCTCCTATAGGGTGCGCTTGAAGGCACACCAGTCATCCCGCAATCACCCTCTCTGGGCTCTACCCCCTTGCCTGTGGAACAAGAGAAGTGAACCAGGAGCGCCTGCTGTAGCCCCGCCCAGTGCTGTCTGTGACTGTCATTGTGGACACGGGCTGGTGTTCACACTAGAGCCACGAATGGTCGCCTCACAGGACATCTCCTGACTGGCCCAGTTGCACAGATGGTCTACAATGTTCGTCTGGAATGGCAGCTCTCAGCAAGTGTTGAGAAGGATTCTGAGCGGACGTTCAGATACCACCATGATTACTTAGTGGCATCTGCCAAGGAGGAGGAAGGAAGTGGTGGTGGCTGTGTATTGGCGCTTTGCCACCCCAGGTTTATAGAAAGTCAGGGTGGAGCAAGGCTTACAGACAGACAGACAGAGCCATAACAGAAAAAGTCCCACCGAGGGAAGCGGTGCCTCCATCGTGGTGCTAGCCAGTGTCTGAGCCTGAAACACAGCTGGTCCTCTTAGTTACTCTGCACCAAGAGGACAAAGGACCACGGTGACCCTGCCTGCACCAGACCTGCGCCTCTAACCAGGCCAGAGCGTGTGCTTCGAGCAGCCAGCTCTCCAGTCACTCCCCACGCTCAGAGGACCAGGAAATCAAAACCTCATGCTGAAGGAGACGGAGCCACAGCACCATGTTCATTCCAGGGCTTAGGGAGAGCATACAAACAGTGCATGTGTGTCAGATCCAACCCAGAGACGTCAGCCCTGAGACATGGAGCCATTGTTCCTCCCCGTGAGAGGTGCTGGGCAGCCCAATCGTGGCACAGCAGTTCTGGGAGCCTGCATTTTTTCAGGGTTGCACAAGGCTTTCGGATCTGGAAGAACAAAATGCATCCTTTTACAAAGAATCTGCATGCAGTCCAGGCAGGGCATCCAGCCACGGAGCCTCCTGGTTGAATCCCTTCAGCTGCACTGTTAAGGGCTGTAACGGGGCAGCCTGACCTCCCCCAGCCGCAGCCTGACTCCCAGTAGGAAGGCCAACCACTGGCTAGAGGCCCTGGCTGACAGCACCGCCTCAAGCAGCTAGCCTCCCTCGGTGTCAGATTCTTACCATTGCCGGCACAGTACCTGTCCTCCTCACTTCCCAGGGACCGTATGTGCTCTCATCAAGGCCCTGCCCGTGTGAGGTTCCAGCACCAGGGCCTGGGAACCGGAGGATTTGGGCTCCAGCCTCATAAACGAGAGACAGGGAATGGGCGTCACAGAAGAAGAGGACCAGGTCTGGGGTACACAGGCTCTAACACAGACAGAGAGGAAGGTTCAGTGTTCAGGCAGCTCAGGGAATGGAGCAAGGGAGTGGAGTTGGACTGAGTTCTCAGGGAAACGTGGGCTTTGTCAGACAGACTAGAGGAAAGGGATTCAAGGCAGAAGGAATGGCCCTGCAAAGGCCCAGAGGTATGAAAGCTCAGACTGAGGAAGGGTGGGGACTTCTGCGGGTCCAGCGGGGACAGATAGGGACAGAAGCTGGAAGTTCACACTCAGCAAGGTCAGGATCCACGGGACTTGCAGTGACAGCAGATGGAGGAGAAGCAGAAATGACCCTGGGGTCTCTCAGGGATACAGAAGAGACAGGCGTTGGGGAGGTAAGGTCTGTGGGGAGCAGCCAGGAGGAAGAAAGATGGAGGGGGACCCTGGCGCTCCAGGGGGAGGGTGTCCCGAGCCAGCTGGAAGGCGGGGGGTGGTGCCCAGTCCAAGGAGCCACGGGAGGACTCTGGGGTGGGGCAGCCAGGGAAGAAGGAGAGAACCCATCCCGTTGCTGGAGCCCAGGGAGTTGTGAGGAAGGAGTGGGGACACAGCCAGACACCTAGTGGGGGAAGCGAGATGAGACTGAGAACGTTCCTTGGATGGGAAGCCAGGTGTCCTCACCATGAGTGGGTTGAGTGGAGTGGAAACATCCTCAGCTGAAACCCAAGTTCCTCGCAACACACATCAAAATAAATGCCAGTTGGATTAAGTATATAAGTATGCTTTTAAAATATGAATTGAATAGATAATGTGGGAGGAAATATTTATAAGCTTGGCATGGGGAAGACCTTCCTAAGCAGAACATGAAACAGACTGTAAATAGTAACACCTGAGGGAGGAAGAGGCACATGGTAAGTAAATGGGTGAATTGGGACTTTCTCTTTGACTAATGTTTTCTGTGTTGTATTATGTTTATTATTTTAAAATAAGGAAATGGATAAAAAGGCAGTTGAGAAAATGGAATGCATGGGGACTGTTGGGATGAGAAAGAGGAGGCAGAATGAGTCCATGGATCCAACGGAAGTTAGAACCGTTCATGTATCCAGGTATCCCCCTCTTTTCAAAAGTTCACCTTGCACCACTTCACTTTTACGAAAGACCTGCATTAGTACCTGTTTTCGCTCACCAAAAGATATCCAAAGAGGATTTGCACTTTGATGAAAAAAGGCAAAAAGTGAAAATAGCGTTCGGCATTTGTTTTGCAGTGGCCGTTTCAGAGGCACTGTGTACCCCGAGCAGCGACAGTGGCCCCTCCAATCTTCTTCCCAGGAACCACACTCAGCATCTCGGCATCAAGCTGCCATAGCTTTGAACTGTGTCTGCGAGCATCTGTGCTTTTTCTCAGTTGATTTTGTGCATCTGTTGGCAAAATGTGTCCTAAGATAACTGATTCCTCACTTTACACCATTTCTGCTTGTGAAAGATTTCATAGGAACACTCTACTTTCAGATATCGGGAGAAACCCACACTACATTCTCAAGTTTGACCCTAAAGAAAAGCAGAGATGGGAGAAGCCTGAAGGGCAGGGTCTGTCAAGGAGGTAAGAATAAACCCCAGGATAAATACTACACCAAGTGTAGCTATATAGTTCCTTCCTGAAAGATTCCACATAAATCTAAACCAAAGAAAATATGAGCATTTTCACATGCAATCAGTCAAGTTTCCTAGCAGCAAATGTACTATTTGAGTTATGCACCTGCCTGATAGTTTGGCTGGGTATAGGATTTCAGGATGCAGATCACCTCCCCTGCCAGTGTGGAAGGCATCTCTCCACTGACTCTCATTGCTGCTGTGAGGAGGTTTATGGCATGCTCAATGCAAATCCTTTGTATATGACCTTATTTTTCTCTCTCTGGAAGCTTTTTAGTATCTTCTCCTTATCCCTGGTGTCCTGAGTTTCATGATAATATGCATTGATGTGGGTCTTTTCATGGACTGTTGTGCTAAGCACTTGGTGGCTCTTTCAGTCTGGAAACTCCTATTCTTCCATTTTGGTTACTGTCTCTGATCATTTCCTCTCCTTTTTCTTTGTCTGGAGCTCCTATTTGTCAGATGTTGTACCTTGTTGATTAATCCTTTAATGTTTCTCTTGTGACTATCTTTGTCTTTCTCTTCTACTTCCTGGGAGATATCCTCAATACTATTTTCCAAAATTCTATTGATTTTTTTTTTACTTCTGCTACATAATTTTAACTTCTAAGAGCTCTTTCACATATTCTAAATGTTCTTTTTAATACCACATTATAGGTTCATGGATATGTCTTTATTTTCTGCATTGTCTCTCTTTCCTTGAGTTTCTTCTTCCTATCCTTTGTTGTTATTGTTTATCTCTGTCATTCCCACTAGAAGCTTTCCTCAAATGCTCAGGTGTCTGGAGTCGTCTCTCCCCTATTTAAGGTCCTAGCTGGCTGGTTGGAAGCTCAGTGTGGCTGAGCTTGCCATCTGGTCATTACACTATCAGGTGGGTGCTGGGCTATTTCATTGAGCTACCCACTGATGTCAATCCCACAGGTCTTTTCTCTTTGCATTCTCAGTCTCACCAGAGAAGAATCTGTCAACAGTCTGCCTGCAGGGTGGCAACATACCTAAGTTGAGTGGGGAAAGAGGACTGAGTGGGAGGGGATCGGACTATTTGGAAAACAGGTTTTTAGATTTTTACTTGATTCATCTGTTTTCAGTCTGGGTTCTCCATTCTCAGCTCTGACTGGGGCTTCAACGTTCAGAGCCTCACTAAGTCAGTCTCTCCAAAGAGTAGCCCTTCTGCCTCCTGCAGGGTGGTTATGCCCTCACTCTGGCCTTCAGAGTATCTGATGCTTATGATTTCAAGTCCCTTGGGTTTCTGCATGGCTCCAAAATTCTCTGACACCCTCACATTGAGAGGTGAGTGTCTATGGACCTTTCTTTCCTACCAGCAGTCTCATGACTGCTTCAACAACAGATTATGTCCAAAGCGAGGCTGTGTGACTCTTGAAGGTAGGTCACATAAAGCCAAGCGGCCTCCATCTGGCTGTCCTGGAATGCTCCTTTGAGAACTCAGACACCATGCTGTGAGGAAGCCCAAGCCACATGAAGGGCCATGTGAGGTGCTCTGGTCCACCAGCCTTTGGGTCTCCCCAGCTAAGTCTCCAGACATGGAGGAACAGAGATAAGCCAGTCCCACTCTTCCCTGTCTGAATTCCTGAGCACTGAATCCAGGAGGATATTATATGCCTGTCACTATGGGTTGGTTTGTTGTGCACCAACAGTAACTGGAACAACCTTAAATTTCCTTATTATTATCCCATTACCCATCTCCCACACACACACACCACACACATGCGCACACCCACACTTGCTGGCACGTCGTGTGCAGTTGATCTATTCCATTAAACCATGTACTTCCCATTTTCCAAAATTTTGTTAACATGTCCAGTCTGCTGTTGTCACATCCCTCTGGATTTATACCTTTCTGTATTCATTCACTATAATTTTATGATGATTCAGAGAGAACAAATAAAAACACACATAATTAATCTGCCAGTTTCAAGAGAGGTTGCAGCAAACCTTCTGTAGTGATTCTGAATAACTAAACCCAGAGCCAAATTAAAATGCTCCAAATTTAAATCATCTCAGGTAAACTGAGGCCAAACTTTGGGAAACAGGTGTGTTTCCTCAGCCTCAGCCTCTAGAGTTTCATCAGCCTCTAGAAACACTGCTGTGTCTCTGATAGGCATTCTGAGTCCAGTGGCACCTCACCCACCTTGCCTCGTGTATATACGTTATCAGAACAGAGAGCTCAGGATGGAATGATGAGGTGAGCATGGGTCAGCTGCAGCCACTAGGTGTGCAGCCACCATGCACACCCAGTGAGCTTCCCAGGAATGATGAATCTGACTCAGTGGAGTTCAACAGGAACCCACGCTAGGAACCGCTTGGTCTCAGGTTGAATAACTACCTAGACCAGGGACTTCAGACGAAGAAGAGCCTTTCCAGTGTCACTGGCTGCATCCGTACACCTGGTCAGCCCTGTCAAATGCTGCTCTGCTGTGCCTGAGTCCGCAAAACCTGTCACAGCTCCTGGAGGAACAGTTCCGAGCACATCTGCTGGTGGCACTGTGACCTGGGTAAGAGAGAAAGCACATTAACAGTGGGTTTCAGTAGCTTAAATGGTACCCGGTGCAAAGAATTGCTACCCTGAATGACTGACTGCCTCGACCTTTGAGAGTCTTAGGAGAAGCCAGGAAATAAAGAAAGAGCCCCAGCCAAGGACTCAAAACCCCTTGGCTCTAGATTACTGTGGGCACCTGAACGCTGTGTGCCGTCTCTGGGGTGAATTGCTTTCTCTAGGCTTCCCTCATGTCAAATGAGGGGTAAACCAGTGCTTGTCAACCTGGGGTGGTGCTGCCCCACTCCGAGGCTCTCTGGGGATGTGTTGGGCCTTGGGTTTGTCTCGGCGATGAGGGACGCTAGGAGTCAAGTTCTGGGGCCACAGCTTCTAACTGTCCTTCAAGATGCCGCCTGGGCCTCCACAGCAGCTCTTTGCTTCCAGGAACACGCATCACGGGGCCTTCAAGCCCGGGTAGGTGGCCCTGTCTCCACTACAGTATTCTGAATATGTGATCAGGACAGGACGAAGAAATGAGTGGGTGATCCTAAGGGACTTCGCAGCTCTAAGAACCCCCAACGTGTTATTGTGAACATTTCTAACAGAGAGAAAATTTGAAATAGTCGCTTAGTGAACCCCAGTGCCTAGATGTCACTGTGAACATTTGCTGCTCTTGTTTTCTGTCAATTTCAACCATCACTGCAACATATTTTTTGCTCATTTCAAGGTAAGTGACAGACATCGATGCACTTCACCCCAAGCATGTCTGCACAAGTATCATTTACTTGGCTCAGAGTTTTGGATGAATTGGGGGTTTTCTGGTGAAAAGTGCATAGAGCATCAGAAGCATGGCATGATTTGGTTACTTCCAGAGGGTCTGCTCAGCCCTTCCTGGCACAGTGAGAAGGTGGGCTCCTGTCCTCCGCTGTATCTGAGGAACTCTCAGAGGTGGTGCTGAGATTCAACAGCCATGTGGTCTGGGGAAGGAAGGATGCCAAGCACCTACGAGCAGGGGCCAGGCCTGGTTACATACAAGATCATGTGAGCCAGGGAAGCCCCGCCAATTCCTAGGCCCTTGTTTCCTCATCTTTAAGACAGAGGTGATGATGTCTGCCTGCTCTGGCCATGCAGTCGTGGGCGGCTGAGACCTGGTGAGCCAGCACATGAGACAGAGCTTTACGCTGTGCAGTGTCATAAAAATGGCATGTACTGAGACAGGAAACTGGTTTATTAACTGGCCAAGGCCAAAGAATGACTCTCACATGGCCTGTGTCGGGCCCAATGCCAACCTCAGGCCTGATCCCAAGGCTGCTAGTGGTTGTGGTCTGATTGGTGGTCTGATTGGCATAGGCTGGGGAGAAGGGAGAAGGGGTGTTTGAAGGCAGCAGTTCCTTCTCCAAAGCAAGAGCTGCCTCCTGGATGGGCCCACACAGAGCTGCACTGGCCCTGCCGACAGCTGACATCCTGTAACTCCATCGCAGGTCTGGGCTGTCACCAGGGAGGCTGGGATTCCTCACTGGGAAACAGAGAAAGACCTGCGGGCTATTGTGGCGGGTGATGGGGCAGGTCTCTTTTCAAAAGAATGTTCCTAACTCCTTGCTATGAATCCTGTGACCTCACCACCAGCCAGAATGTCTGAGTCCTGGCCCCAGGGGTTCCCACAAGACCTCTCTACAGACCGCTCTCCCAAAGCCCTGCAGGAAGCCAGGCTGTGCTGAGTCCTCCTCCAGCGGCCAGGGCGGATGCCTGGCCTTACCTCAGACTTGTAATTCTCAGCCAAAGCCTCCAGGAGTGGCCTCAGCCAATGGGTGTGGAATGAGGGGAGGGATACAGCAGCTGGACCACACTGGGAAGGCCTGAGGCATTCCCCAGCATCCAGCCCAGGTGCCCAAAGCAGCACCTGGGAGCTCAGTTTGCAACAAGGCACCCCTTTTATGGTTCCACTTCCCCTCCCCGTCTCCCTGCTCCCTTCCCTGAGCAGGACTGTCTGCAGTCACCTCCCAAATAAACCATTTGTATCAACTTCTTGTCTCCATCCTGCTTCCAGGAGGCCTCACCCTAGACACACACACACTGATCAGCCTGGGGAAGCATCTTCCCCTCAATTTTGCTGTGAAATTAAAACTTGTCTAAAAAGAAGTACAGTCTTAATTAAAAAAAAAAAAAGTAGATACAGATGGAGGCTGGCACAGACGGTGGAACTGGGCACCTTCCTTTTTCTTAGAGGACAGCAACGCCACACCCCTGCTGCCTCCTGTGGGTTCACAGCCTGAAACAGCAGCATCGGCTCTGGACTCGTGTCACAAACAAGGAGCCACAAGTAAGTGCTGAGCAAGGGGCACATGCCAGGGCCACCATCCCACGGTGAGGCTGAGTGTGTGCGATGGCGCAGCTATGCTTCCTACAAACACGCACTGGAGCGAGGCAGGGATGTCCACGATTCCTGGGACAAGGATGCCACTGGGCCTTGTGGGGTGGCCTCATTCTTCCCTCCATGGCATTCTCCTCCTTCCCCCATCTAAGAACTGCCCCAACCCTCATGCCCCTGACAATGAACCTCTCCCAGGACGTGGCTTCACCACCAGTGACCAGGCTCCCGGGCTCTGAGCCTTGGCTGTCGTGAGCAGCAGATGGTGAGCAGCTGTAAAGGGCTTGGAGGACGGTTGCCCTTGGAAATTGTCACACTCGTGTTTGCTGTTGTCCTTGTTATCCCGGCCTCAGTCCTTACACCCAGCAAGAAGGGAGACCTACCTGGGTCCTGGATGTTCCTTACTATGTGACAGGCCACGCCACCTTAAAACAGCAGCCATGCTCTTGGTGCTGTGTGTGAGAATTCAGTCAGGGTACAGCTCTGCTGCCCAGTGTCTGCATCCCCAGCTGAGGTCACCAGAAGTGCTGGAGCCCCCAGCAGCCGCAGCCCACTGAAGCTGGAGCCTGGGGTGGGATGGCATAGGCTGGGACTGCCTTGAATCTGTACATTGCTTTGGGTAGCAGAGTCATTTTCACAATGTTGATTCTTCCAATCCAAGAACATGGTATATCCCTCCAACTGTTTGTACTGTCTTTAATTTCTTTTATCAGTGTCTTATAGTTTTCTGCAGACAGGTCTTTTGTCTCCTTAGGTAGGTTTATTCCTAGGTATTTTATTCTTTTTGTTGCAGTGGTAAATGGGAATGTTTCTTAATTTCTCTTTCAGATTTTTCATCATTAGTGTATAGGATTGCATCATTAGTGTATAGGCTGGGGGCCACGTGGCCTCTCCACGTGATTTGGACTTCCTCACAGTGTATTGCTAGGTTGAGAAGAAACATCCTGAGACTGATGTCCTAAAAGGATGAGGCAGAGCTGCTGGGCCTCCAAGGTCACCTACTTTCCCTCCCACCTCACTAGGCTATTGGCTGAAACACTTACCAACCCACCCAGAATAGAGGGAGGGAGTCAGAGACCCCACTTCTCACTTGGAGAAGTATCAAAGAATTTGGGGTCCCTGAAACCACAATGCATGTGGCTGTCCATCCCAGGGTTGCCTCAGCCCTCTGCTCCTTGTCATCATGGCCTTGGCTGTGAGGTTTGCATTCATACTCAGTTTAACTGAGGTCTTATGACTCCCCAGTCTTGGGGAGTGGGGAGATTTGGGGCAATGCAACCTCCCCGGCATCATCACCGCTACCCCTGCCTCCCAAAGCTTGAGAAAAACAAGTCTATCTGCTGAAAAGAGCAAAACATTACTCCACTTGAGCCCAGTCATCCTCATTAATGCAGCCACGGCTCTGAAAGGGATTTGCCTCCCACAGGAGGAGTTAGCAAATATGATCATAAACTTGGAATCCACCGGTCAGAGGATTTTGAAGAAACCCTTAACTCCTGTGAGACACATTAAAATCTAATCTCTGAAACATTCAGCATTGAAATGTGACTTGCTATGGCTAGGATCGTGCCCTGCTCTTTGCAGACGCAAGCATTCTTGGCACAGTGCTTGTGTCATAAAAACTTTAAATCATACCCTGTACACTGAAGAGATAGAAGGGTATGCCCAAGATCATTCTTGCAGCTCAAAATAAAGGTACACAGAAAGCTTTTGGATGCTATATGTAGGAGATTGCAGCCCCATCTTTTAAAAGCTCCTAATATACTTTTGAAAATTGAGCATTTCTAGCCACTAATTCCAGTAAAATTTGTATGAGTATAGACCAGTACAAATACACTAACCACAGCACACAGCCAGGCCTGAAATTAAGCAAATTTCATGTGGGATAGTTGTACCTCTCCACGTCTCCATTTAAAATTTCCCCTTTGAACCCTCCTACACTGTTGGTGGGAATATAAGTTGGTACAGCCACTACGGAAAAGAGTATGGAAGTTCCTCAGAAAACTAAAAATAGAACTACCATACAATCCAGCAATCCCATTCCTGGGAATATATCCAGACAAGACTATAAATCAAAAAGATACATCCACCCCTATGTTCATAGCAGCACTATTCACAATAGCCAAGACATGGAAACAACCTAAATGTCCATCAACAGATGAGTGGATAAAGACGATGTGGTACACACATACAATGGAATATTGCTCAGCCATAAAAAAGAATGAAATAATGCCATTTACAGCAACATGGATGCAACAAGAGATTGTCATACTGAGTGAAGTAAGTCAGAAAGAGAAAGATAAATACCACATGATATCACTTATATGTGAAATCTAAAATATGGCACAAATGAATCTATCTACAAAACAGAAACAGACTCAAAGACATAGAGAACAGATTTGTGGTTGCCAAGGGGGAGCAGGGGAGAGAGAAGGATGGACTGGGAGTTTGGGGTGAGTAGATGCAAACTATTACATTTAGAATGGATAAACAACAGTGTCATACTGTATAGCACAGGGAACTATATCCAGTCTCCTGGGATAAACCATGATGGAAAAGACTATAAAATAAGAATGCATGTATGTGTATAACTGAGTCACTTTGCCGTACAGCAGAAATTAGCACAACACTGTAAATCAACTCTACTTCAATAACATTTTTTTTACTTTTTTAAATAAAAAAGTAAAAAAATTCCACTTTGACATGAACATGCACTATAAAAATCATTTAAGATGTTGGAAATCTAATTGTTCTAACTCCAAATACACCAGCTCCAAAAAACAGATTTCCATCATAGTTTACCACTTGGCATTTTGCACGTTCCTTTTCCAGTTGAAACAGGGTGATTGATGGCTGTTTATGAATGTCAGCTCTGATGTACTGGAGTTGACTATGGTGGGTGCTTGTGGGCAATCTGATTCTGGACAGGCTTGTGAGGCCCATAGGTGCATGTACCTAGAATGACATTTTTACACACAGGGGAGAGGGACAAGTTAGTACCTTTATGGATGGGTATGTAAACACATGCAGAAAATATTCAATAATACACTTGTCTGCATTTCAAGTTTGCATACATAATGCTAATAGAGAAACCCATTTGACCTTGGTCCTTTCCAGGGGTGCCTTGATTTTTGTCTACAGTTGCAAACAACCAGATTTCCTAAAGAAATCTTTATAGTCAAGGAAGGGACTCGTATTATATAAAACATCCTCACTCACTTATTTTGCTACTGCCAGTTGTGGTTACTGACGAAAACAGTTCAGTCTAAGTAATGCTGCCTGACCAAGACACAGTGCAAAATAGGTTGAAAGAAAGGTAAACACTTGGAAATACATCCTGTTCTGCCTGCCCGCCCACGCAAAAGGCTGACCCGCTTCCATAACTCTTAGGAGCGCTCTTCTGCCATAAACGAGGGACAAGACGCAAGGAGCTTGGCGGGCTCCACTTTCCCATTCAGTGTTTTATCTCAGCCCTTTCCTCCTCCTTCCTCAGAGACACTGAGCACTTGCTATCCGAAGTGAAGTCACACTTCTCTTCCACTCACTTATTCTGTGAACATCACCAACTAGACTCTGCAAAGACCAGGACAACTCAGAAACGCACCTGTCCTCCAGGCGTGTTTGCAGGTAGGCTAGCCAAGGCGAGTTGTAACAGGATAAGAATTTGCTTTCCCCCCTCCCCAGTCCAATGCAGGTAGGGTAGGGTGCCTGTTCCACAGTCATCTGGGAATCGGGCTTCTCTCCAGAGGCCCTGTCACCATCCAAGCCCCCCACTTCCCTCCAGTACAAGGGAGGGGAGAACACAAAGGAAGACGTGTTCCACCCAGTCCCATCTGCAGAACCTGGTCCCAAGGCCATATCTCCCTGCGGTGGGAACTGGTGCTCAATATGGAGAGGGGGGCACACACACTGCCCCTCACAAAAGTCGAGCTGGCCCCACCCAGGGAACAGTAGAAACTTTCCACTGGAAGCTGCTCCAAGTGACAACGCTGCTCTTAGCAGGGGCTGATGGGATACGGGCACACAGCTGGACGTTCAGAGCCAGTGCCTAGAACTGCAAAGCCAAGGGCATCCTTCCATTTCAACCACTTGGCAACTTGCTTTTGTGAGTACAAGTTTTTGTTTGTATGTTTTTTTCCAAACACATTTAAGCAGAACAGAGCAAAGTTTCAAGCAGGCCTATAAAGTGCTTTCCCGACAGGGAACAGTTTTTTTACTCTAGTGGATCACCTAATAATTGAAGTTTTCCGTGGCAAATGTATAAGCTCCTGCAGATCACATATGAATATTTAAAATTATTTTCTAAATGTCCAGGCAAACAGGTAGGTCAGCAGTCTCTTTCTTCTTATTTCCAGTGGTTTCTGGTTGGAAAAGGAGAAAAATAAACTAGGAGCCCAGGTACTACTATGTGCTGTGCATGGGTGAGGTGGCAGGGGGACCCAGCAGAAGGGTATGCATCTCAGTTTTGCTTTCAGTTTTATCAAAGACAAGATAGCCACATCCAAAAGCCTTAGAAATCGATACCTAAATGGTCAGTGGGTGCAACAGATATTTTATTCATAAAGTGAAGCATATGGTCCGGATTTTTGGAAGAAGCTTCATTGAGCTAGGAAGTCTCAGCCTGCCTGCAATCTGAGATTCAGTAATGCAAGAACGGTCTCCTTTCATTGCTGGGGACCTGCTCGGGGTGCAATGGCTAAGTAACAAAACTCAAAATGTAGTGTCTGGACATGACAGCAATCTCTATTATCTCTCCCGATTTCCCTGGGGCAGGAATTTAGACACCGCTCACCTGGGTTTTTCCAGCTCAGGGTCCCAGGAGGGTCAGTCAGGGGACAGCGGAGGCTGCAGTCACTCCCGGGGGGCAAGTTGGATGATCCTCGAGCTACTTGAATGTCCTCACAGCAGGTCAGCTGGCTTCCCCCAGAGCAAGCGAAACCAGAGGGGCAGCCGGGCAACGTCTGTGATGCCTGATGGCCTCAGAGCCTCACAGCGAGACCTCCAGCACAGTTCACTGGGGCGACAATTTCCAGAAAGGTGTAGGAATATCAAAGTCACACTGTCAGAGAGCTAGTGGGTGGGATGGATGCTGGTGTGATCCCTTTGGAAGGTATAGTTTGCCCCAGGGCCTGGCATGCAAATCTTTAGGTAAGCCTAAAAGATGCCACCTGGCTAAGCTCACACAGGGAAGGGGTAGGGGGATAGTCTCCCCGGGACACAGGTGGTCTGGCTCCGAAGCCTCACCCCCAGCATTCTGCTAGAAAGTTCCACTCAGGAGGAGTTGTTTCTTAACACAACTCTCTCAGTGAGCACTGGGTTGTCAGCCCTAACTGAACAGGAGGCACCAACTCAGAGGGACAAGAAACGGGTAAACTCTGAAAGTCTGTATTATCAGCACCAGTGAGCGATTAGCACTGGCCAGGCCCGCAGCGCCTGGTCCCTTTCTTCTCCTCTCCCAGACCCATCACACACCTTCGGTTCAGATTCTCACCATGATCAAAGGCCTGAGGCAGCAAGCTGGGTGCCTTTAAAGAAGAGAAAAGATTAACCTTGGAGACTGTTAGACGGAGGCTGCCAGAGTGGCCGCGCAGGCTGGCTGGAGGAAGGTATGAATTCCAGTGGCCCTGCCAACAGCACTGCGGTCGCGGGCCTTGCTGCTCGGTGACTTGGCACTTGCCCTCTGCCCTCTCAGCCCCCAGGTGCTTCCTCTGCAGGTGACACTGCCTTGGGCTGGGGGGGGGGGGTCGGGGAATGGGAATGATGCTGGAAATAGACCTCTGACCTCAGGCCTCCAGGGACCTTAGTATAGAAACACTAACACGTGGGGTTCAAGGAATGCAAAGGCCAGGACCCCACCCCAGCCTTGCCCTGGAAAGCAGGACTCAGCTCTGGCTGTAAGAACTCCACAGAGCCTTTCTGGGGTCTTGAAAGACCGCATTCTCTCTCCCCCAGCCCCCTACTCCACTGGACTTCGGGAATAATTAGGGATGGGGCCACTGGGTAGAGGGTAACTCAAGAAGATTATAGGAGTGGACAGAGGCCTCGCCATCTGACCGTCACCCCACAGTGAGATACGCAAGTTGCATCTGGGTTGGGAGGGAGGGGCCCTTGTCCTGATAAATGCACATTGAACAGGGAGACACTGAGAAAGACTTGTTTACCATCTCCTCTAGATGCCAGTCCCGGAGGCCCCGGCCCCTCTGGGCAGCTCTTGTTTCCTTTCGCAGCTTGTTCCAATAACTGGGCCTGTTGACCGACTGGGGGAGGCACCCCCCGTGCTGGGGGACAGGCAGCTCCCCTCGAGCTCCGACTCCTTGTCAGGAGCAGTGTGGGTGGGACCTTGAGCATGCAAGGGTGGGGTGTGGTGTTCCTAGGGGAGGGTCCCGATATCCAGCAGCCAGTCACCACTTCTCCTTACTGCCCTGCAGAAACTCCCTCCTGGGTCTGAAGTCAGGGTCCACTTGCAGCTGCAGATGCCCCTTCTCCTGATCAAGGGCAGCCCCACCTGGAAATCCAATCACCTGCATGTCCTATCATCGCCTGGCTCAGGGCAGCTGGGTCTCGGAGGAGGCTGAACAACAGAAACAGAAAGGGAGGTCACCCACCCTCAGGACAGCAGATTCCATGCCTTCTAGAAAGAAGGCAGCTGACCAAGCCCCCTCTGTTATTTCTGGGGCCCACAACAGGCCTTCAGCCCCTCCCAGGAGCCCTGGGTGGTGGTGATTTGTAGAGCTACCCAGGAGTCTATGCGAAAGGCCAAAGGCGCCACTAAGCCCTCCTCAGCACTTCTCCCAGGCCCTACAGCCCTCCTCCATCCTTTCCTCCCGCTCCAGCCATAACGACCTCTGCTTTGGGACACCGAAAGGAGAGAGAGGAATTTTACCGCAGGGGCTACGGGCGAGAGTGCTGGCCTTCAGGATGGAAAGGTCTCTGCTCCTCCCTGGGAGTTTGGGACTGCCTGTTGGCTGTGTTTTTCCTGCTACCGGCACTCTTGTCGTCAGCCTGGAGAAGTGAAAGTCTGATGTTCCTCATACCCACAGACTGCAGCGATGGGGGAGCCTGCCTGCCAGTAAAAGCCAACCGATGGGTTCTTGGATGCAAGGAGGGCAGACTGGAGAGCATCCAACCCATGTGTCCTGGGAGACCCAAGCCCCTCCCCAGAGAGCCTGCAGACTGAGCATCTCCTGGACTGGCTTGTTCTTGTGACTTGATCTGTGACTTGGGGTAGGGGTGGGATTTCTGCAGCCTGTGTTGGGGGGCAGGGAGACCTGCAGCCTGGGTCTCTTCCCTCCTCCAGAGCCAGGATGGGGATCAAGAAAGGCAGAAGAGGAGGGATGCGGAAGTCAGGGAGGAGGAAGGAAAGACCAGGTGGTAGAGACCCAGACCAGCAGCCACAGCTGCTCTTTGGATCGAGCCCTGAAAGAAAGCTTGTCAGGCAGCCGGATGGAATGGCAGTGAAACTAGGAGCTCAGAAGCAACTCGCTTTCCTGTTACACAGTTCCCACTGGTGACCCTGCACAGGCCAGGTCGGCTCAGAACATTTGCTACAAATGCCGGACTGCCCGCTCGTCCCTAAAAAAACTCTCTCTGATGGCACCAGGGCTGCTTAGAAAGCAACTCCCTGGAAAAGGAACAGAGTCCTACCTACACTTGGGAGAACAAAGCTGGCCGGAAGCAAGACCTGCTTCCGTGGGGCCAGGGGAGGACACGCCATACAGGAAGTGGGAGGTGATGGCCAGTGTGACAGCAGCCAGAAAGCTACTGGAGTGGGGCCCCAGAGGATGCTGGGACAGAGAGCTGCAGGAAGGCATTCCAGGTTGAGTGAGCCTCACCACAGTCATTTCCACGGCCGTTTCTTCTGAAATCCACATCCTCCTCTCACTGCAGGTCACCCCACCTGGTCCCAGCATGGGTCCTGGGGCTGCATAGCGTGTTAGTATGTGGGATGCAGTCCCAACACTTGGAGGAAAGAAGCAGTGCCCTGGAGCCTCAGTACAGTGACTAGTCCATTAGCAGCAGCAAGTTTACAGGGCTGAGGAGGAAGGAATTCTGAATGGGAGGAAGGGAAAGAGCAGAACAGATTCCTTGGCACCACTGATATGTCCTTGAGTGGACAGGCTGCTGCAGGATAAACCAGTGAGCTTCCCGGTGGGCGTGGGTGCAGGGCTAGTAAATGACAGAGAAAGGGTTGTAGACACTCCAAAAAGAAAACCTATTAACTGAAGACTCCCTGCTGTGTTGCCCTCTATGCACTGAGAAAGCGCCTGTGAGATGCTTGCAGGTCCCTCCAAGGATGTATGCACTTGTGTATCATTCCTTCTTCCCACACTGTTTACTGAACACTGTAACAAGAACATTTACTGCTCTTATTAATGCAACAGTGAACATCTACTGCGTCCCTCCTAAAGGGCCAGCATTGTCCTAAGAACTTTCCTCACAGTTTCCTCTTTAAACCACACAGTAATCTTAGGAGGTAAGCACTGCTCTTATTATCCCCACTGTGCAGATGGGAAAACTGAGGTACGGAGAAGTGGCATAGCTTGCTCCAGGCCAAGTACCTGGTGATGGAGGCCAGGCTCGAGAACCTCTGCCCAGTGCCCCGTACATGCTACACAGGGGTGGCTGGTCAGAGCCTTCGACACACGCTCACCTGCTCGTTCATTCAGTGCCTGGAGGGCTGCCCACAGGCCTCCACCCCATCTGCAGTGGGAAGTTGAGAAGGACAAGGGGATGGGGAATTCATAGTTGGGAATGGTGAGCCACTGGAAGGTCCCTGAGTGGACCCCAGGCCACCCACTCCACCTCTGCCAGGGCTATCCTGTCATCTCCAGCAAGTCAGTGGGCTCTCGGGGCCTGGGTTTCACACCCTGAGGATGGAACGCTGGGCGAGGTGCACCAGGCTCCCGCAGCTTCAACCTGCGTTTGATTCAATCACCAGATATTTACCCCAGAACTGCATTCTGCTCAGAACACGGCATTTGTTCTGAACAAGACAAGATTCTGCCCTCAGGGTCTGCATTCTAGCAGAGGGGGAACCCATCATAAACAGAAAACACTGAAGAAGCAAGTCCTGTAGAATGCAGACAGCAACAAGCTGCCAGGAAAGGGAAAGCAGGGGGTCCAGGGACGGGCAGCCGGTCTCGTGGGAGCTCGTGTTACTGAGCAGGTGAGATGTGAGCTAAAATGGGAAGGCCCTATGGGATCTGGCCACGTGGACAGAGAGGGGAGGAGGAAGGAAGCAAAGCAGAGGGTCTGGGCATCCATCAGTCAGTGCCTGGAGATCTGCCCTCTGCTCACATGCTCTCTGACGTCATCGCAGCCCTCAGCCAGTGAGTCACCCAAGGAGTGCTTATTGGAAAGGGAGGTCAGACAGCGAAGCATAGTCCGCAGACTGAAAAGACACAAAGAGAAGCTGCACCTGAGTGCTGGGACCTATGTGAACCGGGCCTCTTGTCCCCGCCTCCCAGAAGCAGCCCCGGTGCCTACCCCGTGGGCCATGGTCCCTAACTGGCTTGAAATCATGACATTCATGCCAGTTCAGAGTTAGAAGGTGACACTTCCCAATGCCTTTGGTGGCTGCACAAAATGCCCAGGTTTACAATAAGGAGGGGTGGGGAGCATGGAAAACTGAAGACTGCTTACCCCTCTGAAGGCACCGCACTGAACATGCTCGAAATGCAGGAGCGGATGTTGAAGCTGTCTGGGAACTGAGCCACGTCCCCCATCCCCTGAGGCTTCCAGCTTAGTGGAGGAGCAATCTCGATCTACCTCAACCCTCCTGAGTAGCCTGAGAGAGGCAGTGGCAGGCCGGGGCTAAGGACTGCACAGCCCCATGGCTGCAGGTTCACGTGGAGGGAGGCTCCCCAGGAGGGCTCATCTGGGCAAGGACAGGGCCGACTCAGGGCTCTGGGTCAGGGGACGGTCACGCCCATGGCCGCCTTGGGAATCTGGAGGGGAGAGCCTTGGCACTCTCAGATCAGCATACAGATAATGCATTCAGGGTCGTGTTTGGATAGTCATGCTGCTGACAGCTTGAGGATTGCACCACCCAGCATCCTGCAGGACAAATGGCTCAACTTCCCAGGCCTCTCCTTGGACTGAAGAACCCAGGTCACAGACACTGGTCTCACACCAGCAAGGGCACCCAAACACACTGCCCGCTACAGCCAGGCTCATCACTCACAGGAAAGGAAGGAAGCCCCCGGTCAGCTCTCAGAGACCACCATCTGGTGAGAGCCATTAAAAGGCCTGGGTTCCCCAGTCCACTTAATAAGGAGGATCAGCCACAAGGTACAACAGAGCCCAAAAAAGAGAGGAACAAGTGTCTGCAAATGCAGAACCACCTTCAAGTTTCTCAGTTCTCGACTAAAGTATTTTTAATGTATTTTTAAATATTAGAGGAAAGATCCTCATTTCCCTTGATGAATGGTATCTAGCACAACCCAGGGATTAAAAAAATCAATCTCAGGAATTTACTAGATGAAGGGAGCTAATCAGTGGAAAACTGGCAGCCAGATAGCTGACTGGAAGGGGCAGAAAGCCTGTAACTCAGTAAAAAATCCACTGATTCCGTGAGCCCCACGGCTGCATGCTGCATCCACCATCAGTTAGGGTTAATGTTAGGTTAGGGTTAGGTCTCTCCCCAAGGAGTCAGGAGCCCTCCTCAGCCTCCAAAAGGAGGTTCTCTCTCCAGGGCAGGGCTAAGCCCTCAGCCCTTGGCACAGGGAAGATTTTGCACACATCTGCAGGTTGAGAGAAAGGCCATTGGGGTTTCCACACTGGCAAAGCCACTGGCAGAAGTGGAACCATTCCCATAAGGTCCAGCACAAGTTTTCCAGATCCAGGGTGGTATTGGGGTTCCATGAAGCAATGAGTGCTTGCCGAGAACTGAGAGGAGTTGGAAGGAAGCTATCAGCACCCTGTTGCTTGTATTTCTTTAATTTTAATTCTAAAATCTATGTCGATTGTTATCTATGGTCATCAGAAGTTAATTCATTGTTGATTTTAAAGGAAGCTCACAGGAGAACAGGGAGGCATGGTGCTTTCTCCAATTTGATGAGTCAGATCAAAGAAAATCTGCATGGATCCCAGCCACACATCTACGAGAGTATGACATCTTTGGGCAGCTTGTGCCCATTTCAATAGATCGTCACAGCTACTAGGAGAACAGTCCATGCCGAGCACAGACCTAAGTCTAAAAATTGATGGTGACTGGCATGGTTAAAGAATCACCCTGGTTCATCCTCAGAAGAGCTGGTACCCTCTTCAGAGCCTTCCAACAGAGAATGGTGGTTTGGCCAACATTAGCACCCAAGCCATAACCGGCCTTCAGAACTTCTCTGGGCATACTGGTCAGTGCCTCCAATGGCACCGTGGAGGGATGACAGCCATGGCCTGGACCCTGAAATACTTGGCACTGATCAAAATCCCAGAACTTTCCTTATTGTGGTTTTTAAAGACGCTGCCCACAAAGACAAATCCCTCCAACCACCAGGAGGTCTGTTGGCCTAACTGCTCTTCATATGGCTCCTCTAAGCTGGCTGGAGAGGAAAAGCAAAGCCTAGACCCTCTGGCCTCCCATGGACAGTCTCGGTCTGGTATGAGCCACCTGCAGTTTATGGGGCATCTTACCCCTAAATGGCAGGTGTACCAGATGTCCAGGCAAGACCCACACTATGAGGGGGCTGTGTCCATGTTGGCCTGTTCAGGGCCACTTGGATTATCTCTCCCCAGCCAGCCCAGAACCAGCTCCATCCCTCCTACTCCTGCGAAGAGCTCCGGGTGGTTCCAGTCCTACTTCTCCAGGCAGAGCCAATCTGAGAAGGCCACACTGGGGTTGTTTTCTGAAGAGGCTGTGTGATGGTTAATTCTATATGTCAACTTGACCAGTGAAACTATTTACCAGATACCCGGTAAAACATTATTTCTGGGCACATCTGTGGGGTGTTTCAAAAGAGATTAGTATTTGATTCCATGGACTGAGTAAAGATCACCCTTGCCAGTCTGCTGAGGACCTGAAAGGAACAAAAAGGCAGAGGAAGGGCACATTCCCTCTCTCCTCTTAAGGTGGGACCTACTCCTGCCCTCAGACATGGAGCGCCTGTTTCCCAGGCCTTGGGACTCAGACTGAATTCTACCAGTCTTTCCTGCTCTCAAGCTTGCAGACAGCAGATGGTGGCACTTCTCAGCCTCCATAAATGTGTGAGCCAGTTCCTGTAATAAATCTCCTCTTACATCCATCTATCCATCTATCTGTCTATCTTATTGGTTCTGTTTCTTTGGGGAACGCTTACAGATAAAAGTTGTATGTTTTCAATATGGTGACACATAGATGCTGCCTCAGAGTCATCCATGTGGGGGTCAGGATTTATCCGCCAACACCCAGCTCCCACTGATTGCAGGCTGCTCTCCCTCATAGAGGGAGCCTATGGGCTGCGTGCCCAGAAGCCACAGGCAGGAACTGTGGCTGAAGGAGGGCTTGCCTGAGTCATGTGCACCCACATCATCCTGCAGCCTGGTCTTGTTCCACCTTGTGATGGGCTTTGCGCTGCCCCTCACTGTGCTCCCCGGTGCCCCGAGGGCTCATCTGCGGCCTGAGTGGGCTTGCACGGAGTCTGCACACCTCCATCTGACCAACCCTACTGCTCTCTGCTCCCTTCTATGGTGTTAATCCCAAGAGCACCCCAGGAATCTCCTCCTGGAAGCAGGTTTCCCTGGGATGTGACCTGTGTTTTGTCTTCCATGCCAGAGTATCTTGCAAGCATTTTACTTCTCATGATCTCTGATAAGACTGACCCTTGAACCCACCCGCCTTCCCCCCAGCCCTTTCTGAGGCAGAAGTTTATAAAAACCTTTAATCAAACATCACACAGGATCAACATGGGCTAAATTCTCTCAACCTTTGCTGGTGTTCTGCCCGCCAGTCCTGGAAATCTCCTGCAGAAAACATTCCATTTTCTTGTAAAACAGAAAAATTTCCCTTTCGACAAGTTGCTGATAAGTACATGCAGCAGTGGAGGTTAGCCAATTGAGCGCAGGCAAACAGTCGAGCATGCTGTGAAGCCTCCACCGAGCTGGAGCCTTGGAAACTCTGCACACTCTGCATGGTTTCCAAGCTTGGCCTCGTAAAGACCTTATAAGCAAATGCCAACACGGTCGGTTATAAACCAGATCTCACATTCTGAACGAACAAGGAGTCCAGAGTGTCTGAGGCCCACATCAGACTCTCTCATTTTTGGACTCCTGGGTGCCTTTCAAGGACGAGGACGTGCTGGGGAGACATCCTGAGGGCTCAGAAAGTCCCCAAGCTACTGGCTGCCTGGCCTGGCAGCCTCTGATAAGCACTGCAAGGTTCTGGCACATTAACTGTGCCCCAGGCTCCTCAGGACGGCAGTGACCGAGGGGTCCACTCAGGCCAAGGTGCAAAGCCTTCGTCTGTACCGGTCGAAGCCTGCGGTGTCAGATGGAGTGTGGCCAACAGCAGCTCAGAGAAAGGGAATTGCGTTCCCTTCCTGCAAGCACCTCTGCGGGGTCCATACCAAACCTTCCCTGTGAGTTCCAGGTTTGATATCCTGCTTATTTTGAAAGGAAGAGAGAAGGAGCATGCAGAATGGGTCCAGTCATGATAGAAACAGCCCCCTCCCCTGGGCTATAATTTTGTAATTCTTATTCATCCAGTTTGGGCTGAGTGTTCCAAAACCTTGCAAAGATGTTAACATTTACAGATAGTTAGAGGGGAAGGGCAGCTACAAGGGACTGTTCATATGACCCATCGAGTGCTTGGACACCAATAAAGCCCATACCTAGAATGGCATCACCCAGAGGCCCAGCACTACAGCTCACATACGAAAACCAGGAGACACTCGGGGCTGCCACTGCGCAGACGCTCCCGTGGAGGCCCAGGCCCATGGCGGAGGGCACGCACCACGCAAGGCTGGTGGCTGGCCCTCTCAGGTTAGCTCAGGAGGGCAGCAGGGCCCTACTGGACCAGAGCAATGTTGTCCCCAAGATCCAGAGAGCTGGGTGAGGTTCCCTCCACAGGACACTCTCAGAGCAGCATTTTTGTCCAGTGTGGAGCTTGCCAGTACTTCAGAGATCCTCTCATCTCCAGCAAGACACTGTGCCTATAACTGGGGCAGTGCCACCAAGCAAAGAGCCATTTCTGCAGACTGGGTGCAGGAACCAGCAAGCTAGAGCTTCAAAGGGCCACACACAACCTGGCCACCCAAGGATGTTCTGGGCATGCCAAGAATAAACAAAATAGCAATACCCATGTAAATGCCTCCAAGTCACCAAGGGACAATGCCACGCCTTCCTCACTAAGCGCCAATTGTTTCAACCACTTCCCAGCCTGACCCTGGTGTTTGTCTTGCCTCAGGAAAGCATTCACCCTGAATCTTTTCCACCACATTAAACTTTACCTGCCTGTAGCTTGTTACCATATGCTATGTGGTTTTCCTACACCAAGCAGTTCTCAGCAGACACTGACTGGGTGCCCTACAATTTCATTTCATTCTGACAATCTCTACCTGGAGGTAGTGTCACATCCCACAGATTAAGGGGTCATTCCCACTAGACTGCCCTCCATTCAGATGCCAATTGCAAGTTCAGGTGGTCACTTGTGCTTCTGACAAACCAGCCATAGGTCAGGGGTTCCCATTAACCTTGCGTCCCATTAACTTGCTAGAGAGGCTCACAGACCTCAGGAAACCCATTTACTCACTAAATCACCTGTTAGGGCGAGGTCCCAAACAAAGGAGCTTCTGTCCCTGTGAGTTTGGGGTCCGGTCCAGCGGCATATGGAAACATTCTGATTCACCAACCCAGAAGCTCTCTGAACCCCATTCTTTTGGGTTTTTGTGGAGGCTACATTACACAGTTACAATTGATTAAATCATTGGCCATTGGTGATTGATTCAACATCCTCCCCCGTCCCTGGAAATCAGGGCATGGGGCTGAAAGTTCCAACCCTCTATTTGTGGTTGATTCCCCTCGTAACAAGCCCCCCATCCTTAGGTGTGGTCCAAAAGTCACCTCATTAACATAAACTCAGGCATGGTGGAAAAGGGCATCCATTTCACCTTTACGGCTCTGAAGCAATTTCAGAAACTGAGGACAAGGGACAAAGCCTTATAACAAAAGATGCTTCCACTAATTGCTCAGAAATTCTAAGGGTTTTGGGAGCCATGAGCCAGGAAACTGGGCAAAGCCCAAACTATATATTTATTATAAATCATAATATCACACTCATCAAGGGGAAAGTGGGAATCTGTGCCTCGGGACTCCCCTTCTCAGCTCAGAGCCCCAGGCCCACGAATACCAGGCCAAAACCGGGGCTTGTCAGCAGGAACGGCTGCCTCGAAATTCTGTAGACACTGTTAAAGGAGAGAGGGACGGCCGCAAACGTGAGCGAGGACGCGCTTCCTTCACCGATGAGGAAAGAACTCCTGCTACACAGGCTGGCTTTGAAGAGTGTTGTTATTAAAGCCAAAAAAGGGGGATTCAAGGAATAAATTTCATGTTGGCTGCCTCTAAGGGGCATGCGGCTTCCAAATGGGCAGGGAGCTTGTCTTTTACGAACTGACTTCAAAAGATGGCTTTCTGGGACAATACCTTTTGTATTTACTAGATGGTCAGGGGTTTCTCTAGAGCTGGGAGCACGAAGGGCACAAAACAGAAATGGAGCCACACATAGTGGGGCGAGGAGGCTATTGTGAGGGGTCATTTCTGGAAGATAAAAGAGTCAACAGTAAGAAAATCAGTTGGCTGCCAGCACAGGGCCTGGAACTCCAATTCTGGAAGCAGACTGTTTGGGCGCCTACAGTGGGTGCTGGGGTTCCCTCTTCCCTAGTCTTAATGATAAGCAGTGGGATCTGTGCTCCAGGAACAATCCATGTGGGTCCAACGAGTCCCAGGGATGCCTCTTATTACTGGCAAATTTCTGTTTTCCAGAAAGAAACTGCCTGAAAGGAGCAAACTAGACCTGGGAATGTTCCGCCCCCAAGATCTTTTGGGGTATCCATGTGGGGACGGGAATGGATTGGCATGTGGGAACCTGGGACCACCACCTGGCCCAGGCCAGCCCCACCCCAGGCTCCTGGGGACCCCAAGGACAACTTAGCTCTGTCGGGGGCCAGGGATGGTCAACGGTGGAAGGAAGGGCAGAAAGGAGGCTTATAGGGGCAGACTTTGCTCTGTGCCATGTCTGCGTGACAGAGACCACGGGTTCAGCTCACAGTAGTTAGACCAACGGGACCCAGATCTCCATTGCACAAAGGAGAAAGCAAGATTAGTGAGCTCACCCTGCTGGTGATCAGGGCGATGGAGAACCCCCAAGTTTCCCCCGAAACCGAAGGCCTGGCGCCCTCCCAACGCCCTCACCCCCTGGACCTAGCGCCTCCCTCGGCTTCCCCCTTCCCGACACTCTCAGGGGCAGTAAGCTCTCCAGGCCACAGAGGAGGATGAGAGGAGAAACCTGAGGCTGCAGGTGTGGGAAGCTCTGGGCTGGGCGCCGGAAAGCTCGGGGCGGAAGCAGGACAGGGCTGGAGACCAGGCCCTCCTCAAGGCAGCGCAGCCAAAGGACAGGGAGGCTGGCGAGGACCAGGGCTGCAAGAGGATGAGTAGAGAGGGGCTTGTGATGTCAGGCCTCCTGGAGCAAGGCCAACCAGCAAGCAGGCTGCAGAGAGAGGCATAGCCCGTGGGTCCCCAGGCCACCGCCAGCCCTCCCTTCAGTGTTGTTGGATGGTTGAGGGACTCAGGGATTAAGGGACTCCTTCTCAAGAGGCGGTTGTGATAAAGCAAGGGGACCATGCCTGACCCCTGTAGGTGCTCAGGGAATGGCACTTCCACTCCCTTTTTAACAAAAAAGGACAGCAAAAATGTCCCACCCCCCCTTCTCTTCTAATCCCAGAGTCCCCCCCTTATCAATAGCGATTAGCCCTTTAGGAATGTTGGGAAGATGCAGCCTCCCTCCTGTGGGGGAAAAGACCCTCTACCCCTGTCTTACCCTTGCCCCCAGGCTGCCCTTGACTGGTGTGACCCACTCGGATGGTATGTTTGACATCTGCCAGGTCCATACCATGATGTCGATAAGACCACAGCTTCACTCTCCTGCAGGATGCTGTTTGTGGGGTACCAGGGGCTGCCCGGTTCCTTCCCCCTATGCTCTTCTTCTTTGCCTTGCCGCCTATGTGTGTGCACGCACTCACACGCACACACACACACACACACACACCGGAAAAGCAAGTCGTTTCATGGACCCTTTATTTAAAGTAAATTCCTCTTGGTGGCACCACAACAGCACGAGGCTATTTCCGCCCCCCTGCTCCCCGTCAGTCCCTTGAACAGGCCAAGAGTTTCCTGCCCCAGGGCCTTTGCACATGCTGTCCCTTCTATCTGGGATAACCTTGCACACACACACATCACCTACATCCCTCCCACTGGTCCTTCAGCTCTCAGCATAGTGTTCCCTCCTTAGCATGTGCCTTTATGGACTCGTGACACTTTGTAATCGTGTGCTTACTTCTGTCATCACCTGACACGTGTGATTCTTTGCCCCACATGTCCATCCCTCCCAGGGCAGGATCTGCCCCCCCCCCCCCCCGTGTGTCTGCTGCTTCTAAAACAGCACCTGGCATGCACTAAGTGTGTAAAATGCGTTGGGTGAGTAACAGAATTCAGGGGCTCCTTAACTGAAGCCCCAAACCTGCACTATCACCCCTCCACTCCCAGCCCCTCCCCATTCTCTGTTTACACTACAGGACCATACATCACTGAAGGCCAGGCCCTGCAGCATCCGGCACCTGTGGGATTTCCTGTCCTCTCCAAGAGGCAATGGGAAGGAGGACAGTTTCCCTTTCAGGATTCCGAGCTCTGCGGCTGACCTTGTCAAACTCTATTTCCCTCTGACATCATGCAGGCTGATATCAGACCATGAGCCAGAGCTGCAATATAAGGACCACTTCTCCCACTTCTCAGAATGGTTCTGTTGGCCAGTAAGTCATGTCCTATGGGCTTTTTCACACCCGCCTGAGTGCTGAGCGTTCCCTGATTTTCAGAAGAAATGTGAGCAAGCTCAGACCTTGACTTTGGTAGCCCCGATTAACATTCATCCATAGAGTTTTGTGTGAATTTTGGGCCATTCTGCCCACTGGTGAGCCTCCAGCCCCATCAGCTGGGCTGCAGGAACTACCCATGCAAGACAGGAGCCCTGAGGAAAAGCAAAAATGCCCAAGCAGGTGGACACTGAAGAACAAACCGTGTTGCAGGCATAAATGATGTGACTTCAGGAGGGTGCAGCCTCTGGGGTCCCCTTGCGCTATGGGACTCTATCTCAGGGCTGCACAGGGAGCCACCCAGAGGCCACGTCCCTTCCTCCAAGGCCAACAGGCAGAGTGGGATTTTCAGCCAACATTTGCCGTCTGCGGGAGGTGAAACCTGCCAAGGGCAACAGAGAGCTGGGTTGGTCCTGCCCTTCAAGGAACCACATAGACATGACACGGACAGAGAGCCCAGGAGAAATCAGACATGCCAGGGAGAGTCCAATGTGGAGGCCAGTTGGGCAGTGGGGCCTTTCAGGACCGGCCCAGGGGCTTGGTCAGCACCAGAGAGACCCACGCAAGGCCAGCCCCAGATATAACGGGAAGACCACTCCAGGAGCAGAGTCCCACCCAGACTAAGGAGACACCTCTACCAACTGCATGGACCCTGGAAGGCGGTACAATGCCCAGCACATCTCCATGTGGCCATGGGCAAACCAGACCTGCTCACAGGGAGACCTCAGGCCCCCCCCATGCACACACAGGATCCAGTGTCAAATGAGAGTGAGGGGGGCTTCCCTGGTGGCACAGTGGTTAAGAATACTACTGCCAATGCAGGGGACACGGGTTCAAGCCCTGGTCTGGGAAGATGCCACATGCCACGGAGCAACTAAGCCCGTGTGCCACAACTACTGAGCCTGCGCTCTAGAACCCGCGAACCACGACTACTGAGCCTGCGCTCTAGAACCCGCGTGCCACAACTACTGAGTCCATGTGCCACAACTACTGAAGCCCACGCACCTAGAGCCTGTGCTCCACAACAAGAGAAGCCACCGCAATGAGAAGCCGCACACCGCAACAAAGTGTAGCCCCCGCTAGACGCAACTAAAGAAAGCCCACATGCAGCAACGAAGACCCAATGCAGCCAATAATTAATTAATTAATTGTTTTTTTTAAAAAAATGAGAGTGAGGGGCCCTGCTCAAGGATGTTCAGAACTGCAGGGCAGTGACGACAGAGCATCAAGCCAAGCACAGGGTCAGAGTGACTGCATAGGTTGCAGGCTGGTCTTGGACCTCAGTTTCTCCCCATCTTCCTCACTTTCAGTTCTTCACTCTAGAGAATCTGAATTTAGAAAAGAAAAAGAAATCTGCCCCCTGATTTAAGCTGCCCTGTATGTGGCACTGAGATGAATTGTGATGGACCTAAAAAGAAACTTTCGGAAGCACGGAACTGGCTGGCCTTGCAGCTATATTTACTTCACTGAGCTTGTGAACAGCACCACGGCTCAGCAGGGGCACAGCCAGAGAGCCTGGTGGTGGGCGACGCTTATGACTTATGACGGAGCAAACGTGGTGGCAAAGGGCAGCCCAGTGGCCCCTGCTCGGAGGTATGGGGCCACACACAGCATGTCGTCAGCTGGGTCCCTCACACGGAACTGAGCTGCAGCTGAACAGTTAAGAGGTGCATACTAGCAAAAAGCCTTGTACTGCCTGACGGTGAATAAGAAAACCTGTGACTGAGCCAAAGGAGTAGACAGAAAAGTTAATGTTTTGTTTTAAGCTAAAACAACGCTAATTATTGACAACCCTTAAAAAGGTCAATTTATTATCCCATTGCTATGTGCCGCATTTCAACAACACCGAAAATGCCCCGTGAAAGGACAAAACCACCTAAAATGCATGGTGCTCAGGGTTCCACTGACTGGCAAGGCCAGCATCATCCTAGGAAGCACCGAGTCAATCCTGGCACAAGGGTGGAGGCCCCGTCTCCCTGACGCCCCTCAGTCCAGCTCCCACAGCCTGGGCAACCCATGGCCACCTCATGCACAGGGCTCCTTTACCTGCAGGCTTGGCTGCTGTCATGGTCACTTGGCCTTCTCAGAGCAATGACCAAGGTGTTGATTATGAAGTAAGCTATCGCTGTCCGATTTGAACGGGCCCATCTCTGCACACCTGGATGTCCGGTGGAGGTGGCCACCTGCCTGCTGATCCTGCAGCATCCACAGTGCTGTTCCCAGCTGGTCCGAGATCATCCCCTCCCCCGCAAACCACAGCTACTGGTGGACAAGACAGACCCTCAGCTCCCCGAGGGTAGGAAGTAGCTGACAACCTCAGAGCCCCACACTGCCCAGCCCAGTCTGTCGCCTAGAAGGGGAGCTCCCAAAACATCTGCAGGGTGACCACACCCACCTCTGCCCCTTTCAGGGATCCCCAGGAGAGAAGTCTGTGTTGTCCTTGAGAGAAAACAAGCCCCAAGGAGAGCTGCAGCGAAGCCAGGGAACCTCATCTCTTCACTCCAAAACATTCCACGGGAGCTAAGGGGAAACAAGCTCTCCATGCAGGGGCTTTGACCTAACCACTGTAAACGTGCGCACTGGCCCAGCAGAACCTCCGGGAAACAGGTCCCATCCATGCAATCTCTCCCTTTCATAGCCCTCCTTCCAACTCCTCTTAAATTCTTCTATCAAATATACCAGGGGGGGTGGCCTCAGATTCATCCCTTTTCAGCCTGTGAAACATCCCAGAATGGTCCATGAAACAAAAAGATAGAATGAGATTTCTGCACCGTCTACTTGGGTTTTGTCATAGTTAGTAGTTTGTCTCCAGAACTACCTGAGGTCAGCTCATCCGTGCTGGGCTCTGCATGAGCCGCCACAGAGAACACACAGCTCCTGTCCATGGGGTTCACGACCCTGGTCAAAGACATGCTGAGGGGGGCCATCTAGAACCACATTATAACACCCACTGGCGGGTGTGGGGCTCACCCTCTCTTTAAGGACCCATGGAAATCATGGAAAATCAGAGATGAGCCGCAGAGGCGCTGGAGACGTGGATCCTAGGCTGGTAGAGATTAGGACTAAGGGAGCTCTGAGCTTCCCTCCAAATCCCAAATCCCGCTTCCCAGGAGCCCCGCCCCTGGAGCTGCCCCCTCTCACCTGGTGTGCGTTGAGCTTCAGTTCTCTTGAGCGAGGCACCCAGGGACAAACTGAGCCCCACAGCTTTTCTTCACGCTGCTGAGCTGGCCTCCAAGGCAGGTCAATAGGAGGCCCTCTGAGCATCCCCCTGGCACGTCAGCTTCTCCCATTGGCATCCCGAACAAGCAAATGCCCTCTGGTAACTCACGGCCCTGGCAGGGTGGTGGCCACAAGACCAAGCAGCCCGCCAAGCAACCGCCACCTGCTGGGGGCGCCCTCTCCCCCATCTTTGGAGGGTGGCAGGGTGCTGGTTGGCAGGGCTGCCCTTAAAGCTGCCACAGGCTGCAAGGCACACTTTGTTCAGAAGTAATAACAGCTCTTAGGCTGCATAATTGACCCAAAGAGGCAAGTCATCGCTGCGAGAAACAAAGGACGCTCAGTACCGCCTGGCTGCAAACCAGCTGGCCGTGGGGTGCCGAGGGCCTCTCACATGGGCAGCAGTTTCCCTGGCCCACGAGATGGGGGGTGGTTGTTTCTGATCCTTTCCTCCTGGATGGCCTGTGCATGGAACACGCACACATGACCCAGGACTGAGCAAACTGACCAGGCAGGGCCCTGGCGAGCCACTCTGAAGGGACATAGCCTGACAGCGGCCGGGAGCCTACAGGGCCCACCTGCTTTTCCTGCACTTTCTCAGCACAGTCCAATGTTGGAGGGGGATCCTGCTGGCAACCTCCTGCCCTCCTCTTGCTACCCCAGGCCTGCCAGAAAGATTGGAAAGGCAGGCAGGTGTGTGTCTTCAGTGCCAAGAAAGAAGGCAAGAAGGGAAGATGGCAAGCTGTGTTGATGGGGAACCAGAAAAATAAAGGTAAAGTACCACTTAATACAGAGATAAAGATATCAGCAGTACACGAGGTCCTGCCAGCAGAAGGCTACAGGTCAGTGTGAGGACAAGGGCAGGTCATCCCAAGTCACCGAGAGAGTTGGCTCCGGTTCCCCCCTCCTTCTCACTCAGATTATTTCCCTCCCTCTCTGGCTCCTTGATTCCAGCAGATATCCAAGAAGTCCAGTTGTGATACACAATTCCTGGCATAGTGTTAAACCTGGCCTCGTAAACAATTCCTGGACCAGCTTGAGAAGGGCCACAAAGCTGAGCCCCGGGAATCTTGCTTCGATGATCTTTCAACAACAGCAAATATGGACGTATGTGTAATTTCAGTTGCTCTCTGGCTTATGACACAGTAGCTCTGCAAGGCCGCTGGGAACTGCAGAGCCATTCCATCCCCATGTCTGGTGGCCTTCGCTCTCTGCCAGAAAGATGGTGTGACACACCAAGGCTACCGGGAGACCCTCTTTCCTTTTGTTTTCCAATAAAACAGAAATGCCACCTCACCATGTACCACAAGTACTTTAATCCCTTTCATGTTCAGCTGGGCTGCCCATGGCCCAGCTTCCTCACCCTCCAGAGTACGTGTCTCTCCTGGTGGCTTCTCTGTCTCCTGAGTTCATTTGCTGTTGTCCCCAGCAACCCCAGTAGATCCTCCTTCCACGAAACCTCCCATGGTGGCCGTGTTGAGAAATACACATTTCCCTGATGGTGAATGACGAGACACAGACAGTCCTACTGAACAGCTTCCCAGAGTCCCCGTGCGTTCCCTGAGAAGTGAGCCCTGGGGTGGTCAGGATGCGTTAATGGGAAAGGTTGACCAAGGCGAGGCTGCCCCCAGGGGTCAGCCTGATGGCCATGCAGACATAATTACCCCAGGGTCAGGTTGTGGGGTGGGGAGTCCCTAGGTGAAGCTGCAGCCTCACGTTCAACGTGCGGTAGAAAATCAGCATTGCTCACGTTCCAGGTAGGAGAGAGGCATCCACCCTTTACAGGGCGTCCACTATGGACGGAGTCACACGGGGCACCTTCACGTCTTTACTCAGTCGGCTTCAGCAGTGGCCCCACGAGAGACATCTGAGTGGGCTCAATGGGCGGAAGAGGAGACGGAGAGGCTGGGGGCCAGGATCAGTTAGTGGGGCCAGCCCTGGGCAGGGGCAGCTTCACTTGCTAGGGATCTGCCTTCCCGCGGGTTTGACCTGGAGCAGACCCCAGCCCGAGAGTTTTCTTCCTGCCCCGCCCACCAGAAAGCTTTATCTGGGGAGCCTCTGCTCCCTGAAGGTATGCAAACGGCAGCTTCCATCTTGCTGAGGTGAGCTTGTCAGCCAGGCACACAAGCAGCACAAGCAGTGCAGGCAGGGCCGGCTCTGGAATCCACTCTCTGTGCCAGAACCTGGCCCCGGGCAAAGGAGACAGGCTCCCAGAGAACCCTGAGAGCTCAAGTTCTCCTCACTGACTGCTAACCTGTGCAAGGCCAAGCACGAGTATGAAAGCCACCAACTTGCAGCTCAGAACAGAACATTCTGTGCACCGGCTGTCTATCTATCACCTTACCCTGGTATTCCAGAAGTCGCAATGTTCCCATAGTTTAATCATTTAGTGGAAACCAAGCGTTCCAGCCATTACTTTTTACGTACTAGCTTGTTTATTTGAAGTAATTTGCAGCCCTGAGAAAAACAATAATAAGGCAAGTGCTGTGGACAGAGAATGCTTGTAGGAAAGAGTTGGGATGAATAGTTACCCTGTGGGAAAGGCAGAGACCTTTTGGATCCTTCAGCTCTGAAATAGGGTTGCCTCCCTGCATTTTTTGAGACAGACGTCAGCCTCCACGGATAGGAGCAAAAGCAAGGAAAAAGGGCTGCAAGCACTGAGATTTTGTGCAGCTCGTGGCTTGGTGACAGTCAGAGGAAGACAAGGGCGAGAGAGTACATCTCAGAAAGTGCAGCCTGGGAAAGGGAAATAAAATCCAGAGAAGCACTGTCTGTTGTTTTCCAGCGCTCACAATTTTAAAAACAAACTGCCAGGCATGTTTGAAAGGCTCTTGCAGGACATGGCCATGCCATTGAGCCTGGGGTTCTTGTCTTTCTCAGGGCACCTTCACCCTCTGAAAGGGAGCTTCCTTTTTATTCATGCATCCTCGGCCATCTGAAGTCGGCAAAGCCTGCTGACTTCATTTCATAGCTGCAGGTCCAGCAAGGTCGAGAGATTGGGCCTCACAACAGAGGACTATGGGAATGTGTGTGTGTGTGTGTGTGTGTGTGTGTGTGTGTGTGTGTGAGTGTGTGGGTGTGTTGGAGGAAGCTGTTAATAGAACAGATGTTTGTGGGACCGTAGAAAGTTGGAATCTTATAACTGTGAGACTTGAAGAGCTCATGGACTTCAATGCTTTGTTTAAGAGCAAAAAGGCCTCTAGCTTGTTCCTAGAGTCACTGAGTGACTGAGGCAGGGACTGACAACAACCCAACCAGACCTCAGGTCCGGAATCAATAGGTGCATTAGGTACCTCTGAGCCCACAGGTACTGTGCGAGGTCAGAGTTCTTGAAAATATGGACATCAACACTCAGAGAGGTTCCGAGAGTCCTGAGGTCACAGCTGGAAAGTGGTCCATGGTCAGGAATTCAAATGCAGGCCCCCAACTCCCCCACTCTCCAGGCTCCTAACACAGAGCCTGGCCTCATGCCTAATAGGGGCAGGGGCCTGGGACCAGCTCCTGCCTCATCAGGTGGCTGGCACCTCTCCTTTTTCTCCATGGCTACCTCTACAGGGTCCAATCCACAGGGTGGGGCAGACCCCTTTCCTGCCAGGGGTCAGCCAGAACTAGCGCACTGTGGGCCGTCGTGTGTTAAATGAAAGCAGAAACTCCCATTCAGGGTAACTTTAGGGTTAGCCCCCCCGACCCTAAGGGGTGCAGGGGGGAGCCTCTGTGCCCTCAGAGCTCACAGCATGATCCAGGGACCTGCAGCTGCAGCACTGCCCAGGACTTGATGGGAAAGAGAAGTCTCCAGGGCCCCAGACGCTGTACAAAACCCCAGGAGATGGGCAGACGCTTGCGGGCTGCTCTCCCCAGGGCCAAGAAGCGCCACCGGACAGAATCTGGTGGAAGCCGGCAAGAGTGGCCCCTGGGACCCTGCTCGGGGTCCCTGGCCTTCCTCTCAGGCACATTTCTCCCCAGCCCCCAAAGGCAGCCCTGGAAGATCCCCTGCCCCCTCTGCCTCACTGGCCACGGCCTGTCCCTCGCCACACCTGAGCAAAGAGGCCTGTGCCACAGTGGACAGCAGGATCTGGAGCCACGCCTGCAGATGGCCTGAGCCTTGGGGCTGAGCGACTTTTTGAGCTTGTCATTTAGTGCCCAACTGTCCTCCTGTCAGCAGAGAAAAGTGCATAGGAGGGCTGCACAATGTCTCCAGTTCTGTTGCTGTGTAAAAATGGGGGAACTCCCTAGTCCTTAAAACCACCAAACAAGCTGAGGTGGCTCTGGCCATGTCCTCTGCAGGCCTCGTCCTGCAGGCTTGCTTCCAGGCCCTTTGCATGCATTTGCCCCTCTGCATCCTCACACCACTTGATGAGGCAGGTCCTGCCTTTCAGATGGAATACCTTGACCCAGCCAGTAAGCAGGGGCATTCCTCCCCATACCCTAGAGGCTGACACAGGGCCTCAGTTCAAGTGACTGATGGGATGCTTTTGGGAGAGGGGTCATGAGGAGGCTGGAGAGCATTGGGGGGCCTCTGCCTGACTCCCTCCTGAGAGCACCACGTGAGTCCCACGTGGATGCCATGGAGTGGCCTTTCGCACCTCCTTTGTCTGAGGTCTTCCGCTGAGTCTGTGGAGAGGCAGCCTGCCCTGGCTGAAGGCACCCTGTGGCCAAGGGCGATTCTGCAGAGCAAGAGTGGCTGGTGCACCTGCTGGCAAAGGGGTCCGAGTGGATGCCACCGATAGTCAGGCCTCAGCGTGGGCCCTTCCATGCAGGCACGTGTCGGGTGCGCTGCTCTCTGATTTAGGCACAGTCGCAGACCTTGCTTTGGCCAATGACAGGGGAGAGGAGGGTCAGGTATGCTGGGCTCAAGGCCAGGTGTTCTCAGGGGAGGTGGTCAGCCCAGAGCACATGGGGAGGGGCTTCTGACATAGGTGTGATGCAGGGGGTGGGGCACTGCCAGGGACAGGGCTCCAAAGCAGGAGGGAGAGGGAAGAAACACCGACCTCTCCCCCCGACCCTCCGGTTGGCCAAGTCCAAGGAGAAGCCCTGGGGCAGAGCCTGGGCAATGCCCTCCTCCAGGCACCGACCAGAGGGGGCCCAGGGAGCCTGTGCTGGAGAGTGACAAGCACAACTGCACCTCGACTCAATTCCAGATTTTAGCATATTGTACTAGTTGATAGTTTTAGTACTCAAACCTAAATCATTGTATGAAATTACCTTATTTTTTCCCACCAAAAAGGGAAGAACAGTGAGTTAACAGAGGTCTGGATTAGAACTGAAACCCCTTCCTCACTGCACCTGGAGGCGCACCTCCAGCCCCGGCTGACTCCCAGTGCGTGAGGGTCTCTCAGCCCCTGCTGAACGGCTCCTCTTTGCACAGTCTGATGGCCTCCCCGTCACTGAACCCACTCACTGTCTAACAGATGCTCAGACCACCCAGATGTTTCAGATAAAGGATCCACCTTTCAGAAATGTGAAGCCATACTGTCCATGGGGGAACATCTGAGGGGACCTGGGTCAGGGTGGAGGTGCAGGGAAGTCAAGTCCTGGGGCTTTGCTTGGGGGGTGTGGCAGGGTCTGGCCGGGGAAGGCTATGGGGAGGGGGGGCGGGGCTGATACCACATCTGCAAGGCTGGAGGGCGCAAAGCCTGGCACCCTCGGGTACCAGTAAATTGTCCATGTGGACCACAAAACACCCTCATGCCAACTTGCTGAATAACCATGCACTGAGCTGAGGAGGGGATGTGTCTTCTGTGGAATTTATCTAAGCAATTTTTAGTGTTTGTAAACATCCTTTAAAGAAGACTTTTCTTAGCAAAGAGCAGCAGCGTACACCAACTAAAAGTTTACGGATGATTACATTTTGTACTTTGATGTTGTTCCTCCCTCAGAGTGGGTTATATGATTTAAATACACCTCCGAGGGACTCACTAGCTCAAACCTGACTCAGAAACAGGACTCCAAGCTACTCTCCAAGAGGGCACCCCAGGACCACCGTCCCAGGAATCACACTCCCGTACTTAATGCAGGCCTGTGGCTCCAGTGAACCAACAGAATCCAGCAGGGATGGCACCACGCCTATGTAGGATGCTCAGGGGGAGGCCGCATGGGGAGGGAGAGCTGCTCAGACATCCTGTCACCTTGGCCAAGTCCAGTCTTCCACCAGGCCCTCCAGGTACCATCTCAGGCAGCTCCAGGTGGAGCAAAAGGACTGCAGAGCCCAAGCGAGCCAATCATGAGAGACAGTTTGGGGATGGTTTGTTCTGCAGGGAAACTGAGACAATTGCCAAAGTCCTCAAGCTGCTGAGGGACCCCTGGGCCTACCTTCACTTCAACACTTGCTGCTGCCAGGTCTCCCCAGGCCCTAGGAGTATCAGACACACTGGAACCTTCAGAAGCCATCCTGTCCCCCCAGGAACACCCCACACCCAGGTCAGTCCTCAGTGGCTGACTGCTGTTCCCATCCCCATGAGGCCCCATCCTGCTTCTATGCAGGATGCGCTACGGTTTCCTGCTTTCTGCAGAAGAGAGCCAAGACCCTCCCACTGTGTAGTCCGTGTTCACAATTTCACTGCCTGCTCCTTGCTCTTCCTCTTGCATCCTTCTTGAAGTGAGTGCTTCTCACTGTTTGTCTTCCTATTGATTTTTTAAAAATTGGTGTTGCTTCTTGTAAAGTTTAACATCTTCAAATTGTCTAGGATCTATATTCCGATACCAGATGGGCACTCGGCAAATGTGCTTGGTGATGATGGTGACCATGGTGATCAAATGATGACGATGATGATGAAAGATCAAATCCTACCCCAGCTCCTATGACAGACACCAAACCAACATTCCTGCTTACATGGTTCTACTTCTCCCTCTCTCATTAAGCATTCAAAGTGCAGTTGTTATAGACTACATGGCAGGATGTAAGAATGATGTGCGTCCATCCTCCAAAGAACACAGCTTCCTTCCACCCAGTGAGACCGTAGAGTGAGCCTGTCCCAAGTACCACGATGGAGTCAAGGTATTTCAGGTGAAACCCTCTCCCTCTCTGTGAGGAACACTCAGGCTTGTAAACAGATCTCCACAATATGTAAGAGGAGACTTGAGAGGGTAGAGGAGGAGGCCCGTGAAGAAGTGGGAGGAGATGCGCCTGATGTTTGGAGCAGGGCAGGGCAGTGAAGCAACAGGAATCTGTTGGTCCCAATAGTCTCCAGGGAAAGGGGATAACACGATGACACCGGTGTCATGAGAAGGTAATTGACTGCCAGCAATGTGGGAGGTGGGGATGACAACAGGGGGGCAGACAGGCAGCTCAAGACCAGCACAGAGGGGCTGGAGGGTCTAGATCTGAGAAGAGGAGACCCTGCACCAAAGGTGCGGAGGAGAGAGACAGGTATGGAGGAGAGGGACAGGTGGGGAGGAGAGGGGACAGGTGTGGAGGGGAGGGACAGGTGGGGAGGGAGGAAAAGGTGGGGAGGGAGGGACAGGTGGGGAGGGAGGCACAGGTAGGGAGATAAAGAGATGTTTCTGCTGCAGGGAGGGCAGGTCCAACTACAGGGGCACTGCTGGCGGCTGGTGACTGTAGAGGAGCGAACAAGGTCTAGCCCAGGCCTTGGCCCATCGGCCAGGCTGTCATGGGGGCTGAGAGGTACAATAGTCCCATTGTCCTGGAATAGGCTGCCGGAATTGGGTGGACAGCTTCTTCTCCAACAGCATAATCAGGATTGGTGCAGGACAAGGGCTTCTGCTTGGGCAGAGGAGTCCCTGATGGCCAAGGCTGGGTGGCCCAGCAAAGGCACAGGGCTTCACCCCCGGCCCACATTTCCCTCTGGCTTCCTCAGCTGCCCCTGGGTGGGTAGTGGTTTCTCCGCAGTGTTCTCTGTGCTTTTGAAGAACCTGGGGGCCCAGGGGCCTGGAGACCACATGGAGGGAGAGTGCCTGGTAGTCCTGGCCCTGACTGCACGGGGAATGGGAGCATGGGCTCTGAGGCTGCCCAGTAGGACCCCAAACCCCCGGCTAGCCAAGCTGAGCATGTGATGACTATGGGCCAACCAACCCATCCGTGGGCTTTATCTCATCATTGTTTTGGGCCCACAGAATCAGAACTTGAGTGATTTGCAGAAATCCAAGGACAGAAAATGAATGCACAATGGTTTTTAATGGGTCTCCCGATAGCAGTGCCTAATCCACCATCAGTGTCCTCCTTCCTGGAATTTTAGCATCGAATTCCTCTCCATGCAAAGAGTTCCAGGAATCACTTTGCTGCTGTGAATCACTCTACAGAACTTTGATCTTGCTGAGAAAGAGGATGCTTTCTCCAGTCTGTTTCTTTTCTTTCCATTTTGCTATTTATTGCTATATTAATGTGCTGCTTACAATTCTATTCACCTGTGCTTTATCATAATAAAAATCCAACAAATTTGAAATCATCCTCCAGAATTACTCCCACTCAGGAAAGACATGATGTAAGTGAATGTCATCTAGGCCACCATCACAAAGTTGGGGGATAACTGCAGAGACCACAAAAAAAGCTGAATCACTTCAACCACAGAGCTTGCAAACTTCAACCCAAAGCAAACTCCAAACACTGAAGAAAAAGAATCATGAAAACCGGCAGCAAATCCCACCTCCCCTTGAGGTGATAAAGTAAAACCACATCAGTCACTTGGTATGAGATACAGAAATGCTCAGCGGTTATAGGATTAGAGCCCGTCTGGAGGGAAAAAAGCTCCTAGGTCTTTTGAACAATGTTCCCATGACTGATTTTACTGTCTCCACTGAGGTTTTCAGACCACAAGAAACATGCTTGCTTTCCTATATTTCACTGATCTGCAGTCCCCACATCCAGAAGCTGGAGAGAGACAAATGTATCTATTCTGTGCAACAGGAAGCCACAGCAGCAATAAGAAAGAGAACTTGGCTTTGACCAAAATATTACATTACCAGACAATTAGGCCAGGTTCCAAACGTCACGGGCAGGTAGACCCCACGTTCTGATCACATACTCCCAGCCGCCCTGGAAGCAGCCCCAAGGTGCCAGACAGCCCTTGGCCAGCCTTGAAAACAAGGATCCAATGGGTGTGGGACACAGCTGGACGCCCCCCTCCCCTACCCAAACACTCACCTGCAACAAGCCACTCAGGCCCGCAAGAACCCGTCAGGAGTCCACACCTAGAACTGTGCTCCAAACAGTAATTGCCAACTGAATGAATGAAGAAACCAATGGACGAATGAATGAGGGAATGAATGAATGAGTAGCCCATCTCCCACCCCCAAACCCAGTAGCCAAGGGCCGTGCCCACCTCCCCACCATGAGGTGGAGAAGCAGCAGCCCCTCCCAGGCCCAGCTCACAGAGGCTCTAAAGGTCTTTGCTGCCTGTTGGGCTGGAATCATGCAGCCCTGGGGGTGTTTCCAGCAACTTCCAGCAGGAAATCCACCTCCTGGAATCCAGACTCTTGCAAGCAGCCCTCACCCCTCACAGATGACTGCTGGCCACACCCTCTTCGTCGCCTGGAAGAGAGAACATAAATCAGGAGCTCTTCATGTGCACACCTTATTTGCCAAGAGAAGAGAAATATCTCCTGGAAGATAAAGAACGAAAGTTTGAGCTAGATTTAAAAACAAGGCTGCTTCCAAAGACCAAGTATAACTTTGCCCTACAACAGAAATCAAAGATTCCTCATGGGTCCAGGCATATCCCCGTCCCCAGCTGGTCTCTCCATACAGGATCACACCTCACTGCCCCAGTTAGGCTGTCAAGTGTCTTCTCAGTGACTGCGGAAGGACAGTTTCCTTTTGACCTCTGGGGGGACACACCCCATGAGGAGTGTACGAGCTGATAGCTTGGAGAAACCAACAGAAAAGCTCAAGAACTCCGAAAAGAAGCGAAAATAAATATCTGCTCCCTGAACTGACCTCACAGCCTTGCTTTGTTTGCCGACAGCCTTGCTTTGCTTCCAAAAAACTCTACCGCTGTTTTTAAATGGCTCTCTGTGAGCCTCGAGAGCAATACCCATTGTGCCACTGAGGCTAATGTTTTCATTAAATGTATAATACCTGGAATGACAGCCTTTAAAATTAAAACAAATCTTGGCAATCATTTTGTCCTCTTGTCTTACCAAAGAGAGAATGGAAGCCCCAGCTCCTTGTGTGTACGAGGGTTGCCTGACCCCCAGAGCTGCTGCCTCTTTCATTTCTGTATTCGTTTCATCTTTACAACAGCGTTTCTGCCAGTGCAATTTTTTATAGCCATGATCAGATGCAAACAATTTTGTCTGAACTAAAAGATGAGCGTGATTGACACTCATTGCCCTGGGGTGGGCACAGCCTTGCTTCGGGCCTACAAACAGCTGGCATCTGTCTTGCTTGGTGAAGCCTGTGGGGTACATAGGGCTCCCTAACCAGTGTGCGCTGTCACTCCTGTGCTGGAGCCTACTGCAGCGCTGAAGACCCTGACCTCCAAGGTCACTGAGTGACATGGGGGCATGCAACAGAATGTCAAGGAAAAGAAGTAAGAGACAACCAAATGCAGGGGAAGATGAGCTTCTTAAAAAATGTTGCACGTGGTTTTGTATATTGCATGGTACGTACCCCTCAGAGATGTAGAAAAGGCGAGAAGGAAATACACCAAAATGTGGAGATGGCCCATTACAGCACTTTTTTCTTTCCTGTTTTTGTGTTTTACAAGTTTTCTGCAATGAATACATAAAACTTTTATAAACGTATAAAGTTATGAAAGTAAGTCTTCCTTCCCAGATGTGTGGCACAGCAAGTAGTGTTAGGCCCTGGAACCAGACAGCCTGGTCCAAATCCACCAGTCCACTTGATTTCTATGATCTTTGACAAACTCCTTCATCATAAATACAGTATTACTGTCATTAACATTCATCCAGTGCTTTCTAGATGCAGGGCATCGTGCTAAAGAGTCTGCATGGATCACCTCACCGTGCATGCGATAATTAGTTTATCTAAGCATTACCACTTAGAGTTGTTGGAAGTATGAATACGATAATGTGTTTATAAGCACCGTGCATTTTATTACCTATCCTATCCTATTACCTATTCATTTTAATAGCATTAAATGCTTGTTCACACCTCCCACAAAAAAATTAAGCACAAGCTTTGGGGCTGGCACTATGTCCAAGCATGCATTTTTTTTTTTTCCCTGTAAATTTTCCTAGCCCCTGGGGCTCCAACAGGTGCCCCTACTGTAAATTCTAGTCCGAGAAAGCCAAGTTTCTTTAGGTCTGCCAAGTGACTATTCTACAAGGTTCAGTGGGCCAGCAGGAGGGTCTGCCGCCTGCTCTATGCAATGCTCTGCTACATTTACTCATTGAAGGGTACATTTTAAAGTAATTATGCCCCATTTGTGTTTGCTATAGCATGCTGTGGCAAATGGTCATTAGGCCAGAATGCAGACTGCTGTAGAGACCCACCCTGCAAGGCTCCACTTCAACCAGGAAAACTCAAGGTTTTGAGCAGCCGAAGGTGAAATAGGAATGAAACTTGGGCACAAACACAGCTGAATTATTTCACTGGGCCTCTGTCAAGGAGGATTTTAAGAGCTGATGAATGTGAAACAAGACGTTTTCCTTACAGTAGAAATAATTAAGTTTGTACAGTCCTGTTCTGTTAATTCTTTCATGATTTGGAGAGAACTTAAAAAGTGGCACCCAATCAGCTACCTGGGACTGCTGAAAAATCGGTAGAATTTTCTTCTTAGAAAAACAGCACACTACCCCTCCTTTGCCTATAAGGCTCAATGGACCCCTGGGCAGCTTGCTAACAGCAATCTAGCCCCGTGTATATTTCCCCTGCCAAAAGCAGTGTAGTCAGGCACCAGCGTGAAATCAAAACATTGGTCTAATAAAAAAGATTGATTCGCTCAGTACATTCCCCCCTACATCCTCCTTAAGGAAAGTCTTTGCCAAAACAGATTTCAATTATTTTTCTCCTATAAGTCTTTCAAAGCTGCTGTGAATAGCAGCCCTCCTCACAACTCTGATGTGGGCAGAGAACACTCGAAATAGTAGATAGCAGATGCCGGCCCCACTCAGAATTGCTCACACCTATTTGTGTAGATGCTGCCTTCCCATTTTTGCTCAGATCTTCTAAGTTCTATCACAGCCATGACAAAATGATGACTCACACTTAAATGCAGTCATCATGTCATACGCGATATTAATACCTTGGTGACATTGCTGTAAGTGCCATTCCTTTAAGAGGAAAAGGTTCCTGAGAGCAGTCTGCCACCATCCTCAGGGACCACAAAGGGCAGCGCCTGCAGAAGGCAAAGCTCATTGTGCAGGAAGGCGCTGGCTGCATCCTGCAAGCTGTTCTGATAAGCAGCTGTTGGAAAGGAGGGGGCAGAGGAGAGAGAGGGGCAGGGGAGGGAAAGGCCTCTGTTATCAGGTTGGATGGCCAGCTGCTGCACTGATGTCTTATCCCAAGTATGCTCCTGTCTTGAGAGTTTAAAATTTTTCCTAAAGGGAGAGAAATAGGAGCAGGGCTCAAGTTCTGCCCTAATACCCAGCTGGCGTCCCCTCCCCCACTTCCAGCACCCCAGGAGCCTGTAATTCAGCCCCAACAGGAAGATGGAACAAGTGCCATCGAGTTCGTGAATTTCAGAAGTCAACAGCCCTGCAAACCACCTCCCCGCAGACAAAGATCCCCTGCCTTCAATAAAGAGAGTAAGTTTGTTTCAGTACGTTTATTGTAAAACTCAAAGCTGCAGCAGCATAATCCTTTAGAAAATGAAGCATCACCCGTGTCCGTTTTGAAACAGCAGTGCATACTGCTAAATCCGTCAGAGCTCCTGTAACTGTTGTACAAGTCCAGGCCGCCTGGCCTTGCCTTTCTCCTCCTTTCTGCCGGGAGTACAGGCTGCTGAGTCACTCCTGCCCGGCCAGTCCGTCCTTCTCGGCCGCGCGGCCAAGGTCCCGCCTCCGGCCTTCCTGGGCGAGCAGCCGCTCCCCACACTTGTAGAGTCCTGGGCTGGGGCCAGCCTGCCCCTGCCGCCGCCGGGCCCCTCCTCGGGAGGGAGCCGCACCTCCTCGCCGCTCTCCACGCGCCCCCGCCTGCCAGTCTCCACGCCGCACTCCGGCGCCCTCGGAGGGCGCATCCACAGAGCCAGCCCCGCGCTAGGCGCCCCGGGGCGTCACCACGTCGATCAGACCAAGGATACCCGCGGGGCTGTCACTCGGGGAGGGTGATATTGGGCACCCAGTCGTTGACGCTGCGACTCTCCTCGCAGAACAGGCTGAGTTTCTCCAAGGCGGGGTCCTTCCATGCGTCCTCGTTGGGGTTCTGCGGGGAGAGCGCAGAGGTCAGCCTGGCTGGCCACTGGCCGATGACGGGGGCGGGGACGACATCGGGACGAAGGCGACACTCACCGAAATGAGGATGCAGTGCAGGTCCCCCGGCGCACCCGCCTCGTCGCCGGTACCCACGATCGCCGCCAGCCTCTGCACGTCGCCCACGCGCACGATGTCTATGTCGTTCTCACAGCAGAACGCCTGGATCAAAGTGAAGTGGATCTGCAGCGCAATGTCGCCCTCGTCCTCCTCGTCGGCAGCCAGCACGCAGAAAGTCACGTTGTCGGGGTCCCTGCGCGGGCGAGCAGGAGGTGGTGAGGTCGGGTCGGGGAGCCCGGGGTGTCCCTCGCCGCCATCTCCCCGGTCTCCCTGCCGCTCCTCCCGCCCCGCTCGCCTTGCCCGGGCCGCGTCTATACTCACACGTTCAGAACTTTGGCGGACTCGTAGACGCCGGCGGTGAGGCAACCCTGGCGTTGCGCAGACAGCAGCAGCTCGTGCAGCGCTTTCCCGGCGCCCTGCATCCTGCGGACGACCCAGCGCCGTGAGCGGGGACTAGCAGGAGGGTGCGCCGGGATCCTCAGGCCCGGGGACGCACCCCCAGCGCCCAAGTCCGGCGCGCCAGTCCAGTGCCGTACCCCCGGCCCAGCCGGCACACTCGCGCCCGGCTCCCACCCAGCGGGTTCCCACCCCAGCGGGCCCGAAGACTGACGCCCAACCAGCCGCGACCAGGGCAGGATCAGGATCCCCGAGCCCAAAGACCTCCGACGCTCGGCGCCGAGCTACCTGGCCGTGCTTTCGGGAACCGTGTCCTGGCCGCGAACTTCTTCCAGAGTCATGTTGCGATTGGCGAGCAGCAAATTATCCACAAGAGGAGAGGGCGGAGCGGACGCGAGCGAAGACAAGAAGGTCTACTACCCAAACCGGCGCGCCTACCACCAGCTAGTTAGACTCGGCGCCGCCGCGCGCCCTTATATAGGCTGGGCCCTTGGCACAGCCAGCTGGCGCGAGCCTGCGCGCCCATTGGCCCGCGCCTGCTTTCTGATGCAAATGAGGCGGCGGCCGGAGGCTCGTGCCAGAAGGCCACGTGGGGAGGGGTGCGGGGGATGACAATGCCTCAAATCTGCCGCTTTTGTCGGGGTGTTACCAGGCAGACTGGAGCCTGCAGATTTCATCTCGCCTTTTTGTTTTTCTTAAGTCCTTAAAAGGAAAAAGTTTTAAAAAAAGAAAAAAAAAACCTTGCTGACTAATAGTACGCTGCAATTTGTGAAACGCACCTTTGTGGAATCTAATGGATTTTTTTTTGCATTTATTTTTGTTGCTACCTTTCTATTTTTTCTTTACTTTAAATTTGGAGTCTATGAGACCATTGCTTTTAAACCGGAACCTAAAGTAAAAACACGCAGCGCTGGCTTTAAGCTTGCAAAAGGCCTGAGTGCAGCCCCCTCCAGCTGACACTACGGCCCAGAGCGCGAGGTTCTCCTAGCACAAACAAGGCCCCTACCCGGGCGAGCTGAAAGGTCCTAGCCAACCTCCCCGCCCGCTGCAGAGCGCTGCGGGGCGCCCGGGCGCGCGAGCAGATTGCGGCCGGCGCACGCGGCTCGTTTGCATTTCTATGGAGGGTGCATAATAGCGGAGATCTGGCGTGTGGCGGTTTGTAGGAGGGACAATCGAGGCTTTCTCTTCATAGCGACACTGTCCACCTGCCGCTGGGTGGGGTAGGAAGGGCCCGCCGCGCGTGGAGGTCGCCAGGCTGCTCGGCGCGTGGGGGTCGCGGCCGCGTGCCGCTCCTGTGCCCCTCGATGCGCGCCCCCTACACGGGCCCTGCTGAACGTTTGCATGTAATGCCGCCCACCCAGTTCTAGCACAAGTGCGGAGCAGCAGTGGGAGTTGGAAGGAACACCTGGCTGCTGCACCGTCTTCACAGCCGGGTGCGCTCCGCCCGGACCTCTAGGCTCCAGGCCCCAAGAGCTTGGGGAACGCGGCTCGGAATCCCTTTCCCGGGGCGCCATCTACAGGCCGGCCGGAAAGACCCTGACCATCTCCCTCCTCCACACTTTCATTGAACTCTAGGGACTTGGCCTCCGGCCCTCTGGTCAAGAAACGGCCCTGGTAGGGTCGGCTGAGCCCGGTCCAAGCTGCACATTAATGAAGGCAGAGTAAGGACTGCAAAACCCACCCAGGGAGGAGGTGGGGACGAAAGGAGACCCCAACCCAGTACTGACAGAGGAAGAGCCCATAATTCTTAGTCTATTTCAAAATGTTTTATTGACTTAAATATGCATATATTAAAAGCTCGTATTCCAGTAATAGAAGAATAAAACTAAACGAGAGCTTGAGAGCGTTTAATAGACATTGCTTGGCTGTGACCATTAAGGACCTATAAGCCTGCACCTTCAGACGGTTCACTCACTGAGCTTATCACTTTTGGTGTCTGCATCTCTCTGCGCTACACTGAAATGCGCGGTGGGGTGCATTCCATTGCACCTCCCCCCTTTTCTAGATGAGGCCTTTGAGACTGGACAGGACAGTTGGCGGACGGAGCGGGTTGATTCGCTGGGAGCCCAGACTGCTTCAAGACAGAGGAAATAACAGGTAAGGAGAACAACCGAGTGTGCTGGCATCTTGCGCCCCCCGGTGACCAGCTGGCAGAGGACAACCGCAAAAGCAGACCTCTTCCTAGATGCCAAGAATTGGGTGTTTGCTCACCTAACATCCCTGAAATCCGACGTGTCTTTTTTTTGGGGGGGGGGGGGGAATATAGCTGATTTACAATGTTGTGTTACTTTCTGCTGTACAGCACAGTGAATCAGTTATACATATACATACATCCACTATTTTTTAGACTCTTTTCCCATACAGGTCATTACAGAGTATTGAGTTCCCTGTGCTATATATACAGTAGGTCCTTATTAGTTATCTATTTTATAAATAGATAGTAGTGTGTATATGTCCATCCCAATCTCCAGTTTATCCCTCCCCCCCTTTCCCCTGGTAACCATAAGATTGTTTTCTAATCACAGGAGCCAGGCAGCACCATGTGGCATTTATTTGCTACCGTTTCCTTTCTTTCTTTGTTGGTGGTATATAAAATAATGGTGTGCCTTGATTGGATAAAATGTATTTATTTTTAAATGATTGAGACTTAGGTATTGCTCTTTTTAAAGTATTAAACATTTCTTAAAATGCGTTACTTCCAGGTCCGTGGGAAATGTTGCAAAAATGAGACTTATCTGACATCTTAGTGCTTACCCTCCCCCCCCCATTTAAACACTAGAAATCTCCCCACACCCCAGCCTCAGCCCCTTCTCCCAGAGGAAGGCCACTGAGGAGCGGGGACAGGAGACAGCATTTCCAGTTGGCACTGAGCCAACCTGGAGGAAGAGGGCTGATTGACAACCCCCTGAGGCTATTCAACTTCACTCACATTTTTAAGGTATTCAGTTTCAGGAAAACTGCCTTTCTGACACAGGATATGGCTTCACATGGGTTTATCAGGTCAGTCTGAATGGCCCAAAAGCCCTCATCTCAATTAGGAAGGAAACATTTTGTCTGGAGGCTAAGTTGGTCCTCCACCAGACCCCCACCCCACCCCACTCCTGCAGTTCAGACAAGTACAGAGGCTGTTGGGTCTGGGACAGCCCATATCCAGTTTGCTGGTCGGACTATAGGAGAGGGGTGGGCAAAGCTGGCACCCCAGTCCAGGTACCTTCAGAAGCCCTCCTGGCCCACCCTGAGATAGAAGACAATTGATGATAGCAAATGCCCACCTGTCCCCCTCTGTTGCCACCACGCCCCCAAACTGCATTCAACGCATGTGTCAGCCTGCTGCAGGCCCCAGCCCTAGGAGCCTGTGATGTCACCCAAGCACCCCTAAATCTTCCTCTGAACCTTAATCGTGAAGGTGATGGTGACTTCATTAACAGGACATCCTCAGAGATGCTCTGTTTTAAAAGCCCTTTGGAAATGTTTAGATTTAGCTGTTTTTATGAACACGTCTCCGTCACTCTCATGGCCTGACTAAAATGTTGGTGGAGATCACCGTTCATTTGGGTATGGAAAGTAGTGGGTTTTAAGTAAGCAGTAAACTTATGAGACAGTCCCTCTTGCAATTTCTGAAATTATTTGCTTTTGGAACATGCGCAAGCCCTGTCATTAAATTGCAGGTTCATTCCCTTTATGAGGACCGGCCCCACAGAGGCTACAGGGCACAGACGGGTTGCCCAGGGCTCCGTGCTGCCTGCAGGTAAGGTTCCTTTAGCCCATAGGATGTCTTAGGAAACGTCCAAGTCATTGCCCCCTTTCAAAAACCAGCAACTCTCATGTAAAATCTGGATGTCCAGCTTCTCTTGGAAAAGATGAAGATTTGGCCACCGTGTGCCTGCAGCCAACACCCCCACCCCCACCACCCCGGTAACCACAAGGTGGAGGGGGGCACTGGGACCCCCAGACTGAGCACTGCTGTTCAGTTCAGCAGAGGCCCCCCCATGCCCCTGCAAAGACACCCAGATGTTTTGTTCATGTATGTTACCTGCTCGTCCCCTTTGCATTTGCAATCTCTGAGAAGAAACTGAAGTTTGAACAGCAAAATATAGGGGCCAGGCTCTTAAAAGATGAGCTCAAATGGAGTGTGCACTGTTTGTGTCCCAGATTCTGCAGGCCGTGTCTCCGATGTTGGCCCAGGGCCGTTGGAGCAATCTGCGTTGGCCCCTTTCCGCGTGGTCCAGACCTTGCTCTCACTCCCCCGACCCCCACCCCATCCAACCCCTTCTCTAGGCCTTCTTGAGTTTTAAGAAGAGTGTTAGGTTTTTTTTCCCAAAAACTCATGGACGGTGGGGTGAACAGCAATAACTCAGTGACAATACTACATTAACTCAGTGAAGAAAGCAAATCTTGGTGCAAGACACAAACCTATTGCTTAAAACCCAACAGCGTCATGGCAAATGCATCCCAAAATCTAACAGGAAAGGTACGGTGCCGCCAGCCCTGCGCCCACCCACTGCCACGCCCTGGTAGCGGTGCAGGCCCCCCCAACCCCAGGTGAAATTTGAGGGCTGTAGATGTGGAGGCTTCAGATGATAGCTGGGACAGCAAGCAGGAAACAGAAAAAGGGAAATCCCCACATAGCACAAGCCGGACCTCTGTGGTCAGTCCCCGTGTGGAGAGGGCTTTCTGGAAGGAGCAGTTATTCTTGGGTGAGCAATTGCATAGCGTGCGTGAGAGTCACATTAGCTCAGTGAAATCCCTGAAATAACTGGGAGAGGGGCGATCGTTCATAGATTTGGTACTTTGTCTATCATGAGTAGGAAATGATCTGCGATACATGTCACAGCCATAGTCAGTGACGCTAGCTGAGAACCCTGACAAGCCACGTATGTGCTGTCCTTCCAGGATTAGCCATGTGCCCAAGTCTTCTGAACCTCAGTTTCGCCCCCTATGAAATGAAGATCTGCCCTTTGCCCTTCGTGAACCTCAAAGGGTGTTTCTAAAGGTCACAACTGGTCACCATTTGGCTCACATTCGGGTTTTGTTTGGTGGGCAGTGCTCTAAAACGACTCACAAATTCAGGTCTGACTTGTTTGTTTGTGTAGGTGGGAGTGGATGGCATGCACTTTCCATATCACTCTAGACATCTCCCAAATATCACATTAGACCTGCTGACACATTTAGTCCCTGCCTGGCTCCAGTAAGCATTTGAGTTTGGGGTAAACTTTCACCAATGTACAGCTAGCTGGAATGCTGTGGTCATCTTTCTGAAAACATTAACATATAGCATATTATAGATTACTAGAGCCACCGAACTTCCTAACTGAAAGCCCTCCTTTATGTTCTGAAAGACAATTTAAAGTGCCTAAATACCCAGAAAGGACAGTAAGATGTTGGAGGCTGCAGTTAGCAGAACAGAACTCGAAGCCAGTTTTTGCTGCTTACTTTACTTTACTTTGACCTTAAGCAAAAAGTTAGTGAATGGTTTAAAGTGTTCATGCTTGTCAACTTATTACATCTACTTTTCTTAAGTTCTCCTAAAGAATTGCATTCAAAAGTGTATATTAGGGACTTCCCTGGTGGTCCAGTGGTAAAGAATCCGCCTTCCGATGCAAGGGACGTGGGTTCAATCCCTAGTCAGAGAACTAAGATCGCACATGCTGAGGGGCAACTAGCCCCTTGTGCCACAACTACTGAGCTTGCACACCTCAACTAGAGAGCCCACGGGTGGCAAACTACAGAGCCCACACGCTCTGGAGCCCACGCGCCACAACTAGAGAAGAGAAAACCCGCACGCCACAACTAGAGAGAAACCCAAGTGCCACAACGAAGAGCCCGTGTGCCACAATGAAAAGATTCTGCATGCCTCAATGAAGATCCCGTGTGCCTGCAACTAAGACCCGACGCAACCAAAATAAATAAATACATAAATAATTTTTTTAGAAAGTGTTTATTTCAAGGAAATGTTTATTGCAGTATTTCTTTTAATGGTGCAACTCAGGAGCCACAATAGAGGCTGAGTGTTAATTCATGGTGTAGGCGTAGAGGAAACATTACAAGACCATAAATAAATTTTTTTTTGTTTTTTTTTGTGGTACGCAGGCCTCTCACTTTTGCGGCCTCTCCCGTTGCGGAGCACAGGCTCCGGACGAGCAGGCTCACGGCTCACGGGCCCAGCATGATCCCACGGCATGTGGGATCTTCCCGGACCGGGGCACGAACCTGGGTCCCCTGCATCGGCAGGCGGACTCTCAACCATTGCGCCACCAGGGAAGCCCTAAATAAATGTTTTGAAGAGTATTTCATGGCATGATAAAGCCTCAGATGGAACTGGGAAAAGCAAGATTCAGATCTGTGTGTTTCTGATTGTGCAAAAACATTTAGTGCACATGACTATCATTGTACAAAGAAATCAAAATAGAAATGGTGGTTATATCTCAATGTAGTGATATTATAGATCATTTTTTTTCCCTCATGATGGTTTTCTGCAATTAGATATTCTGCAATTCAGTTTTATATAATACAAATTGAAACTTCTCACGGATAATAACCTCATCAACCCAACTCCTGCTTCGGGCATTATTCCGAGCGATTTTTGACCATATGGTAACAGATCAAGAAGCCAGCCGTCTGCGGGGCTGTGCTTCTAGGGAGGGAGAGGCAAGAGCAAGACATTTGACTCCTGAGCTACTCATCTTGCCGTTTGATGCAGGTCTGTTCCCAGCTGAGTGAAAATGGTGATATTGCACTCAGAGGTTAACTCTGGAATGACTGGGATGGAGTTTCAGGCCACACACCGGAGGCACGCAGGAGGGCCCAGCAGGCAAATACCTGGGCAGGTGCCTTTCTGCAGACAAGCTGTTCACCAAGGTGTGCATCTTAGCAAGTAGCAATGGATAAAGTTCTTTCACTCCTTCTTTGGCAAAAAATTCTACTTTCCAGAAAGGAATTACAGCAATAAATTAGGAAAATATTGTTTACATAATATATCAGGAATTCCAGAAGTTCAAAATATTTAAGTATTCTCAACCTATTTTGGACTCTTGTAGGTACAATTTGATTATTCGGTGTTGAATGTCATTTATTTGAAAAGAGTGGGGCAACTCTTGAGTGTGTTCTTAGTAGTACTATTGGTATTAAAGTTTTATTTACCAGACTTTTATAGGACTTGCTATGTGCCAGGCACTATTCCAAGCACTTTGAAAACATCATTTAAAACTCACTGTGACCCTCTTAGGGAGGTACTTTTGTCACTATTGTTGGATGAAGAATACAGTGAGGTTAAGCCTTGAAGTGACAAAGACGGACTGCGAACCCAGAGGGGCTGGCTATGGAGTTCCTGCCCGTCACCAAGAGGGGTGAGACAAAATTCTCTGTAAAACCTTTTCTAGAGCCTTTGGGGAAAACCACTTGGTCCACGAAGGATAAGGATATCATCTAATGAAAAGATTTCAAAAAAATACTTGGCTCGCCTTAGGCGCCCCTATCTGACGGTGCCTGTGGTGGATTTCATGATTGCAGGGTGCCATCTTGTGGTCAAGGAGAATATAGCTGGATGCCCTGAAAAGTAGCCTCTTTACACCTTGATCTAAAGCCTTTGTTTCTAGGGAGCCTGCAGACTCTGGTCACACACTTCTGTTAATTTGCAGAAGCAGCGGCCTCATCGATGTGCAGCCTCTGAGAAGTCAGGCAGGTCTAGAGGACGCTCCTGTAGGTTTTTCTACCAGTAGAGATGCAGGGCGTGAACATACAGAGACACACCAACAAAGGGGAAATCAGAGCCAACCACTGGGAACATTGTGTCAGCTGTAATACTCCTGCCCACTTTACAGATGGTAAAACTGAGTTTCAGGGAGACTAATGGCATGCCCAAGATCATACAGCTAATCACAGAGCTGGGATTCTGACTGCCCGCTGCCAGACCTCATGCAAACCTCCTGTTTATGCCACTGCACTGTGGGTAGAACCTGGGCTCACCGCTAGACAGCTCCTCTGAGACACAGCCCATATAGCATATAGCACTTAGCCATGCAGGGGGGGAAGCCCAGTGACTCATATACCTGTTTTCCGTTCAAATTAAAAATGCTCTGAATCTCCCCAGGTCCTTTGGTGTTCTGAACTCCCCTCATCAGCCACATGAAGTGAAATATATGGATTATTTTTTTTCTTACCAACTCATAGGCAAATTTAAACTGGAAGGGACCTACAAGGTACCTTTCTCCAAAATAGTGCCAAGTTTGAGCACAGACAGAACCCCACAAGACGTCCACCTCAGAAAAGGGTAGCTCCACGGGCTGGTGTGCTCCTGACTCATCCGCCTCCATCTGTGATCATACTCTTGGCAGTAATAGCAGTGCCAGCTCCTTCATCTCCAAAGGACTCAGCTCCAACCCAGACCTGCAGCATCAGCTTCCCCCAGGAGCTTGTCAGCAGTGCAGAGCCTCAGGCTGTGCCCAGCCCTCCAAACTGAGAATCCTCATCTTAGTAAGATCAGGGTGATGCCTGTGGCATGCAGGTGTGTGATGCGCTGCTGGAGCCACTGGCCAAGGGTGATGGACGTGAACCAGGCCAAGAGACGGGGTGGGAGAGGGGACTTACCTGCCTTCCAGGTGGCAGGAACACCAGGAGGGCACTGTAAAGTGGACAGTGCAGCACAGGCTGAGGACAGAAAGGACAGCTAAAATCAAGGAGCCATTCCGGACTATAATAGGTTTGGGATATTTGAGGCACCCAGCAGAGGCCACAGTGGAACAGTGGAGGACGTGGGACATCTGAACTGGATGCACAGCCTTGAGACTCATCAAAGCCATGGCCATTTGCCAAATGACCTCTGAATTGGAGAAAGGGGAAGGTGGCAAGCAACTAGTCTCCCCTCCCAAGTCCACTCCCCCTTATTGCATGGAATAAAGTTCCGCCTTTGCAGGGGGTCTCCCGGGTGGACGTTGCATTCCCGATCTCCCTTGTCACCAGACCCTGCTCTGGCCAACGGAGTATGAACTTGCATGTCACTTGCTCAAACAGGAATTGCTTTCTATCAACGTCAGTTTTTTCCTCCCTGGGGCTGTGGTGCAAGAGGGGAGAGGGCAGCATAAGGACAGTCCTGGGTCCCCACCTGACCATGTAGACCCAGACTGTCATTGTGGAGAGAGACATAAGCTGTGTTCGGTCGCTGTGTTTTGGAGATCTTTTTAAACTTTTTAAATTTTGATGAAACTTCAGACACAGGAAAGTTGCAAGCATAGCACAACAAAGCATTCCTGTGTATCCTTCAGCCAGTTCCCCCATGTCACTACATTTGTTTCATCCTTTTCTCTCTTTCTCAAATATACATATTTTTCTGAACCACTTGAGGGTAAGCCTCGGGCACGCTGCCTCTTCACCACTGTATATGTCAATATTTCCTACAAACAAGGATATTCTCCTGATTCCATAAACCATAGCAAAATAATCAAAACCAGAAAACTAACGTTGGCAGAGTTGAAGCTACCATCTAGTATACAGACCACAGTGCGATTTTGTCGATTGTCCCAGTGATGTCCTTTACAGCCCAGGAAGCCCAGGATCACAGCACCGTCCATTGTCATGTCTCTTCAGTCTCCTTTAGTCTGAAATAGCTCCTTAGTCTGTTTCATGACATGGATCTTATTTGATATCAAAGTCTTAAGAGTTCAGCCCCTGATGTTGCAGACTGTCCCAGGACTTGGGTTTGTCTGCTGTTCCCTCATGATTTGATTCAGGGGATGCAGGTGGCAATGTCTTGTCCTCCTCCGGACAAGTATCATTATGTGCTTTCATCAGTCTGTTCTTATTCATGGTCCCATATTGGTGGTCGTTTGATCAAGGTGGAGTCTTCCATATTTCTCCAACATAAAGTCACCATTTTACCCTTTCCAATTCATGAGTGCTCTGCAGGGAGATGTAGGGGGTCATTCAGCAGTTTAGACAGCACAGTAACTACTGCAAATGCAGAGACTCTGCTGACTCAGCAGCAAATCCAGGCTCCTTGGTCTGAGGATAGTTATTAGGAATCTTATACATTCACATCCCTCCCTTGGTATTTTGGATAGGCAGGAAATTTTTCCTAGTTTCCCTGGACTCCCATTAAACTTTAATATTAATTTTTTAATAGCCCAGAAGGGAGCCTGGGTGGTGTATTTCCACTTTGCCAGAGAAGTCCACAGCAGGACAGGCATAGTTTCTGGACAAGAGGACTGAGAGCTGCTCTATCCCTTAGGATGCTTTCAGCCTCCACAACAGGTGATGCAACCCCGAGGGACTGAACGGGGCTGCCCTGCCCAGCTGCTCCCTTTGTCCTGAAACCCCATAGGGACTGACCCCTCTTTTCCAACAGTCCCACCTGGAGACTCAGCCCCAGTGGGAGCAACGTTCATGCTGGCCCAGGAAGCGAGGACAAACGAGGAAGAGGCCGGCAATGTTACCGTATCAGGTGGCTAAAGACCAAACGCTGGCTCAGGGCCCAGGCTTCAGCCCCTGCTCCCCCACCATCCCCTCCCCACTCAGCTCCAGCAGCCTCTGCTGTTCCCCAACTCTCAGCACATTTTGAGGTCACCTCTGCTCCTGCTGTCCCCACCTCTCCCCTCCCACACCTCTCAGTGAGACCTGGCACAGGCCAAGTCAGGACACTCTGCCCCAGGGGGAGGGGGTGTCCTGGCCTCTCTCCTTCCCTGATGGTAATGCCTCCATCATGACGATGATGTGCTTGGCCTTTGACCTTCACATGTCCCTGGATCACATCCCACACCTAGGCATCTCCTCCTGCAAAGCACACCTAGGCATCTCCTCCTGCAAAGCCATCCAGCCCAAGTCCTGGCTAGAAGGGAAAATCTAGTGTCCTGATCACCCTGGGGCACCCACACACACATGCCTTCCAGGGCACACCAGCCTGCGTGACCATGTGTGCCCGACATGACTGTGTGTGTGTGTGTGTGTGTGTGTGTGTGTGTGAGAGAGAGAGAGAGAGAGAGAGAGAGAGAGAGAAAGAGAGAGACAGAGACAGAGACAGAGACAGAGAGACAGAGATGATGCTTGCAACACAAAGCACATCAGCCCACCAGGAGGCTAGGCCACCCGCACTCAGTGCTCCGCCAAGCAGTCTGCAGGACACTGTTGTCTTCTGAAGTGCAGCCCCATTTGCAACCCCCAATAACCCAGAAACCCTGGGGGTGCGTGCAGAGAAGGCCCCGTCCAGCAGCTGGGTGAGAGCAAGCCTCTGAGAAAGTTCGACTGTCCACCACATGGCTGCTGCCCTCCCCAGTGCTCAGAAGCCAGTGTGGTCCAGGGCGCTGGTCAGTTCAGAGCCCGGAGGCCCTCCCTGTTTCCAGGGCGGGGGAGCACGGGCCCCTGAGTCCCACTGCCGACAGAGTCTCCACGGGCTGAACTCTGCAGGGTCAGAAAGCATTTCCTAAGGAAGATCCATGTGTCCCAGAACAATCCTTACTGGTCCTCCCCAGAGGCCAGCTCTGCTTTAACCCAGAGGACAGGAGCAGGCAGGCAGTCCTGCCCATCTTGGCCATAATCATTAGTTGAGCACGTACTACGCTCAAGGCAGTGAGCTGGGGCTGGGGTTGGGCAGGACACGGGCTCTGACTGCAGGAAGTCCACGTCCAGCACCCCGATCCCTGCTGATCATCACCGCCTCCCTCTTCTTGCAACCCCTGACAGGAGCTCCCCAAAAGTCAAGGAGGCAGGCATGCAAGGGGGTAAGGAAGAGGCTGAAAGAGGCACGGGTGTCAGGTGAGGGACAGTCCACACTGCTCTCGCAAGCACAAACTCACAAAGTTGGATTCAACCTGGCAGGTCAAGGAGGGGACATGTGAACGGGGCGGGGGGTGGGGTGGGGGGAGGGGTTCTGCCACACCCAGGGGAAAGATAAAGCTCTGGATCAACTTCTCAAACTAATGCCTGATGGAACCCTCCCTGGGTAGAAGGGATGGTGGCAAGAGACATGCGCCATTTTTTTTTTTTTTTTTTTGCGGTACGCAAGCCTCTCTCTGTTGTGGCCTCTCCGATTGTGGAGCACAGGCTCCGGACGCGCAGGCTCAGCGGCCATGGCTCATGGGCCCAGCCGCTCCGCGGCATGTGGGATCCTCCCGGACTGGGGCACAAACCCGTGTCCCCTGCATCGGCAGGCAGACTCTCAACCACTGCGCCATCAGGGAAGCCCACATGCTCCATTTTTAAATAGGTTTGGGAAATGTGGGGTTAAAGGAAACCCGGTGCTGCCCTGCAGGATTTATCAAAGCTGTTACCCTATCACAGTGTATCTGGAACCTCCGAGAGAGAGGTGAGGGCCTGCCACAATGCCAGACTTACTTGACCGCAAACCCTTTGTCGTGGATCATACAACCAGGGTTCCATGGGGCACAGCATGGGGGTACAGGTCCCCAGTGTCTCCCAGCCCTGACACTGTGAGGCGTTTGTCCCCGGGCATCCCCATCAGCTGGGAACTTGCTAGAAATGCAAATTCTCAGCCCCACCTGAACCTCCTGAATCGGAAGCTCTGGACGTGGGATGGGCAATCTGTTACAGCAAACCCTCCAGGGGATTCTGATGCTGCTCCAGGCTGTGACACCCTCCTCAAGGAAACTGGGATCTGGAAGATGGGGAGGAGTTCTCCAAAAACAATAACAAGGAGTAAATGAATTTTAGGGGCCTTTCCCTTGAGCTGATAGTAGGTGGGTGAGGGGCCATGCCGCCAAGCACAGGGCCACTCTGCGGGGTGATGCACTGCCCACCCCCTGGCTCTGGGTGCCTATGGCCACTTTCCTCCCTCATGCAACCAGTCACCACCAGGACCAGGAAAGCCTGGTAGGGGCACTGTGCACACTGGACATCATGCAGGGATGGAGACCTTCCCTCCGCCAGGGTCAGGACTGCAGACCTCCGTTCACATGGGCTCAACCAGCCGGGAGCCCAGCCTGAGCCCCAGCTTCTGTCTGTGGCGTGAGGCTTGGGCAGAGAATGTGCCCAGTGAGAGGGGGAGCAGAGCCGACCTCACCCGGGCTCCCAGACACAGATGTCACCACCCCCGTCACCCCACGCAAAGTGCACACTCTGATGGAACTTTTATTGCTGATAATTGGACCAAGCTAAGCAGAAGTAACATGGTGATCCCTGGCAGGCTGCTTCTGTGGCAGCTGCTCAGGTGACATCCAGGGGACAATCTGAGGCTAAGGCCAGCTGTCCACTCCCCACCCCCACGCCTCTCCCCCAGGCCAGGCAGGGGCTGGCTGCATGATCACCCCACAACTCAACTAGCAAGGGCAGGGGGACATTTTGCAGACTTCATGGATGTTAAAAACAAAGACCACTCTAGCACCTTCTTGATCACTTCTTAAATCCCAGAAGGTTCCAACAAGGGTTCCCTCCACCCTCAATCGTATGACTTATTTAGAAATTCTCCCCTTAACACAAGGGGTCTGATATTTGGAAAGCGTTTCTCATGATTTTGGTCTAAATACACACACATACAATTTCAAACAGTAGCATTCACTCAAATTTTTAGGAGCATGTTGGGAAGTACAATTTATACCCTGATGCCCACAGACATTTTTTTGTTTTGTTTTTTTGTGGTACACGGGCTTCTTGCTGTTGTGGCCTCTCCCGTTGCGGAGCACAGGCTCCGGACGCGCAGGCTTAGCGACCATGGCTCATGGGCCCAGCTGCTCCGCGGCACGTGGGATCTTCCCGGACCGGGGCATGAACCCGTGTCCCCTGCATCGGCAGGCAGACTCTCAACCACTGCGCCACCAGGGAAGCCCCCACAGACATAGTTGAACTAACCAAGGCAGGGACAGAAATAAAGGCAGGGGGAACACAGTGGGCCCAGCCACAACCTGCCCAGAGACCTCCATGACCACCGCCTTCAGCTTAGACCGGGTGGCTCCAAGCCTCAAGTCCAGCTAGCACATGGAGCCTCCCAGGTGGTGACACTGCCACCCAAGCAGGACTTAGGATGCAGAAACCGAACAGCCTAGATGTCTGGGAATGGCAGAAAAGATAAATTTAAAATTGCACATTCCAGGTCATTTTTGTGAAAGCAGGGCAGCGCTCCAGAAACAGGTGGGCAGTTCTCACCACGAGTGAACCTCGCATTCAAGGCTCCGGCCTCTGTGTGTGCTTAATTTGAGACCCTGCCCCAGCAGCAAGGTCCTCTGGCCCCTGAGGGGCCAGCCAGGGGCACAGCCTCCATTCCACCTGTGAACCATGGGCAGAACGGGTGGGTTGGCAGCAGGGTCCCCCGACCCCCCCTCCCCTGTAGGGGAACACCTGGACCTTGGATTTTGTCCGCTGTGAATGGCATCACAGAATGTGTGCAACTGGACTAATTCCTGTAAAGTGACAATGTTGATAGCATTCACATCACATCCTCTTAAACGTTTGCAGTTGTTCACCTGAATCCAACTGGAATAGACTCTCCCTGAGTCAAGAAGGTCCTTCTGTGATGATATTTCCTTTCTTTATGTCATTCACAGCAGCAATAATAGAAATAATGATGTCAGTTGAGCACTTACATATCAGGTGCCGTGCTGACCGTTTTACATTCATACTCTCACTTAATATTGATAACAGTCCAGTAAGGTAGCACTCCTATCGTTACCATGCCAATCAATGGGGAAACTGAGGCTCATGGTGTTATGTAATGTGCCCAGGGCCCCAGCAAGTAGTCAGGACTGAGCCCTGGCTTCTGACCCCAGAGCCCACCTCCCTTCTTCTTTTTTTTAAATTGAAGTATAATTGACATATAACACTGTGTAAATTTGAGGTGTACAATGTGTTGGTTTGATACATTTGTATGTTGCGATATGATTACTATAGTATCATTGGTTACCACCTCCATCTTGTCACATAATTATCATCTTCTTTTGTGTGTTGAGAACAGTCGGGATCTGGTCTCTTAGCAACTTTGATGTTTAAAAAAAAAAAAAAAGCCCACACTCCTACTTATCTTGGAGTATTGCCAGACTCTTAAAGTTGGAAGAACTCTTGTTTGAACGCATAATCAGAAGTGAGAGAAGCTGGGTGATCATTTGTTCATTCATCAAATAGTGTGAGAAGCTGGTTAGACATGTGTCAGTAAGAGGAAGGGCCACGGTGCTGTCATGAGCAGATCTAACACCACGGCGCTTGGGGATGGGGAGTTCATTTCTCTCTCAGATGAGTTCTGAGGTGAGCAGGCCAGTGGGACCAGGTTAGTCCTGGGTTATTTTCCACCATCCCCTGCAGCAGTAGTATCCAAAGTGGCTGGTCTGAAACTAGATAAGAAACTTGCACCAGACATGAATCGACATGGTGCTTCCTTCATCGAGAAAGTCCTGTTTACAAAGAAAGCATTACCTGAACTAAACAATGTACTTGGCAATGCAGTTGCTCTGCATTCTTGCACTAGCTCCATCTCTCCTCGTGGGTGTAGCAGTTACAGACTAGTCCAAGGAGCGTACTTTGTGTGGACCCCACGGCACCCCTGTCCACCTGAGATTGCCACACCCTCTGCCCAAGCTCATAGGTCACTTCTGCTCCTGCATTCTGTGGCTGCAAACTTAGACATGTGTCACAGCTCACTGCAAGGCTGTGAAAGATGAGCCATGTGTTGGATCAAAAGAGGTCACCTGGCCCCATGGACCTGTGTCCAGGAGGAGAAAAGTCCTGAGGATCCCTGTGTCTCTTACCTGTTCCTTTCTGCATGTTGGCGTGTGGCTCCCCACTGCAGATGGGTGTGGAGGACATTTCTGTTCTACTTTACTTCTAGTCACCTAGGAAGACCACACTTCCTGCTACCTTGAAGTTAGGACCCTAAATCCAATGGCTGGTGTCCTTGGAAGAAGAGGGCACTTTGGACACGACCGCACAGAGGAAGAGCCCACATAAAAACAGACGAGAGATTGGAGTGATGCAAGCCAAGGAACACCAAGGCCTGCGGGAGCACCAGAGCCTGGAAGAGATTCCGTGCTGAGCCCCTAGAAGGAAGCAGACCCACCAACACCCTGATTTCAGACACTGGCCTCTGGAACCTGAGAGAATAGATTCTTGTTGTTTAAGCAGCCCAGTCCGTGGTACTTTCTTACAGCAGCCCCTGTAAACTCGTACAATCCCTAAAGGACCTTGTGGTGGTTTTAAAACATGTCCAAAAATTCTAGACATGACTTCCAACAAAAGATGGAGCCCATTCCCCTCAGCTCAAGCATGTGACTTGCATCTGAGGAACAGAACATGGTAGAAGAGATGCCACGTGTCTTCTGAGGTCAGGGCATAATAGGTGTCCCTAGGGCCCCAGCCACCGTGCTCTGAGGAGGCCCACACCACAAGGGGAGGCCACACATCCTGGCCAACAGTGCCAGCAGAAGTCCCAGCCAAAAGCCAGCGTCAGCCTCCAGATGTGGGAGTAGGGAATCGGAGATGACCAAGCCACAGTGGCCGTCACCCCCTGAGAAGCCCTGAAAGGACGCACCCACTTGGCCAAGGAGCCCCAGCCCACAGGGGCGGTGAGCAAAGCATTGCTGTTGCTCCACAGCACTCGGCTTGGGGATATTTTTTATACGGCAGTGAAGAACTGAAGCAAGGGACGCACCACGGAGAAGAGAACAGGAAAGACCATAGAATTATGGTCTTTATCGTAACAGGTGCACGGGGGAAACTACAGGACAAGCGGAAGAGCCCTGACTGGAGAGGAGATTTCTGCACAGTGTGCAGAAACACAATCGAAAGACAGATCCCAATTCTCAGAAACCCTACCACCTAAATCCAAGGGAAGGAAATGCTCTCCTAGTGGCCCCAGTAACATGGATGCCTCCTCTCTCACAAGGAGCCAGGAGTAAGAAAGAGCCTCCCAGGTGTCCCCACCTCCATCATGCCAAGGCCAGACTGGCCCAGGAGACAAGGCGTGTCTGCCCCACAAAGCATGTATCAGGTGTGCGCTGTGTGCTTCCAGAGCAGAATGAGGGCGTCCAGGCACAAAGCACAGCACAGTGTGCTGGGTGATTTGTAGCCCAACCGTCCTGGTGGCTAACTCCTCCATGGACAGAATATCCTATGAAGGTCTGCAGCTGGCCTGGGGCCCAGGGACATTTAAGCATAGACAGTAAAAGGCTGAGACACATACACTTATTTATTTGTCTCCGGAAATACTTTGTGGCAGCTTACAAATAAACACACAATTCTGTGCTGCAAGATGAAACATAACTACAGTGAGAAATTTGAGGCAAAAGAAAGCAAAGAAAGACTGGTAGGTGGTGGCAGTGGCAGCCCAGTGCCAAAGGACAGAAACAGGCCCAGAGAAAGATCCAGGTAGCATCTCCTGTATGCTTAAGTGCCAAACATGACATCTCACCAGAAGCACAGAGACAGAGAGACAGTGAGAGAAAGAACAACACAGACAGACTCTCCAAGAAAACCAGCCCTAAACCTCGACCAACCTATTGCCCCAGGATCTCAGAAATCCATTCAAGGTAAGTCCTACTGAACAGGGATTATCCCTCTGAGACAGGCCAGCTTGAAAGATGGATTTGATTCCACCTGGATTCCAGAGTGTTAGGGAGACTTTAGCAACATGTCTCAGCCTTGCTACACTCTTTTAAGTGAGATGAATTTCTCATAACTTTTTCCAGAAAATGAGTCAACATGGAGTCCTGATTTTCAGGCAGTGTGGTATGGAATCCCAAATGCTTAAAGTAAATGTCATACAAAAAATAGTTTAATGGAGAAGCAAAATGACAGCCATACTTCTTACCACCCTGAGCTGGAGGTGTCCCTTAAAACAGTGTTCCCCAAACCTTTCTGGCACCAGAGACTGGTTTCGTGGAAGACAATTTTTCCACGGACCCGGGGGTAGGGGGATGATTTCAGGATGATTCAAGTGCATTACATTTATTATGCACTTTATTTCTATTATTATTACATTGTAATATATAATGAAATAATTATACAACTCACCATACTGCTGACAGGAAGCGGAGCTCAGGCAGTAATGCAAGCAATGGGGAGCGACTGCAAATACAGATGAAGCTTGGCTCGCTCACCCACCCCTTATCTCCTGCTGTGCAGCCCGGTTCCGGTACCGGTCCGTGGCCAGGGGTTGGGGACCCCTGCCTAAAAACATCCTTCGGTTCTCAAGTAACAATCACCAGGATTAATGTTAAATGGGTCCAGATCCATCTTATTCCAGATCAAATTCATGTCAGGTGTCCAGGAAATGGCCATGATTTCAATTGTTATTGTAAAGAGCATTATTTAAAAATCAATGTACTCCATTTAAAAAGCATCTTCTGTCCACTCTCGCCACTTTTCTTCAACATTGGAGGTTGTTCGATTTTCTGGGGCTGCGGTAACAAATTACAGCAAACTCAGTGCCTTAAAACCACATATATATTTTTTACTATTTATATATTTATTTTTTATTTATTTATTTTGGCTGCGCCAGATCTTAGTTGAGGCATGCGGACTCTTAGTTGCGGGATGCATGAGGGATCTAGTTCCCTGAACAGGGATCGAACACGGGCACCCTGCATTAGGAGAGTGGAATCTTACCCACATTTAGTTTTTAACTTTTTATTTTATATTGGAGTATAGTTGATTAACAATGTTGTGATAGTTTCAGGTGTACAGCAAAGTGATTCAGTTATACATATACATGTATCTATTCTTTTTCAAATTATTTTCCCATTTAGGTCATTACATAATATTGAGCAGAGTTCCCTGTGCTATACAGTAGGTCCTCCTTGTTGGTTATCCATTTTATTTTATATTTTTTAATATTTATTTATTTATTTATTTGCCTGTGCTGAGTCTTAGTTACGGCATGCTGGATCTTTAGTTGCAGTACATGGGATCTTTAGTTGTGGTACATGGGATCTTTAGTTGTGGCATGTGGGATCTGTTCCCTGACTGGGGATTGAACCCAGGCCCCCTGCATTGAGAGTGCAGAGTCTTAATCATTGGACCACCAGGGAAGTCCCTGGTTATCCACTCTAAATACAGCAGTGTGTACATGTCAATCCAAAACTCCCTAACTATCCCTTCCCCTGACCCTTCCCCCCTGCTGGTAACCATAAGTTCATTCTCTAAGTCTGTGAGTCTGTTTCTGTTTTGTAAATAAGTTAATTTTTATCATTTCTTTTTAGATCCCACATATAAGCCATATCATATGATATTTCTCTTTCTCTGTCTGACTTACTTCACTCAGTATGACAATCTCTAGGTCCATCTATGTTGCTGCAAATGGCATTATTTCATTCTTTTAATATTTATTATCTTACAGTTCTGTAGAGTAGAAGTCTGACACAGATCTCACTGGGCTGAAATCAAGGTGTGGGCAGGGCTGGCTCCTTCTGGAGACTCTTGGGGAGAATCATTTCCTTGCCTTTTCCATCTTCTAGAAGCTGCCCACATTCCTCAGCTCACCGCCCCTTCCTCCATCTTCAAAGCCAGCAACTGTGGCCCAGTCCCTCTCACCCCATCACTCTGACCTCCTCCTTGCCAATTTCTTCCCTTATCAGGACGCTTGTGGTTACACTGGGTCCACCTGTATAATCCAGAATAATCTTTTGAAGTCACTGGTTAGCAACCTCAATTCCATCCACAAACTTAATTGCCCTAGGTCATGTCAGCTAATTCATTCACAGATTTAAGGATTAGAACGTGGACATTCTAATGCCATGATTCTGCCTACCACAGAGGTCCTTGAGAGAAAACTAAATAAAAGGCATATAGATTGGAAAGGAAGAAATAAAACCAGCTTTGTCCACAAAGACATGAGACTCTGTGTAGAGAAATCTAAGGAATCTACAAAAAAGCTGCTAAAACTAACACATGAGTGTAATGAGGTTGTAGGATACCAGGTCAATATACAAAAATCCATTGTATTCATATATACTAGAAGTACAATGTATTGGAAATTTTTGTATGCTAGAAATACAATGAAAAATTGGAAAATTAAAAAATTTTAAATCCCATTTACAATGATATCAAAGAATATGAAATACTTATTTCATATAAGTGTTTATATAAATTTATTTAAGTTTATTATTAAATTAAAAGATGCACAAACTATAAAACAAATCTGAGAAAAATTAAAGAAAATTCAAATAAATGGAGAGATATATCATGCTCATGACTTGCTATTGTATTGTTATGCTGTCAAGTCTCCCCAAATTGATGGATAGATTTGGTGCAATCCCAAGCAAAATCTCAGGAGCCTTTTTTGTAGAAATTGAGCTAATTATAAAATGTATGTGAAAATGAGAAGGACCTAGAATGGCCAACCCAATTTTGAAAAAGAAGAGCAGGGTTTAGGACTCAACACTCTTGATTTTAAGACGTACTAGAAATGAACAATTACCCAGACAGCATGGTAATAAGGTCTACGGGAAATAAACATATAGATCAATAGAAAAAAAAAATAGTTCAGAAATGGACCCACTCATACAAGGTCAATTAATTTTTGGCAAAGGTGCCAAGGCAATTCAATGGAAAAACTATAATCTTTTCAACAAAAGGTGCTAAAACAATTGGCTATCCCCGTGTAAAAACAAAACAAAACGATTAAACTCAACCCCTACTTCACACTATATAGAAAGACTAATTTGAAATGACTCATAGATCTAAATGTAAAAGCTAAAACTATGAAACTTTTAGAAGAAAACAGAAGAAAATCTTGGTCTCCTGGGTTTAGGCAAAGATTTCTTAAATTGGACCCCTGAAGCACGAACCATATATTTTAAAACTTAGTAAAATAGACTTCAAAATTGAGAATGTTTGCTCTTCAAAAGATACCATTAAGCTAAATGAAAGGGCAAGCCATAGACTATGAGAAAATATTTACAAAACATATAAAAGATTTCTACCCAGAATATATGAAAAACTGTTACAATTCAATAATAAAGGAGATAACCCACTTTTTAAAAAGGGCCCAAACAATTTGGACAGTTCACCTAAGAGTATCAGATGGCCAAGAAGCCCATGAAAAGATGATCAACAACCTTAGACATTAGGGAAATGTGAAGTAAAACCACAATGAAATATAACTATACACCCAGCAGAATTTTAAAGCCTGATGATGCCAAGTGTTGGTGAAGATGTGGAGAGAGAGACTGGAACACTCACGCACTGCTGGGGGGAATGTAAAATGGTACAGCCACTTTGGAAAAACCATTTGGAAGCAGCATCTTATCAAATTAAACATACATGAATTATCTGACTCAGCAATTCCTCTGCTATGTATTCATTAGAGAAAGGTGAAAGTATATGTCAACACAAAGACTTGTACGTGAAAGTTTATAGCCGTTTTATTCATAATATCCAAAAGCTAAAAACAACCCAAATGCTCATCAAATGGTGAATGGATAAATAAATTGTCATATATCCGTACAATGAAATGCTATTCTCCAATATAAAGGAACAAATTATAGAATCACTTGACAACATGGATGAACCCTAAAAGCACGATGCTACAGAAAAGAGGCCAGACACAACAGATCACACATTGCGTGCGTGAAACTACAGAAAAGGCAACCACTGACAAAAGCAGATCAGTGGTTTCCAGGGGCTGGTCAGGGAAGAGGGCTGTCTACAAAAACGTATGAGGGAACTTATCAGGGTAATGGAAATGTTCTAAATATCAACTGTGGGGTGGTTACAAGACTCTATGTATTTGTTAGAACTCCGGGTTGTGGACTGGATTGTAGACTGGATTGTGTGTAAATTATACCTCCCATAAAACTGACCAAATAAAGGGGGGGGAAAGGTTTAAAAAATATTCTTAATTTAGGGTCAGTTTGGAGAAAGTTGAAAGGACACTCATTTGAGGATCATATTAAATTCAAAGGTTTAAACTTTAACAACAAATCAGTAATGTTAGGGCATCAGAAAAATTGGGGGCACAGCACCATCTAATGGTAGAATTGTGCATTTAAAATATAATCTGTTGAAAGATGTTAATGTTATACGTTGACATGAAAAGGTTCTAATTTAAAATGTTTCACTTAATGCCCCAAAGTAAATTTAATACCATTTAACATCTACTAGTAGTAAAAAGTTGAGAAATCTAAAAATCTAATTTTGAGCGGCAACCGGTAACATACTTCAAAGACATTCTCATTTTAGTTAGAAGCAAAACAAAATTGCCTGTTATCACTATTATTTAACATTTTTCTGGAAGTTTCAGCCGATGCAGAAGATTAAAAAATAAAACAGGAACAAGACATACAATTATTTAAAAGGAGACAATAAAAATATTATAATTAGAAGATAATGGAGTAATGTACTGAAAACTAAGAGAATCATCTTAAAATTCTTATAATGTATGAAGTGATAATATATAAGAATAAAGAATAAAAAATCAATATCTTTTCTATAACACAACAATCACAGAATATAATTTATAATGGAGAATGATTCCATTAATAGTAGCAGAAGTAACAGCAACAAAAATAGAGAAAATACCTATAGATAATCCTAAAAGAAGTGTATAGTGCCTAAGGAAGAAAACTATCAATATTTACAGAATAGAATACAAAAACTGTTTGTATGGTGAGACATATATTATTTCTTGATGGAGAAACTTAGTAGAATATATATGTCCCTTCTCTTCAATTTATCTTATATGTTTTATAGGACTTCAGTCTAAATCATCACCATATTGCTTTTGGAATTTGTTCACATAGTTAAAGTTAATCCAAATACTACATATATACATATCCACAAACAACGGACCACAGTGTATTGCATGTTTTTTTTCTTTGCATATTTGGCATCATATGGAATGCAACTTTTTGCAACTTGCTGTCCTGAGCACGTAATTACCACTTTGAGATACATTTATGTCATTGTATGTGGTGTTCTATCACAGGCATGTACCCCAGTTTATTCATGCTCCTGTGGGTGGACATTTATATTTACATGCACATGTGCACACATCTGAGAGCAGATTTGCCAGGTCACAGGCATGTGCCCATTTAGCCTCAGAGAGATGAGGAACTGCTCTCCAAAGGGGTAGTGTCCTCCCACCCCCAGCCAGAGAATTATCTCCTCTTTAAAGTCTAGATATGCTCTATGGACTGAATTGTGTCTCCCAAAATTCATATGTTTGAAGCCCAATGGGATGGTTTTGTAGGTGGAGCCTTTTGGAGGTGATTAGGTTTAGGTGATGTAATGAGGATGGAGTCCCATGATGGGATTAGTGTCCTTATAAGAAGAAACACCAGACAGCTTGCTTCCTCTCTCCTTTCCATGTGAGGACACAACGAGAAGGCAGCCATCTGCAGCCTGGGAGAGGGCTCTCACCAAGAACTGAATCTGCCAACACCTTGATCTCAGACTTCCAGCATCCAGGACTGTAAGACAGTTAGTTTCTGTTGTTTAAGCCACTCAGTATTTCTTTATGGCAGCCTGAGAAGACTAATACAATATATCTCAGCTATGTAACTATGCATTTTGTTGGTAATGACTAAAATATTACTGCTTTAATTAATAAATTTTCCCAAAAATTGTTTTCTTATTTCAGTCAGATACATAGTTTGCAAAATGTTGATTCCATAAATTTTAGATTGCAATGACATACCCATATCAATATTATTATTTTTTAAATTCCATTAACTATATCATGTCTGAAAATGTTCAATTATTTTTAACTATGCAGTCAAAAATATTGCAGATTTTTAGGACAGGAATAAAGACACAGACGTAGAGAATGGACTTGAGGACACGAGGAGGGGGAGGGGTAAGCTGGGACGAAGTGAGAGAGTGGCATGGACATATATACACTACCAAATGTAAAATAGATAGCTAGTGGGAAACAGCTGCATAACACAAGGAGATCAGCTCGATGCTTTTCGACCACCTAGAGGGGTGGGATAGGGAGGGTGGGAGGGAGACGCAAGAGGGAGGAGATATGGGGATATATGTATATGTATAGCTGATTCACTTTTTAGTAAAGCAGAAACTAACAACCATTGTAAAGCAATTATACTCCACTAAAGATGTTAAAAGAAATATTGCAGATTTTTTATAATATTTACTAAATATTTTTCATTTGCATTATCAATATCCTTCCATAATTTTTGTCCTCGAGTATATGTCAAATGTTTTATTGTATGTAACCAATTCATAATGTGCCTTTATGTTTTTGCATTGATGACTACAAATTTTCTTTCTTTGAACCATGAACTTACCAGTACATTACTGCCAATTCTGATAAAAATGTGTTTGATAATTTCAACTTTGGTGACTTTCAAGCAACAGATGCAGCCAACATTTATGACATTAAAAACAAAAATAAGCCACTCATTTTTTTAAAATTAGCAAGCATTTCATGCCACAAAAAGATATTGTTTGTTCCACTGTAAGGTATTGCAGGCTATTACATTTTTTGTACCAATTACAAATTTATTCCAAAACCCTTCACCAGAAATATGAATCTCTTCTCAATGCATTCAGAAACATCAAGTATTCCACCAGCTGCATTTTTTTTTTTCTTGGAAGGAGTCTTTCTAGGACCTTCCTCCTGCTGCTGCTCCCTCAGGGTGCTCACTCTGCAGCCTTGGTCCACAAGACCCTCAGGGCACCTCAGGTATCAGGTCATTGTGAACATTCCTTTACCTCTCTCTTACTTCCTGGACCTCCTGTTTTTCTCTTTCTTGACTTGTTCCCTCATTTTGCTGGAGCACATTCTCTAGTAGCTTCCTGAGAAAGGGTATCTGCAGAGCAAGTTCCTCGAGAACTTGCAGGACTGAAATGTCATTTTTCCATCCTCCTCCTGACTGCTTGCCCTTCTGGGTCTAGGGTCTCTGCTGGACATCATTTCCCTGCAATCTCTGGAAGGCACTCCTTCACTGCCTGTGAGCCCCCGCCATATTGTTGGGCTTGGGTCCCATCCCTCCCCCTCACTGTAAGGTGTTAGGATTGTTCTTGATCTCAGTGTTTGCGTTTTGACATTCCAAGTTTTGTGCTTTGAGGAGAGTCTTTTTTCTTCCATTTTGCAGGGCACTCAGTGAATCCTTTCAAACTGGAAACCCAAGTCCTTCTGTTCTAGGAACTTTAAGTGATTTATTTGATAAATTCCCCTCTCTTTTCTCTCACCTCCACTAGTGGGGTTCCTTTGTTCAGATGTCAGATCTCCTGGAGTACTCTTCTAATATTCTTCATTTTTCTCTCCAATCATCTTCCTAATTTTCTTTTCAAGTCTATTTTCTTGGAGATATCCCCTAGTCTCCTTCCATCACCTCCACTAAAACTCTTCGTTTCTCTGTTCATATTTTTTTAGTTTCCAAGACCTGTTTTTATGCTATGAACATTCCTTTTTGGTTTTTAACCTGCTTTGATTCCTTAGGAGCAATATCTTCCTTTATTTCTTTAAGAATACAAATCATAGGGCTTCCCTGGTGGCGCAGTGGTTGAGAGTCCGCCTGCCGATGCAGGGGACGCGGGTTCGTGCCCCGGTCCGGGAAGATCCCACATGCCGCGGAGCGGCTGAGCCCGTGAGCCATGGCCGCTGAGCCTGCGCATCAGGAGCCTGTGCTCCGCAACGGGAGAGGCCACAACAGTGAGAGGCCCGCGTACTGCAAAAAAAAAAAAAAAAAAAAAAAAAAGAATACAAATCATAGTTCTCAGGAAATTTTATTTTTACATTGTTTGTCTTTTCTCCCAATTTTTCCAGCCCCCACCAACACCCCCCTGTGCTCTTTCTGTTTACTTTGGTTTCTGTTTCTTTTGTTGGAAACTTTCTGTCTTCAAATGTCTGATTCATGGCCCTCTGACCTTAGAACAAGGTACAAAAACACTCACTGCAAAGTCAGGAGTAGGTGCAGGGACACTTACTCGGCTGGTGGGCTTTTTGTGACTTTCAGACACCTGGGCTATTTCATCATCTTTTTCTTGGGCTGGTGGATTTTTCTGGAGAAGGTCATGGGGTCTCCTGCCTGAAGGGTATACCTCTGGCTGCCAACGTTCTTGTACTCTTGTGGAGAAAGGGGGCAGGTGAGATGACATTTCAGTATCAACCCCCCTCAGCGATGCTTGCGTCTGAGTCCAGCCTCCCTCACCTGGTCCTCTGCAGGGAGCAAACTTTCAGACATTTCCAGAGCCAGGGAGGGCGATCAAGGAGCAGCAGGGCAGGAGAACAGGACTAGAGGATTTAAATGGCTCCCCATGCAAACTTTCTAACAACCCTGCTTCCCACTGCACCCACTTCCCCACGTCAGCGGGGTCTGATGCCTCTGATTCCTAGTCCTTTCTGCATTCCAGTGTATGAATTAGACCCGCTTCTCAGCTGGCTCCACATTGCTGAGCAAGAATTCAGCTTTCTCTGCACTTCAGTTACCCCTTCTCCATCTTATCACCAGCATCCAAGATGCAGTAACTGCCATTTGCTTGCTTGTCTCTGTATCCCTCAGGGTTACGCCTTCTGTCTAACCCTTTACAGTCTTTTCTTTTGGTCACGCCGTGCAGCTGTGGGATCCTAGTTCCCTGACCAGGGATTGAAGCCATGCCCTCAGCAGTGAAAGCGCAGAGTCCGAACCGCTGGACTGCCAGGGAATTCCCCTTTACAGTCTTTCTTAATTCTGGGGAGAAAACAGAGGTAAAAGTAAGTCCATCATCTTGTTTTCATACTTTGGATAACTTGCAGTACCTTCTCATGAAATACTTTGTTTTTCCTGAAATGAAAAGATATAGCTTGCTAATTTCAAGAAAAACAAATGGCTTACTTTTGTTGTTGTGATACAGTTGTTGGATGAAATGTTACTCAAAAGTTATATGGTTAAATGTGGAAAGTGTTAAACATTTACTTTATCAGCATGGGCAGTGAGAAATCTCCCAGTTCAGAGAGACAATTTGTAACCATTGATGAGAAAACATGTAATAACATTATAAGTTACATATAATAAAGCATTTGGGAAAAGCTAATCAAATAATATTCATAAATCATATTAACCTTTAACAACCACCATCACAATTTAAAAGTTTTGCTGTGTAGTTAAAAAATAATTTGGCATTTTTAGACAATACATTTAATAAGACAAAAGATCACATTGATATGGGCATATCACTGCAATCTAAATTTATGGAATCAATTTGCTGCAGAATATATATCTGACTGAAAAAAGAAAACAATTTGGGGGAAAATATATAAATCAAAACTGTAAAATTTCAATTATAACCAATAAAACTTCAACCTTTTGGCAAAAAAAAGTCAGTTTAATAATTTACTTAAAATGTAAAATCTAAGATTTTCATGGTAAATAAATGGTTTTGTGACACTGTAAGATATCTGAAACAATATATCAAACTTTATTGTCAGTGCTCATAAAATATGGTCTCAGGGTGAAGTATTTACATCCATGTCTATTTGATCCTGTCTAGGCGGTGGAGTGCAGTATTGCAGGAAAAATATGGAGTTCCAACCAGCAGATAGAAAATACTAGGATAGTTTGATCTGACATCAGCCATAATGCTGCATTCATCTCTGAAAAATAAAATTTAAAAATACTATAAATCAACTAATTGGCTTTAACTTTTCTCAATAAGCTTTATATTTACTACCATATAGCAAGGAAAACTTGCTATATGAGGATTAAATAACATATGTAGAAAAAGGGAGTTAAAATAATGGGAAATGGAAAACAATGTTGGGGTCTCCAGACTGACACTGCAAAGATAGTTTGGTGGCCCTCTCCAGCCTTTTGGATTCCCTCCTACAGGAATTGTGAAGTTGCAGTCATTAACCATCAGAACAGGAAATCTTTTCTAGAAATGTGGCTGTAATGGAAGAAGTTCCAGTTGTTAGAACAAATGGATCAACCTGAGGAATGCTCAATGTGATCAAACATACAAAGCAAAATATATTCGTGAAAACACAGCACAATCTATCAGAGCACTGAAGGACCATGATATTCCAATCAAAACAAAGCAAAATGAAATATCATTTCAAAGAGAAAAACCATCTGGTGGTCTGAATACATTACACAAAAATGTATGTATTGTGTTATAACAGAAGTGAAAAGTACGCTGAACCAAAAGTTCTTCCAAGTTATTGAGTCATAAGAGGTGGCCAAATGACAGACTGTGGGCTGAGGGTGAAGGAAAATTGATAAAATTAAGCCAACTAAATAAACCTTTCATTCCAATAAGCAGTTCTCACTGATGTATTTGGTCGTTTCTAAAGAGCAGTATTAGAGCTAAGCCTTATTGAATGTCACCGCAGTTAATTCAGCAGAATTTGAGCAAAGTCCTATCCCAGGATCAATGCTGTGATGTCAGAAGATTCTCGGTGAGTGTGCCCTCGGGTACCCAAATGACTGTGAAGGTAGGTGATGGTCCTTAGAAGACTGTGCAGCTCATCAATCCAACAAGGTGCAGACGTGGGACAGGTAGTGACAGCCAGGGAAAACCAAAGACGGCACCAGTCATTTCAAAACTTCATTGGATGATGTGAACGTAATTAGAATCTTTTGCTAAATGCTTTTCACTACTGATTTTATCACTCCATAAACAATACATATATTGCTTAACCTTTATAGAGTTCAGTTTATTTAAAAGGTTAAAGACAGAATATTTTTAATTTTGAGTGTCTACCTTGATTTATCCATCCTTCTGCATTGCCCTGTCAGACATCATGAACACCTGACTTCTCCAGCCCTGAGTCCGCCAGCTCCCTTTGCAGGTTGTTCCGGCCACCTGGACTTGTCTCCTCTCTTCACAACATGTGCTCTCCCTGGCCCTTGGGCTCTGCGGTGCTGATTCCTCTCTCCGGCACACTTTACTGATTCTCACTCAACCTCCAGGTGTGATTTAGAAATCCATCCCCTGCTGAGTCTTCCCTGACCCCGGGTCTGGGGCAGACTGAGAGTTCACACCATGCTCTTCTATCAGAGCTCAGTTGTGCTGGGTTTTCTTTCATATTGTCCATCTCTCCATCTGTTTGTCCTGGTTATGAATGAGTCACCTGGATGGCCAGGTGGGAGCTCAATAAAGATTAACCAGTGTCTGTAGGTCTGTGCTGCTCAGTCAAGACGCTGCCAGCCTGGGCATGGGACTAGCTGTGGAGGGACCCCTCTCCCTCCGCCAGGTCCCTGAGGTCTTTCTGAACAAGCTCCATCCCATCCAGAATCCCGGAAATGGTGCCAACTCTACCTCCAAGGACTGCTTCCTTCATCCTTCCAACTCAGGGAGACTCTCATATCCCTTTTTTCCCTCTAGATACCCAAGCCTGACTTAGGGGTCCTTCTAGAAACTCCCATCTTCCTCACTGACCAGCTATGTTTGACTACCCAAGTCCAGTATGTGTCACTGCCCACATCTCTCCTGTCCCTCTGTCTTAATCTGCTCAGGCTGTTCTAACAACATATCATAGACTGGGTGGCTTAAACAACAGAAATATATTTCTCACCATCCTGGAGTTTGTAAGTTTGATATCAGGGGGAAGAGGGGGTGAGAAAACTCCCTGGGGTCTCTTTTCTAAGGGCACTAATCCCATTCATGAGGGCTCCAGCCTCATGACCTAATCACCTCCCAAAGCCCCCACCTCCTAATACCATTGCACTGGGCATTAAGTTTCAACATATGAATTTGGGGGGACACAAAGTTTGAGACCATAGCACCCTCCCTTTCTGCTATCCTTCCTCACTTCTCGGGGATGCGTGTAATTCCCATGGGCACCTTCTGCCTCTCCCAACTTGCTGCAGGATTCACTCTGGTGCTAAGTTACCTCCAAATGCTGCAACTCTGGTCAGGTCATGTGCTTGATTGTACTCTAGCTGACTAGGTCAGGCTGGGAGTGGTGTCCCCAGCATTCCCTTCCTTGTGGTTGCAGGCTAGTGTTCTTCACTGACTCCCTGAAAATCTGTGTGATCAGATAAGGTAATGAAGAAACTTGGAAGTACCAGAAAGTTCCAGCTTGCCCTCCCTCTCCTCTGTTGCTGCTGATCACCAGACGCTTCACGGCAAACCCACGTAGGAGCCACAGAGAGACAGTGGCTTTGCATCTTCCTCTGTGGGCTCCTCTTCGAGGTCCCACTTTGGAATTGCCTGCAAGCTCCAACTTGTCTACCCATGCACACCCTCCAGCAACCCCAGACTGTGTAAGGTCTCATTCCCTGTTCCATAACTTGCATAGTGGGTTTGCATTCCTGACTCATTCTTGGCTAACACAGGTCATTCTCCTAACCACATGACAGCCAGACCAGAATACTTGAGGTTCCCTGAAGCACTTGTGCTTATAAGTATGCTTTCCTTGCTAACTGGAATTCTCAACCCCACCCCCTTGTAACTGACTAACTCCTGCTTACCTCCAAAACCCATCTTGAGAGCCATTGTCTCCTTGATATTTCCTCTAGGAGAAAATACTGTTGACCAAGAAGAGAATATCAATATGGCCCGTTGGTTGCAAGCAACAGAAATTGAATCCAACGTACTTAAAACAAACCAAAACTATTGGAAGACCATTTGGCAGATCATAGTCATGGAAAAGCTGGGCAGCCAGGACTTGGGAAGCCTGGGGTGGTCAGTAGAAGCCACATAAGCCAGCTCTTTGGGACATTCTACAGGACGGCTCAGCTCTAACGCTTCCCCACTGTGTGTCAGCTCAAGATGCAAACTTCTGAGAGGGAATCTGACTGGCTATCTTGGGTCCTGTGTTCACCCCGTAATTAGGAGGATCAGTGTGTCTGCCCCTGTGGAGGGGACAGGGTGCTTCCCCTGCCCAAGGAAGGGTGGAAGAGATCATCAAATGTTTACCATAAAGAGAATGGCTTTGGAGGAGCTTCCTGAATTGATATTCCAACTCTGCCACATCTACCCCAAGAGAGCTTAGGTGAGCCCTTTTGCATTTCTGAGTTTCCTTTTCTGTTTAATACGTGTGCAATGCCTGCCATGCAGAGTTAATGAGAGAAGCAGAGGACGGCGTTACTTCTGCTTCTTGTGGTGGCCAGTGTGGTGCTCCATGGGCTGCAGCACAAGCTTGCCTTCCCAGGGATGACTAATTAAGACAGCACTGCAGATGGGACTTCCCAGGTGGCCCAGTGGTAAAGAATCAGCCTTCCAATGCAGGGGACGCGGGTTTGATCCCTGGTCGGGGAACAAAGATCTCACATGCCACAGGGAAATTAAGCCCACACGCGCCACAACTATTGAGCTCTTGCGACACAACTGCAGAGCCCACACAACCTGGAGCCCCTGCACCACAACTAGAGAGAGAAAACCCACATGTCGCAACAACAACAACATCAAAAGATCCCACATGCCTCAACGAAGATCCTGCAGTGCCGCAAATAAGACCCGATGCAGCCAAAAAACAACAATTTTTTTTTAAAGAAAAAATGACAGCACTGCAGAAAACTCAACTAGTAAAGAGAAGACTTGAGATTCATTTCCATATGCAAGAGAAGAGCTGGGGAAACATGAGAAAATGGGTGGATATGAAAATAATGGTTTTTATGTCAACCATTAATTAATTATAATTTGCTTAGCAATGTTATATGGTATAAGAGATTTGATTTTATTGTATTGAATGGCTTGTCTCAGAATTATTTAGTAATCTGTTCTCACCACTGCTATGCAATGTCTCTTGTTCCATCGGAGATGTTTTTAGCCACGTGTAACAGAAAACCAGAGCCAATGGGCCTAAACTAAGAGCAAGAACACACTGCTTCTCTGCACACAAAAGCCCAGGGCAGAGAGGCTTCAGGCCCGTGTGACAGGAGCTCTGCCCCACCTCCCTGGGACATCGTGGCCCTGCCTCTCTCCATGGGTTACCTTCTTTCTCTAGAGGCTGCCTCATTGGAGCAAAAAATATGACAGTTCTGTTACCAGAGTCACAGCCTCACATCAACCATCCAGAAGAAACAGGTCTGTGTCACAGAATTTCCAAAACTCCCTGAGCTCTACGCAGGGAACAGGGACCATGTCCAATTGTGAACAGTCACTGTGGTCCCTGGCACAAGATGAAATATTGACCTTGCCAAGAAGCAAGATGATAGTGGAATTAGCTTCCCCAGAATCACACGGATTGATGGTGGAAGGAGGGAGGGATGAATAGATGCTAAGGAAACAAGAAGTAGGTGTTCACAAACACTCGGCTTCTCAGGTGAGATCTTGGAACCAGTAGCCATGACCTCACCTGGGAGCTTGTTAAAATGTACCCCAGACCTGCTGACTCATAATCTGCATTTGACAGGATGCCCAGACAGTGAGAGTGCAGCCCGGCCCTGGAGGGGACAGGAAGGTACAGAGGTAGACCAGTTGATTGACATGAGAGTAGAAAGTCAGTCTTAACAGTACTAATTTGCAACAGGGGTGAAGGCAAGGTCATCAACCAAGAGAGATGTAAAGAAAAAAGAGTAGGACACTGGAGGAAAGTAGAATGGCTTAGAAAGCACTGCAGGAGCAGGACAGACAGCTGGCCAGGGCCACAGACGTGGAGGACTCATCTGTACTAAGGACACACGGCAGTGAGGACTGTGATTTTGTCCCCAATCCATGAAGCTGGAGATTTTATCAAGCAGTGCACACCATCTTAATTCCAGAAGTAGAAGCGGGGTTATTGGATGCAAGTTTGGGAAGGTTGCAGAGGAAAGGCAACACAGGCCTTAATTATGCTGGCAAAACCATGGTTAAAATTATGCATCAATTCTGCAGGGAAAGAACTCACAAACTAGAAGGGCCATTAGACCAAAGGGCTCAGCTATGTCAAGTGAAGATTTTCTAGATCCAAGGAAATGAGAGTGCTAGAACAGCAGGGGTAACACAAGACATGGTGCCTTGGATCTCACAGCTCAGAGAGGAAGCAGCTGTAGGCGATGAGGTTCAGCAGTTCAAGGGTATTGTTGGGGTGAATAAAGGTTTTCAGAATTAGGGAAGCCAAGGAACATTGAGGCCTGGGACTGGTCCTCAGCATCAGAGATGCAAAAACATCAGAGGAGACGCACTTTCAGGGATGGGCCTCCATTGACCAAGACTGAATATTTCAGATGCTGGATGCAAAGTGGTGACCATGACAGCCCAGGTCCCTGACTTTGAGCAAGTCACTCGGCTTATGACCAGTAGCCTGGGTGGTACAGGTAGTGACCTGATCTAGGGTTTATCTTTCATGGTGGAAAAGCTGTCCGCTTCCGAGTTCTCACATCATGGGACAATGCCACGAGAATGGCCCATTCAGGGCTCACATTTTGCGCAGGTGTGTGTGTGTGTGTTTTGTGTGTGTTGTGTGTGTGTGCTAGCACACATACTTAAGCACGTGTGTGTATAAAAGAAAGAGAATGAGTGAGCACGGGTGTGTTATGGGTGGGTAGGGGACGAGGTACTGCCACTGGGATAGGCCATCCCACCTGTCTACAAAGCTTGCTCCTAACTTCGCCTTCTGCATCGAGACGTAATATGGCATATATTAAATCAGGGCTGAACAATATCAGAAGAAAACAAGTCCACTAGTGGAAAACAAGAAAGCGCACTGGTTGGGGGAGATGATGCCAGCCTGGGCATCGGTGCCCCTGGGGCCCACCCGCCTCCCTCCCTTCCCACGGTTTAGCTCTGGGGACCGCAAATCTGTCTTGTGCCTACGCTCATGCCTGTGGGGTTCCAACACTCCCAACCAAATGGGCATGACTTCTACACAAGTTACAAGAACAATAAACTGTCCCCTGCCTTATTTCAACATTGGGTAACATTGTGTCAGCCGTGGATCTGATGTTAAATAGAATCTGATGTTAAATAAGGGAGCTCTCTGTACACTGACTGTTTTGGTTTTGGTTTTGGGTTTTGCTGCTAAATGTTGTTTCTCATTTAATGGTATGCCTTTCCAGAATCATGCTGTGTTATCTATGCCAATTTTGATATAGTATTTGTAAGAGGTTAATATAAATACAATCACCCACACAAAGCTCAACAGAAAATGTTTCAGACTCGTTCTGATTTGAAAACTGTGGTCAGTGTGAAGGTATCCAAGAGAAATAACTGCCCCCAAATTAAACGACAATATGTTGTTTCCTATCATTTTCCTGAATTCTGTGTATTGTAAGAGACAGCTAAGTATTCTTAAAATTAAGTTTATCAAAGAAAAACTTAAACTGCCCATATTCCCATCTTGGCACCAATGGTGTTTTCCTTAGGTTTTATACATCAGTTCTTCATGTGTGTAATCACGGTGTGCTTATCGTTTCACTGGAGCTATGAGGGCATTTTGCCATGTTTGCCATGTTTTCATGGCCTTTGAAACTACCCTCTTTACTGTTCTCCAATACACTTGGACGGCCCCCATTGTTGACCTTGCCAGCCAATTGAAATTGTTCCCCTGTCATAGAGAACGCCACAAAGAGCATCTTCCTGCAGTTATTTTTTTCTTTCAGTTGTTTCCTTGGGATAACTTCCCAGGCACCACATTACTGGGTCAAACACTGTGAATGATTTCCATGGTCTAGATAAGAGGCTTTCAAGCTGCCATGCCAACCGTGGCCCGGCCAAGCGTGAGAATGAGAAATTGGAGGTGAATCAAGTGCCCATAATGGAGAAGCAGCCAGATGAAATCTGGCAGAGCCACACCCAGACCCCAATGAAACTCCTGAAAGAACACTGGAGTGGACTCTCTCAATAAGTGCAGGTGTGCCCACTAGCAAGTCAAGGTTCTTATTTTGTTTTGTCTTTTTTTAAGAGCATCAAATGGGACTCCTACACCTGATTACAACTGTGTGTGAGTGAGGATGATGGTGTGTAAGCCCATTGACAGCACTGAATAGGAATCCAGGGAATAGAAAGAAAGTTTGGATTTTACAAGGCACTTCTTTTTTTTTTTTTTTTTTTTTTGCGGTACATGGGTCTCTCACTGCTGTGGCCTCTCCCGTTGCGGAGCGCAGGCTCAGCGGCCATGGCTCACAGGTCCAGCCGCTCCGCGGCATGTGGGATCTTCCCGGACCGGGGAACGAACCCGTGTGCCCTGCATCGGCAGGCGCACTCTCAACCACTGCGCCACCAGGGAAGCCCCAAGGCACTTTTGTTTTTTATGTTCAGGTTGTCTTTCTACACTGATGCATCTGAGCCTCCTTTTAAGTTTCCTAGAAATTTCGGTAGCCTGAGCCTTTCCTTGGAACCCCACAGCTGCATACCTGGGCAGCCCCACTCTGCAAGGGGACAGAGATTTCCCCCACCTCATCCTCCTGAGGTCAGCAGCCTAAAAGGAGCTGCTTAGCCAGCGGGCCATGTCTCCCCTAATTCCCAAATATTCTTAAATCCATCCATTTCTCTCCAACTGCACTGCACACCCCAGGTCAGGAAACCATTATTTATCCCCTGGACAACTGGGGCAACATGTCTACTGGTGTTTACATGCTCACGTTGGAGCCAGAGTGACAAATAACAAATAACAGACACAGATCTGATTGTGGCATCTGCCTCCTCTAAATTCTTGATCAGCTGTGCAGGGTGATCAGATATAAGGGATGGGGGGACTCTCTCTAAACTTACTTAGCAGGGTTCTTGCTAAAATTGGGCTAGAAAGGTCAAGGACAGAGCAGGGTAAGGCCCAGTGGAGCCTATCTAAAGTTTACTCAAGGAGACAATCTGTCACAGATCAGCCAGAAGTCCCCTGAAGGTTCTGAGAAAGACAGGGCTGCGGGAGGTGGAGGGTCCCTGGCCCCCGGCCACTTGCCGTCCTCTCTGGGTCCCATGGTCTCCGGGTGTCCACAGGCCTGAGAAGCTATCTGATGTTCTGCCCTAGCTCTGAAAGTCAGACCCAGATCCAAGACATTTCAGCAGGAAGTTGTTTCTCCAGACTCCTTCAGCATCAACTCCAGGATGTGGGCGTCTGTTTGGCAAACTGGGTTTTGTTCAGTAAGTGTGTCACGGGGGAGAATTGGTTTCCCAAGGCACGTGGACACCTTCAGGAAGAATTCAGGGGCATTTGGGTGGACCCGCTTGCTCCCCTTTCTCCAAGCTCCTCCCATAGACACAATACCTCTCCTATGAGAAACGTCCCAAGTCCAGGTTCTTCAAGAAAAAAAAACAAAAACAAAACTGCCTGTTTACCACACTTTGTCCCTTCTCAGGGCATTTAAAATAGCAACTCCCCGTGCCTGCACCTCTTCTGTTGCTATTTTTCTTCTTGACCCTCGTTGCCTTCTATCGCTTTCCATAACATCATTACGACTATGATTTTTAAAGTGTAGCTTGTAAAATTCCCTGGCACATTGTAACATGTTGTGAGGCCAGGCCAGAGTTACTGGGTCCTCCCCTGAAGTTAGATGTGTGATGTCACCTAGGTCCCACTTATAAATGGCAGGAGCAGTCAGTGAGTCCATTCTCCTGCTGCTACTACAACCCAGAGTATAGCCTGAATCCTGTCCTCACTAGAAGACAAAGGGCTGGGTGAGAGCTTGCGTGATGCACAGCGACCTCAACTAGTGGCTGAGCTGGGCTGAAACACAGCCCTCTGCAGGGTCAGAACACCAGCACCAGGCCAGCCGCCCCTTACTGCATCCGGATGACAACCCCGCCTCCACCTGCCTTTCTGCTCACCAACCAGTGGGCTAAAAGCCACTGAACTTCCTTGGGGCTGGGGTGCAGACTGTGAGCCCTGGACTGCCCTTAGTCCCATATGCAAATCCATCCATCCTTCCAGAACCACCCCCCCAGGCCATCCCTTGTGTGACTGGTCCACACAGCATACAAGCTCCCTCTGAATAGCACCCATCCTGCAGGTTGCTTGTTTCCTTGATCCTGTTTTTCAAAGTAACATTAACTGAGTTCTTCTTATGTCCCAGACTCTAACGAAACATATCAAGTGTACTTTCTTGTTTAATCTTCTCATACCTATGACACAGGCACTAGTGTCCTTACCTTACAGATGGGGAAACGGAGGCCTGGAGAGGAGAGAGATATGCCCCATCCTCTCACTGTTTAGTCAAGATTCAAACCCAAATCAGGACAGGAGGAGGAGAAGGAATCTCGAGAATAGGGGCGGGTGTTATGGGCCAGTGCTCAGCACACAAAGAGACGGCTATGGGCACACCTGGAGGTGTGAATCTATACAACAAAACAAAAAACAGTGTTAAGAAATTTAAATAAGGCCTAAGTAAATGGAGGGATATCCCATGTTTATGGACTGAAATTTTCAGTATTGTAAAGATGTCAATTCTTTTAAAATTGATCTATAAATTCAATGTGATTCCAATCACATTGCCAACATTTGCGCATGTATGAAACTTGACAAGCTGATTCTAAAATTCATGGCAACGGAGCAGCCATGAAACTTGAAGGTGGAAAGACTTGTTCTACTGGACCTTGTTCTACTGAGATTTATTATAAAGGCTTGGGAATTAAGCCAGTGTGATATTAGCACAAGGATTAAAAGAAAACAGGCTGATGGAACAGACTAGAAAGCTCAGAATGACATCATACAAGAGTGACCCTTGATTTCTGAGGACAGTGGTACTGCAGCTCAGTGGAATCTTTCCAGTGAGTCGTATGGAGGCATTGGGATCAAATGTGAGCCCTGGTCTCTGCCTCACACGGTTGGGGGCGGATGGCTGAGAAGCTCTGTGTAAAAGGTCAAACAATGGAGCTTTACGAAGTAATACGGGCTGCCTTCAAGACCTCTGGTCTGCAGGGCCTTCTTAAACTGGACATAAAAAGCACTGGCCATCAAAGAAAATACTGAACAACGTGGACTGCGTTGAAATTTAGAACTTTTGTTCATCAAAAGAGACCATTAAATAAACAAAACAGGCAAGACTAACCGATAGTTAGTGTTTGAAGATGGTGCTGAGAGGGTAAGGAAGTAATTATCATGAACATCTGAGCAACCTTCAGGGTGAATAAGGAGATGGTGGTGGGCAGGGAGCCGGGGTGGGGAAGTGGGGGGCCCTCAGAGGCAGGCCACGTGCAGTTTCTTGAACTGGGTGATGTTCATGGGGTTTGGTTTTTCATAATTAATGACCGCATGGCTCATAAGTTTTCTGAACTTTTCTGAACGTGTACCATTTCACAATAGAAATATACAAAAATACATATATAATATCTCGCTGTTTTAAAAATTCCACTAGCATGGATGAAGTGGTTTATTTTTTGAAATAGATGGTAATGGTATGTGAGCTGTATTTTTAAAAGGAGAACGTTCTTCATAGTCTATAAAATTCTTCCCCAAAGTATCCCAATGTCCCCCGCAGGAAGTTCTGGAAGGAAGGTGCTGTCACAGGCACGATCCTCAAAGAAATGCTGAGTGCAGGGCAATTGGGTTGGAGAACCCATGGTGAAACACCTCTTGCCCCATTTACGTCCATCTACCTGGTCTCCACAAGGACTTTGCAGAAATGAAGATCAACTGATGAAATTAATCATGCCCGTTCATGACTGCTCCACCCTGCACTCTGCAAGACTGCAGTGAGACACCTAAGAGTCCTGGAGACGCCACTCAGCAAGAAACAGTGACCAAGGGACAGTCATCCATGCAGGGGATTCTTCAGCCTTGTGCCTAATTCTTCTGGTCAGCTGGCACACAGTCTGTGGAGGAGGAACAACACAGAACAAAAAGTTCTAGTCCACACTGGAGAAACCCAGTGTTTTCAAGGACACTGTGACCGAGCACAGGCAAGGCATGCCCAGCGGGTGCAGAGCTGGCTGCAAGCTGGGTGCGCCCAGGTCAGCAGGCAGGCAGGGCGTCCCGGATCTCTGCATGGACACAGGACTTCCAGGTCCTGTTCGAACAGCCCAGAGTTTCCTGGGGGCAGCGCCAAACCTGGGGTAAAGATCACAGAGCAAAGTACTGAATGAAGAACCCCTCCACACACCCCAAATGATTAACAAGGAGAAAAGCCTTGCTCTGGCCCCAATGTCCAAAAGGACTTTAAGACTAGGAAACTTTCATGGTGTTTTCATCATCTCCAAAGCCCAAAGAAGTAAGCTCAAAGATCAAAGCCAAAATTTACTTGGCTCTGAATTCAAAATTTGCTTAGGAGTTGGACAGGGGATGAGAAATAATTTATATATATTTTAGGGGAATTGAACTTTCGTGGGTGTTACTATGACCTGAGATAAGAATGTATTAAGTAGGGAAGCGGCAGTCTGCATTCCCCCCACTATGGAAGGAAATGAAAACATAGTTACTCTTAAAGCATAACCTGAAAAAGACTGACAACTATACCAATTTAAAATAGAAAAAAGAAACAAATATAAATGTTTTAAAAGGCATGGAGGAACAAGTGCTGATAGAGATGTAGAGCACCTGGGACGGGAAAGTAAAATGGCACAGACACTTTGGAAAACAGCTTGGCAGTTTCTTTAAGAAGTTAAATATCAACTTATCATATGACCCAGTAATTTCACTCCTAGGAACCTACCCCAGAGTTATGAAAACGTTCGTCCACACAAAGATTTGTATGTCAACGGTCAGAGCAGCTAAATTCACAATAGCCAAAAGGTAGAAACAACCCAAATGTCCATCAACCGATGAATGGACAAATAAAATCTGATATGTTCACACCATGGAGTACTATGCCACGACTAAAAGGAACAAACTAATGATTCATGCTACAATACAGATGAACCTAAAAACCATCATGCTACCTGAAAGAAGCCAGGTGCAAAAGACTACACAGTGTATGATAGCACTAATATGAACTGTCAGATCCCTAGAAAAAGAAGGCAGATCCACGGCTGACTAGGGGAGCAGTGGCAGTGAGGTCTGACTGCAAATGGGCACAAGGGATGTTTTGGGAGTGTTGGAGATGTTCCATTATAGGGATGACTGCATAACTCTACAGAATACTAAAATTTATTGAATCATACACTTAAAGTGGGTGAATTTTATGGTATATAAATTATGCCTCAATCAAGCTATCTTTCTGAGAAAAGAAGTAAAGTATACCAATGAAAATGGAATGGATTATTCAACAAATACTGAGGGGATATTTATTAAGTAGTTAAGGAAAAGAAAACAACTTACATTTTGACTTGTATTGCACGCACCAAAAGACACCTAGTTTTATATTAGCCAAACCATAAAAGCAATTAGGTGAAAAAAAATGATTAATAGGTAACAAATTTCAATGTGAGAAAAAGCTCACTAGGTAGAAAGGCAATGGAAAAATCCATGAAGGATGAGAAATACTGTATTTGACTGTGGAAAAGGTTTATGCTTTTATGTAGACAAAAATATATCAAATGAAGTTGGGAGACAAATGACAAACCAAAAAGATATTTTTGCTACAAATATGACAGACTTCATTTCTCTAACATTTAAAAATAGGAATCAGTACGAAAAATACTGACCATTCCAAGAAGAAAGTACCCCATCGTCAGCACACCTCCTCCACCCAGCATATCCTGTGCTTCCGGCACAAACATTTGTTCAAAACCAGCCTCAGAAGAACATGGAGCTCCTGGTCACTGAGGGCTCTGACCACACCAAAGGCTGGGAGTGGGGACAGCGGGGTGACCTGTGTCACCGAGCTCTGAGTCAGCCATGATGCCCCATGCTCTCCCCGAAGACCCCCCTGGCCCTGGGAATTAAGGGCTCTGTACCACCAACATGCAGGAACCACCTCGTGGTAAGGAGGCACGTACCAAAAAGTGTAAGGTTTCAGGGCTTCCCTGGTGGCGCAGTGGTTGAGAGTCTGCCTGCCGATGCAGGGGACACGGGTTCGTGCCCCGGTCCGGGAAGATCCCACATGCCGCTGAGCAGCTGGGCCCGTGAGCCATGGCCACTGAGCCTGCGCGTCCGGAGCCTGTGCTCCGCAACGGGAGAGGCCACAACAGTGAGAGGCCCGCGTACCAAAAAAAAAAAAAAAAAGTGTAAGGTTTCAAGCCTTATTGGCGTTTTCGCTTTAGCTTAAGTTGTATAATATTCTGTCTAAAGACAGAGAAACAGATGGGAGGGACAGATTCAACGTGCTGGGTGTTCATCTGGGATAATACATTTGGGGAAAGAAGCGAGGATTAGAACATGCGGCGGAGGAAGGCAAGGACCCTGGGAAACTAACCGAAGCTGGTATGAAAGTCTTCACCACACTTTCAACTGTGTGCAAGAAAGCTCACGTTTCTTTATTTTCTCCAGACCCACTCAAATCTGGCTGTGAGCTATCATTCCATGGGCGATAAAAAATTCAGTCTCCCTCCCCTCAGCCACTCTCCCTCCCTCCCCCTACACTGGGTGTGCCAAGGTCTCGGGAACTCACAGGCATGGATGTCCCTTCCCAGCATGCACCCAGCCTGGGATGCAGGCCAGCATCACCCTTTGGTGAAGATGGAAGCCATGTCTGCCTGGGCCACCATACCATTTTCCTCAGAGACTTTGTCACTCTGCAGCGTGCCGTCAGGACCTGGGGTATGGGTCTACACTAAATCATGGCCCCAAAACCCTCCCTGCCCTCTTTCTTCTCCTGGACTCTCCCTCCTCCCATCAGTCCACCCAGCATCAGCTGTTCAATGAGGGAAGGATTTAAAACACATATGCATATACACTGCCCCACTCAACACACACACACATGCTCTAAGCCACTAACTCTAAGTAGTGCCCAGTTTCCCCCTTGCAAAAGGTGATAAGGCAACATTAGGACTTGATGTTTTGCTTAGAACAGGGGCAAGGAAAATGGAAAGGGAACAAGTAAAAATCAGTATCTGATGGACGATCCTAGCATTGGCACTGCCTGAACTCCATGGCAGATTTCAATCCCAGAACCCCTATCCCCAAACCTAGGAAGGAAACAGCTGTTATTTGGTTTTCATCCTGCACTTTATAAAAGGAAAAAATGTGTGAGGCTCAGAGGAGAACCAAGGGTTTGTTGAGAAAAGCTCCAGTAAGAGCATAGATAGACTCCTTAATGTCCAAGAGGCTTAGTGTTGAGAGGAATGTCCGCTACCTTTGGTGTTTTATCTAATATACAATTTACTTTCCTTAAGGGGTTAACAATCCCTGTAGAGCAATGGTTCTCAAACATGAGCGTGCATCGGGACCCCTTGGGGGGTTCATTAAAACACACTTGCTGCCCACCCTCAGAGTTTCTGACTCAGCAGGTCTGGGACAGAACCTGAGAATTTGGAGACCAGACTTTGAGAACAACTTCTCTAAACAAGCACGACTTTCACAGCTGGTAAACAACACGTTCTATGTTAAATCAGATGTCCCTAAAATTTGATTGCAAACTCAAACTCTCCTAGACATTTAATTAAAATCACAAGGCGACAGTATCAGTTGCTCTTGAATGTTTTAAACAAACAGCAGGTGAAACATTTCCACACGCATGACGATGATTACAAGTATAATCAGCACATGTAAATATTTACAGAAGTGGCAAATCTGTGGATCTCAATTGGCCTTTTCATGCTCTCTATTCCAATTCTGATTTCCACTTCTATTATTTCTATTCTCACTTCCTCCCAGGGGCACAATTTGACTCTGCCCACTGGAGAGATGGGCTGCAGTTTCAGAGCCTGAAGCTGGCAGAAGCTGCAGTTGCCTCCTGAAATTCAGTGACTCAGGACAAGAGAGGTAAGCGTTGGATGCATCTTCCCAAACAGTCCTCCCTGAGCTGTTCATTACCTGGCTAGACAGGCCCCTTTGTGTAGTTATAGTTAGTGTGCTACAGCAGCAACACCCCTGACCAGTTGGATTGGCATTGAATTGTGTGCCCTGGTCTTTCCTCCTGTATCAGTTTCTTCCCAGCGTCTTAAGCAGCAGCGTGCTGAAGCCAGCTCCTACAGATCCCATGAGCCAGTGGCTGGATTTGCAGCTATCTCATGAGCTGGTTGTTAAATACAGCCATCGTGAAGAATTAGGTTATATAAACTTATAATTAAATTATGTTAAAAACAAAGGTAATGGGACTTCCCTGGTGGCACAGTAGTTAAGCATCCACCTGCCAGTGCAGGGGACATGGGTTTGAGCCCTGGTCCGGGAAGATCCCACATGACACGGAGGAACTAAGCCCGTACACCACAGCTACTGAGCCTGCACTCTAGAGCCTGCGAGCCACAACTGTTGAAGCCTGAGTGCCTAGAGCCCGTGCTCCGCAACAAGAGAAGCCACTGCAGTGAGAAGCTCACGTACAGCAAGGAAGAGTAGCCCCAGCTCGCTGCAACTAGAGAAAGCCCACACTCAGCAACGAAGACTCAACACAGCCATTAATTAATTAATTGATTAATTTGAGAAAAACAAAGGTAATAAACACTCAAAACCCACCACTTCTATGTTTTTCTAGTACCTATGCTCCTGAGGACACATGTCTATTGTGTCTGTGTGATAGAGATAATATACAATAGTAAGCTACTCTCCCCAACTCTGCCTCAGTGATACCATGTTGGTAGCTTGAAATCAGCCACAGAAGAGCTATTTACACGACAGAAATCCACGTGCTCTGTAAGTCAGCTGGCACCTCCACCTGCCCAAGAAATTATTAAACATTTATCAGTACAACACTGATCCTATGGTCACAGAAGACTATGACAATAAGTCTACTTTAAAACTCTATGTTCTGAGAGTCTTCTTTACAAAGTATAGACAAGTATCAAGCCTTTTTTTCAAATGCTGGCTCTGGGGGGATCAATTTGTTTCCCTGAAACGTTTCTTCCTCATCAACCATAAAAACCCATGGGGTCCAAAGACTCAGCCCTCCATCCTCCTTCCCAACCTAGCAGGCAGGAAGCCCTGAGATCAGTCCCTTCATATTTAGAAACTTCAGTTCTCTCAGCTGTAAAATTAAGATCGTGACACTTATCTCACAGTATGTATGTCAAGTCCAAGTGAGAGAAGGAATAAATGAAGTATAGGATGCTATTTTAAGAGATTGTTGTCTATTAAAATCTATCTTCCAACAAAGATACAGATATGGAAAAGGAAACTGATTAGAAATGAAATGATGCTGAAGAAGGAGGTGCTACCTAAGTACGAATAACAAATTCATACTTGGGAATACTGAAATCTGATTTATAAAACCAGATAGGAAATACAATGGAGTTAAACCAAATAAGCACCAATTCACCTGGGGGAAAACAGTCTGAAAGCCAATATTCTGTGTAAATACCTGGAAACCTGCCTGGCCAGTGAAGTTCTTGAGATGCAGCAGCTGTGGTAACATTATGGCTGAGATGACCATGGAGGAAAGAAGAGTAAGACTGAAATATGAAGAAGAAAAAGATGAGAGAGAAAGAAAGGAAAGGAAAAAAAGAAAATGCCTCAGTCAGCTCAGGCTGCTATAACAAAGTCTCACAGATGGGCAGCTTAAATAACAGACATCCGTTTCTCACAGTCCTGGAGGCTGGAAGTTCAAGATCAGGGTGCCAACATGGCTGGGTTTTGGTGAGGACCCTCTTCTTGGCTTGCAGATGGCTGTCTTCTGGCTGTGTCCTCACATGACAAAGAGAGAGAGCTCTGGTATCTCTTCTTATAAAGGCATTGAACCCATTATAGGGGCTCCACCCTCAGGACCTCATCTAACCCTAATCACCTCCCAAAGGCCCCACCTCCAAATACCATCTCATTGGGGATTAGGGCTTCAACATGTAGATTTGGTGGGGGGACATAAACATTCAGTCCACAACAGAAAGAAAGAAAGAAAGAAAGAAAGAAAGAAAGAAAGAAAGAAAGAAAGAAAGAAAGAAAGGAGAAATAGAAAGGGAAAGAGAAAAAGGAAAATTAAATAAACCCTTTGCAGAAGCCTTCAACTTTTGGTAGAAATAAAACACATGGTTGCAGTAGCACAAGAGAGAGCAGGATCAATGGAATTACTCTCAGTTAAGTTTCTTGCATTTTGTGTGAAGTGACACACTACTCATCGTATGGAGACTGTCTCCAGGCTGCCCTGTCCAGGTGGAAAAAGGCCTGGACTGAAGTTAAGGATGCATTTTCTAATCAAATTCTAATCTCTGGATCCCCTGTGGGGCTATTGTTGGTTCTTTTTGCTTATTCTTATTAATCGTGTCTCCTCTCACTTTGGGCTAAATTTGATGGTTTACCAGACACTGTATTTGAAAATTACTTCTAGAAATAGTTTGAGACCCACAGGATTTTCATTACTCCCTTGAGGCTCCTGGCTGACTAGCAATCTGGCATTACATAACTGTCTTCAAAAATTGAGACTCTCTGGGCTTCCCTGGTGGCGCAGTGGTTGAGAGTCCGCCTGCCGATGCGGGGTACGCGGGTTCGTGCCCCGGTCTGGGAGGGTCCCGCATGCCGCAGAGCGGCTGGGCCCGTGGGCCGTGGCCGCTGAGCCTGCGCGTCCGGGGCCTGTGCTCCGCGGCAGGAGAGGCCACAGCAGTGAGAGGCCCGCGTACAGCAAAAAAAAAAAAAAAAAAAATTGAGACTCTCTAAGCCCCTAGATGTCTCGGCCTGAGACTACAGCCTGGTGAAGGCTGTCTTTTGCCTTTCTTTTCTTTTCTTTTTCACTTTCCCTGTGATTCAGTGTTACTCCCAGAGTGCAGACTTTAGAGCTCAAACCTAAGTATAGGAGGTGACCACGGGCATCCTGACACCCCAGCATTGCCCCACTCACACCTCCCTCCAGCATGGCAAATGCACTGCTAAGCTCTTCAACCACCTCAGGGCAAAAGTGACTGGATCCAGGCCCACGTCTCTGAACTGCTGTCTTCTTCTGAACCTCAGTCTTGTTGTTCTTTATTCCTGGCTAGTTCTCTGATGCCCCAGTCAAAAACGTAAAAATTATTTGGCCAGCTTTTCTGCTTGTCTTCAACCCAAGGATTGGCTTGGATGACCAAGTCTAACATGGCCAGAAATTCCCCAAATCAAATCTTACTATTCTGAACATTGGGGAGCTCTTGGTGATGTCGCAGGAACTGACGGAAGCTCAGATGCCAGGTGGTCCCATCAAGGTGCTGTTCTGAGGGATTTTAGGGACACAGCTATTGCCCTTAACAGTGACCCTTGACTTTTCTCATCCTGAAGATGTCTTCCAGTGTTAACAGACTATAGCGGTTTCTTCTGGTCATCTCTGCAGATGAGAGCAAAGGCCATGTGATTGCCAAGGAGTCAGGAAGAAGGGTTCCCAGTCCATGGGGAATTCTAGGGGCCAGCTGACTGACCTAGATGTTCCTTCACACCCCACAGCCCAGGTAGGAGCGTATCCTCCTGTGAACCCAGCAGGCCCACAGCCCACACCTCGCCCAGGGCTGCAGCCCATGCCCTCTCCTCCAGGGAGCCTCCCCACCCCTGCCCCTGCTGTGCCTGTGTGCTGACAAATATTCTCTCTGAAAACCCTCTCATTCATAGACACACCCAGAGGCTGAGGACAATACCACCTTCCCGCAGCGAGGATGTTTGTGCTTCCCTGGCCTCAGTTCAGTGTCAAGGATGTTCTGGGGATGAACTGGGAGCTGGGCTGCAGGTATGCACGGGCTACTTGACTTCCCAGGGTGCAACCCTTTGGGGTCCTAACCTGAAGTATGGGCCATGTCATCCCCCACCCACCTTTGCCCGCCCTGTGTAGGCTGACTCAGGAAGTTGCACAGCCTGGTGGCGGAAAAGCAAAGCCCAGCACTGCGTGCAGCCTCCTGGGTCCCAAGCCTCTTCCAGGACCTCACCGACTTGTTGGCTTCCTGCTGCCCCCAGCACCGCCTTTTACATTGTGTCAGCTTTTCTGGTTGTCCTTGTAAGACAGGTGATCAAAAGTACCCAGTCCACCAATATCAGAGGCAAAAGTTATCTTCTTTATGGAAAAGTTTTCAGATCATATGAAGTGTACACAGTTAAAGTGAAAATTGACCCTTCAAAGTCACAGCTGCTGCCTCCAAACTCATTTCTGCAGGTGACGGCTGTTGGCAATTTGACAGACATTGTTTCACAATCTGTTTGTGTGTGTACATACATAAGTAGGCTTTTATTCATCAACTACACCTACTACTCTGCAACCTGACTTTTTTTCTTGTAATATTAAAACGCAGGGGCATTTCCACATCAGCTGTAAAGCCTTCTTTCAGCTGCACACTGCTCATAATATACACATTTCATAATTCATTTAACTAGTCCTCTGCTGGGGGTAGCTAATTACTCTGTTTTTTTGCTTTATGAAAGATGAACACTGTATGTACGTTATTGACAAATGTGCTGGTATTTCTTTTGAAAGTTATTCTAGAAATAAAATTCCTGGATGGACGTGTATATGCATTTCGAATTTTGAAAGATACTTAGCGCCTAAAAGTGGTACCAATTACGTTGCCTTCAGCAGAATATGGAGTTCTATTTCCCCACATCTTCACTATCTCTATTAAACAACATCTTTCAAATTTGGTTAACCTGATGGATTAAACACTAAACAGTCTTGCGCTGGTTTGCTTTTCATGGCTCTAGTGAAGTTGTGCTCCTTTTATAGAATGTCTATTGGCCATTTGGATTTACTGTTGTTGTTTTTAGTTGTTGCTCATATCCTCTGCCCATTTTTTAATGGGCATTTCAGCCTTTATTGATTTTAAGTGCTCTGGGTGTCTTACGGCTGCTCACTTTTGTAACGTAAAGCTAGTCTCACTGACTGCTTCTCAAGGAGGTTGATTCAACGACGGGATGACAAAAACTATCAGCTGCTGAATTGATAGATACTTCCCCTTATGTTTTTGCCCATCCAGAGATCCCAAATTTTATTTCTGGGATAGTTGCCAGCACCAGAAGATGCAGCAAGATTGGTTGAAGCTGGGCTTCCCTGGTGGCGTAGTGGTTAAGAATCCACCTGCCAATGCAGGGGACACGGTTCAAGCCCTGGTCCAGGAACATCCCACATGCCACAGAGCAACTAAGCCTGTGAGCCACAACTACTAAGCCCACGTTCCACAACTATTCAAGCCCACAACTACAAGAGAAGCCACCGCAATGAGAAGCCCGTGCACCACAACACAGAGTAGACCCTGCTTGCCTCAACTAGAGAAAAGCCCTCGCTCAGCAATGAAGACCCAAAGCAGCCAAAAATAAATAAATATTAAAAAAAAAAAATCAGTAGCCCCAAGAAAGGTATTAAAAGAAAAGAAAAAAAAAGATTGGTTAAAGCCCATGAGGTCACATCAATGCCTTACAAATGTGGAGAACGAATGGGGGACCGGGGTCCTATTTCTGGCCCATGAGTTGGGAGGTGGGAGGCCTTGGAGAAGACCTCCTTCACCAGCCTCCTTTCCATCCAGGAGGGGGTTCCATGTGCAACTCAGAAGGAAACTGGGTGTGGGGGAAGTGATGGGCTAGAAGGAGCAGGGTCCTTGATCACCACCAAGCACAGCACCAAGCCGTGGGATCACCATCTTCAGGGCTTCTTCTGGCAGAAACTGAGTCAATTCCCTGAAGTGGAGATTGTTGTCACATTGTAGATGGAAGGATGAAGGATTTGGGGGCCTGGGGATCCAGGAGCTGGGGCGGGGGAAGGAGGCAGACACAGCAGGGAGAAGGGCAGGGAAGGAGGAACTGTGTACTGGGTGGGATGTTGCAAGTTGAGAGCTGGGCGCATGCAGCATGGGCTGGGAACCCCCAGTCTGTTCCTGGATGTGTGCCCAGAAAACCCACATTGCTCACACAGGCAAGTGGCCCCCAAGGGCACTGGGGCTGGAGGACCCTGTGGGTGTGCACAGGGGTGCAGACATCAGGGTTAGTGCACAGTGAAAAACAGAAGCCTCTCAGGGACACACAGCCTGGTTGAAAGAGGCAGTGGTCTTTCTCCCTGTGAGAAGTATCTGACACCTCCCAGCCCAGGTCCTTTCCTCCAAGACATGTGGGGAAGACACACAGCTGCAATAGGAAGACATCCTTCTCTTTTGCTCAGATCACTTAATAAATGCAGCTGATAAGCATTTGCCGTGGAGAAAACACACAGGTTGGGGAGTATAGTCCAGCAGGCTTGCTATTGGGGTACTGAAGGCTCACACTAAAATGGAATTGTCGTTTCACTTAGGGTGGGTTTGTGCCATTTCTTCCCCATCATCTAATGAGCTGGGAGCACACACATCAGACCAGACCAGTCAAGTCTTCTGTTATATCTTAACCGTATTATTATTATTACTATTACTAAACACAAGTTCAGGTACTCAACACACAATGAGGCCAAACAAACCAAGACGCTGGAGTTTGGAGCAGAAAAAGGTTTACTGCAGGGTTGAGTAAAGCAAATGGGGGTGAGTGGGGGGGGGGTGGCTTGTGCTCAGAATACCCCAAGTTCCCTGAAGTTTTTCTTGTCTTATTTATTTATTTATTTATTTATTTATTTATTTACTTTTGGCTGCACCGGGTCTTTGTTGCAGCATACGGGATCTTTAGCTGTGGGATGCAGTCTTCTTACTTGTGGCACATGGGCTTCTTAGTTGCGTCATTCATGCGGGATCTAGTTCCCCGACCAGGGATCAATCCTGGGTCCCCGGCATTGGGAGCATGGAGTCTTACCCACTGGACCACCAGGGAAGCCCCTCCCTGAAGGTTTTCACCATAGCATGTTTTAAAATTTTTATTTTATATTGGAGTTTAGTTGATTTACAATGTTGTGTTAGTTTCAGGTACAGCAAAGTGATTCAATTATATATAAATGTATATCTATTATTTTTCAGATTCTCAGCAAAACATTTTTAAAGGCCAGGTGAGGGAAGGGGGGTGACAGAGTATGCGATCAGCTCATGCACAGTTCTCTGACCGGTTGATAGTGAGGTAACAGAGCAGTGTCACAGGGGTTAACATGATCAATCCTTAGGCACCAGAAGGAGGTCTGGGGGCTACGTGATCATGGTCATCAAGTAGTTAATTTCTTCCATTTGGTGGTGGTTTTTAGCATCTGAAAAACTCAGGAAATATGCATCAGATACTACTATCTAGGTACTTCAGAGAGGAGTGAAGCAGAGGATATGGGAGAGGGGTCTGTCCCCAGGAAGGCCCCATGGGGTCCTGCTCGGTAACATCACCATCATCATCATTATTATTATTCAGCACAGTCACACACATACAACCACACATTTTTACAGATGCTGGGGAAGCAATGGTCATATGTAGCTATAATTTGGGAGAAGGACACCAAAACACGAGTCCAAGGTTTTCTTCATATCACATCATAACATATTATATGTTACATATACTTCGTGAACTCCCTGAATCCTTCCTGGAAAGAAGGAGGTATCATAGTCTGGGTTCCTCCGAAAGCAGGGCCTGAGAGCTAGCCTTGAATGCATGCAGTCTTTTTGGAATGTGAGTCCAGGAAGCCCAGGGGGGAAATGAGCCTGGGAAGGGAGAACAGCCACCAAAGACCCATTTATGGGCAGGTCACCATCGTGGGTGATGGTGCTCGGTCCCACTGGGGACCCTCTGAGAAACTGTGCGGAGAGCACCCAGGATTGTCCTGTGTGTGTGATGAAGTGGATTGTTCCAGGGTCGCTAACGTCCTGCACTTCCGCGTCCCACCTACCTTCAGGGGACATTCCCCCGGATGCTGGGAATGCTCTCATCCAAGGAAGAGAGGGACATGTGCTGGAGACAGGACACTGCCCACCTGCTGTGGCTGCAGAACTCAGGTGGACCATGGGGATTCGGGGTGAGGCACCGACAGCATCAGCACTGGTTATATAAAAACCAACGAGGCACCAAATCAGTGGTCCTTTGACACAGGCTGTTTTAAGGATGTAAATAATCAATCCCAGCCTTCTCTCATTGCCACAGTAAGCCATTCCAGAACTATCTGCTCACATTAATCTACCTGGTAGGAAGTAGGCAAAGCTTGTCTCAGGCAGCGTCTGCTGCACAAGCAGGGCGTCTTCAGGCTGTCTGGGGAGATGAACTCCAAAGGCAAAGTTAGCAGCAATCCTCTGCAGAGTGAAAAATAGAAAAGTTGACCTTCTCCAAGAGAAAAAAGGCAACTCTATGCAACAACAAAAACAAAAAAGCTGCAGGCTCTCCCACCTACTGTCTCAAGGTTGAGAGATGTGAAGCATAGTTTCACAGTCTTAGAGAGTTAAGACAGACTTCAGTTAAACAGGGTAGGATCATCATCAGCTACCTCCCTGGACACCCCTAAAATGACCAATAAGGTCAGGAAGATATAAACCTACATACACCGAACCAAGGACTTGTGTCCACATATACAAAGGACCCTGACAAGCCAATAAGAAAAGAGCAGACAGGGCTTCCCTGGTGGCGCAGTGGTTGAGAGTCTGCCTGCCAATGCAGGGGACACGGGTTCGTGCCCCAGTCTGGAAGGCTTCCACATGCCGCAGAGCGGCTGGGCCCGTGAGCCATGGCTGCTGAGCCTGCACGTCCGGAGCAGACAACACAACAGAAAAAAGGGGAAAAAATTTGCGTAGGCTCATAAAACAGGATAACTCAATGACCAGTAAGCAGTGAGGATTTAGAGCAACTAGAATGGTCTTGTGTTCCTGATGGGAATGTAAATTGGTGCGACCACTTTGGAAACCCCCGGGCATATCTACTGAAGATGAACATATGCACACTTTATGACACGTCCATTCCACTCTGGTGAATACTCAGAGACGTGATCATAGACACCCAAAGACTTGTCCGTGCAACACTATTCATAATAGCTAAAATAATCCTGTGTTGTAGATTTGAAAGTTGCTAAGAGAGTAGAGCTTAAAAGTCCTCATCACAAGGAAAAAAAACCTTGTAACTATGTGTGGTGATGAGTGTTTAAACTTACGTGGTAATCATTTCACAATATATCCATACATCAAATTGTGACATTGCACACCTAAAACTGACACAATGCTTTATGTCAATTGTATCTCAATAAAAACAATAACTAAAAACTGAAACAATTCAAGTGTGAATCAACAGTAGAATGGTATATATATAATTGAATATGATAATACACTAGATCAATTATGTCATAAATTATTTATAAACCATAAATAAGATTCATGCACAATAAATAATATAAGTTATATATCACATGGTATATATAGTATATATCATTTATTATATAGCTGATATCATATTATGTAATCATACACACAAATATATTTTATACAATATATAATTTTTGTACAAGTATATTATACTTATTTATATATTTAAGTGATATTTGCATTATGCATCCAGCACAGTCACACAATGGAATGCTTTGCAGCGATAAGAATGGATAGACCCAGCTCTTCGTATAACCACCTGGGGGAATCACACATGATGTTGAGTGAGAGTATCCAGACCCAGGGACACACTGGAATTCCAGGGACAGGCCACACTAAGCTCTGTGACCACGTTCTCTTGCTGGGGGTGACGTAAGGCTCCTTCTCAGGAGAAATGAAACCAGAGAAATGAGGCAGAGGATTCTGGTCCTCCTTCCAAGTCTGTGGCTCTTAAAACTCTGTGCATCTCTCACCTTGGTAAAAATAAACATTAACTTTTAAAACACTGTGAACAAATCAGCTCAGGCAGTCAACAACGATTGTGGGATGCCAAAAGCAGGCGGCCTGAGCGGCCAGCAGGACCCAGGAGGACTCCGGCGGTCCCTACACCACAGGAGGCCAAGGCGAAGGCAGCCCTGGTGGCCGGACGCTGGGGTAGGACATTCTCCCAGCATGATGCTGCAGCGCTTGCGGCTCGGATGCTGTTCACCACCCGCATGGGGGGAGTGTTTCTGTCCTGTCCACTCAACCTCATTTCAAAGACCATGTGTAAACATCTGACCAAGACAGAGAGATGCACTTGTGAGCAAAGGTGGCACCTTAGGGTTTGAGGACACAAGGTGTATGTATACACAAGAGAAGGAGGAGCATCTAGCTCTCCCCAATACACACGTTCACACGCATGCATGCACAAGTACATGCGCACACAGGCATTCACACACATACACACAGGCACACACACATAAACAATGCACACATATATATGCACACGTGCACACACAGAGGCATGCACACGCATGTGTGCAAACACATAACACATGTGGCTGCACACAGACACACGTGCACACACGCATGCACGTCTGCATGCATACACAAGCACATGCTCACACATAACACACATGCTCACACATAACACACATGCACATGTACACACAACAGCACGCACGTGACACAGGTATGCAGGCACATACACATATACACACTCCCCAGCTGCACCGTGCATGTGCTCTGGTAAGGGTTTGCAGTCACACGTGGCAGACCTAGGAGCAGGGCTGACACACTGGTAGACCCCAGAACCCATGCTGTAGCACTGACCGTTTTTCAAAGACATCATCCTCCCCAGTTCACTGAGGGACTAGCCAAGGCTCCTGGAAGTGACACGCTCAGATCTAACAGCTGTGAGGGGCAAGGGACCAGTATAGCTTTGTCCTTGGCCTTCTCTCCTCCCGCTCTCTCCCTGGCCTCAGGTTCCAGGTCAAAGCCAGCCCTGTGGCCCATGCAAGGGGAGTGGGGAGCCAGCAAAACCTCAGCAGGAGGCGAAGGTAATGAGGGCAAGAATCCTGCGGGCATCACACCGTCCTGCCCCACCCACCGACCTCTCACTCCCTGGGGGTGAGAGTGCACCAGCTTCCCTGAAAATCAGAAAGGCTGACCCTGCCTGGGAGAGGAGCTTGTCACTACCAAGTCCCTCCCTCTGCTGATGAGCTGCAGACAGCGGATCCCTACACCTTCCCGGCTCACCCCTCCCACACCCAGGGCCCACCTCTAAACATCTCGGCACACCTGTGAACATGCAGATGTTCGTGGAACCAAAGCCAAAATGGTCTCCTGCCCGGTCCCTCAGCCATCTCTCACTGACCTGCAGCAACCCTGCCCCTGCGGGGTCTCAGCTCTGCTCTCTTTGGAAGGTTGAAGGAAAGTCTGTACCACACACCCACTGGCCGTCCCTTTTGGAAGGGACCTCACTGCCCAGCCTGACCGCCTTGCAGCAAATACAGCATCATGGCTATCTCCTGGAAAATGGTAGAGGTTCAGAAATTTGCCAAAAGACTGAAAAGGAGAGTGGTGCCCAACTCTGCCTGCTAAGCCCACCGTTAGTCCCCGGGGACAGGGAAAGGGGCACGACAGGCTGTGACAGCAACTAGAGGTCTTGGCTGGGCTTCTTGTAAAGGATATGGCTTTGCCTCAATTTAGAGGTGAACCTCTGCTCCCTACATTAATACAACATAAATGCTTTGTAAGAGTATTAAGCTAGGAGAGAGCCCTGTGCCTGCAGCCTGGGCCCACCCAAGAGTGCGCACCTGTACATGGAGCGGGGATGTTTTTGCAGTTCTAAAAGAGCAGGCGCACAGAGTGAGCAGCGAAAGCTGCACATCGTCAACAGTGGCAAAGACTACTTCTGTGTACCTACTATGTTCAAGAAAGTGCTGGGCCCTGTGGGTGAGACAGGAAAACATGATCCCTGCTCCTGTGAGCTCAAAGTCTAGGAGAGAAAAGGCAGTTCCCTGAAGTGTAAGACCACAGTGGAAGCACGTGACTAATGGCCCAAATCATGCAGTCACAGTTATTTGACGTGTCTTGCCTCCTTGGGGCTCCCACCAGCTGCAGGAGAGGAGGTCAGTCCTGTCGGGGCCCCTGCAGCTACTTGCACAAGAGCCCTGTGTATTAGTGCCCACTGTTGTCTGAATTTAATAAGAAAGGCTTATTTTCTTCCAAATGGCCCCATCTCTTTTAATGACCACTCTTCAGAGGGCTCTGAGACTTTACTATGAACTATGGAATTTATAGTTGAAGGGAAAAAAATAGGTGTCCATGTGGAACACTCAGCCTGTGGCTTATGAGTCAGTTTTTGTCTTGGAGACAACCCACTGCTATTCTAGGCAACAGGCAAAATTGTGTGTCTGAACTTCCTGTCCTCTTGTGGGTTATAAATGGCATGAGGACACTGAAACACACTTGTGTATTTTTGGAAGAGCGGGAATTGCATTTTATTTTCCTCAATATGATGAACGCCGTAACAAAGAGGAAACGGCCCAGAGTACCAGCCAGGGGAATTCTGTCATCGCGTATAACCCAACACCACTGTCTTTCCCATCCGATCACAAATGGTATCTGTTTACAACAAAAAGACCTGGGCTTTCCTTTTGCTTTGAAGACAGGAAGCAAGAGAAACATCTGGATTATAGATGAACACCCCACAGAGGTTTGTCTGCCATCTGCAAAGCGAGGTCTTTTCCAAGGCTTTTTCCTGGTTTGGGGCCCCACTGTGGACAGTCACTGAATGTCCCTCTAAGAGTCCAGGCAGAGGGCCTGGCGCCGCTCTCAGGGTGAAGCCTGAGCTCTGTGTCAAGAACCTCAGCTCTCTCTGCACAGAAAGCCTACCCAGCTCGGCCTGATTGTCTCTTCAGATTGTCTCTTCGGAAGCCCGAATGGGCAGGAACATCCTGCAGGGTACTAGCCTTCCAGACAAGCCAGGACATATGGCAGTCAGAGCTCAGAAATGACCACAAAACTGAGATGAGTTCTCCCTGCCCTGAAGGCTACAGAAGCCAGTATGCCAGGCCAGGGACCCAGCACTGATGAGCTAGCTGTCCTGGGACGCCCGTACCCACCCACCGATGAGAAGAGGTACAGATATTTCAGGGGGTTGTTACATGAGAAAACAGAGACAGCCCTAGGACTGGGCCTGACCTAAGTCAGAGTGCAGTAGGTGTCTCCCAAACTCCTTTTCTTAAATTGCTTTACTTATTTAAAACATAGAGAAACATATGTATAAATGTGTTACATACATATATATATATATGTTCATTTTTTAAAAAGAAAAGCTAAAGTTAAATACAGATAAGCTGACATTAAAAAATAAAAAAGAAAGACAAAAGAAAAAAAGTGAAAGAAGAGAGAAAAAGAAAATTGTTGTGTTTTCACCTCCCACATCTATTATTTCTAGCAATTTTGTCTACTTTCTTCCTGTCTTTACGTGTAGACACACCTATATGTGTGAGGGGTGTGTGTGTGTGTGTGTTTGTTTCTGTGTGTGTGTTTTACCTTCTGTATTTTCACATAAGGTCATGGATATCTTTTGATGCCATTACATTACATTCTTCAATGTTACTTTAAATGCCTATGTAACCCCACCTAATATGGATGTGTCATAATTTATCCAACTAATCCCAATTCTGGTATTCCCTCTTCTTTTCCTATTGGTCCACTTTGAAACCATCTTTTTTATAAACTTTTATTTTATATTGGAGTATCATTGATTAACAATGTTGTATTAATTTCAGGTGTACAGCAAAGTGATTCAGTCATACATATACAAGTATCTATTCTTTTTCAAATTCTTTTCCCATTTAGGTTATTACAGAGTATTGAACAGAGTTCCCTGTGCTCTACAGTAGGTCCTTGTTGGTTATCTATTTCAAATATAGCAGTGTGTACATGACAATCACAAACTCCCAATCGATCCCTTCCCTCACCCTTCCCACTGGTAACCATAAATTCATTCTCTAAGTCTGTGAGTCTGTTTCTATTTTGTAAATAAGTTCATTTGTATCATTTTTTTAGATTCCACATATAAGCAGTATCATACGATATTTGTCTTTGTATGACTTACTTCACTTAGTATGATAAGAAACCATGTTTTTAAATCATCTTTTATCTGATGAAATCAAAGTCTGCCCTCATGCTTTTATCCAGAGTTCCTTGCTTTGTTTGCTTAGGACTTTTGTTCATTCTACTATAATACCAAGTGAGCTAAGTAATCATCTACAAATCCCTCCATAAAGGGAGATGCGGGCCGGCATCCCTCTACTTACTGTACACTCACCAAGGCCTGTTTCGTGGGCACTTGGTGCATTTCTTATAGCACCTCACTCACCATCCTCTCCTCTCTGCCCCACACTTGCCTGGACTTCTCTCCACCGCAGGTGTTTCCCACCCCCTCGGGTCTCAGACCTCCTCAAAAGCCTACATTTAAGTTCTTTGAAGTCACTTTATGACATCCTGGTGGCCACTGTCAGGACTTCCTTCCTGATGTGCTGAGGGACACCTGGTGTCTCTTCCGATTCGCTAGTCATTTGAGGTCCTCCTCGGCATTAAGCGTGGGCATCCACGGGGCTGCTTTCACTTTTCCCTCTGCAGACGCAGAATTTGGGATCCCCGGGGGCTCAGGGGCTGCTGCCTGGAACAGGAGCTCCTGGCTGCCATGAGGCACCGAGAATACATCTTCTGCCCACAAGCCTCAACCGAGCACAACCTTCCAGGAAGAAAAATGTGCCTGTTAGAAATCGAACAACTGTCAATAACGTGTCGAGATCACAGTGTGAAGACTGTAATTTTTATCTAAAATGAAAATTAAAACTATCACCCTCTTGGGGCTTCCCTGGTGGCGCAGTGGTTGAGAGTCCGCCTGCCGATGCAGGGGACACGGGTTCGTGCCCCGGTCCGGGAAGATTCCACATGCCGCGGAGCGGCTAGGCCCGTGAGCCATGGCCACTGAGCCTGCGAGTCCGGAGCCTGCACGTCCGGAGCCTGTGCTCCGCAGTGGGAGAGGCCACAACACTGAGAGGCCCGCATACGCAAAAAAAAAAAAAAAAAAAAAAAAAAAAAACTATCACCCTCTTGATTAACTATTCTGCATTTATTTCCACCCTGAAACCCAATAAAACTCAGACATATACAGAGTCCTACATACAAACACACACACACACACACACACACCCCTACACACACAGACGCACACACCCATTGTGCTCATCCCAGGCCCTGCAGGAATGCACCTCACACGGTGTGAGCAATAGTGTAGACAGCACTATCTCGGCAACAGCCCTGACTCTCAGGAAATGGGGCTCCTCGGGCCCAACAAGCTGGAGGCTTCCTGGAGGAGGGGACGGGGCTGGCCTTGAGGGGGTAGGGAGAGAGTCACCATGTGCCGCCCGGAGAGGAGGGCAGTGGACACCAGGAACAGCATGAGACACTGGCCTGACAGAGGGGCGGGTGCTGGGGACACCGGGCAGATGGCAATGTTTTCAATTTCCAATATTGTTTTTGGTATTGTCCATTTTAACTATCATAAATCATAAACCGAGCAAACATGTGCAAAATTAAGTTAACATATGTCCATGTATGTCCTGTGAGAACTGGAAACACACACACACACACACACACACACACACGTACAGTGCTCACCGTCTACATGAGCAGGGCTTTGCTCTCACACCATTTTCATTAGCATCCCTTCCCTATTCCAAGCAAATAGCTTAATTATTCATGACAGGAACTTCCCAAAAGACCCATCAGTTCTTTGATAGAGAACATCCACAGACAGTTTGCACACTGAGATTCTGGGAATCCTTCACCTTGCTGCCCCATGAATCCCAGACCCAATCCTAATGGAGCCTACCATAAATCAGGCGTCCAATTCTCACTAGATCCCTCCCTTGCCGCCCCTGGGCAATGCCCATGAAGCTCTGGGGGTGTGGACCTCCTTCCCCTCAGCAAGAAATCCAACTCTTCTCACCCACAGCTGGTGGCGGGGCCATGTGGGGGGTCTGACATCCAACCCCTGCATGGAGATCGTGACTGGGATTATTTCTTTACAAATTGCTAGTTAATAAACATTACTTTTCAAATAATAACATAGATTAAACATTATTTTATTAATCATCAAATGTCCCCAAATGAGAATAAGGCAAGAAAAAGAGGAGATTGGGTTCTAGAAACCGTTAAAGGACAGAGCTAAAAATGAAAACCAATATAACAAAGGCACCAAAAATAAGGAAAAAGGAGACCCGGTTAATTGGTAGAAAGCATTTCTTATCATTATCTCCCAAGGTATAAAGTGCAAGTGAGCTGGAGACTGCTGTTAAGAATCCCTGGATTGAATCATTTCAAAGTCCTCGCTCTGCCTGAGTCTATTTCTCAATTTCCTATCCATTGTCAGCTGTGTGGATTTTTCATTAAAACAATAGCTTCTGTTCATGGATGACCTGTTCTGTGCCATAATAACATCAACATGCAGTTGCAGAGGTGGAGCTGTCACCTGGGCCATGGAATCCTTTCCACCCCCCACCCTTCCAGGTATGAAACCATAGACACTCACCACATTAGAACCCAGTCTTGAGCATGTTGTATCCATGACAGCACCAGATGCCACATCTTGTCAACCATCTGAGGTATTGCCACTATTTTTTCTGTCACTATGGCAACAGGAGAGCCCTGGGAGCAGCCTTGAGGTATCTCCCTATATGAACACTCGATCTCCCAAGCAGCAGAGGTGCCTCAGGCTACCTAGGCCAGCCAAGGGTTTGCAGGGCTTGGGATGCCACTGGCAGGCTGTGGAGCCATGGGTGAGTTCCCTGGCCTGGCCGGACCCCCGGTAATGAAGATGAGACAGTGTCACTTACATCTTGAGCAAGGAAAGTGCCTGACTGGGGCCAAATTCAGTAGACGTCAGTGTCACCATCCAGGACTGCTGGGCATGGAGCCTCTTGGGGCCGGCATAAAGGGGACCCACCTCCACCCTCGTGCAGTGCACTGAGGAAGGGGGCCACCGAGGTGATGGAGCAGCTCTGATGTGGTAACTTTTGACTGACACTCTCAGGCCCTTTCACATCAGGTGGCCAATGGTGGCGCTGATAAAGGGAACATACCCAGCACTAAGAGGGGGCCTGTTGTGTGCCGCACAGAGGATCCCGGTCAGGAATTCTGATTGTAAATGGCCACCTTTGTTACCAGTATTAATGCAAGCCATCCAGCACCATCTCACTTCTTCTCCCTGACCACTGAGATGGGTTACTGCCCCAGATAACCCGGCACTCAGCTAGAAGGCTCTCACACACCTCAGAGGGGAGGTGTTGTCATTTGCATTTTACAGACTACAAAACTGAATCTCAGGGAGGTGAGACAGCTCTCAGTCGAGCTGTGTGTGCCGGCACCCCAGGCTGTCTGCACTCCCATGGAGGACAGGTCAAAGCTCCAGGCAGAGGCCGTAAGCCAGCCAGAGAACGGCCACCAGATACTGGCGTCCCTGTGCACAATGGCTACGAGCATCCCAGATCCGGGAGTGAAGCAGGCTGACTCCTGACAGAGGGGAGGGTGCTATTCCCAGAGCTAATTAGAAAATGATTCCTCTGACTAGAGATGGTCCAGGCACATCAGACACCTAGGCCTGCCTCATTCGGCTGGAAACACAGCCCCCAAAGATGAGCTGGACTGAACGCCTGGCATTGCGTGCATCCATTCTTACCTTTCTAACCCTGACCATAGAAGCCAGGACGCATGGGGCAAGGATAGCTCCTGTCCAGGAACCTGCAGAGAGGCCAGGGGCTCCAGGAGTAGCTTTCCTGTGCATGAATTCCTGACAGTTCCATTCCTAGCAAGAGAAAGTTCCTCATTGTCAGCGAACCCAGTCTAGGATGACCCCTGTTCACCCCATTCCCACAGAGACGCCGCAACCAGAGATGAGCAGATTAAAGTCAGATGCTCCATGGGCAACTTATTCAGTGCAGAAAAGAGCCGGGACCTGGCTTGCAGGTCCCAGTGTCGGAAAGTGGCCTCACTGGCTGAGCTTTAGCCCCCTGGGAGCCTGGCGACCCTCTACCTATGTTCTGGAGGTGATGAAGGGTAGCTGCCTTAAGGGCTGGGGAGAAACAGGACAGTGATCTGACTAGTCATCCAACCTAACACTTGGAGACGGAATATTCACCCTGATAGAGCATCTTCAGTGAGGACCTGCAGACCAGAGACAGGGTGCTGCTTTGGATTCGGGGTGCAGGGAGGTGTAAGAGAGCTCCCTATTTATAGTAACAATGGACAGAGGCTGGGACTGGAGCTCATGTGGGGACACTGGACATTTTCTGCGCATCCTCAGAATCTGACACTGAAATGCCTGGCAAGTCATCACACAAGGCTCCAAACAGTTCTGCCTGCCCCAGGTGGGGGTGAGAAGGACTGGTGATAGGATGGGCTGGAGGGCTAGTGTCAGCTGACCTCAGGCCACTAGCCACCCTGAAGGCCAACAGAACCCCTGCTGCAACTTTCACCCTGAGCCCTGCCAGGCTGGAGGAAGTCAGGACAGTGTCACAGGGATGAGGGGCTAGCTAGAGGTGTTGGGCCTCAGTGTCTGCTGTTTGGATGCGTTCCTGGAGATCCACCAAATGATTTGACCAACTTAGAACAAGATGGGATACAGGGGAAAGAATGGCCCTCGCAGATGGTGATGGGGTGCAGAGGACACCAGGGGTGAGCCTGAGGTTGATGGGGGTGCCCCAGGAGCAGAGCAAGTCCCACAGACAGGGTGGCATTAACAGCAAGCAGGGGTGCTGCCTGGGGTTCACAGAGCTGTGCAGGCAGTGATGCTCTTCAACGTGGTGCAGCCGTGGGCCAGATCCAGACAAGGCTTCTTCCCTCCTCGTCTCCCAACCTGGGCCTGAGCCTGGCCTCCTCACGCTGCTGACCGGGTCAGAGCCCTACAATTGCCCAACCTCAGAAGCAGGACTTGCATGGGGAGGGGATGACCAGAGAATCAGCCCAAGGCAGAGTGGGTTCCCTGTCTGCCAAGGGTGGTGGCCGAGTGCGACACCCTAGGGTGGAAGGCTGGCCCTGCCTGCTGGGGGTGGAGGGTAGAGGTGGGAGGAGACAGGAAGAATGGTCCCCACATTTTCTAATCATGCAGCACTGTCAGTGAAAAGATGAGAGCATAGATATGTGTGTATATTATTACATGTAACTGCTGTATTTGTGTTTTACATACATTACAACACACGCAAAGCCCTTTAATGGATGAAACAAAGCTGAAAAAATATTTTTGAATGTTCTGCTAAAAATATTGGTCTTAACCACACTGGTTAGTACTCAGTTGACAATACACCTGTAGGGTAGTGTTTGCAGTAGCGACTCCAGGTGTAAATCCCTCTTTTACATAATTCTTGCTACTGTAATTTTGGGAGAGGCGTCCTTTGAGATCTAACAGACAGTGGATGTTTTCACGCTGTCAGCTGTCTTCTCTTACCCTGAAAAATCCTTGGTATAATCTTCACTCTGCAGTTTGGAGCCATCTGTCCCTTAGTAGGGGTGGGTGCAGTTGGATGAGATGATGAAGTCCTGGATCCCACTTAACTGGGCACCAGCTCCAGGGTGGGCACACACTCCCAGCGTCTGCACCAGGCAAGATTTTTATTCTGTAGATAAAAAATGGAAATGGAAGTGGAAAGTTTTCCATGTGAACCCCCCACTTTGGAGAACCTGGACACAGCAGAAAGCAGCCACCCCTACATCTCCTTGGCCTGGGAGGTGGAGGCAGCAGATGTGGAGTACAAATTGCTTGCAGCCTCCTTATCACTTCATGGGAATGCTGGACAGTGAGCCCCCAAGGACTCCCACTGCAGACACGCCCCGATTTCAGCTCCAGCTCCCATGAGATGAAGAGAGCATCAGTTCCCAAATCACTCGGCAGACTGAGGGCTGATGTCTGCATGGTCGTCTGTGCCCAGGCTTCTGTTTCTGCAAAGCCATCTCTGTCTTCACTGAGCCCTCGGAGCTCACCACATGGTGTGTCCCCCTACCCACCCCGCATGGTGCTGCCCTCTGCTTGCACCCGCCCCCCATTCATGCTCTTCTCCCTGTGCCCCTGCTCTCATCAGGAACAGCTTAGCCTTTCCATTTATTGTATTGGTTTGTGCATTTTGTTTAAACTCCTCAGGCTTCCATGCCCTGCCCCAAGGATCTCATCAAGGGATTCTCCTTTGGTTCCTCCCGTGGTTAGCTATTCCCCAGGATGGTCCCACTGGTTCTCATCTCCTGGTCCTCATGCTCTGTGCAGCACTGACCTGTGTCACCAGTAAGACACTGCAGATGTGACTGTGTGTGACCTCCAAAGCTAGGTCATGAAAGACATTGTCTCTGCCTGGTAGCCTTTGGGACCCCTTGCTCTAGGGGAAGCCAGGCACAAACCATGAAAATGTTCAAACAGCCCTATGGAGACGCCCATGCAGAGAGAAACGGATGCCTCCAGAAAACAACCAGCACCCACAGCCCAGCCATGTAGGGATCCACTTTGGAAGTGGGTCCTCCAGCCACAATCATACCTTCAGATGAGACCACAGCCTGAACCACCCAGCTAACTACTCCCAAATTCCTGACCCACAGAAACCAGAAGAGATTTAAAATGTTTATTGTTTTATGATCCAATGTCTAGGAGTAGTTTGTTTTACAGCAATAGACAGCTGGGGGATTCTACCTACCTGATTAAGAGAAGGAAAATTTCATATTGTTACATACATACATATCTACATACATGCATATAGAGGTTTTTTTAATGGGATCATACTTCACCATATGTATTACTTAAGGTCTTAAATAAGTCTTGAAATCTGCACAGCTAAACAAGATAAAAATGTATTTCATGGGCACATCACCATCCATATGGGTGCTATTGTTTGGGGATTCTCCTCCGAACACAGGTTCATGGACTCAAGTCCTTGCCCCTGGTGATTCCACGTCTTCAACACAGGTCTCTCCAACTCAATGGGCAGATGAGGAGAGAGAAAACAGGGGAGGTCACATCCATTTCTTAACCCTGTGGACCAGAAGTGATACGTGTTGCATCCACTCATGTGCCATTGGTGAGAACTAGCCACTTGGCTAGATAGAAGTGGGTGCTGAGGAATGATGCCTTGGCTGGAAGCCCCTTCCCAGCAATAGCTCGATTCCATAGAATCTTTGTGGTCAGCTATCTACCTCAGCTGTGCTCCTTTTCTCTTGTTTGTGGCAGACAGACTTTGAGATGACCTCCAGTGATCCCTGCCCACCTCCTAATATTCACATGCAATCCCTTCCCCTGGAATGTGCGGAGGACCTATGACTTGCTTCTAACCAACAAAATATGGCAAAAGTGATGAAATGTACATGATTATGTCACGTTAGATTATAACATCAGTTTTACCAGGAAACACTCCCTAGCTGGCTTCAAGGAAGCAAGTGGCCATGTGGGGAAGACAGAGTATGGAAGCCCCTCAGTCTGACAATACAGAAGGAACTGAATGTTGCCAACAACCATGTGAGTGAGGAGAGAGGTCCTTCCTCAATCGAGCCTCAGATGAGATGGCAGCCCCAGCTGACACCTTGATTTCAGAGCATCAGCTAAACTGTGCCCAGACTCCTGACCCATAGAAGCTGTGAAATAAAAAATGTGTCTTGTTTCAAGCTACTAAGTTTGCAGTATATTGCTAAGTAGCAATAGATTGCTAATATAGGCATCTTCCTGTGTCTGGGCATATTTACACCCTTTTAAAGTTGTGTGTATGCCAGGGCAGTGGTGCTATACTGCATTTAACTTGTCCCTGCACATAGAGATGAGCTCCATTATTTTCTGCCCTTGCACACAACATGCAGGGAATATTCTCCTGTGGATCCTTGCAGCCCTGTGTGTGTGTGTGTCTGTGTGTGTGTGTGTGTGTGTGTGTCTGTGTATGCGTGTATAAGTGACTCTTAGAAAGCTTCAATAATGGGTCTGCACTTGGACAATTTTGGTATATAAATGGCCAAATTGCCTTCACAAAGGGGCATGATGGTGGTGGAGAGAGTTTCAACAATGAAGATGCCAAGAAGAACGTTCCAGTTGGAGGGACTTGGCGAGGCCAGGGGGCACATGGGGAGAGCCAGCATACCTCTAGAGAAACAACACTACCTCCAAGAGAATGAAGGAGAGGGGCCCAAAACTACAGGTGCAGCCAAGTTTGATTCCACAGCTCTTGAACACAGACTGAGAAATTGGAAAATAAGACTGGAGGCTGTGAGGGATTCATGGAAGATTTCATCAAAGTTGGAAAATTAAAAGTTGACGGTTTTCTCTCTGGATCATCCTGGGTTCAGATCCACATTCCTGGAGTATTTTTCCCCCCTCAGGGGAAAAGCCAATGAACAGAACTTTTGACTTGATTTACCTTCATGTTCTCTTTGGAGGGATAATCTGGATGGATGAAAAGAAAATTATTGGGTGAAAATTCACAAAAGATTTAAGTAGGACATCCATACAGATGCATACGGGAATTTCATGGAAGCCTTTAGGAACAGCAAAATTCCAGTCTTCTCTTCTTGGTTAAATCTTTCAGATGTTACTTGAGTGAAGTCAGCCAGTCCTGAGTCAAGGATTTCGAAACCCAAGACAGACTGGTCAACTCAGCTTTGCCCCTGTCCCTGGCAGGTGAGCTGCTGGAGGTTTGCAGGCCTGTGCTGGTGGGATGTCTCCCTATTACTGTTCCACGTGCTGCCCCCCGACGGGCTCTAAACTGTTATCCCTTCTCTTTCTCCACCTCCCCTCCCTCCTCCTATTAGTCATGAAAGCTGAGAAATGGAAGAAATGGTTAAACCTTTGGAACCAATCGCTTCCACTTACGTCTTCAGCTTCATTGGAAATTACAAATAATAAATCATTAATGATAATGTGTGGGTCAAAGGAAACACCCGATAAAAGACTACACAGGCTGTTGGTATGAATCATCAATAATAATCACAGTGTCTGGAGTTTCAGGGCCTGGAGCTGGGTCCTCTGAAACCAATGTGTTTAATGGCCCCACTCTCCATAAATGTTCACTCCCAAGCTTAGAAGGCACCACTCCATCAGGATAGTTGGTGAGAACCCCTCTCCCATCCCATGTGCAGCCTGCAGAGGAGACCAGGCTGCAAAGAGAATCAGCTGAGGAGAGACAGGTTCCAAAACCACAGGGGGTTCAACTTGTGCTCCGGCAGCGTTTCTACTCTCATGGAATAACACCCACTATCCTGCCGTCTTTTTTATTTCTCACTGTCTCTCATTCCTCTCTCTCTGTCTTTCTTTCTCTCTGTCCTTAACCTTCTTTTGAGTATTCCTACAGCAGTAAAACTTGAGCCAGCAGTTCAGGCTGAGATAAAGTGGATGGGATACAGCACACTCACTGAATTTCAGGAGATTCGGGCTTTTTCTCCTCGATGCAAAATGATTATCTAGCTCCCTGGATTCATCCTGACGTTTTGCTGACATTAAGTGGACTGTTTAAATCTTTATTATTTTAAAATGACAAGTGTTGGAGAGGATATGTGAAAAGGGAACCCTCGTTCACTGTTGATGAGAATGTAAACTGGTGCAGACACTGTGGAAAATAGCATGAATGTTCCTTCAAAAACTAAAAGATAGAGTACCATATGATCCCGAAATTCCACTTCTGAGTATTTATCCAAAGGAAGTAAAATCACTACCTAGAAGAGATATCGGCACCCCCATGTTCATTTCCCATTATTCATAATGACCAAGACATGGAAACAACCTAAGTCTCCATCAAATT